>NC_051854.1:38850027-39475027 GCF_905115235.1 Hermetia illucens
ATTTCAACTGAAGAATTTGCTCATCATCCACTTCCACAATCATTGCCGACATTTGGAGCAGTTCCATCAGTCAGCGCAACTGAAGTCGAGGAGGCAATAAAACAAATGAAATCGGGGAAAGCAACAGGACCTGACGACATCGCATCTGAGCTCTGGAAAGCTAAGAGCTGCGACCCAACACTGAGGCTCAGTGAATTCTTTAACCGGGTTATTCAGGAAGGAAGAACACCATCTGACTGGCAAGAAAGTACCACTATTCCAATATGGAAAAAGAAAGGTAGCCCAGCAGAATGTTTAAATTACCGTCCGATCCGGTTACTTCCCCATACCATGAAGATTTTTGAACGGATTTGTCAAGAACTGCGGAACTACTGACGCAATACAGGCTGCGCGGTTACTCATGGAGAAACACCGTGAGAAGCATCGCCCTCTTTACATTGCCTTTCTGGATCTAGAGAAAGCGTTTGACCGTGTACCACACGAACCCATCTGGTATGCTTTACGACAACACTTCGTGCCAGAAAAACTCGTGCGCTGGGTGCAATTGCTCTACCACGATCCGAAAAGTAAAGTTCGAAGTATGGCGGGTGTATCAAAGCCGCTTCGTGTCTCTGTTGGTGTTCATCAAGGAAGTGCCCTCTCACCACTCCTCTTTGTCCTTGTTATGGACACCGTCACACGGGATATCCAACGTCCAGCACCCTAAACACTACTTTATGCAGATGATGTTTTCCTAGCATCTGATAGCAAAAATGATCTCGAGCAACTTGTTCAAAAATGGAATGATCGCCTCATGCAACACGGTCTCAGATTGAATTTAAACAAAACTGAATTTTTGACGACCGATCCCCATGAAACAGGCACAATCACTGTCAGCGGCAGTGATCTGCCCAGAGCGATTTAAATATCTCGGGTCAACGCTATCAGCCAATGGAGAACTGCGTTATGAAATTGCTTCACGCATTAACGCAACCTGGATGAAGTGGCGTTCCACAACTGGTGGTCCTTTGTGATCGACGTATCAACGAACGTCTCAAATCTAAAATTTACCGCAATTTCGTCCGTCCAGTCGCTCTCTATAGTTCTGAGTGTTGGCCGACCATAAAAGACAATGAACGGCGTCTTGCGGTAATGGAGACGAAGATGCTACGTTGGACTAGTGGCGTCACACGTTTAGATCACATCCGAAATGAGGATATCCGCGATCGTTATGGGGTTGCACCGATCGTGGAAAAGTTACAAGAGAGGCGTCTTCGATGGTATGGTCACGCAATTCGTGCAAACGAGAATTCACTTGCCAAGATTGATCTAAACATCGAAGTCTATGGTAAACGACCAAAAGGCAGACCTAAGCAACGGTGGCTTGATACGCTGGATGGGGATTTGAAAGCCTCGAGATTGCACCCAGATCAGGCATTCGATAGAGCCAAATGGCGAAGCCGATCGCGACGAGCCGACCCCGCTTGTGAACGGGACAAAGGCTGAAGAAAAGGAAGAAGAATCTTAGATACTTAAGTATTACCTAGGCCTCCTTCCTCATTTATTTAGTCACGACTAGCGACTAGAATTTTGTATCCTTTCTGACCCTTATCTATCTATCTCTATCATTTATTTTTCATCAGCTCAATATGTGCACCTTCTAATTTTGTATGCACAGATGTTAGCGAGAATCGATCTTTTAATCAGATGATATTAACTCGAGCCCAAAGTTCACTATCAGAAATCAGCTCATGTGTAAGTTTCCAAACCAGACAATTACCATAGTTATCCCAGTGCGCTCGCGTAAATATACAACAATCCGAAAATAGACTTGGAAACGAATAAAATTACCTCAAGGATTTCGATGTCCCGCCTGCATACAAACAATCTTCACCCTGGCCCAGGCGCACTAGCTACAGTCTATTAATAGACCACCCCGCACTGCGAGCTGTCTGCAAGAGGATAACTCAGACCCACAGCTCAATGCCAGGATTTTATGCTTATCACCGTCTCCATCCTCTCCTTGTAGACATCGACCATCGCCAACGGTCGTTGAACCTCCAGCGCAGGAGACCGCGTCCCTGAGCCGCTTTCCAGTCACAAAGTCAGAGTCAGAATCGGAGCCGGTTTCCTTCCAATTGTTCACCCTCGACGCGATCGTTTTCTTATTAGGAATGGAAACGAGCCTCCTCTTCGACCAGACCCCGCGCAGACAGGACTTTTATTGTTTGATGAGACACATTCCTCAGGATGAGGGTGAGTTTCTAACTGCAGTGAGGTGCAACCAAATAGCAGTGTTGTCGATATAGCTTCTTAAAGATACTTTTCCTTTTGAAGATTATCTGAAAAGTTATGGGAACGTGTTACACTTCAAAGATACTGAAATTTGTATTCTCCAGCGTGGACAACCGACAACCTCCAGAAAATCCTGACGCTATCATCTCTGCACATTTGTTGTTGTTGGAGCAACAATGGTGCATTGCATCACTACCATTGTCTGTTTGGTATGTTTCTGGTTACTTTGTGTCTGGCTTTATGTTTACTACGTGAGGGTCCCGTCTCGAGTCCTAGAGGCTCAACACTATGTAAACCGGCAGACGATGATTTTTCAAGATTTTTTGTCGTCCTGCCGGCAAACAATTTCAAGTTTGTTTTGGGTTATCTGGCTGGGGTTTGGTTCTGGCTGGATTCGTCTGACAAAAACAACTTCAAGGCAGACAAGGATTCTTAATTTTTCACCGTCAGCAAGGGTTGATTTTTTTTTTATTTTTAGATTCGTCTGGAAGATAAGTTACTTATAGGAAAAGGATATTTGAGGCGAGATTTTGTAAGGCTTGACTTGGACACGAAATCAGAAAACTGGTTTTGAATTTAAACAGGATTTTCTTGTGGTCTAAGGGTGGTGTGTGTAAATAAACAATAAATTGAAGAAATTGAAGATTGGAGCTACCTGTGGCACTTGTACGGGAATATGTAATTGCGTGCATATTTGAGAGTTGGTAATTGAAAATTGAGTAAGGAGTTGCTGCTGAAAATCGACTCCCATGATCGTTTCGTGTATCGGAACGGATAATTTCGTGGAGACCACAAACTTCGTAATATTGGAGAAGATTAAATTGTTATTCCTGGAGTTTTTACAATGCTACTTAAACTCCTATAACAGATTGCAATAATTGTAGACACACAGTAGCTTGCATAGCATTTTTTTTCTTGTTTTTATGGATGGAGGTGGAAATCTTAGAAAGACGCTGCTGCGCCAGGTTGCAGCAGAGTGTGGGATTCGCACCCACTAAAGCCACCCCCACTCTTCCGCCCCTCCCCGCGGGACCACCGTGAAGTTGGTTCGCTATACCAGCTCGTCCATGTCACGTCTCCGTCGCGCCGCCTTCCGAGCTCGATTCATCTCCAGGAGTTTTGTCTGCACCACGTCTACTGCCTCATTTACCGCCATCCAGGTTTCCTCCGACTTCAGCACCTCTTCCACCAGGTTGGAGGGCTCGATGTCCGCCCCCAAGATGCTGTTCAACCTCCTTTTCTGCTGCAGAAATCTGAGACAGTGGAACATAACATGCTTCGGGTCCTCGGGTGTAGCACCGCATTTAGGACAGTTGGGAGACTCGTCCAACTCGAAGCGATGCAAGTACTTCCTATAGCCACCGTGTCCCGTAAGGAACTCTGTCAGATGGTAATTCAATTCTCCGTGCTTTCGGTTGACCCATTTCTCGATACACGGGATCAATGTATGGGTCCACCAGCCCTTGTCGAAGTTATCCCATCGTTGTTGTCACTTGCCACACAACTCTCTCCTGATGGCTTTTCGGAAATCCGCATTCACTTCGGCTGGATTTGCCTTCCGTTTTTCATAGAGCCAGTGTGACTCGCTCGCTAGAATATCTATAGGGATCATTCCCGTAATGACACACACTGCCTCCGTCGACGCCGCCCTAAATGCGCTGCACACCCTTAGCGCAATTGGAGGGTATGCCGAGCTTATCTTCTTCCCATTAACAGCGTGGTTCAACGCTCCCACTCAGACAGGGGCCTCGTATAGCAGGATCGACCTCACCACTTCCACGATGAGTAGCCTGCGACTATACTTCGACCCTCCCACGTTAAGCATCATCCTTGCAAGGGATGAGCTGGCATTTGCTGCCTTCTCTCGCGCATAATCCAAGTGTCCCTTGAAACTCAGCTTGGCATCGATCATCACCCCCAGGTATTTGACAACTGATTTTGAGACGACCTCACGATTACCAACCCGGATGTTAACCGTGTTGTTCTTCCTACGGTTGGTAATGAGAACCGCCTCCGTCTTTTCGACCGCCAGGTCTAGCTTGGCCATTCGTAACCATGACTTAATGGTATGAATGGCTTCATTTGCATAAAGTCCCACATCCTCGGGATGCTTTGCAATTGCAACTACCGCCAGCTCGTCCGCAAACCCAATCAGCGTTGTCTCCTCCGGCACGCGTAGGCCAAGCACTCCGCCGTACATTATGTTCCACACCAGTGATCCCAATGCAGAACATTGAGGCACACCTTCTGTCACAATGTACTCCTTCAGCCCGTCGTCCGTCTCGTACCAGAAAAGTCTGTTCGAAAGGTAACTCTCGATGAGCCGAGCCAAGTAGCTAGGAACACCCAGTTGGCTGAGTTAAAAGCATTTTTGACATCCAGCGTCACCAGAGCACAGCATTTGCTCATGGCCATTGCATTTCGAGCCAATTCCACGACCTTTGCTACTGCATCGACCGTAGAACGGGCTCGCCGAAACCCATATTGCCACTCTGAAAGACCACCCGCAAGCTCGATGAACGGGAGCAGCCTGTTGTATATCACCCTCTCCAACATCTTTCCCATGGTGTCTAAGAGACAATTAGGGCGATATGAAGAGGGCACGCCGGGTGGTTTTTGGGCCTTCGGTAGCAACACCAGCTTCTGCATCTTCCGCTGGGCGGAAAATATTCCTTCCGCCATGCACGATTCAAATGTGCTTGCGAACCACCTTGGTCTGGCCTTGACGCCCAGCTTCAGGACCTTATTCAGAATTCTGTCCAATCCCGGAGCCTTGCTATCCCCAGCACGTCTGCAGATTTCCCGAAGTTCCTCTTCGGTAACATCAGGAATCGAGGAGACGTCCTGCTGAGCTGCCAGTTGGGGTTCCCTTTCATCCTGCTTGCATAGCCTGTGTTAGGTTATCTTGGGGTATCTGCTGCTGTGGTTCCCTCGAATATGATTATATTGGAGTTCCTATCATTGTCTTTTCTTCCTTTAGGCTCCTCCTGCCTGAATTTCCTTTTGCGGTGTTAACAGCACTTCGACTGGCTAGACCATCTAACTTGGCCGCATAGACTAACAATTTCAGGTATTCACAGAGAACATGATCCGGACTACCGTCACATTCAAAAACATATCAGGCAGTACGACAAATCGTCACATCCAAATTAACGAAGATAAATTCAGCACCTTCCGTATCCACTCTGAATTATGTTAAATGCCAGCTAACTTCTCATCCGCAACGCTGAAGCCAACTCGATATATTTTGCCCTATATATTTGGTAATACCCTCGCTATAACTAAACTGACACTCTATGCTCTAGCGGGTAAGTACTGCAAGCGCTATTCAAAGATCGTCTTACGGTTAATTATTACTCCTCCATCGCCTAACGTACACAGCACACTTCCTGGTAATATAACTTTAGGACTTGCAAATATCCTCGGAAGGCGCCCTCAGATTCGGCACTAGCGGTTTCTTCTCAAAGAGAACTGCCCTATAGTGCGGCAGATTTTCCCTGAAATTCGGAATCCTCAAAAATGCAGGGACTTTAGATTTGCCTTTGTTATTTGTCGATTTGTCGCCATTTGTGTATCATCATCTGTTTTCCTACAATTTACGGCAGAGGCATCATGCAGGTCCTGTAGTTTCAAATGGCTTCTTGCATTGACTGGAGATCTTGTACATTTGTGACATTTTCCTCAAGGATGGCTTCCATTTGGCTGTGGAAGATATTTGTTTTCTTCTCACTGAATACCTTCAACTCCAGTATGTAATCAGTTTTTTGGTTGCTCCGGATCCTGCTGTGTTGTGAATGACATTGTTCTACGCTGAGTTTAAGGGACGATACTCATATGTATAACGAGGTCCACGTAACATTTGTTCTCACTAAATATCTGCGTTGTCTGGTAAAAGGTCTCAATTAGCACCTTTTCGAGTAGATTTGGACATTGGTTGGAAACGAGGGGATGGTGAGCAACTTACTCTCACATTTTTTGGTCCACGGATCCCTCGTCTGGGGCATGGCACCCAAGCATCAAGTGGATGTGGACTTAGGATCCCTTACTATCCTAAACAATAATTTGAGTTTAGTCTAGCTTAGGCTGAAACAATTGGCGGTTTCACTGGGATATAATTCGCACCGTTGACGTGTTTTTGCGAATATATAAAGAAGCGTTTTCCACCTGTTGCCACTTACGGTTACGCTGCTCCCAGGGCAGAGATGAAGCAGCGTCTGATGAGTTGCCTTTGCCCTGGACGAAACCGTTACTCCCTATTTTTGGGGGTATCTCTGCAATCTCAAGACTCGGAAATATCGGTCACTCGGCCTAGTGCGATAATACTTGCAGCACGTTCTTTTTCCGTTGACCATAAGAACGGCAGGGACTCCAAGTCAATGGCGGTAACTTTACAGAGACTTAGGACAAGAAAGGCATAGTTGCATTGTATATAAGACAGGCTGGTGAGGCATTTCTAAGCATTGAGACGAAGTATCCCTTTTGCATGAAGGAACAATGACAGGAGTTAATCCCCTATATTCCAACATAAAGGTATTGGTTAGACGATTCGCACATATACTTCTGCCTATTAACCTTCAATGTTAAGTATCTTTTTTTAAAAAGAAAAAGTGCAATTCGAAAGTTATCAAACTGCCCAAAGTTTTTCATTTACATTTACAATACGGGGGGGTGATGTCCCCGAGGTGCCGAGTATAAAATTCTGATCACCTAGCTGGCAGTATACCCTAGTAGGCTTGAGAAAGCCTCTTGGTGAAGAGCGAACCGCAAATGACTGATGGGCCACACTGCGAGTCCCTGGAGCCGTCGACAGCTCTCCGCCGACTTCGATGGGGTGATCCGTGGCTAGGTCTGCCAAGGTGGTAGTTGCGACGTACATCAAGAGGGGGACTCTGGTCGGGTAGTGTGCATTGAACCGGTGTTAGTACACCGCGTAGCCCCAAGTGAGTGCTGATCTCTCCGTGAGTTCCGGGATCAGCTAAACGTAGGTCAGGCCTCACGGTGAGGCGGTGTGGTACTGAGACGACCAAATGAAGAGGATGCCATAAAAAGTGGCGTGACTGACGATGCAGGGAGGGCAACTTCAACACCCTATAGTGTCCCCGGATTCGGACAGGACTCGAGTGAAAGTACAGTCGACCGTCCTAGCTAAAGCCGAAGAGAAAAGGCTCATCAGGAAATGCGCAGCAGTGGTGAAGCGTATACGGTGGTCAACGTTTCTCCAGAAGAACGTCGGCAAAGGCGTCAAAAACGGGGTGATATAACCGGACGAATTATTGGGCCGTATCTCCTTCTATAGGCGAATATGGAGAGCCGCAAGATACGTGTGGAAAGCAGAAACAGCCGCACTTCCCATTGAAAACACTGCAAGCGCTAAACAGATTCCAGATAACCTACTGCAAAGCGAACTGTGGAAAAAGCGGAAAGAGGAAGACGTCTCTGAAAGGGACTTTATCCAAGTTGTTTCTAAGGCCCAAATGAAAAGGCAAGGAAGGATAAAAGGAAGCAACTGTCTACGCCGCTAGAGACCCCTCTGTCCAAAGGCAAGGAGGCTACAAGGAGAAATCCTAGATTTCTAGGCCTCTCGGGAGTAGTGCTGGGAAAGTGCAATCTACTCCTTGTGATTTCAGTGGTTTAAAGGTGCCCACTGCCCTAGCTTCTGAGCATACCTCTTTTGCTAGTTTCTTATTCGCCTTTCTCTTCCTTCTGTATCTTGTTGGGATGTAAGCCAGAATTCTGTGGCCTTCTGCCGTGGAGTTGGATCTATATCCTGTCCTTCTCATTCTCGGTAGCTGTCTCATATTCCTTCTTCAGACAGATAGAAGATATCGTCTTGTCTTTGGATATAGCTTTATTAGCTTGGATGCTTCTGTGGTTTGTTCTATCCCTTCATATACAGCATGTGGGGCTTCCATGCCCCGGAGGGGCCGCAGCCATGGCAAGCCTTCTATGCACTGGTGGACGGCAGAAATGGCCGACCTACGGAGGGAATGTCATCTCATTGCGCCGATTGGCACAACGTTTATACGCTAACGAGGAGGCATGCGCCATAAAGACAGAATATAGATCAGTAAAAGAAGACAAATAATTCAAAGCTCGTGGATGGCAGAACCATGTCAACGAAGTAAATGACGACCCGTGGAGACTTGGCTTGTCACCCGGGAAATCGTGGCTCCGCGGAAGTCCTGTATACTAAGGACCGACCAGATGGACCGAACTGTACGGGCATTATTCCGCAGACATCCTGACAGGGCGGCAACCATGTCGGCTGAACCAAAACCAAGTGGCCGAGAAGAACCTCTATAGTGGTGGCACCGGGAGACGCTGTATCGCATTGACTTGCCGGCCGTGATACAGTAGGCGAATGCTCCAAAGGCCTAATTACGGCGATCAGATCCGAGTCTGCACGAGGACTCATCTGAAGTGGCAATAGCCACGAAACCTTACCAGGGGTATATTGGTACCATGGGAACTGGTAAAGCCCCTGAAATCACAGGTGAACTCCTATTGTATGTACGTTCAGCTCGGTTGTTTACGGTTGGCCCCCTAGTGGGAGCATCATGGGGTTTGTGGTTGTTTTCAAGCGAACAGAGACTTCCGGGTCTCAGCGTGGTGTTGCGTTGCAACACGACGCGTACTCCTTAGTTCGGTAGAGATTTTAGTAGGTCTTGCATCTACCAGTATGAATGCTGAGCCATGCACTCGGTATATACTGGTACCGTCATAGCTTGCTGCGGCGGGGCTCTGATTGTGGTCACAAAACCAATCCGTGTCTTAAGAAGATGGTGTGATTAAATCCACGAGACAGGTACCTACGTAAAACACCGTGACGTAACTGTCGCTGGAAGGTGGCCAGACTCGGGCTGATTAGCAAGAGAAAAGGAAACCCGGCGCTTCCGTCTACATACCGACCGGTCTGTAATCTTGACGCGGCTAAGAAAATGCTTGAAATCAGGAGTATACTCGCTGAAGCGATCCGTGCTGCCAGGGACTTATCCCCAAGGCAGTTCGGGTTCAGAACAGGTAGATCCACAGTGAATGCTGTTATGGAGGTCGTCGATGCGGTTCATCGAGCCGAGGCACACAACCGGTGATCTCGACGGATAATGCTCCTCATAACGATTGATGTCAGGAATGCCTTCAATTTCGTAAGATGGACAGATATGCTAGGCACAGTGGACATCTACATCACGAATGCCTCTCGAGTTTTTGAGACTTGGACAGTCACGAGGTCTCCACTCAGAAACTCTGAAAGAGATATGTATGTATCTTAAATTTCTTTTGAGAATCTTTGTCTTTCATAAGAGGAATCCTCCTTATAGACAGCGAATCTGCCCCGTTATACCTAGGGTTCTTGAGCAGTCCTTCGAGCTTGCCCTTGCAATTATTGCAGATGCAACTTTTGCATGGTTTATCATATGTATGGATGTGTTCTCCGAAGTATCCTTTCCTTGGTTCTCACTAAGCACGTGCACGGGTATGCTACCGAATCTGTAATTGATAAGGCAGTTTCGACGTCTAATTGCCTGCAGCGATTGGTAGTCTACCCCGATTGTGAGGAGTTTGTCGTAGCCCTCTTCCCCGCTTCTAAAAACACTCCATAACCGTGTGTGGAGATCCATGGTTTGAGTGATGAGAAAGTGTAGAAACTTCCCCATCTCAATCTCTGCGGCTATGGAGATGTAGACCGTCACCATGTCTGTCCCTGACATATCATCCCCAGCACATGTCGATACTTCCGTTCTCTTCCATCCTGGCGGTTTAGGGTCTATAGTCCAGGCTCTCAGCATTACGAAGATGTGCCTCTATTTGATGAGCCAGTTAGTGTGCGGTACGGGTCCCGCTTGTTTGTTGTTTGTTTTATTGCATTACTCATATAATTCCCACAATTACTGCGATTAGGAGGTCCGCGGTACCATAGCCCACCCTTACTTACTTACTGAGGCGACCATGAATCAGTGAGGCTCCGTTTGAATACATTGAGTTACTCCCGCCTGCAACATATCCAATGGACCCGCTTCACACAACACCCTGGATTGTGGAAAATGCTTTTCGACACCTCGGTCCAGATCCATAGTGGTTTGTTCGCAGTAGGGTCAACTCGTACAGGGTGACATCAACTAACTGTCTTGGTAGACGAGAGGCTTGACTCCTGGAGAAGTGTCACACACATCAACCCGCGAGGAAGATAGGTTGACTTCCAAAAGGCTGTATTCCAGGTCAATATATCCAGCAGTCCACTGATTGACCCCTGACGAGAGGTACGTCGGGATACTTGCCGGGAAAGTTGCTTTCAACTGGGTAGAAATAAACCATGTTTAAAAAGGTTTTTTTTGCCCAATACCGCACGCAAACATATTCAATACTAATGAATAGCATGCACTCGTTACTTCTAGTCCATTCCATTTATGTACATATAGCAGATGTCAGCTCCGTCCCAGCTAAGGCATACAAGCAGTAACTCATATGAATCCATTCTGAGCAGGTGCAGCAAACTCTTGCTTAACTTACTCGTATATCTGTAAAAATGTATACTGGACATCATGATGAATATAAGGTACTCTGCTCCAAGTAGTTTTGTTCCACTCCCCTCCCCCTCCCCCAAATAATGTTGGATAGCTTCGAGAAACTGACAACCGCAGCCGCCCAGCCCTACGAAATCATATTTAGCACGCTCACTTTACAAGCATCACAACAGCTTCCTATGAATTGTGTCACCACCTAACCACACCCTTTCCCTACAAGAATTAAGATGGCTAGTGATTCACATGACCCTGTTATCGCGCGAAGGAAGATTCCGCCAAAAAGCTGATGAGATGCAAACGTGATTCATTCACACTCCTAAACTTTCGAGAAGCAATAGTGAGTGGACAGCACAGATCTAGCTTTTAGCGGTGACCAGTTAATGAAGATATGGTGAGTCAATAGTTCCGTCACCAAAACCCCACAAGCACCAAGTCTCCACTCTACGGAACGCTGAGATAGAAGTTTGTAACCAAAGTGAGGTCAGAGCTGAATTGCCGACCACAAGCTGATAACGTTGAACATCATTTTCTAACCATTTTTAGTAAAAAAAAAACCTGGCTCCCAATTTCTTGCGATAGCTGTTGTTCATGCTTACACAATATCTTTCGTCCCCAACTCTATCCATCCAAGTTTAGTATCCACTGTCTGTTCTACACGTATCTTTGGCACCCAAGTGCTAAATGTATATCAGATCATTTTCCCATTTGTTCAGTTGCCCCAACAACAGGTCAATGAAGATCTCACATTGATTATTAAGAGATACAAGTTTTTCAATGGTCGGACTGGAACGTGGGCGTTAAGTAGCTGCACAGACTAATTTTGGATGCCATTCACATTTATTTTAAATTATAATAATTGCGAGTCGACCCATGGCAACGCCGCTAGCCAGATTGGGTAGTAAACAATCAAAGCATAGCTCCGAGAAAAACGAAGGGTTTTCATTATCAGAGATTTGTATACAAAAATTACTGAAAAGCTCCATAACTATAATGTTGAACCTGCCACTCTACTAACTCCCCCAACTGTCTTGTGATTTACTCTGCCGCTACTTTTCGTCAGACTATGTTCCCTCTTCTCCCTCTTCGTCTCTACAACGACTGGATGCAGTCGAGTACCTCATTGGCAACCTTCAAGCCAATATTGGGTCTGTTCACAACAGTCTTCCTAACCTCTTTTTGATTAAGACGGGTCAGTCCATTTCTCCCTCTCCATTAATTTCACAAGAATCTCGTAGAGAACCATTTTTCTAGCGTGTGGAAAAAATTCCCATCATTCCAATTGGCAAAAGTGGCGATCACACTCTTGCTGAGAATTACCGCCCTATCTGGTCCTTCTTCTCCTGTTCCAAAATCTTTCTCAGGAGTCGTCAGCGACCCTTACCGAGTCGCTTACGATACGGGATTTGACGCCCCCGAGGTGCTCGAGTTGGTAGTTCTGACCCCCTAGCTGGCAGTATACCTGCGTCCTAGGTAGTAGCCTCGAGAAAGCGTCTTGGTGAAGAGCCAACCGCGAATGACCGGTACACGTCGGTACACACTGGGAGTCTCCGGAGCCGTCGACAGCTCTCTGTCAACGTGGACGAGGTAATCAGAAGCCAGCCCCTTCGGGACACTGGTCGGGTAATGCGCATTGAACCGGTGTTAGTAGACCTCGTTGCCCCGAGCGAGCGCTGATTCGTCCGTGAATTCCGGGATCAGCTAAACGTATTTCAAGCCTCAGGAAACTGGGGTAGGGGATGTGTCCCCAAGGGTACACCCGCTCCTGACTCTTGCGGCCCGCTCCCTTGCGCACGATGCGCTGGTGAGTTTTCCATCGAGAATTCACATAAATTAATAAAAAAATCGACAAAACTACAGAGAAGAAGGAAAAGCTGAGTGCGTTTCGACGCAGCACAAAAATGCGTCGTTCACCCCAGCGATCAGCGAAAGAGGCAACATGGGCTGACATACCCGATGTGACACCGCGGCGCCCAAATAAAGAGGAAGCCTTTTCAAGTGACGCGACTGACCGTGCGGAGATGGCAACTCCAATACCTTGTACTGCCCATGTCGGCAACGTTTCTCCAGGGGAACGTCACCAAAGGTGTCAAAACCGGGCTGATGGAACTGGAAGAACTATTTGATCGCATCTCCTTCTATAGACGAGCGTGGAGAGCAGCAGAAGACGATTGGAGAGCAGAAACAGCCGCACTCCCTGCTGAGAACGCTGCTTGCGTCAAACGGACCGCAGATAGCCCACTGCAAAACTAACTGGGGAAAAAGCGGAAAGAGGACGACATGTCTGAAGGAGACTTTATCGAAGTAGTTTCCAGGGCTCGAAAAAAGAAGGCGAAGAAGGAAAAAAGGAAACAACTGATTACGCCGACACGTCTGTTCAAAGACAAGGAGACTGCAAACCAAAAGCCAGGAGCAGAAACGAGGAGGGACTAGACCGTCGGCTCTGTTCATTAAGCCGACGGAAGGCTACCGGATGAAACCCGAAGACAACGGAGCAGAGGTGTGTTCCATATGGAAAACAAGGAGTGGTGAAGTTCTCGTCGAACTGGGCCCAAAGACGACTAACAAGAGTACGTTCTGCGAAGCGGTCAAGGGGTTATTGGGGGAGAAGCCTCTTGTTTCCAACCTAGAGCCCATGTGCTCTCCAGAAATCCGAGATCTTGACTGCCTCACAGAAAAGGTCGAAGTGGAGAAGGCGATAAAGCGTGAATGTTTAGAGATAACCAATCCCGGGTAGGTATCATCTTTGTAAATGTTCGAGGCCAAAAGCGCGCCGTGATAGAAGTCCCCAAGCAATATGCTAGGAAACTCCTTAGCAACGGAAGAATCAAAATCGGATGGATAGTATGCAGGGTACAAATACGGATAGAACCCACCAAGTGCTACAGGTGTCTGGACTATGAACACACGTCAGCAGCAAGGGACCGGATAGGAGGACAGCATGCCGAAGATGTTGCCAAGAAGGTCATCAAGCGAAGACCTGCAATGATAGCGAGACTTGCGTTCTCCGCAGGGATCATGGCACGTCTGAGAGCGTTGTACACACTGCGGGGTTGATACGATGTCCAATCTTTAGGGCGGAATTGGAAAGGGCGGCTGATCCGCATTTTACAAATTAACATGCACCGCAGTGCAACCGCTCACCAGTTGCTAGCACAGTTCGCTGCGGAAGTAAACGCTGATCTAGTGCTAATTAGCAACCAATACCAAAACAAGGACCCGGCCTCAAGGAATCTCGACTTATCGGACACCGCTGCCATCTGGGTTCGGGACGACGTTCGACTTCGTGTTCTTGACGAAGGTCGAGGAAACGGGTTTGTCTGGATCCGGTGTTTAGGGATAACGTTTTCAAGCGTTTACCTGACGCCGCACGAGACGATGCCGGACTTTCGCCGCCGGCTTGTTGCTCTGGAAGACGCGGTTTTGAGCACGGAGGGACAAATCCTGGTAGGCGGTGATTTTAATGTCAGAGTCCTTGAATTGAGCATGCCTCGGTCAGATTCCAGAAGGAAACGAATTCTGGAAATGGATCCACGCTAACGTTTCAGCGCCCAGGTTGTGAAGGCAGGATTCCTGACATCACTTTTGCGTCGGAATCTCTGGCATCATCGGTGGCCGTGTGCCGAGTCCTAGAAGACTTTTCAGCAAGTGATCACCAGTACATCGTGTTCGAAGTGGTAGACGTTACTTGCCGGCGAGCACCAATGTGATGCTCCCCCTGCCTGGGGAATGTCGCGAGGGTGAACATCGGGAAGTTCGTTGAAGCTCTTGGAACAGGCAGGGCCGCGCTGAAGGTCGCTCTGGGGGGTGGTAGTGTCGCAACTGACTCGATCGTAAATTCAGTGATGAACCTGATAACGAACGACAGCTGGCAGAACCTGGAAAACGAGCTAAATGAGTACCCGTGGGGACTTGGCTATAAACTTGTCACCAGCAAAATCGGGGTTCTGCGGAGGCCCTGCATACTAAGTATCGACCAGATGGACCGCATTGTGCGGGCATTGTTCCCCGGACACCCTGTACGGATTAATGTCAACATCGCGGAAAGTGTCGAGGATTGCCTCCTTTTCACAATGAGAGCTCGAAGAAGCGGTTCTCACAATAAAAAACAAGAAAGCGCCAAATTTTGGCCAGACTCGCGCTAATCAGCAAGGGTAAAGGAGACCTGAAGCTCCCGTCTGCATACCGACCGCTGTTTCTGCTTGACACGGCCGGAAAAGTGCTCGAGAAACTCATCAGGAGTAGATTGTTTCTGAAGGATCAATCAACTTGTTCTGGATTATGGCCCGTGAGATGGAGTTGGTCATAGTCATCTTCGCCAGTTGTCATTATGTTGAACAGTACTCTACGATCGTATGCCTGCTTGAAGTTGACAAAGATTTGGCACACGTGAATCTTATATTCACAGCACTTTGGCAGGATTAGTTTAACGGTGAAAAGCTGGTTGGTTGTAGAGCGGCCCGGTCTGAAATCGCCCTGGCACTCGCCAATGAGTCGTTCAGCGTATTGTCTTATTCTATTCTCCAATTTTTGCCTTCAAATACCCCAACAGTATTTTGACGTTGTTTGTTAGAAGTCAAACAGTGTCTCCAGGCGGGAATAAAACTTCTCTTTGACTGCAGCTTCCTGGACTTCAGTCGTGGTGAGCACGTTGATGAGCCAGAAGTTAAAAAAAAGGCTCGTGATGCAAATCGCAGACAACGTTTCGTCGAAAAGTGTTACGTATGCAACTGTGCCCTTACGTTGGGTGCCAACGCTGTTACGAAGGGAGTCTAGCGTTGCATCACCTTGGCACCAACACGCTCTCCAAGTTTATCAACCAACCAAACTCCCCTAAGAGGTTTGCCAGTCGTGAACACTGACTGCGTGTGATAATATTTGAGAACCAAAGACCTCGGCCCTTACCTCGTCGAACTGCTAGCATTGGAGTTAGCTCCAGCACGTGCCGTCCTGCTCCTCATATTATCTCTCACATTCGATATTCTCGGCTGGCAAACCTGTTAGGGGGGTTTGGTTGGTTGACAGCTTTAGTGTTTGTGTTGGTGCCAAGGTGACGAAACGCCCTACTCTCATCGCAACAGAGTTGACGCCCAAAGTGGGGCCCGAAAGGTGGCATTCCCGCTATCTTTTGGGGTTTACTCCCACCGGGTTTGATAGTATTAGGATCACAGCTTCGTTCGCTTGCGAATACTTAGAAGGATTTTATTCACCAGATTAACATTCTCTTGTTAGTTCGAGTTTGACACTCAAAATACGGCTGAAATGATTGCCTAGGTGCCGGACACCATGAACCTAGAAAGGTTCCAAGCCGGCGGCAGAAAAGGCACTGTGAAAGAAGATGAAAGACCTTAGGAATGAGGAAATGGACGTGGCAGTACCACTAGGTGTGGTAATATCCAGAGAAATCGGACGCAAGGATGCTGAATTTTCCGGTGAGATCCACACTGGATACACCAGACTCTTCTGTCAACGATAATGCGGGCAAGAAGCGTAAGACCAACGCATTTGTGGGGGTGAACGCTTTATTGTGCTCCGCACCAGGGCTTCTATCCACGCGTCCCGCGCGGATTAGGACCGGTAGGCCTGTCGGAAAAAAATGCTGTAGCCTGGAATGAAGCCAAGATTTAACAATCAAGGTTTTCGCGATGCGCTTCTCCATTTAGAGTGCATTGAGGCGGCCGCCTTAAAGTAGCTCCAGCAAGTAATACCGGCTTCGAATTCTGGCAGTCGGTCTAAGTTCACTTTTGTGAACACTGAGCTACGCAGGACAGAACATGTCGGATGTTGTTAGCGGGCCCTCGAAGGAAGGCAGAGGACATCATCCGCACGTTGGGTGAGCAGAACCCAGGCATGGACTTTATACTGGAGGGTAATGTTCATGAATGCCAAGAAGGACAAATTTACAAACGTGTATTTACAGTGATAGCCAGGCTGCATTGAGTAGTCCTTTGGTCACCTCAAAAATCGTCCAGGAATGCAGAAACGGTTTCAACTCTATCTTTAGATTTACTACTACTCTGGGTACCTGGTCACTGCAGCGTAGAGGGAAATTAAATCTCGAATGCTTTAGCAAAAGAAGGGTTAATCCTACCAGACACACACCCCCCCCCCCCCCCCCCGTCTGCCTGGACCGGAACCAGCAATTCGATTATCAGTAGAATTGGCTAAGGCCACAATGACAGATGGCAGAACCTAAATGCTGCTAGACACACTAAACTTTTCCTGTCAGAAGCGAACATGCGCACCGCAAAGTTTGTCCTGTTGAAAAGCAAGAGGACTTGCAGGAGTCTTGTAGGCATTCTGACAGGTCATAGTTCACTAGTTGGACATATGTTCAGAATAGGAATTATTCCAAGATGATACGTGTCCCTCCTGTAATGAGGAAGCGGAATCCACGGAGCATTTCCTGTGTGGATGCCCCGGCTATGGACGCATCAGGCATGAGATCTTCGGTGTTGATGTCCTCTAGTTGCGACGGATAGCATCACATCCATACGTTATATGGGGGTGTCTGTGCTCAGAAGCTGTAGCTCTTCCTCCATCACACACATAATAGGTACCAACCAACAAAAGGGGCACAATAGCTCTTCTAGGGCGCAGTGCAATGCCCCTGGACAATATTATTATCATTGTCCTTGGGTTACAATATGTCATTGGAGATCCTTCCGTTTATTGTATCATTTGTTTAAAAAGAAGATGCAAATGCATAATAGGAACGCAGATATTCCTCTATCTTTTCGTTTGTCTATCCCATTTTGGAATGGGAACTTCACGAGGAAAGAGATTTAAGGAGCACATTACATGCGGTGTAGCTACTAGACACATTGAACCATGTGATGCCCCCTCGTCAGAAGGGTTCATTTCTGGTTAACTGTAACTTTCGACATATTTCACTGTTCCATAGATATAGTATACCATGACTTCCATTTTCATCCAAGTGCATTATAATATAAGCCTCGGTTGCTTCCGTAGCCACGTAAAAACCATGGAATGAGTACTTGCATATCTCCATTGCAGGATGTTATAAGAGTAGCACGGCTGCATACCCTCATTGGGTGCAGAGTGATTCCATCGCTCCATTTATGCTTCAAGTATCCGAACATCGGCTCCAAATACAGGATATTGCTCAAGTCGAGTAGGCTCACATCATCAGCCAGTGCGACTGTAATACTATTTCGCCATTCTCTTCAGAGGCGAACCAGGAAATCTTAATCGCATTCAATTCTCGTCCTATAGCCATTTCTTTCCTTAAGACATCGTGCCCTGGCTCGACTCGATCTTGGCTTGCTGTAGCAGTAAAATGCGGTTCTTCCTGTTTGCCGTGGCTTCTGTACCCCGGTTGTTCGCGGTACGTCTCGTCGTTGATAAAAATGACCCCATTCATCGCTGGGCAATTTAAAAACAGAAACACGTCCGCGACGGACCAGCAAACCGGCAGTGAATCCAACAAATCCGAAGAAATGCATTCAATTGTTTGGCCATTGCGGGGCTCATTGTTTTCCTCATTCGCTCGCAACAACATAATGCTCATTCCTACATGTGTGACGCTGACATGGAGGTTTCTCCATTCTTTGGCCTGGGCGCACTATATGGCCGATGTGTGGATACGTGTGGAGCATATCAGAGTCACTCATTCCAATTCCCTGATTGGCAACTGATGACTTCTCGCTAAGAGGAAGAAGAGTTATTACACGCTGACATAGGTGTAGTTGGAACCTTTCCTTTCTCGCTAGCAGCCCCGCGTCTGCTATCATGCCTGCGCCCATTCCATCTAACCACGAAGCTGGAAACTACGTCGGCCCCAAACGTTAATTCATAGAGTAGCAGCCAGCGAAGCACGAAAGGGTCAAACACCCCAAGTGCCCTGCATATCATAATCATTTCACTCGGATTCGAGGCGAAAGACTTGTTTCCAGCGATCCTCTTTGAATGCCAATAGCCAAGTGGAGCTTTACGGCAGGGACTTGTAAACTTTTGTGCTAACCACGTCCAAACGGAAGCGATAGCGATTACACGCAGTAGGTCGACTCCGCACTATATTTAGCCTTATTGACCAGGTTTGCTCAGTACGCACAATCAAGATTTTAGCGTTAGACAATCCCGAATCGAGTAGGAAATTGGCCGGGTTACGGGCCACTGTGGTAATCCCATACGCTGCAATGCTCCACTATCGCCCCATGCGTACAACCACGGGCTCTTGACGGACAGGCTGGTGTATGTGACCGGCCTACTAGCAGATTTCTCATACATATGATTTGATTCCAAATTCAAATTGACGTTCATGACATCAAATTGTGGATTATGTGCTCACAAAACTCTTGAGGAATACCAAACCCTTCCTTCTTTCGGACTTTTTGATCTTGCGCGACGGCACTCACATACCTCTGGTCCCGAACGAGCGAGTGCGGAGAAAGTGCCCAAAGAAGTGATTTATTCGAAAGTCTCGCAAAAGTGCATGGCAGAGGTCTGTCGCTCCTTTTTGGGGCTAGCGGACTGCACCCAGCACCCCTTTTCTTGCATGGCCAGCCGACACCTCACATGTGCGTTGCATGCAAAGAAAGCAGAGAATGTGAGTTGGCATCATTGCGAAAGAGGAACTGCAACGGGGAAGGACAAACTGTTGCATGTGAAGAGTGGCATGGAAGCCATACGATCCCCTAACAACCGACTAGAGTTCTTATCACGATCGCCAGCATATGAGACATTCATGTCGCGTTTCTCATGTGCTGAGCCCACATTCGATGAGCCCCAATTTCTCCACTGCCACTGCAGGCGATAGATAGTGGCAAGGGCATAGCAATATCTACGAGGTTCCAACCTCAAGTTTATGTGATAACTTGCAAATTTCACATTGAATGGCTGCAAAGGACTGAAAGTGGAACGAATGGAGGTTCTCGGCAATGTAAGCGCGGAATGGATTCTCAAGGCATGCAAATAGTTGTGGCGAATGCAGTCACTCATACGTGGAACCAAATGTGATAAGATGACATAACCTAGACTATGCATGTGCAACTTACACTCGATACAGGCACGATGGTTTCTGGTAATTAAAATGGAACCAATCGAAACTTCGACAACCATTGAATGTCGAGGGCATTCGGATCCTTGAGAACCACATTAACGAACTTGACCAAGTTGTAGTCAATGTTAAGGTTTATAACGTTTGCTTTGGTATTTAAGTAACCAAAGATTGCCAACTGTTATAATTCACTTGGTGGGTGTTACTGCTAAATTGTACACCATAGCCAGAAATAGTGCTACCGAGAAGCGAATATGAGCCGTCAGTGGCCGCTCCCGGGAGACCAATCAGCCCTGTGGTGCGCCATTTCCTAAGACAGTGACAGCAGAGTCCTGTCGCCTCACATCTTCAGAGCAGCCCGCAGTATTCACAAAGGAAAGTAGTGATCCTACCCTGAAGCTAGAGATCTCTCCGAGGCCTTAAAAGAATGGTTTATTTAGTGTCCGCAGCCTAGCTCTAGCTAGCCCTGGTCAATCGCAAAGGAAGTGACTGCGGGTTTCTCTCTCTTCTTCGCAACTTAAACAATACGAATTGTGGGGTATCTCGAGTCTGGCGTCATAGTCCCCTGTAGGCCAGTGTCCCGTGCGGACCTTCGTAATCTTGTATGCATTTGTACGGGTCTAGACGGCCAAATTCTCCTTGACTTTGCGTAAGTGGTGAGTCTTCGCCATCTGAGGTCCGCGGCTACTAAGTATTGCAAGTAGATTCCGTCTTAACGACCGGTAACGCGATTTAGACTATGCACACCAAGGGACTGACAAGAACAGAGCCCCGCCTGGCTAGTCCGTCGGCCTGCTCATTCCCTATGTTCCATGACTGGAAATCCAAAGGAGGGTGACTTTGAGCGTGCCGTCCAGACTGCTCATCTCCTCCTCGCTATGCCCTACCAGCCTGAAGGATGTCGCCACTAAGTACAAAACCTAAATGGACTCTTGGTAACCAGTCAGAATGGCTATGTTACGCGTGAGGATCTAATTATTCTCCAACCTCCAGCTGAGAAAACTGGCGCACCGAGTCGACAGAACCTGGGCGCCGGTCTTCAATTCTGTCCTGCTTGGAAAGTAAACCACGTTAAGTTCGACTTGCGTGTCACGTAATCCATACGGAATGCCTAGAATTCCCGAGGTACTTCGTTTAGGATGTTACTATTGCCGTGAAGCTCCGTTATCCAACATCCGGACGCACTATGACACCACTGCAGTATTATTTCCTCTTCACTCTTTAGTTGGGTGTGGGGCATCCACGGAGTCAGACTGTGCTTCAGTTTCACTATCGTCAGACTTAACGCTGTGCAAGCGATAAGCTCATAGCAGCAAAAAACCGAGACACTAATGACGATTGACACTCGAACCTAAATTAGCAAGATTGAGAGGCTGGCGCTCTACCCGCACAACTACTGCGCTGTCGTCAGCACTGCAGGCTACAACGTATTTAATGTAGAGATCTAGAGGATGGAGGTGTAGGAATACATTGAAAGCATCTGTCGGGCAGGAATGCAAAGCACTGGTATCACCTGTACATGCGCCGCTTGAATCCTATTAAGGTTCGTTCAATTGTAGTTTTCACCCATAACGGAGGAAAACATCGCTGACACCAATGTCACCAAGTCGTCGGCATACACCACTACATTCACCCCTCTCCTCTCCAATATCCGTAGAATTTCATCCATCACTATTAACTAGAGCGCTGGAGAAATGGCGTCATCCTAGGCGTACCTCTGCTCACAGGTCTGGTCAAGTGGCTAGTTCTTAGTATGATGTTATCGAATATGTCGGGATAGCTCAGTGGTTAGAGCACAAGGCTGTCGTTCGGAAAGTCGCGATTCAAATCTCACCAGTCGAGTCAGCTGCGAATGAGTACCTGAGTCAAGTCAGGGTAATAATCTCGGGCGAGCGCAATGCTCACCACATTGCCTCCTATAGGGTACTGAAATCCTGTAGTGTTCCTATACGGTCTTCAATAAAGTGCTCTAACACACTTCAAGGCCCTGATCCAATTGGATTGTTGCGCCAACAATTATTATTATTATATAAGATACCCCTCAAATCCTACACTGGTTAAAGCTTCCTTGGTGGATATCCAAGCAGGCAACTAGGACGTAATGCACGTACTGCGGTGACCGCTCACCCGTGTTAACTACCTCATAAAGAGCGGTTTCTGTAGATTTGTCTTTGAGGTACGCGACTTAGAGAAAGGCATGGTTGGTAGGTAGGTATCAGTAGCCGCTCCGAGGAGCTCAATTAGCGCTTTGGTGCGCCGTTTTAATGCCAAAAACTCCTAAGACCGTGACTGTTGTTATGGGAACAGGGAAGTCAGAGCCAGCCCGAAACAATCACGAAGGAAAGCAGCTCTCCGGCCCTGCAGCTAGAAATCTCGCTGAGGTCCCCAAAGAATGTTTTATCCAGTGTCCGCAGCCCGACTCGAGCCAGAGCTGGGCAACCGCAGAGAAAGTGCATGAGGGTTTGCCTTCCTTCTCCGCAGCTTCGGCAATGCGAGTTGTAGGGTAAGCCGAGCCTAGCGGCATGGTCCCCTATGGGCCAGAGAAAGGCATTCTCTCCATAATTATTCTTAAGCGTATGTGCAGTATGCGCTCCTGAACTCGAAAGGGGTGGGGCTAATTAGTCGAAAGTGCTTCACAGACTCATGATCTAGCTTTCGGTATCAAAACCACGCGTGTGTCCCCAAGCGTGTGATATGTATCCCAAAGAAAAATAGCTTCGGTAAATCTCGACAAGCCACGGCATAACCCTTTCTTGCTGCTTCTGTATTATTCCATCTGAGCCGGGAGATTTAGATCCTGAGCACATACGCATTGTTAATCCCTGGTCTTTTAAAGTCGGTGTCGTATTCACAATGGGAAAACACCTCGGATCAAATGCCGGAAGACAGTGATGAACTTGCGAGTCGTAATGAGAGAACACACGTACTTACGCATGCAACTGATTGAATTCAGGACGTGTTTAGCTAAATTGGTGCATATATAGAAGCTTGTAATGAGTTGAGAATGGTTTCTAGGCAGGAGAGCTGCTAGCTCCATATATGTGGGAATTTTTTTTGGCTCTGATTGTAATCGTCAAATCAATCCGTGTCCGAAGTGAACCGTACGATTATGCCTACACGGTAGATACTCTTGTTAAACCCCGAGGACCTTTTTCTACGTCGGAAATCCGAGTTGAATGCATTTCGTTACAACCTTGATTGAGAGGCAGGGATACAGTGAAGAACTGCATTCACCTTGCTGGGTAGGAAGACGAAAGCAGCCATAATCAAGGACCATTGAAAAGGAACACGACCTAATTGGAAGTTGGTGGTTATCCCGAAACTATCTATCTAATGTCGAAATGATATCCCAGCACATGAAGTTAACCTTTGAGGAACGCTACTTGCATAAGAAATGCATTTGCTCTACGGAAGGATGAATGAGGAAAGAACGGAATTGTACAATTAAGGCTGTGTTTACAAAGGAATGCATCTCTACTGTTAAGAAGGGAAAAGGTACTGACAAATTATGGCGCTACGTAGTTCCTTACAGAACATGGAGGCTGTTGTAGACAGTATGTGTCTCGATTTGAAATATATGAACCCTCGATTTGAAATGGATGAACCCCTCGAATCATCCAGGATGCTCGAGCCTCTATCATCTCTTTGTTACAAACACCGACTTCTCTGACATTTTCTTCGCCCCAGTCTCATGTCAGACCATCAGCTGTTGCTGCGGCCATTGAATGTAGCGATGGAGGCGAATTCATGTTGGCGCCCAAGTTCACGCCTCCGATGCGCTGTAGCATCACTCCGCCCCAAGCTGAAACTGCGCGAGTTCAGCGAAGCAAACCGTCCGCGTGGTCCCGCCAATGGGAGTCACCAGGCGATTCTGACACTTCGCGGGCGCTTTTTCCAAGCGGCCGTCGGTTCGTCGAAGGCCTTCTGCCTCGACAAGGACACCCACTTGGGTCCGCCTCGGACCTCAAGTTTGAACGAGTACTCACTTCGTTCCAGTACTTTAAAGGGGCCCTCGTATGGTGGTTGCAATGCTTCCGAGGGGCGACCACCCTGATGAGGACCTGGTCACACGTCTCGAGACGCCTGGGAGTGTTGACCTCCAACGTCGCGTGTCTGGACGATGGAGTCGGCCGTATGTTCGAAATCGCGTCCCTAAGCAGACACAGCATTCCCGAGTCATTTAACCCTGCTCTGATGTCCAAAACAGGATCGGCAGACAGATGTAGATTCTTTCCGTAAACCATCTCCGCTGAGCTGGCCGCGAACTTCTCTCGCTGGGCTGTACGGAGGCGAGGAGAACGAAAGGCAAGGACCGCGAACACGGCGGCCTTCAGCGTCCGGTGCCAACGTTCCAGCATACCATTGAACTGTGGATGGTATACAGTAGTCCTCTGCCGATTAAAGCCAAAGAGCTTCCCTAAGATCTGCGTCGTCTTTTTGTGTCTCGACCTTGCCGATTTGATTCACCCGTTAGTGCACAGCGGCGCCTACCGCAGTTTCTGAGGCATCGACGAACGCAGCTAGGGGAGCATCTGGCTGAGGAAATGCCGGCAGTGTTGCCTCAACAAGCTGTTGCTTGACTATCTCAAATGCATGGACGACCTTAGCAGACCAGGGAGCTATAGGGAGTTGGTGTTACGCCTTGGCTAGATCCAAAGTCGTAAAAACACAGCAATTCGTTAATCAGTACGCGAAATCATGGATGAGTGTTATAGGATATCGGTCTGGAACTGTCTGAGTATTCAGACTCCTATAATCTCCGTATGGCCTCCATTAGTTGTTTGGCTTAGGGACCATATGAAACGGAGAAGACCAACAACTGTTTGATGGTCTGCAGATACCCCGTTTTATCAACGTTTCAACATCTTTCTTCGCAACAGCAAGCTTCTTGGGTGAAAGAGGACGCACCTTTGAGAAAATTGGAGAGCCGGAGAAACTACTTTCAATAGTGATGTTGCGAAGCTTTCGGAGGAGTTCACGAATGCAATGGTCGGCAACGTCCTCGAAATTTATCGAGAGAGTGTTATCTCGGCAGGTGGGAATCTTCCCTGAAATTTGTAACGAAGTTGCGAGGTCTATCAATGTCCTGTTTTGAAAGTCAAATGTCGGTAATGCTTGTGGAAGTGTAGGATGAATAAATTCTCCATGTTCGGTATCCTGTGTGCGTTCGTGTTGGCTTTTGACAAGTCAATACAGATTTCTTTCGCCATCTCGAGTGTCCAGTTTATCGTAAAGACTTTTGTAAGGGGTGACAGTGATCGCGATTGCTTTCTTTGCTTTCCGGCTGTCATTCTTATGAATTTGCCAATTGGCGAGGTAGAGGTGTTTCTTTTCACGGACCTTCATTGCCAGTCGTGAACACCGACTGTGCGAGATAATAATAGGAACCGGACAGCACGTGCTGGAGTTAACCCAAACGTTAGCAGTTCGGCGATATAAGGGCCATCGTTCTTGGTTCTCAAATATTATCTCCCTCCGGCTTGCCCGCTAACACTACAGACGAAAGAAATTGATGTGCCCTCTTTCATGCAGCCCAGTAGGTGCGGACGCGGAGAGTGGAACGATCTCAATCTTCCTGATACCTCCGCAGTCGAACATGATTCGGGAGCCAGTCTCTAGGTGTGTGTTCATATGCCTCCTCCCCAGACAAATCCCGCAGGAGCCAGTGTCTAGGTCCGTATTCATATGTCTCTTCCCCAGAAAAATCCGACGGAGGCGTCGATGTTTTAACGAGTGTGTTAGAATCAATTGACTGTTTATTTAAATTGCCAATATTGGCAATATTGGCAATCAACAAGCATTGCATGTCGACGAATCCAAGTTGGGTGTTGCGGTTGCTTTTATAGAATTATCGTTAGGAGACAATAAAGAGTTGTCAAATTCAGACGGACTATGGACGTTAAAGCCAATCCCCGAATCATCGCATTGCGAAGGAGCTATGCACGGTGATACTGACGGACTACGCACATGACTTATCGGGGAATCAGTGGGTACAGCATCTCCTATGTTCTGGGACTGCCGCCAACCTGATGCATACTGATGCTCAGTGTAATCAAGTTTGTAAACGCGCCGCAGCCATAACCAAATACCCTACGGGCCCTACGACACAGATCCCAACGATGGCCAGGCTTCCGACGATTCCAGCATAGTGGAGCAAACAAAATAGCCTCCAGCTGGTTATCAACCTCCTCGACATTCGAAGGGGGAAATTCCAAATAAGTAAAGACCTTGCTCACGACGAGTTTGAGAGCTGGTCGAGAGGCAGATGGAGTGAACTGTTCGGTCTCAGCAGTTGCAAACCTTCTCTTCCACCGCTCCTCCCTATCCAGAAACTTCAGTTTTCCAGCTGCCTGACCAAGCTGCGCTACTTTGCTTAAACCTTCTCTGAGCAGAGCCCTCCTTAATGGAATGCCCATTCCCGCTTGCAGCACATAGCATAGTTTGTCGTGGGCTAGGGTCGTGGATAAGTGGTAGTGATACAGGAAGCGTGCGTCTAATATGGGGATGCTGATGATGTGAAAATGAAGCGCCACGAAAACGTTCGGCGGAGTCCGAGACTCACGTCCACCTGCCTATAGCTACAGGTGCTAATTGGAAATGAGTTCATGGCCGCTAAACGGCAGGTTTTGCGAAATAAGGGTGTTCGGGCGGGGTATAGGGAGAACCGACACCTCAGCGCCCGTGTCGACTGGGAAGCAACGTCTGCTCAGGGGGTTAAAGATTGTAAGAGGCACCCAGTAAGTCTAATTTTTTACTACCCTAAACGTGCACCCGGTGGTACATCTAGTCGCTTGAGCTCCGTATTTCCCGTGGTATCAACTTCTCTGGTCTGGTCTCTGTGGTCAAAGGGTAGTATAGGTTCCGGGGCGAAACGTGGATTGGTACCCACGATGGAGCATAAAACCTGGGAAATGCCTGCTGAACCAACACCAACAGCTCTACTACCAAACCCTATCTCCACTTCCACGTGGTGACCGCTGGGAGCTCTTTCTTAACGAAAAGCTGCAGACGGAGAAGGATGATGGCGAGTCTCCCGCGCCTAAAAACGGGACAAATTGTACCAACTGGTCCTCCAGGTTGGGGGTTGGGTAGGGCTGACAACCCTACACGGAAAACAACTTGTTACGAAGCCACAACAGGAGCCTCGGACAGGACGGATTTTAAAACGACGGACCCGGCAACGACAGCGGAATAACGATTTTCTCATGGAACGTGCGCTCCCTGTACAGAGATGAAGCTGATGAGCAGCTAGCCGATACCCTGTCCCAATATAGGGCTGATGTAACAGCGTTGCAAGAGATGCGATGGACAGGGACCGGTTTCCTGGAGAAGAGCCACTACACCATATATTATAGCGGTCATCCAGTAAACCATGTGCTCGGAGTAGGTTTCTTAGTCAGCCAAAAAATGAAACCTGCTGTTATCGGCTTTGAAAGCATAAGCGAACGGCTATGCACTCTGCCCTTGCGAGGCAAGTTTAGAAATATAAGCCTCATAAACGTTCACGCCCCTACAGAGGAGACTGCAGAGTCGGAGAAGGATACCTTCTACGAGGCAGTAGAAAGAACCCTCGAAGTCTGTCCCAGATATGATATCAAAATCATACTTGGGGATT
Source organism: Hermetia illucens (assembly GCF_905115235.1). Classification (NCBI taxonomy): domain Eukaryota; kingdom Metazoa; phylum Arthropoda; class Insecta; order Diptera; family Stratiomyidae; genus Hermetia; species Hermetia illucens. The sequence goes on from NC_051854.1 coordinate 38,877,455, forward strand.
TTAACAGCCAAGTTGGGAAGGGCCCGTATTCAGGCGATACGTTGGCTCCCATAGCTAACACGAAAAAACAAATGATAACGGACTGCGGACTATTCAATTAGCAGGGTCACACGAAATGGTTGTTGGAAGTACCTGGTTTGCGCGGAAAGCGGTCCACAAACATACATGGGCCTCTCCAGACGGGACCACTTTCAACTAAATTGACCACGTGTTGATCGAACGCCGCCACCTCTCAGCCTTGATGAATGTCAGAACATATAGGGGGCCAATATAGACTCGGATCACTATCTCGTTGGCATGGTGCTTCGAGCTCGAATAACAATGCCACCCAGAATCCCCTCTGACAATCAAGTGAGAGTTAACACTGAAGCCATCCACAACACAGTCCTCCGCGACACCTATAAGAGGGAAATGGACGCCGCAATAACCGCATTCAACAGGGGACCTGGAGATGAAGCATCAACAAATGATCTTCACAATCACCTGAAGAACGTTATCAGAGAGAACGGCCACAAACATACTTGGCCCCAGCCGCAAAAGGAGTCGGAACGGCTGGTTTGACGATGAATGTAAGCTAGCAACGGAATGGAAGAATGCCGCATACCGAGTAATGTTGCATTCTCAAAGAACGCGGACACGCGCAGAGACTTATCACGAACTCCGTCGAGCGGAGAAGCGACTTCACAGACGGAAAAAGGAAGCCTGGGAGAACCAACAAATCTGTGAACTAGAAAAGTACAGGGAGCAACCGCACCAGGCGCGGAAGTTTGACCAACAAGTCAGCAGGATGAAGCCTTATACACCTCGATGCTCATCTTGCCGAGACATAGAGGGAAATCTGATTTCCGACAGAATGGGCATATTAGAGCGATGGGTTGAGTACTTTGATGAGCTACTGAACAACCAGAACATCGGCGAGTTGGAGGTTCCGCCAACTGAAGACGACGGACAAATACTGCCACCACCAAGTATGGAAGAAGCAATCCGTGCAATTCATCGGCTAAAAAATCATAAGTCGCCAGGAGCCGATGGAATTACAGCCGAATTGGTTAAATATGGAGACGACCAGTTACACCAAGGGGTTCATAAACTTGTGCTCAAGGTATGGAACAGCGAATCAATGCCTGACGACTCGCAGAAAGGCATTATCTGTCTCATAAATTAAAGTGAGATATCACACAGCACAGCAATTATAAAGGCATCACGTTGCTGAGTACCATCTATAAGATATTCTCCACTATCTTGCTAGGCCGGATAGCCCCATACGCCCAGAACATCATTGGCCCATACCAAAGAGGCTTCACTCCAGGCAAATCAGCAACAGATCAGATTTTCTCTCTGCGGCAAGCGATGGAAAAACTGTTGGAACATGGACAACAGTTGCACCATCTGTTCATCGACTTTAAAGCCACCTATGATAGCATAGCCAGGGTAAAACTGTACACGACCATGAGAGAATTCGGTATCCCGACAAAATTAATAAGACTGACTAGGCTGACCCTGACCAATGTGCGAGGCCAGATAAAAGCAGCAGGATCACTCTCAAGACCATTCAACATCAACAACGGTCTACGGCAAGGGGATGCCCTATCATGCGTCCTCTTTAACCTGGCCCTCGAGAAAGTGATCCGCGATGCTGAGGTAAATGCAAGAGGTCCGACCCTCTTTAAGTCCACCCAACTACTGGCCTATGTTGACGATATCGACATCATGGGAAGAACCACCCGAGACGTACAAACTGCCTTCATCCAGATCGAGCAGGCGGCGCGAGATCTTGGGCTGCGCATCAATGAACGCAAGACAAAGTATATGGTGGCAACGTCAGCACCGAAGACGAATCAACCAACAAGATCAAACCGCACTGGTCAAACACCAATAAGGATAGGAGAATACAACTTTGAGACCGTTGACAATTTCTCCTATCTAGGGTCGAAAATCACAACCGATAACAACTACGATGATGAAATCCGCGCATGGTTGTTGTCAGCCAACAGAGCCTATTTCAGCTTACAAAGACTGTTTCGCTCGAAACGTCTCACCATAGGATCAAAGCTCTTACTGTATAAGATAATGACCTTGCTAGTCCTCATGTATTCCTCGGAAACTTGGGTTCTTGGCAAGAAAAATTGCGAACTCTTGGCCGCTTTCGAGAGAAGAATCCTCCGAAGAATTTTTGGCCCCCTACATGAGGATGGACGATTCCGTAGCCTACACAATGACGAAATCTATGAGCGATACTATGACCATCCGGTTGTGGATAAAATCCGGCTCAATAGGTTACTTTGATGAATATGGTAGAAAAAGAAGACGAGGCAGACCCTGCCTAAGATGGAGCGATGGCGTAGGTCAGGACGCCAGACACCTTTAAGGGATATCGAATTGGTGGACCTTGACGCAAAACCGGGATGTTTGGAGTTCCTTATTAAGGCAGGCCTAGACCGGATACCGGTTGTTGCGCCGTTGATGATGATGATCAACTTCTCTGACATTTCCTTCGCCCCGGTCTCATGTCAGACTGTCAGTGGTGGAGGCGAATTCATGTTGGCGCCTAGGTTCGCGCCTCCGATGTGCCGCCACACCCTCTTGAATTTAATACAAAAGGATTTTATTCTGATTAAAATTTCGTGACGACAGAGGTTTGGGGTCAATTTGACAAGGTAGACAGGTAAAGATAGACAATACAAAGTTCTAGATTCAACAAAATCTTGAAAAGTTCTGCACTTATACTGGGAATAGTTAGATATCATTTGCAATCTTCATGTAAATAAGTTGTAAAAGCGTAGCTACATCTATTTTTCGTTTTCCACGTTTCAGATACTCGCAGAACATCACAAAGAGCACATCAAGTTGTAATTGACTGAGTAGCATCCAAATTTGGGACGGAGATCCGCGGATGCTTTTTAGTATTGGAACGGCATTCTCCCTTATGCTTTTAGTGCCAAGTCCAGTAATCAAAACCTGCAACCACTTGGAAAACGTTAAGACAAAAAGGATCATCTATGAACGTATGTATATGAATGTGTATGAACCATCATTTTTCAAACTCAAAAGTCTACGAATTGAAATACTTCTAAGTAATGAATTCCTGAAATTCAGGATCAAAAATGGTCATGGGATAAGTATCAAATGTCTGCCCCATGTGTTGCCCTTGAAGTTCAGGTACCTTCTAAGCCCTTGATCCTTTATGAAGTTCAAAACCACCCAGGTATCTCCTTCATCTTGGACCAAGTGTAACCTTCGAACCGTTCCTAAGCCCTGAATCCTCGCCTTACATCCCATTAGGTAAAGTTCATTCAACCTGCCCCACGAGCAGTACCCAGAATTTCTCATCACCATTTTTCATCACTTTTATTAACACATCGTTCCTCTTCCAGAAACGAAGATTATGCAGGTAGCTATCTAACGCGATTGCCCCACAGCTCCTCCTGGAGATATTCTTGTACGAATAAGGTGGTTGTGAAAATATATCATATGAGGCATGTGGGGTCAAACACCCCATTCACAAGCCCAATCTCTATCCCATTATTCCCATTCCACGTTCGTGTGATGCTTTCCTAACATCCGTCGTCCACAATAGGACGAATATCATGTTAGATGCAATGTACGTAGCGATGTGTGTTCACGAATGTATACTCACAAAGTATCAAATATGTGATACTCTTTTCTTCTCCTATTTTCATGGGTCTGCTTCGTTCCCATTGTCGTTGTTATTGTTGCGCGACTCCTTGGTCTAAAGATTTCTAACGAGCAACCTCCATGCGACCGCGGCCACGCTACGTACATACATTCCCATACACACACTTATCTAGCCGCGGAGGAATCTCTTTCCCTAGTTCCTCCAGACACTGTATTCCACTTTCTGTGCCATCAATTAGCCTCTATCGCTTCTTGACTTCTCCCCAAAACTTATTTTTTCCATATTTCCTAACCGTACGCCTGTTTCGCCTGCCACCACATGAATAGTAGTTGTACAGCTTAAAAGTTTCATCCACAGGGCACTAAAGATAGTTAGTAGAATGGAAAGATCGTAGATGTGAAAAAAAGATCCGAAACCATACGAAATTCTCTCACATCATTTGCGGTCAACGAACTCCCAAAACCTAGTCCGAGCCAAATAGTGACTAGGAAAAAGCCGAAAGATCAACAAATATTTGGGGATTTGTGTTCCATGTTGACTCGGGATCGGCTTTAGGAGGGTGCTCTAGCCTGTTGGAGTTATTTCTTTTCCCGGAGGTCAATTATGGTTGTTGGTATTGGAGCTATCATGGAGTTGTCACTGCCTGATTTTTTAGGATAGCGCTTTTCATTGCACGATACTTTTCAATTGTTCAGTGGACCGGCAATATCGTGGAAAGCTTATGCATGGCATGCTTGGAACAATTGTTATGAATTATGAGCTGCCTCCGGAATCCATCAAAAGCAGCGAAAATAATAGATATTGCATGCATGGGTACCGTTGCGGATTTTACTAGGTAGCTCAAAAGGAACCCATAGGCTTCCCGCTACCTTGCTTCTCGGAGGTCACCAGGTCTAATTTTGCCGACTCGCTTGTCGACAGGCACCTGATCAAGTCGCTCTGACTGCGACGGCTCCCGGAGGGCACCCAGGCGATCCTCGCTTGCGTCTCCGGTTCCTTGGAGGAACTGGCAGTGACGGCCGACCAGGTGCAGGAGGTGTACGTACGCCCAACCATGGCGGCCGTTCAACCACCGTCGGATGAGGTGAGCGACTTGAGGCGCGAGATAGCCGCTTTAATAGCCAGTGACGACGTTGGACGCTCAGCGTTCGGACGCCAGATCGCGAGCTCGCTCACGGTCTGCCATCCGAAAAGGGCGATCGGGTAGCAGGTCGTTGGGACAGTCCACGGACCGAGGGATTTGCTGGTACCACCGCAGATTTGGCGATAAAGCCACCAAGTGTACTATCCCTTGCAAATTCACGCCTGCCGCAAAAAACTAAGTCCGCGGGGGGTCCTGGCGACGGCCACCCAGAATGCAGCGCCACGTCGTCTAACAATTTACGACCCCCTCAGCAGGCGCAACTACCTCATTGATACTGGTGCGGAGGTTTCGGTTCTTCCCATACCTCGGCAACATCAACTTTTCCCACAACCGCTCAAACTGGCGGCAGCAAATTCCTCCCGCATAAACACATACGGGTATAGGCAAGTGGACATGAGTCTTGGCTTGCGTAGGACGTTTTCGTGGCGTTTCATCCTGGCGGATGTCAGCTTCCCCATACTAGGCGCAGACTTCCTGTGTCACTATGGATTGCTGGTAGACTTGCAAAACAAGTCGCTTATAGATTCCACGACCAACCTTAATTCGTCGGGACAAATGGTATCTCACCCAGGCAATAATCTTTCCGTTCTTTTAGAAGACATTACCGACTCTCGTGTTCGGGCACTTCTCCAAAAGTTCAGCCAGATTACTACCGAGTGTAGCCTCTCCAAACCAGTGAAGCACAATGTGCAGCACCACATTATCACTGCTGCTTCCCCGATCTTCTCGAAGGTGCGTCCTCTACCATCCCAGAAACTGGCTATTGCACGGAAAGAATTTGAACAACTCGTTCAACAGGGTATCTGCAGGCCCTCAAACAGCTAAGCCAAACGGCGAATGGTGCCCATGTGAGGATTACAGAAGGCTAAATGCACAGACTGTTCCTGACCGATATCCAATTCCACTCATCCACGACTTTGCGCATCACCTCGCGAATTGCCGCATCTTTTCGACCTTGCACTTAACCAAGGCTTATCACCAAATCCCAGTAGCTCCTGAAGACATTCCAAAGATGGCAATATGTACACCCTTTGGACTCTTCGAGTTCACCCGAATGACTTTTGGATTGTGCAATGCGGCGCAAACCTTTCAAAGGTTCATTAACTCAGTCCTGCGAAACCTCGACTTCTGTTTCGTATATTTGGATGATGTTTTGGTCGCTTCTTCCACTGAGTCTGAGCACTTAGCCCATCTCGAGTGCATTTTTCAACGTCTCCTTGAGGCCGGTTTAGTCCTAAACGTTGAGAAATGCAAATTCCTTCAACAACAGGTGAGATTCCTCGGCCATTTCATTTCCCCTGAAGGAATACAGCCCGACCCAGACATGGTGCAAGCGATAACAAGCTTCCCGCGTCCAAAGACAGTGAAGGAGTTGAGGAGGTTCTTGGGCATGCTAAACTTCTACCGTCGTTTCCTGCCCAAGGCCGCCCATCACCAGTCCATTTTGAACGCGTACTTGTCTGGCCCCAAAACTAAGGACACACGAGAGATCGTATGGTCTGAAGAGGCTATCCGCGCGTTTGACAAATCCCGTCAACAACTGGCCGACGCTACACTCTTGGCATTCCCTCTGCAAGATGCACCCCTAGCCGTTTTTGTTGATGCCTCTGACATCGCAGTAGGTGCTGCCCTTCACCAAAAGGTGGATCAAGTTTGGCAGCCGTTGAGCTTCTTCTCGAAGCAGTTGAATTCCGCTCAACAGAACTACAGTACCTACGATCGCGAACTGCTCGCCGCGTACTTGAGCATCAAATACTTCCGTTTCTCCCTAGAAGACAGGCCGTTCACAGTGTTCACGGACCATAAGCCTCTCGCGTATGCTTTGAAACAGAAGCCCGACAAAGCGTCCCCTCGTCAGCTTCGACACCTGAGCTTTATAAGCCAGTTTACATCAGACATCCAGCACGTGTCCGGCAAGGACAATATAGTTGCTGACGCTTTGTCTCGTGTCTCCGAGGTTAACATCCCCGCCTCACTCGATTTCTCGGCTATTGCCAAGGCGCAGGAGGATGACGCAGCACTTCAGAGCCTCAAATCCAACTCCAAATACAAATTTCGGGAGTTGCCCATTTTCGGTTCAAACCTCTCTCTGTGCTGCGAAAACTCGGAAATGGGACCTCGGCCATACATTCCGGCCATCTTTCGCAAGGAAGTGTTCCACGCAGTTCACGACTTAGCGCATCCAGGCATCAGGTCAACAAATCGGTTAGTCACCGATAAATACTTCTGGCCCTCCATGAACAAGGATGTCAATTCCTGGGCCAGAGAGTGCATCGCATGCCAGAAGTGTAAAGTCTCCAGGCATGTAAGGAAAGAAGTGGGCTCATTCCCCCGCACTACCAAGCGGTTCCACACAATACACCTCGACATAGTAGGGCCTTTGCGAGACTCGCACGGTTATAGGTATTGTCTCACAATCATCGACAGGTTTACGCGGTGGCCTGAGGCAATACCTCTGAAAGACATTACGGCGCAATCATGTGCCGAAGCCCTCTGTCGAGAGTGGATACCTCGCTTTGGCGTCCCTGCAGTGGTCATCACTGACTAGGGAATGCCATTTGAGTCCACCCCTTTCTCCGAGTTAGGCAAACTCCTTGGTTTTAAACGCCAGCGGACTACTGCATACCACCCGCAGCCTACCACTAGTCCAAATACTGCAACCACTAGAAAAGGACTTGATATAATGACACTCCCGAAGATGCTCGAAAATTTAAAAGAATTCGCCCTTAGATTTCAAGATCAGAAGGGTGCCTCTTTGTGAAGTCCATTGAACTATTAAACACGCAGCGGAAGTCTGCAAAATATAGTACGACAGGAATTGACTGTAGTAACTATAATGGTCAACTCCGTCGTAGCTTGTCCCAAGCCCATGGTTGAGAAAGACGGTGGGAGGAATAGCTGCAGCCTGAATGGCTGAGTTACACCTAAGCGTCTCAGGTGAGTAAGGTGTCAAGTCAGACCTGCAACATACTTATGTAAATTCTGGCACGTTTTGGAGCATCTGAAGCAGTTATCGCCAAGGTCAGCCCTGGATAGGGTTTTGCCATGGGCCGACAACCCATCCATGTAAAAACTCCTCCATGTCCAGAAACCTGGAACATTTGCCTCAGATTAGACGGATAAACAACGTCGCAAACGTCTAAGGGGCTATTCTTTCGGAGCCTAGAATGTACCCTCCCTAAGCAAACCAGGAGCCTTCAAGGTCCTCCTTCAACAGGTCGAGATTTAGAAATTGAGCATGATTGCAGTCCAGGCAACAAACCGGATTAGTAGCAAAATAAGCAATTTGAATTCGCAAACAATTTTCAAAAGTGGCAAACTATTAAGTCACAACAGCTCAAGCCGCACGTCATCGACTTCAAACCTATCAACGAAAGGTTGTGTGCGATTCGCATCAGGACTCGTTTTTTCAACCTCTGACTCATCAACATGCACGCCCCGACTGTCTCCAAAGTCAAGGAAGATACAGTGGAAGACGAGTTTTGTGCATGCTTGGAGATACTGTTTGAGTCACTCCCAAAAAACGATGTCAAAATACTGTTAGGAAATGCGGAAGCCATCGACATCGTACTAATACAGGAGCCCTGGGCCGGAGGCGACCGAACCATTAAGGGGTTCCAAAGCAAATATTATAATTTATTCCACAGCACAGGAGACGTTTATCAGGATAGACCTAGAGTATGTATTCTCGAGAGGAAGAGTCTGCACGCTTTTCTGTGTGGCCAAGCGGGAGCAGAAAACGTGTATATTTCCTCGGCTTACATGACTCATGACCGATCAGCTCCGCCAGAAGAACTACAACATCTGACGAACAACATAGCAACAAAGAAAGCCAACCTGTTGATAGGCTGCGGCGCCAATGCAAGGCATACGTTTTGGGGCAGCTCGGAAATCAACGAGAGAGATGGGTCATCCTTTGATTTTATTATTACTTCAAACCTATCCGTGTCTAGCAGGAGCAGTGCACCAATCTTCCATTTCCCCTGCTCGGCGAACTGTGACGGTTGAGAGGAGGTCCTTGATATCACCATAATAACCGACAATGGGATTCTTAGGGTGGAAGAATGGAGAATGTCTGACCAGAGATCCTTTTCTGATCACAGTTGGATCCTTTTCAGTCTAGATCTCGCCGCATAGGTCTCCAAACCCTTTAGAGACCCCAGGAGGATCGACCGTAGAAAGTTTAGTCAAGTAATTAAGAACAAACTCTCCGGTGCGCAAATTGGTAAGATTGACACGACAGACGAACTGGAATCAAAGATCGGGGCTCTGAAAAGGCATTCGATACCGCTTTCAGAGTCTCGTGCTCTACTAAGTACCGCAAAAAGACACTGCCACCGTGGTGGAATGAAGATCTCTCCAGCTGAGGAGCTGGAAGCTGACCTGAGAAATCTTCAACATCTGCTACAGGCAAAAATATTGGCAACCATACAAGGACTGCCTAGAGAAGTACAAGTCGGCCATCAGGAGCGCCAATAGGCGGTCTTGACTGGACTATTGTCAGAACATCGCAAGCACCAGTGAATCCACGAGGCTCAGTAAGATTCTGTCCAAGGAACATAAGAGCCCATCCTTTCTTAAAAAGTCGGAAGGCTCCTGGACGGAATCTTCTAGCGAAACCTTGGAGCTGCTGGTTCAAATGCACTTTCCCGCGAGGAGGACTGTAAGTTAGAACCTTACTTGGAGGGTTTGCGGTCACTCCAGCTGTGCGAGACTATCAAGTCGGTAATTACCGAGGATAAGATCGGCTGTGCTATAATCAGCATAATGCCAGTCATGCTACAGAAGCAGCAGGAAAGGGTTGTGCCGTGGCTTGTTGAGATTTACCGGAGCTGCATCTCTTTAGGATACGTACCACAGTCCTGGAGGTGCGCACGAGTGGTTTTCATACCGAAAGCGGGCAGGCACGGTCATGAGTCCGCGAAAGACTTTCAACTAATCAGCCTGACCTCTTTCGTGCTGAAGACCGTAAAGCGCGTCCTGGACATTCACTTAAGGACGATTATGGAGAGAATGCCTTTCTCTAAGTCCCAGCATACCAACCTCAAAGGAAAATTCGCAGAAACCGCTCTCCACGAGGTAAAGGCACGGTTGAGCGGTCGCTGCAGCACAAGTAGTATACCCTAGCTGCCTTCTTGGATATAAAAGATACCTGAATTCCATCTACCACGGCTAAATGAACAAAGATTGGTTCTTCCCTCTAATGTGAAGTATCTGGATGTAATCCTGAATCCAAAGCTAAATTGGAGATTGAACATAGAACTGAGAGTTAAGAAGGCCTGTATAGTCTTCAATGCCTGCAAGAGAACCTTTGCAAATAAATGATGGTTCTCTGGATATACGTCCGATCGTAACTTACTGCTCTATTGTATGGTGGCAAGCTATGAGAAAAAATATAGGATGAAGCTTAATAGGATTCAAAGAACTGCGCGTGCACGTGCTACGAAGTCCTATGGTCACAACGACATCCTAGACGAAGTACCTCGGGAAATTTGGGCATTCCCCACGGACTATGCCACAAGCAAGCTGAACTTCACGAGAAACTGCTGTGGACTTTCCAACCAGGGCAAAGTGGAAAACCGGCGACGTGTTGCAAGGTTATAACTCAGTGTTCTTCACCGACGGACCAAAAATGGCCTGCGAAGTCGACGCGGGGGTTTTCTTGAATACACATAGTGTATCCAAGTCAGTGTATTCCAGGCGGAAGTACTGGGCGAGATTCGAACCCCAAGCGTAACATAGCCATTCAGACCTTGTACTCAGCGACGATATCGAGGCGGGTGGGGCAGTACAGAGACGCGCTGAACCGTCTGGGCGGCACGCTCAAGGCCACCCTCCTCTGGGTTCACGGGCATAGGAACATAGAGGGGAATGAGCGGGCTGACAGATTGGCCAGTCCGGGCTCTGCTCTTGGCAGCCCTTCGGTGAATACAATCGGTGTTCCGCTGGCGGCTGTCGGGGACCGAGTCTACGCGCACTACCTAACAGCCGCGGGCCTAAGATGGCAAAGCCTTACGAGCTATGCCAAGTCAAAGAGAATTTGTCCCGCTTATAACATAGCCCGATCACGAGAGTTCCTGTGCCACACGCGTGCAAATGCATTCAAGATAACAGCGGGTTGCACGGGGCACTGGCCCATAGGGGACCATGCCGCCAGGTTCGGCATACCCTACAATTCGCATTCCCGAAGCTGCGGAGAAGGAAGGGAACCCCTCACGCACTTTCTCTGCGATTGCTCAGCTCCAGCTAGAGTCAGGTTACGGACACTGGGTAAACCATCCTTTGGGGACCTCAGAGAGATTTCTGGCTGCAGGGCGGGAGAGCTGCTTTCCTTCGTGAATGCTGCAGGTTGGCTCTGAAGATCCAAGCTGGCTAGACTCTGCTCCCTGTCTTAGGAGTTTGTGGCATCAAAACCACAGCGCTAATTGGGCTCCTCGGATCGGCCACTGGTACCTAATTACCTACCCTACTGTTGGGAGATTTTAATGCGAAAATCGAAAACAAAAGCTAGCATCGGGGAACCACTCCATGAGGGAGGCAATCATAACGGTCAACGATTAATTGATTTCGCCAGCAGTAGAAATCTTGTCGTAAGCTCCACATGCTTCCCGCTCCAGGGTCATCTTCAATAGGCTTGTACCAATCATAGAAATGAAGGTGGTCTCTCAAACAGGCAGTTCGGATTGCGAAAGGTAGGATCTATTGTTAATGTGATCGGCATGATGACGCGAATTGCGGAGAAAGGCATGAAGGCCTATAAATCTTACGCTGTAATCACTCTCGATCTGAAAAATGTCTTTAAACTGCAAAATAGAGCCAAATAATTGTGACTTTAGCCAAATTAGACGCTCCCAAATACCTGATGCACATAGCCATTGAATTTCTTCGGGAGAAGCTGTTGTACTAAGATTCGGCCAATGGACTTAAAATGTATAGAACAACCTGTGTGGTTCCATAAGGATCGGTCCTCTCTTGGGAATAATAATGTATAACGGTATTTTGAAGTTGCAGACGACCTGGGAATAACTATCGTGACACAAAATATTCAGGAGATCGAGGTCCTCACAAACGAGGCCATTTTTGAAATTAGATCTTGGCTAGAAGACGCTGATTTGACACCCGTAAAGCATAAAACCGATGTTATTTTTATCACCGAGCAAAGGAAGCAAACGTCGGTAAAGATCAGAATTGGCGAACACATCATTACTTTCGCAACCAACGCTTAAATACCTAGGATTCATGATTGACCAAAGATTTTAAGATTTAAGATTGCAGATCTCGCTGAAGAGGTACTTCAAATACATCATGTTTGGGCACCTCGCGAAAGCCTGCACTAGTGGCCTTGAACGATCTGTTCTATGTAGAAGATATGAGGAAAAAGGCCATATTATCAAAGTGTATAATAGAGTCCCCAAATGCCTACTGTGTGAAGGAAATCAGGGACAGGATAATCGCCATATTACTGGAAGTAATAAATACTCGGAATTTGCAATGAGAAAATGAGCTTATTCAAATAAACCTCAAACATTGCAGGGTCGGTTAGTCCCTGGCGAAGATCGATTTTCTCGCAGCTATTGTCAACAATTATTTACAAGAACAGAGGCTCTGGTATGATACCGATGATGAACTCTAGGCGAACGTTGTCTCCCCAGGTCTCTCACAGAGCTCCGTATTGGTCTCACTGCTATGTATCATCGTGTACAACAATGTACTTAAACTTCCGATCCCGGAGAAAATCACGATGGTGGGTTATGCCACTGGTTGTAGTACATCTTGCTAGCCTTATCCGGAGGAATTGAGAGAGTTCAATTTCCATGCCATCTTTTCACTACGCTGATGGCATCTATTTGCCCTCTCACCGGATTATGGACTTTGACCAAATGGGCAGACCATCGAAAGCGTTAATAACTATTTATACACATCTAGAAAGCGTGGTTTCTGCCGACGGTGGCACGGTTGATGTTGATGTTGCCCGACGCATAAGCAGCATATACCGTTATCTCAACACCCAGATCAAGTTGAGACTGTTTTGTGCTGGTGTTCTTTCTGTGTTGCATATGGAAGAAGCACATTGTTGGTGACCCCCACTGTCACTTGAAGGCTTCCAGCCTTAGTGAAGACCTATCTGCGTCCTACCAACGGAGTATGCAAGCATACCTGCCAACGATACGCGATGTAATCGAAAGATGAAAGTGCCAGTGACACATTAAGGAAGACCGACAATGTCATTGTTGGCTATGCCTCCCAAGAAGGACCATAAGTTGGTTGCCCCAGGGGCGTTTGGCACAGAACAGTAGAGGAGGATTGGGGGCGTTCCAGAGAGCGAGCTGAAGCGCATTTCGGGTAACGGCGAGTGATGGGAGGTAGGTATATATATATTTCAAAATGACATAGGCTATAACCAGATTGAATCGGAACGAGGCCGAAGCCTTTCACGGTCTCCAAGGCAATTTGGAAATAATTATCCAATCTTTGCACAAGGAAAACAATAAAAGTATCAGCAAAATCCAGCACTTTTATTGGGTTCCTTAACCACATCTTTTCTCGATTTATCTCGTATCCATATCTGTATCTGACTAATTTCATCATTTCAAATATGAAGGTTGAGGCAAGCATTCACTGCGCCCTCATATCGTACTACAAAATTCAACTTCATTCAACCCTGAAGATTCCACCGCGATCACCCTATCCGCCAGTGTCCATCATTGGATTTCCCTTATGTTTCGTGGAAGGGTCCTTGAACTCAAATACATAATAACCACTTTATCAACAAATGGAACTCGCCTTGTATTCCCACTGCAGGCATCTAACGCTCGTTTGCTGGCATTCAAGCAGTCTTGAAGCTGTGATGAATGCGATGATCTTGGATCGTGGCCTTTTGGATATCTCATTAGAAAACCTATTGCAAATGTGTGTGTAAGTGAGCATTCATTTTCGTTCCTTGATAGTCGACTGTGCGTGTCCAATGATTTGAATTTGACCCCTACGCACTATCTCCACATGGAGTAAGCGTTCGCACTCGAACCACATAATATGGATGTAGCTGCGTTTACTATGGAAACGATGTAGAGATTGGGTTGAGGCGGCGGGAGTTCCTCCCGAAGATCAGAGGAAAATCTCCTGGAAGGAGTTGGTCCCATACAATAGAGAAGTGTGTATATATGGCCTTTCATTTTTTCCCTCCAACCCTATAGGAACTCTGCACTCCCATCAGCCACGGTCACCTCCTTGGTGGAATTTCCATAAGGAACCCTTGAACAGGGTACCATTTCGTTGTGTGCAGCAAGTGAGTACTCCCGGCCCGTATTGAGACTGGGGCTCGGAAGTTCTACTTTGCATGTGATCATTCCCCAGAGAAGCGACCACTTGTTGTTGGACGACATAAATATAATGGATCTGTTAGTTACACTGCGTTGCCTGGTGATTTTAATGTTCGTAAATTATCGGGAAGTTAATAGGGGAAAACTCTTTTATGATGAACAAGCAGATAGGCAGGGGCATTCAACTGTACAATGAATTTTAAGGTGATATTCCAGGCGGAGTAGCGCAGCTATCACTGTTGTGACCCGTACATTTTTGGGAAGCACCCTCGATATTTGAGAACTATTATCTGCTGCAAAAAATTGATTGTTCAAGTGTAGAGTAGAAAAAGTCACCGTGCGTAATACAAAACCCTATTAAAATCGTCTACCTGGCTGTCTTTTTTCCGAAGGGGAAGATTTTATATTACTAATATATACGATTTTTTCCAGCAGAACTTCTTCCCAGTCCCTATCGAACCACCGCTAAATATTGCGCCGCGAGGTTGATTTAGCTCTAACTAAAATAATAATAATAATAATAATAATAATAATCGTTGGCGCAACAATCCATATTGGATCAGGGCCTTGAAGTGTGTTAGAGCACTTCATTCAAGACCGTAACGGTACACTACAGAACACTGTAGGAGGCAATGTGGTCAGCATTGCGCTCGCCCGAGATTATTACCCTGATTTGACTCAGGTACTCATTCACAGCTGAGTCGACTGGTATCCGACGTCAAGTCACGATACAAATCCCACTGCCACCAGCGAGATTTGAACCGCGGCCTTCCGTATGACAACCCAGTGCTCTAACCACTGAGCTATCCGGACACAGCTAACTAAAAGGTTGGGTAAAAGTATCAGTCTATTGGGAAAGTCTATAACGCCAATATGGCGCCAATCGTCAATTCGATTTTGACATTTGTGAAGTAAACAAACGTAAAATACAAATCGACAAGCCATGAATCGATTTACTCCGTAAGAAAACAGAATAATGTTTCCATTTTTTGCGCAGAATTTTCATGGAAGATTTGAAGATGTTTCCTTACAAAATACTGACAGTACATCAGCTGTTTGCTGTTGGCCGCCAAACGCGTCTAAGCATAAGTTAGAAGCCATCTTGAATCTCAACGACGAGGAGGACGATTTTTCGTCGAAAATTATCATGAGCGATGAGCCTTATTTCCATCTTACCGGTTACGTGAATAAACAAAAAAATAATCGTTTCTGAGGCACCAAAAATCGGTGTATCACCTACGAAGAGCCATTATACTCGTTCAAAGTTACTGCGCGATGTGCTGTTTACGCTGGAGGAAACATCGAGCCACGCACTACAGGACCATGATTACCGATTTTTTTCCTTTCTCAATTGGATGAATTGGACTGGACCGTTCCCCCCTTTTTTTATGAGGTTTTTTGAAGTTGTGGGTTTACATATATGTATCAACAAACCTCAAAATCTTGAAGCCGCCAGGAATGCGAGAACCTGTCGCCCGAAGTTCAGGCAAGAGTGATGGAAAACGCCATGAAACGGACCCGTATGGTCATCAACCCTGGCAGCGGCCACTTGGTCGATATAATTTTCTCGACTTGATGAATAAATTCTAATGGATTAAATAATCAAATTTCACAAGCAGAACCAAAGTTTTTCATAAAAAAAATTACAGCAAAAGAACATCGGGTGATTACTTTCATCTCACCTTATATGCATCTTCCTAGATTTCTTTGACCCGTTAGTCTTCGCTGAATGCACCCACGCTGTTGTTGAATGCGTCCCAGTTTTCCTTACACAGAAGCTATACTCACTTGCGACTGTTATACCTAAAGCCTTTTTCAAGTTCTTTTCCTCTCCCTAAAACCTAAAGTAATGAACAAATCATGATCCGGATATTCAGAGCCACCATCGAGGCTGAAACACCTTTACAGATATCTACGAAATGTTCCGTACTCCATGAAGAATTGAATGAAATTATATTTAATTTCACCGTCCGTCTCTCTCCTCTCTCCTCTGTCCTCTGCCATTTGTCCTCTTTCCTCTGTTCTCTATCCTATTAGCGATACCTAATCTCTAATACCTCCCTTTTGGCATTCCTAACATGGATCATGGAAACTATGCCCACGATAGTTGCGTGTCATCTCATCCGCCAGAACTTCTACCAAAATCATTCCAACAATGCCAATAAACGACACCGTGCCAGACAGCCCTGAAGCTATAACATACTCTTTGGGAGTTCCTTCGATATTTTAATTAGCATTTATGTCAGAACGTTGCATGCAACATTGAGTGTAACTCACAAAACTGACGTTGCATAGACCAATATGCAGCTCCACTCTCTGGCTATAAGCATTCTGCAAGTGTGTTGCTCGCTTTCGATAATTGGCACCTTTTCTGTCATTGCCACTGTGATGACGACGGCTTCTTTCAAGGTTATTCACCGATGGATCAAAGATGATCTGTGTCGGTGCGGGGGTTTTCCCGAATACACATACTGTATCCGAATCGTATGTTCTCCCAGGCTTCGCCAGTGTATTCCAAGCGGAAGTACTGGCGATACTGGTAGTCTGGTCGACGGCTGGAGCATGATCCGGGCTCCAAGCCCTGCTCCTGACCGACAACCAAGCGGCCATTAAGGCTTTGTACTCAGCAACGATATCCTCCTGGCTGATGGGGCAGTGCAGAAACACACTGAACAGTCTCACGTCGGCACGCTCAAGGTCACTCTCCTCTGGGGCATAGGAACACAGAGGGGAATGAGCGGGCTGTCAGATTGGCCAGGCTGGGCGTTGCTCTTGGCAGTCCTTCGCCAGGTACAGCCGGTGTCTCCCTGGCAACTGTGAAGGGCGGAATCTACTCCACTACTTAGCGGCCGCGGGCCTTAGATGGCGAAGGTTTACCACCTGTGCCAAGTCAAGGAGAATTTGGCCCGCTTATAACATAACCTGATCACGAGAACTCTTGTGCCAGACGCGTGCGAATGCATACAAGATTACAGCGGTCCACACGGGGCACTGGCCAATAGGGAACCATGCGCCATGCTCGGCATACCCTACGATTCGCATTGCCGAAACTGCGAAGAAAGGGAGGAAACTCTCAGGCACTTCCTCTGCGATTGCCAAGTTCTAGCTAGAATCAGGCTACGGAAACTACATGGTGGGAAGGCTGTTCTGCTTCGTGAATGCTACGGACTTGCTTTGAAGATCTGGGCCAACTGGACTTTGCCTCCCTACTCTAAAAACACCAGTCACGATCTTTGGAGTTTGTGGCATCAGTGCTAATTGGGCTCCTGGGAGCGGCCACTGATAGCTGCCTACCTACCTACCAATTTAGTATTCTCTAGCCACTCCTTATAGCAGTACTTATTTCAGATGGATACAACATAATACCATCGAAATTTTTCACCAATTGTTGAACGTTAAGGGTGTTATTGAACACAATTTTCTGCAACAATAAACCCTACATAGAAGCATATAGGACTCCCACTGTCATCGATGTCATACCAAAGTTTCCTTCCTTTACGGGAACTGTTGATAATTGAAAGCAAGTAACCGAGTATAACTAACGGAGCCTCCTACTAGACTTCAAATCGGCGTACTAAGGGTATCCCCCACATCGATGGCAATCACTTCACAATATTCAGTTGATAACCTAATACTGCGGAGCTAAATCGCCAGTCGGATAAGCCTCCTAGATTCTTAACAATAAACAATGATCTATTGCAGATTACTCGCTACAGCGTTCGCTTTGGCTTGGGACCTTCCAATTACAAATGTCGACTCCTAAAACCATCGTCGGCTCCTAAAACCGTAGATGAGGTGCCATATCTCTCAGATAAATTTGCAGCATTGTAAAGCGGCGACGGCACTTATCAGCCATCGGATCAATAGCTGCAAGACATGTCTATGTATACCTCAAACAAGGACCATAGGTTGTTGGTGGGGACATTAAGGGCTTAAACTTACAACATGCTAACTTGTTGTATACCAATCGAAGTGATAGATCCCGCTCCTTCATAGTGGTTTTAAAAGACCTTCAAGCTATCTTGAACACTATAACCATGGTATTGACCATAAACAGCCAACAGGGAGAAGATCCTCTATATAGTTACCTTATGACGTAGACGAAGTTCCCAGTGAAACATTCATCACAGCTAACCAATATGCCAAAAGTAAAGGCATGGGAATAATAACAGAATGTGATGTTAACGCCCACCATATATGCTGAGGAAGTCCTAACATCAACGCGAGAGGATCGAGACTACTAGAGTATCTTGTATGAACGCAGAACCTCATTTTGGGTAATGAAACCGTTTTCTTCAACGTGGTCAAGCAACAGGTCTTCGACATCACGGTGGCATCCCCTGATATTGCGACTCTTGTCGGAGAGTGGAGAGTATCAAACGATATCACGCTCTTGGATCACAGGCGCATTGATTTTGTAATGGGCATGCATCTCCACCTACTCCATTTCGGAATCCACGTAAGACAACAGAAATGAGCGCCCGAGTTACAATCCCTCGGAGAGGCATCAAATCCATTGCTGGAATTGAGAAAGTAACCTAGATAACCACTACTAGCATGAGAGAACCTTTTGAAGAGAGCTGTGCACGCTTTTGCGAAGAGACCAACTCTCTTGAGGCAACCTCAAAGCTAAAGCGGATCCTTGTCAAAGAATATAGCTAGCAGTTGGGTCATCTGCGTTTACAGAGCGGGAGGTACACAGAAAGGGATCAGGAAACGGCAAACCATTTACTTGAGGGGCACTTGCAAAGCAGCATTCAAAGTCTCATCTCGGTGCCGACAGAAACCTATTGCCCTCAACCGGAAGATTCGACTCTGGCATGCAAAGTAGTTTCATAGGAGCAAGTGAAATGGGCGTTATTGCTACTCTAGTAATAAAAGAAATGGATGCCCTGGACCTACACATACGGAATATATACGGTGCTTGCCTAACACACGCTTATTTTCCAACCAGATGGCGTAATGGGAAGGTAATATTTATTCCCATACCAGGGAAACCTACCTACACCGATAAAGAACACGCTTTAGCCGCATTTATGGACATCGTTGGTGCCGAAGGAACGTCAGGTGGGGTAGCTACACGCTGATGATGGCTCACCAAGTGGTTTGACAATTTCAGACGACAGGATTAGCTTCTGCCACTTCCATGATATTGGGAGTACCCCATTCACCAAACTTTCTCCGTATAAGTCATGTTTGTACCCTGCCTAAATCCAATCGTTATTGTCAGCTTAGAAGCCATATTCATTATTCCGTCCAGATTTGTTGCTTTATTGTCACCTACCTTCTCGCGATTTTCTAGCATCTTCTCCCTTGTTACCACAGATATCACTACCAAACCTACGGTAACGAGGGAAGAATTGCTTAAAAATCGCGGAAAGGTCGGGGTCAACAAAGTACAAAATCTGGACAGAATATCGAAGAAGGCTTTTCGAGGTAGGTTTAGAAAATTTTCCTGCTCTCCTGACAGAACAACTCCTGAATGAATTTTGGAAGAAGATCGAGGCATAGGATTCAAGTAGATGGACGAGCTTTGAACCTCTGGACAGACTTGTTATATATAGTTAACTTGTGGTTACTCTAAGCATACTTATGGATACATCCCTTAAACTTCATAGTCCGTACTGACCCCTGCTCTCTGAGCGCTCGTCTAGAACGGTGATAAGCCGGACGAAGGTCAGACAATTTACTATTCTGCGTAACATGCTATCACAATGCCTTCCGTGTTAAGGAAAACTTTCTCCTGTTGATGTTTCAAGAAATAACGCGAAATAGCAAATTACTAACGAAAGTTAAAATTAACTGCGCAAGGACTTTCAAAAGTCGCCACCCTCTTCCATTCGTAAGTAAACTTCCCAATTCTCTGACCTGAGCAATGAAACCACTGGCAATTATTTTCAATTTCTGCGGACCTACATCCGAGGATAATCTGGCTGTCATATGCTTCAAACCCAGAGTGGGGGTTCCCCGAAAACCACCCCACACAAATAGTTTACCAAAAATGAAGGTTTCTTAGAAATTCAAACACATCCGTTCGCCATATAGATGTAGGTATTTATTCAGTTATTAAGAAGGGTCCATACATATTAGACTTATCCATTCGTGATGCAAGTTCCGACTTTCCCAGGAATTACTGTGGCCATTATTTCGCAAGCAATCCCTGTAGACCTATCTGCTTCAAAATTATCCTTTAATGACACACAGCCAGGGTGAGGCGACTTGCAATAAACATTTCAAAAAGGAGAAATCACCACACCACACTGAGTCCTGAACACTGCAAAGCCGCTTGCTGTCGGTAGCATTTTATTGGCTTCCTAATCACTCAATCAAGTGGCGGAGACAGTTTCTTGACTCCTGTCCGAAGGACATTAATATGTGCAATATCACCAATGCCCACACTGACCATTGCCAACAAATGCCTAAGTAAGCCTTCAGTGTATCATCAGACAGTCAGGACGTGTGTTAATTGGCACTGTAGGATTTCGCAATCCCTCCGTCTACCTTTCCTACCCTCATTATCTCAAGCACCTGTAATTGACCTCCGGCGACCCATAATCAGGAAGCATTTGTAAATGTAGGTGTCTGGATGATTAAATGTTTGGCTAGAAATAATATTTGCATTAACCATTGTTATTGGTGGAATGGAAACCCATCGGGGACTGGGAGTAATTTAACTTTTACCTATTTCACGTGATTAGCGCCACATTAGGTAAAGAAGTCAAAAATTGTTGTTAGAGAATTTGGAATGGATATTTAAGTGATAAATATCTTGTGAATGAGTGCTAGAAATCCAAAATAAGCATCTTGAATACGAGACTCATTATCTAGAAAAATGCTTACGAACCATTAAATAATTAATTACATATAATGGAAATAGCAGTACATTTCCCTTTATGATGTATTGGGTTACTTAGTAAGTTTAGGGCAGGCCCAAAGTAATGAAGGTTCTTCCAGTAAATTCAGATAAATCGAGAACCATTAGATTTCAATTCGTGTTATTTATGGTTTCCGCGCTTTCACTGCAATGGAATGTGATTATAAGTTTGTAAAACTCCTGGTAACACAATTCCACACTGTTGTCAGTATGTTAACACCATGTGGCGTAAAAATTGCATATATCGGTAGCATTTCATTAGAGATATTTCCCAATATGCCGTGTTGGTTGGGAAGTAATAGAAGGTGGTCTTTCTAGTTCGCCTAAACGTACTTTATATGCGATACCAGCACCCAGTAATCGGGCTTGATGATTACTCGGGTGTAGGGACGTATTCAAAACAGTCTGGGAGCTCGTCCAATCCGAAACGATGCATAATCACCGTGTCCCCGATATTCCACGTTTTCGTTAGACCCATCTCCCCACTGGATCCGTATATAACTTCAGTAGCCTTCTCTGGAATTATCCCACTGTTGCTGCCATCTCCTCGACAGCGCATTCCTAGTGGCTTTTTCGAAAGTCTGCAGTCACATCAGCCGGATTCGCCATCCTCAACTTGGTCTCGATCATTATCCCCAGGTATCTAATCTGGACAGTGTTGAAGTCGAATTGGCACGTGGTAAATTGAGGCCTTTCTGGTCTCACATCCATAATGCCAAAAATGCCTCCAAGTCTCCTCCCACTTATCTTCCTTCAGCTATCCTGTGATTTACTTTGCAGTTACTTCTCCTCGGTGTATAGCTCCTCTCTCTCCCTTTTGAGTACAGCTTCCTCTGAATCTCCTACCATTCCCCTCCGTACTCCTTCTTTGGTCGAGTACCTCATTGACCACCTTGATTTCAATATCGGACTGATTAAAACCTCTAAACTCATTTCCCTTCCTCTCTGCAATATTTTCGGTAAGAGCCTCGAAGGGTGCCATTTTCCCAGCCTGTGGAAAGATGCTCTTATTTTTCCCATAATCAAAGGCAGTAACCATATTCTCGAGAGGTACGTTAATGACTGGTTGACCACCCATTTCGGCTACCTTATAGCTAAGGAGCAGCACGGCTTCATAAAACATCGATCCACTGCTACCAATCTTCTGGACTTTACCAACTTTGTGGCCGAAAAACTCAATTCTCGACAGGAAGTCCACGTAATTCACACGGACTTCTTTAAGGTCTTCGATTCCGTTAACCACAAGATACTATTGTCCAAACTTGCCTCTCTCGACATTCCTCCATCACTTATTACATAGCTTGTTTCCTACCTCTCCTTCCGATCCTGTAACGTTTTCTTTGATTGTCGCACTTCTAGTCCTTTTTCCCCCTCCTCTGGTGTGCCACAAAGACGCCATTTTAGGACCTCTTCCAATTTTATTCTTTATTATCGACTTGCCCTCTGTCCTCACTTGTCCTTGCTTTTTATACGCCGATGACGTCAAGCTGTTTTCCTCTGCTTCGTCCCCAATGGATTCCGCTTCCCTGTAGGCAAATCTGGATACTTTGGCCCATGCCCCTCGATGTATTGCTCGCTTAAAACCTCTCCCACCCCTTTCGCCTACTCTCTTGGTGGCTGCTCTCCGTCCTATCTGAACTCTATCCTCGTCTTGGGCGGAACTTCCGACGATAAACTCCTTGTTGACAGCCACTACTTCGATATTACCAACCGTGCTCCCAAAATGTCAGGTTTCATACTGAGTTCTTGTGCTGATTTCACCTCGGTCCAACCCTCTATAATGCTTTTTAACTCCCTTGTGAGAAGTAATTCCCCCTTCCATTATTGTGATTGTCTTGCCCTAGAGAAGATACAGCGCAAATTCACCCGCTCGCTTTTATTCAACATCAACTTCCTCCGCGTTGACTATCCCGTCCACCTTCGTAAATTTCGTCTCCCTTACCTCCAACAAAGTGGAAACTTCCTCGATCTTTGCACCCTCTTCAAACTCTCTACCGGCTTAATGGACTGTTCCGCCTCTGCGCCTCGTAACGCGTCATGCAACACCCATAATGCTGACATTTGCGGTGTGCTGATCCCCGATCCCGAGACTATGTCGGAGTTATAATGCACTACAGCTTGGTCCCATGGACTCCTTTTCGCACTTTAGTGGAAACTACGATCTTTGCTTTTTCCTCCTCCTGAGGGCAATATGTAATTGGAATTTTTTCTGTTCATTCTCCGTTTAATAAATAAATGATCGATTTTGAAACAACCTCGTGGTTACCAACCTGGATTTTGACAGTATTGTTTTTCCTGCGATTTGTAATCAGAACCACCTCCGTCTTTTCGTTCGCTAAATCCAGTTCAGCCATTCCTAATCATGTTTTGATGGCACGAATGGTTTCACTTTCACAAATTTTCATATCTTCGGGGTGCTTCGCAACTACCACCAAGTCGTCTGCAAAACCAATCAACATTGCCTCCTCTAGCACGCGAAACCCAAGCACTCCATCATACATTATGTTTCACAGCAGGACCCCAATATGGATCCTTTATCATCCGCCTCGTAACAAAGAAGTCTTTCCATGAGGTAGCTCTCGATTATCCGCGCTAAGAAACCAAAGGCAATCAGTTTAGTTTCCTAATCCAACCCTAGGTGGATGAATTAAGGGCATTTCTGAAATGTAGCGTGACTTCACCATAACACTTATCAACGGGCGACGCCTCCTGAGTCGAATCCATAACCACTGCTGCCTCGTGATTAAGGGCACATTGTTGGAGCGCAGAGCCTACCATAAGGTTAGTTGGGTTTCAACTGACTGACAAGCAATCAGATCGACCAATTTGCGTTCAGCAGTAAATTTCGGAGCGTCCTGTCAACCTGCATGACAAAGGAGGCGCTAACATCGGCCTCGTAAGGAATCACCATCTGATGGTCGCTTGCATATTGCGTCCGCCATTTCTTGGAGTGTTGGGGAACCGCGACAACATCGACCTCTTGTATGATCCAACTGTCGCTCGACATTGGGACAGCTATCTTGCTGGACGGACGGCAGATATACTGAGTAACCCGCCTGAACATATTAGTGATCAAAAGTGCTGTTTTCTCGGGTTCTACACAGGTCGTCGGTCACGTCTAGAAGGGGTATCGTAAGATCTGGTGGCTATGCAATTGTGAAACCGGATCTATGAACGGAAAGTGTTGAAGACTATATTGATCGCTGCAAGCGATGGCAGGCATGATGCACTCGAACTCCGATACGAATCCTGAAGTCGTGACAAAAGAGAATTTGCTATTGCGCTAGCCAGGGAAGCGAAAGATGCCACAAAAAGCAAAAGAGCTTGCATGGGGTCCCAAACAGTTCGATGGTCCTGTGAAAGACGTTAACGGTCGATTTCTCATCTACGATGACGACCAACAGGAGAGTTTGAAAAAACACAGTATAACATACGGTGAGGTTCTTCCTTTTTTGGATGAAATGGCTAGTCACTGCAGCACACATCTGCTGCTTCCACTCATACGGAAATCTTGGGAACCTGAGACCTTTCCCAGAGAGTGGTAGAAGCAGATGATTTTCCAGATTCCAATGAACGCTAAACGCTGTCTAAAATCTGGAACTGCAGTTGTCTCAACACCAAGATCAAGACAAGACTGGCCTATGCTGGTGTTCTTTCACCGCCAAAATCTCCAAGGGCGAGCATTCACTCTGGTGTTGATAAGTGACTTTCAAACATGTCAAATACTATCTTTTTGCCTTCACGTGCCCATCAAAACTTTTTGGAAAATGTTGTTAATGGCCTTCTACGGATCGACCGTAGAAAGAGCCCGCCGAAACACTTCCTGCCGCTTAGGTAGACCACGCGATAGCTCTACGAAGGGTAACTTGTTGTATACGACGCTCTCCAATATCTTCTCCCTAGTGTCTAAAAGACAAATAGGCGGCAGAACAAGCAACCTGTGTCTCTTCCACTATGTGAAATACTCCCTTCACCATGCACATTTCAAATGTGCTTATGTACCATGAGGGTCTGATTTTAGCAGCCAACTTGTGGGTTTTATTCAGAATTCCGTCCAATCCCACTTTGGTTACTCCCGGGTTCGCAAAGACGTCCTGTTGACTCGTTGACCGAGGTCCCCTTCTTCATGTTGTGGGAAAAGATCTGCAATTATTTTGAACAAGTGTCGCAGACACGTCACTTAGGATGATTTTTGCCCAAGAATCTTGTTCATTATAATCTTATAGGCAGCGCCCCACGGGATCGTATTTGTCCCGAGGCTCAGTCACTTGTAGCAATTCCGAATATTTTGCCGTATGACCTTCTTAAGACTACTTCGAAGATCGTGCTTTACCAAACTCCTGATTTTCTGACTTTCCTCAAGTCCTTGAACAACGTCTCTTCTCAACAGCGAGATTTCCTGGTTCTACCAGTAGTTTAGTTTCCTATTATGGTGGAAGCACCGTCGCGGCATTATAGAATCGCATGTCTCAGTTATTCGCTGACATAACTGACTCAATTCTTCCAACTCCGTTTCGGATCGTGGAGTTCTCTTAACCAAACCGTTCCTCTCATCAACAAGGATATAATCCTAATCTAACCACCTGCGTGGAAAGGTGGGCACACAACAAAGGTTGGCTAGTACGGTGCTCAACTGCTTAAAGGCTTCAAGTAGGATTTGGCCCCTGCTGTCCGTTACTCGGCTTCCCCTTTGCAATGCCAATGTGCTGATATCACCGGCAATAATTTTAAGGCTGGGATCTCCAGTATCCAACACCAAGTTGTCTAGCATCTCCTCATATTGCGCTATTGTTGCACTAGGAGGGACGTAACTGCCGCAGACATGGTCGCCGTTGACGATAAGATTTGTCGATTACCATCACGTCCAGATACGACTCTGAAGAGCCAATTTTAAGATGCCTCACAATGGTTGAGGTTGATTGCTGTCAACCTCATTTAGACCTACGATTCAGCTTCTTCCTCTTCTGCACACTTCCTACACTTTTTGGGTCTGTCATGTTGACTAGTGCATGCTGCTCCAAAGTAAGCGAAATCACAGCATCTGAAGCAACTCTTAAGGGATACTTGCTTCCTAATTCAGCACAGGAAGCAACTTATTCCTATTTATCTCCCCTTTGCCTTCGCCTGCTACTACTCACACTTCCATCCAATTGGGAATCTGTTTTCACTTCCTGGAGGATGCCAGTGTAACGCATGAATTATCTCCTTTCTTCAAAATAATGATTATTTATGGGCGGATCATCTTTTCCCACTTTGCCCCTTTTTGTTGCCAATCTTTTGTTAATTTTCAGGCCGTTCTCGAGGAACTTCCAACTTTCCACCGGTTCACCAGTTATTTTCACTTTTTAAAACGTTAACTTCACTTGTTAAAGTGTTAATTTCATTTGTTAAAGCATTAATTTAATTTTTGAAGCGTTGGTTTCACTGGTTCAAACGTCAGTTTAATTCGCAAGAGCATTAATTTGACTAGCAAATGGTATATAATTAAAATTCTTCCCAATTAGAACCCGAAATAGTCACTACTAGGCAAGCATAGAACGCTGATTTTATTATGTCACCGTAAGTAGGCGAACTGATTGAAAAAGATTCTTTCCTGACTTCGTATCAAATCTCGATGAAAGCGCCCCGCTGCCTTCAAATAAAATACAATATGTCACCGCTATATTTTTGTCAATTAGGATCAATTTTTATCCCGATGGGTCCCCTGTGAACGTACCACCAGTTACCCTAAAAATCGGTCATACCAGATTCTGCATTTGTTGTCCTGCATGAAGCACTCGATTGACGCAACGAAATCTTTTCATAAACTACATCCATACTGGAGCTTGGGATCACGTCATCAATTTACTGCAACAATAAAATTAATGATCGCATCCTACCCCTCAAGGATCACCTCCCTGAATGTTTATGATTTCAATTGAAAAACAAACGGGGTACAAGGTGGACTTCCCTAGGGCATTTCGATCCGAACGCCGTCGTCAGTAGCGACAATTAATTAATTGATAGAAAGTTCTGTTTCCTTCCCTTGATAACGAATCGCCTGAATACGGAGTGAAATTATGCTGGTCACATGTCACTCGGATGTGGTCGTAATGTTCGATGCCCCTTTCTCGCAATTAATTTTAATCAGACGAAATAGAGCTCTGTGACGAGTCCTCTTCAGTTACTCAATTGTCGGCCTGGTCGTTTATGCTATGCTATCATTTGTTCAAATGAGGGTGAGATCAATATGTGGAGCTACCACCACCCGGCTTTCGCGGAAACTTCCTCACTGAATAGGGGTGTGATAACAGTTATCGTTTCGAAGTATTTACACATGGTTTCGTGTAAGTTACTATGTAATGAGTTACTGGAGCGAGCCTTTGTACTCTGACTGCGAAACGAACGAACTGGAAATTGTAAAAATATCGAAGAGAGACAACATTTCAAAATAGGGGTGTAAGACATCTTCCCTTTTAATGTTTCGGCTGAAAACAAATTTTGATTAAAATCGGTTTAAAAAAAAATCCGTAAAAAATGAGTAGAGCAGTAGAGAGTCCCCTCTTTCTAGGTCCGTTAACAACTCTTAGCGGTCGTTGTCCCCTTATAAAGTCACGGCGCCCCAAAAAGGGGGTAAATTATATCGTTAATGTGCTTATTGCTGAGACAGTTAGGCAATTTACTAGGGGTTTGAAGATTGGGGCCGCCCACTTCTCCCTCTATCCTCCGCCGCACCTGAACCTTAACCTTGACCGCTGCAATGCTTTGACGGAGCAAGAGAGGGGGATTTCGCTCCTCCTTCCAAGGTCCTTATCTCTTCTATGTTTTTAAAGGGGTGGTCACCACTATTTTCCAATGGGCTTAAACCCGAAAGAACTTTTCGCTTCTCTATATGTCCTTCCTACCCCGTTAGGGGATAAAATTTAAAATTAAACCCCATTAATTTCACCTCCAAATAACCCCAATTTAAGGCCCCATAACTTTTTAAGGGGGGAACCGCAACTTTAGAAAGGGGTTGAAAAGGTGAAACCTTCCACTTCGTCCTACATACCATTCGCATCCGTCTTGAGTGCGACAATTGGAAGGGTATTTGCGTGCTCCCCTGCTGTTGCGAAGATATAAGTTAAAATCATCCTGAAAGAAACAATTCGAAAGTTTAATCGACAGAAAGCATGCTGGTTTTCATTCTGGATCCTTCTACACCTACTACATAAACACAAAGGACAACCAAAGTTAGACTAGAGATAAACACCAACAAAACCAAGGCTCTCAGTCTGACGGATCATCGCACTGTTCCTATTTACATTAATGGCCAGATCATCGAAGTTGTTGATTAATTTGTATATCTAGGAGGGTAGTTTCTTCAGATGGTTTCACCGAATGTTGTCCGCGGCATTAGCAACACTAAATCCGACTTCGTTGTTTTGTCAAAACCTTTAAAATGGAACTATCTCAGTACTAACTTCAAGTTGAGACTTTCATGCTTCAGTGTTCTCTCTCCGCTTATATGTATATGGAACTAGCACATGAAAAGTGATCACTACTGTTACTCAAAAGCACCCAACTTAAATCAATTCATATCTCCGTCGTGTCAACAGCGTAGTTTGTCCTGCGGCAGTAACTAGTGAAAAACTTAATAAGGGTCAGATACCCATGGACGTGTTAATCGGGAAGTTTTAATAGCAGTGGATAGGTCACATGTTAAGAAGGGACGACAATTTCACTGATTGCGTGTCGTAGAACAGTGGAGGAGAAGTACAAAATTCTCGGAAAACCGTGACGGGAGTTGATGCGTATTGCTGGGAATACATAGCGATGGCTATGGCACGGCGGACCTCCTAACCCCCATACTTGTGGGAATCAAATCAGTACACGAATAAGAACAAAAGGAATTATAACCAAACAAACGGAACCCCGTACCGCACACAAACTAGCCAATCAGGCGGAGACTCATCTCCGTATTACACGGAGTGAGCTGATTACACCCAAAAAGGGAAAAGTTGAGACGTCAAGCAATGAATCCAATGTCAACATTGGCATACTGCGGGGTTGACAAACTACAAAGATCACTGCTCAAAAAGCAGGAGCAAGCAAAAGCACGATCAGTATGTTAGACGTCAGGAAGGAGACAAGTCTCAGTGGCACAGGTGCTAAACAGTAGCTGCATCATCTGAAGGAAGACCTGAAACCAGAAGAGGTCCTTATGGAGGCTCAGGACAGACGTGAGCCATCTTCATCGCAGCTAAGAAACCGTGGATCAGTGGAGGTTAGCCCACATGAAGTAAATGCTTCCAAAAAACCCAAACCTGACCCCAAGGAGGAAACTCGGGTAGGTCAGTGGTGAAGGCAGGAATCAAGAAACCCTCCGAAGGCGTTCCAAAGGATAGATCCTTAAGCCTCCCTCGTTGCGACGTTCATCCAGTGCTCTCTTTCCGGGGTCTCATAGAATAGGGTACGATCTTTTAAATAGTCCCTCTATATCTGTAAAAGGTATTCTGGAATATGGAATGTCGCACCAGCTTGCAGAATTGAAGGCGTTTCGCAGATCTATGTCAGCTTGGAATACTTACTCAATCGTATCAATTGTGAATCGCCCCGTCCTACAACCATACTGTTTTGGTGAGTAATCTTCAGCCGCACATATTACGTCGATCAGTCTTGCTTATCAGCACGGGCAACGCAAACTTCACACGAGAGGGAAAAACATCCACGGACAAATATATCTGTATCTCTCACCCAGATAGCAGCAGCGCTAGATATATCGTCATACCACAATAGCGAGCTTCTATCTGCTCGCTAAGAAGCCAAAGGTCAGCTCTTCCTTTTTTCACCCTAATCTTATCACGTCGTAAACAGTTGTGTTTACCTCTTTGAAGGCCTGGTGTCGCCCGGAATCGGTAACTTGAGCAACATCTTTCTGCCGACTGCGGTCCTTGCATAGAACACAGCATTTTTTCGACGCCCAAGCCTTCGCTTCGTAAATAAGAATTTGGCTGTCAGGGCTAATTGTGTGAAACAAAACCCTATTAGAAAGGAGTCGCTGTCTGTCTGTCTTTTTTTTGAGGAGGTGGAAATCTTCAAAAGATCCTGGACACGCCAGCGTGCGCGATTCTTACCCACTAAAACAACCCCCGACTCCCCCCCCGCCCCTCCCGCCTACCGGTATTACATCACGGGGCGTAGTCATTTTAGCTTGGTCCCCTTTCATCTCTACGCGGCCTACGTAACCGCGCTATTCTAGTCCCTCTGCCTTTCACAATTTGCTCCTTCGCACGAGATTCTCTGGTACTAGCATCTCTCCTAGAGTCTCCTCTAGGTTCTTCCTTTCCTCCACAAACCTTGGACAGTGGAAGCATATCTGCTCTGGGTTCTCTGGGACTCCATTGCAGTTTGGACAATCGGGTGAGGTATCTAGTTTAAACCTGAATAGGTATTGGCGATATCCTCCATTTCCCGTGAGAAACTGAGTAAGATTTTAATGAATTTCACCGTGCTGTCTCTCCCACCACTCCTTGATGGATGAGCCTGTGTGTCCGCCGAACCTCTCCCGAACATTCCCAACGCTCTTGCAATCTATTTAGAGACCTCTCCCTTTCGACGTTCTACGTCTGCAATAAAAGAAAGATAGACTTCGCATTATATATATTTTTCATCTCATCTGCCAAGATGTCGATAGGCATCATTCCAGAGATGACGAATGCTGCATCCTCTGAGACAGTCCTGAATGTCGAGCACACCCTTAGGGCTGTTCTTCTGTAGACTGAACTCAGTTTATTAGCGTTAAATGTTACCTGCAATGCCTTTCCCCAAACTGGAGCTGCATAGAGCAGGATCGAACTCACTACCCCAGCTATAAGCAGCCTGGAACCCTATTGACACTATTCGACAATCTGCCAGCTGAGGTCGCGTCCGGTGCGAGACCTGGCCCCTCCTCACAGGTCTTTTTTAAGGTTTTGTGTGCAACAAAACCTTATTAGAATCGAGTCGATGTCTGTGTGTCCGTCTGTCTGTCTTTTTTTTGAGGAGGTGGAGATCTTCACTGGTGTTTTTACCCACTAAAACCGACTCTTCCCCTACTTCGTGGAACCACCTTTCGGTATTACATCACCGGACGGAGTGAGCTTACTTTAGCTAGGTCTCCTTCCGTCTAACTGCGGGGTTCATAACCGCGTCTTCCTCAATTCTTCTGCTTTTTGCAGTTTATCCTGAATTACTGCGGTTATGAAATTTATCGCATCCCAGTCTTCCTGGCAAGCTACCATTCTCCGGACAACATTTTCCGGTGATAGCACTTCACCTAGAGTTTCCTCTAGGTTCCTTCTTTCTTCCACGAACCTAAGCATTGAAAGAACGTGCGCTGGGTCCTCTGGGACTCTGTCGCAGTTTGGACAATTAGCTGAGGTGTGCAATTTAAATTTGTACAGGTATTGACGGTATTTTCCATGGCCGATGAGAAACTGAGATTATAATTGATCTCCCCATGCTTTCTCTCCAGCCACTCCCCGATGGAAGGGATCAACTTATGAGTCCAACGACCCTTTTCTGATTGGTCCCATCGCTGTTGCCATCGCCGAGTGCCAGATCAACACTCTCTAAATAAGCCTTAACAACACTGATTGCTTCGCTTGAGTACAGCTCAGCATCCTGGAGATGCTTTCCGACCACAACCAGCGCTATATCAGCGGCGTAAACCACCACCGTGGCCTCCTCCGCAACCGGAAGATCAAGTGCATCATTATACATGATGTTCAGCAGTAGTGGACCCAGTGCAGAGCCCTGTGGTTCACCCACAGAGACAACGTACACCTTGGGTCCATCATCGGTATTATACCAGATTGTCCGCTCATGCAAGTAGCTATCGATAATAGCGGCATAACAACAATCGTCGCCAGAGACTTTCGTATTAGGTTCCAAATGGCCAAGTTGAATGCATTCCTGACATCCAGGGTCACCCCCAGACAATATTTGCTGCTACAACCCCTTCCGTGAATTGCATTTTCAGCCAAGCCGGTAACCATTTTGATGGCATCAATGGTTGATCTGGCTTTACGGA
The DNA here is from genome assembly GCF_905115235.1 of Hermetia illucens. NCBI lineage: Eukaryota > Metazoa > Arthropoda > Insecta > Diptera > Stratiomyidae > Hermetia > Hermetia illucens. The sequence goes on from NC_051854.1 coordinate 38,909,462, forward strand.
ACCCATACTGCCTATCTGAAAGGCCTCTTGGCTCTCGACGACTGAGAGTAATCTGTTATAAATAATCCGCTCCAACATTTTCCCCATAGTGTCTAGAAGGCATATGGGTCTATAAGAGGACGGTTCCCCGGGCGGTTTGCCAGCCTTAGGCAGCAGCACCAGCTTCCGTCGCTTCCATGGTGCAGGAAAGATACCCTCGGACATGCACGTTTCGAACAGATTCGCGAACATATCCGGTCTGCATTTGACGGCGAGTTGTAGGGCCTTATTCGATATGCCGTCTAGACCCGGGGCTTTTCTGTCGCCTGGTGACTGGTGGAATCGGCGTCACATTCAGGAGACGCTGGAAGGTGTCAGTACCCCTCTTGTTGGGGAAATAACTCCTACATTATTCTCAATAAGAACATAGGACACGTGATCTGCGGAGATGATCAGCCTCTGAATCGTCCTGTCACAAATTAATTCCCTTTTACTCCGCTGGATGGCGAGCTTGAGGTTCTTGCGAGCTTCTCTATAAGCATGCTCCTCTTGCCCTTGATCGATCCTGCCTATTGTTCTCTGAGCCGTTCGTCTGGCTTTACAGCAAATCGATCGAAGACCAACAAGTTCACTATTCCACTATTCCTAGGCATCAACGCGTCACATGCTTTAGAGATGCTTTGTGTAACATCCAGAGCTGTATCCGTGGAGGTGCCTGCTTTGCTAGGCAGGTCTAACCACACTTCCATGAATGTTTGCTCATTCATCGCTTTTGCAGACCATCCTGGTGTTCTTTTGGATTTCGGCTTCCGGGGTACGGGTCTCCTGCTTTGTGGCTCCGTCCTTTATTCAAAGGTGATTGCTTGGTGGTCATTGTACGTGAAATCCTCGCTAACTTGCCAGGACATGTCACCGATCGATGCCGCTAGTGCATGCTTTCGCGAAGTGTCCAAACATTGGACTCTTGAAGCACTTCTTTAAAGAAATCTACTCCCTTAGTCGGCAAACAACCTATCCAATCCGAACCTTCCCCACAGTCAACAACTTCTGCGCTGACTCCACTGGCAGTCGCATTGTGGCCGTTTGAGTACCGCCATAAGCTTTTCTTAGGATCACGATAGATCCTTCGTTGAATTCCTCCAATTTGAATTCTGCTTTTGCTTCAAAACAGTGCAGATCTCTTCTCTGGATGTTACCTCATCGAGATCCTTGCACTGAATATAGATCTCATGTTTTTAGGAACGAACCGCGACATTCTCCCCAAGTGAGTTTATAACTTGGTTACGGAAACCGTCAGTTTTCCCCACGCTGGATGTTTTCAGCTCAAACATGAGATCCCCTTTCTGGGTCCTCCGGATTTTGCCGACATTTCCGCCTAGGTCTTTTAGGTCGGGGTCAAATTCACCTTCTTCAGTATCTCCGCATACGTTAGATGTCCTCTGCTGGAGATTACAATTGCCTCCGGGCGGGGTCTGTCTGTCTGTCTGCCTATCACACCCGATTTATTTGGAAATCGCTAAGGTTGTTGTCACGATCAGAAAAAAATTAAGGTGGTGCAGCTGTACGAAATCTAGGTCAAAATCGTGTAGTTCATGTAAATTTATCGCGATCTAAAAAGTGTACATATGAGGTTGTGGCGCGGCAGGATTCGCGGCATTCAAAATTTATTTCGAATGTTGCGGATACCAGCGGATAGATGACGTCACCGGCGCTCTCCACTCAGTTTAGACTTCGCCACAGGAGTGAAGAGCAGAGTGTCATGAGGGGGACGGCAAATGTCATTTTTGAAAAAAGAGAATAATTACTAAACTTCTGTCTACGACTGCGACTCCTAATTGATTGTTGATTTTAAAGTTGAACTTAATTAAATAATTAAATGATTAAATGATGAATGTGGTGTTGTCTGCAACTAATAAAATGTGATTTTGCCTGCGATTGGTGGATGTAATTGATAAAGAGTTATATTAGCTCCCAAAGGGTCATGTCCATATAAAGTGAACTCATATGAACGGCGGAGTTGCATATATGAAGGATTTTTTTTTTTTAATTTTTGGCTTTGTACGAGTGGAAAAACGTGCATAGGAAATTTCTCACACAAGATGAACATAAAATCTTTATACCCGAAGCGTCCAGCTTCCGGTATTCCGACTGAAACAGTCATTCAGTTGAAAGGTGTGGGTTTAACCTTCTACTGCAATTAAAAATCAGAGGTAGTCCTGCAGTCGTGAAATGCACTTTACATTTATCTACTTCTGAAGCTGAAGCAATTTAATGGCTGATGCACACGCAGACGTTCAGATAGAATAGTGTATCCAAGCAAATTTCTGCGACTGTTCAGTTCATTACAGAAAGAATGTACCCGGACTGAAGGCGTTTTGCAACGAGGCGCGTTGGAGCCATTTATGACAAAAAAAGCACGTGCAATGTTTTGCCCCAGTTTCCAGCACTGCCAACCTGCCTGCACGCGTGTCATAAGCTTTTCCAGTTATGTTCCATGGGGTCGCCAATTGCTGCTCACTAACGGGGTCTTGAAGTTGAGCTTGCAGCCGATCTCAAGGTCACCTACATACTAGCATGGGGCCTACTGACGCCGCTGAGATCGATCGACTCAGTGCCGCTCTCCTTTGATAGACTTGGAGGCGCTAATCGGTGCAAAATAAAAGAATAACTCGCGGCGCCCCATCGCCATAGTATCTCAACCGTGAGCTTGCTTCATACGCGCAAAAGATGCAAAACCGAAGTAATTGCGACCCAAGACCGTCTTTCTTGAGATTAGTCATTTCAGATGAAAGCGGGGAGATAAAAAGCTGGCGTTTTGATATGTGCTTTTAGCCGGTTTCCCAGTTTACAAACACCCCCGATTCCGAGGGAGGAACAGGAACAATCTGCGACTCCTGATTTTGCAGGACGGCTGACCTTCAACCCGACAATCTTTTTTCTAGCGCAATGGACGCTACATGGATATCTATAATTGATCAGAGAATCTGACGGTGAGTTGCTGTGGTGTTTTGCAATTCTCATGCAATTCGCATGCCCACAAGCTCCTCACCTTGGAATTGGCAGAGTTGATGCAATGAGCTAAGCCAAGCTTTGTGGGTTATTTCCACTTCGAAGCCCTCCTTCCGCTACGCCATAAATTCTGCTTTGGAATTTCATGGTCGTTAAACTCCTAGGCAGCATAAAAACTTTGAATGCAAATGATAGATCGGAGCCTAGGTGGGACGCCTGGAACCTACTCAACACGAAACTCCCATTATTGCGCCATCCAAATAAGAAGAAGCAGTCAAAGGGTATCCGTAAAGAATATCGCTCCTAACTTATGGGTATCGTGAGGATTGGCTTGCAACTTAAAGGAGTTTGTAGGAAGCAATTTCATTCACTCTTTTAACAGAATGTGCGAGTACCTTCTTCAACAGGACATTGTGACCAGGTTCCACCCTGAAGGAGTCCATTTCGTCCTAAATTCAATTGTGTAAAACTGCAAACCGCAAACGACTCCACCGGATGGGTTGCCAACAAGTCACACTGGATTCTATGGTATCTCAAGCTTGACCTCTTTTTGCAATTCTGGGATTTCACTGAGTCCGCGGCCTCGATTTGCAATGTCCGTGCAGCCAACATTCAAGTTTTTGATGGCTCTCATCATTTCGCCCCGAGTTTATTGCTCATTCATGGCTCCTCAGAAGTCAGAACGAGTTTTTTCGTTTGGATCATTCTTTATTTGCATGCGTCTCTCCGGATTCGAGTTTCTTTGGAAGCCTAATAAGGAGTAAAAGAGGACTTAATAATGTAAGCATGAAACGGGCCATAACCGAAACGCTATTTGCAATATAAGCGAGTGACTTTTGAATTGGGAAAGGAGGACATCCCTTCGGAACCAGTTTTTTGTTTTTGTGGAATTTGATGGCAAAACATGTTGTTGGAGTTTTTTTCCAGAAAAATATGACTAAGATAAATAGTTCTGTTAGTGGAATTTAAAATTTGGAATTTTACTGTTTTTTGCAATAAGCAGTGGCTGTGCTCTGGTAATTTTCTATGCTATCTGACCTTAGAAGCAGATACCCGTTTCACAGAGGTTTCTTTGGTCGTCTCTATTTTGAATATACAGTAACCGCTCAAAAATTAGAAAAAAGGGTTTTGACTAATTCAAATTTCTTATAACTTCTACTTTCCAAGCGGTTTTGATAATGTGAAAAATATAGATACACGACTATATTTCAAGCGCTCTTGATCGGTTTCGCCACTTCAAATCATGATCTAGCGTATCGAAACACTGTTGTTTCAGCCGATCTTTTGGTTGCTTACCATCAATTTCTTTGTTCAAACCAATATTGGCAAGTGAATTCTCGTTAGCGCGAATTACTTGATCACACCATCGAAGACGCATCTCTCGTAGTTTCTCCACGATCGGTGCAACCCCATATCGATCGCGGATATCCTCATATCGGTTGTAATGAAGGCGTCACACGCCACTAGTCCAACGCAACATCTTCGTCTCAATTACTGCAAGACGCCGTTCATTGTCTTTTACAGTCGGTCAACATTCAGAACCATAAAGAGCGATAGGACGGACGAGAATGCGATAAATTTTAGATTTGAGATGTTCGTTAATACGTCGATCACAAAGAACACCAGTTGTGGACCACCACTTTATCCAGGTTGCGCTAATTCATAAAACAATTTCATAACGCAGTTCTCCATTGCCTGATAGCATTGACCCGAGATATTTAAGTCGCTCAGTTCTCGGCAAGTCACTACCATTGACAGTTATAGCGCCTGCTTCATGGGGATCGGTAGTCAAAAATTCAGTTTTATTCAGATTCAATCTGAAACCGTGTTGCTTGAGGTTTCCACTTCATTTTTGGACAAGTTGATCGAGATCATCTTTGCTGTGAGTCGCCAGGAAAACATCATCTGCATGAATCAGTGCTTAGGATGTGACATGAACAAAGAGGAGTGGTGAGAGGCCGCTTCGGTGATGAACACCAACAACCGCGCAACGAGCATTGCGTCAGTAGTTCCGCAGTTTTTGCCAAATCCGGCTTGATTCGCGGTTATTTCAACCATTTTGCGAATACGGTTGTCAAGGATGTATAGGACAGCAGCCTGATCGGACGGTAATTTGAACATTCTGCTGGACTACCTTTCTTTTTTCATATTGGGACAGTGCTACTTTCTTACCAGTCAGATAGTGTTTTAGCTGCCTCAATAACTTGATTAAAGAATTCACTGAGAAAGACTGTCGGGTACCAACTCTTCGCTTTCCAGAGCTCGAATGCAATGTCGTCAGATCCTATTGCTTTCCCTGATTTCATTCGTTTTATTGATCCTCCACTTCAGTGGCGCTTACTGTTATGTCTCTATGGGTTTCATGCCAGCACCTGGATACTACTGGATGACTTAATCCTACTGTTTTCTTAAAAAACGGATTGATTTCGTGACCACAATCAGAGCCCCGCTGAGACAAGCACAACAGTACCAGTCTATATTGAGAGTGTGGCTTAGTTTATTCATACTGGTGGATGCAAGACCTACCTAAACCTCTACCGAAGTCTGGAATACGGCACACATGTTGAACCGCAATACCACGTTTAAGGCCCGAAGATCTCTTGTTCGCTTCAACGTAACCAGCAACCCCCATGAAGCTCCCACAAGGAGACAAACCGCAAACAACCGAGCTGAATGCACATGCTCTACGATTTCTTCTGAAACATGAGCTTTCCCAGCTCTCATGGTAAAAGTATACCCTCGGTAAGGTTTCGTGACCGAAGCCACTTCAGCTAAGTCCCTGTGCAGACTTGGGTCTGGTCGCGACGGTATGGGCCCGGAGAGGAATCATTATCACCCAACACGTTTGGAAAGCTGCAATCCTCCAAGTTTAACATTAACCGTTTATATGTTCGACAATGGAAAAGCTAGCCTAGTGGTCGAACGGTAAATACCTTAAATAATTCACCTGAAAATATGAATGATAACGTAAGAAGAAGGTTGAATGCTTTATTGATTGCTGTCAGTGGTGGCGAGCACGAGTAGTGCGCACCAAAACAAGAGGAAATTTATTATTGCGTTGGTTAGAGGAGCAGAAACTGTTGTCGCAATGGGCACATAGACGGCGTTGATTAATTTGTATAACTCGGAAGCGTCATTTCCAACGATGGCGGTACTGAACATCAACAGCGCCTTCGCTGTTCTCTACAGAATCTGGACATATAGTTACCTCACCACTAAGTTGTGGTTTGAGATGATTCCGTGCCAATGCTCCGTCTGTGCTATTATGTGAGAGTAGAATATGGTAGCTCACCGTCGCTACTACTCTCAGAGACCCAACCCCCCCGTCGTCCCATCATTGTATTCTTCCTCTTCTTCTTTAGCCTTTGCTCCGTTCCAGCTCTCAAATTACCAGCTAACATATAAAGCCATTGTTGTTCCAGTCGGACCTTAAATCGTTAGGGCTGCTTTGTGCTAATGTGCTTTCTGTGCACATGGCAAATGACCTCTACTGTCACTCGAAAGCACCACACCTTCGTGAATACTTATCGGCTACCTGCCATCATTGTGCTTTAATCTAATCCAATTATGAACGAAAAATTTCGTCGGCGAATAGACGAGTTGCCGTAGACATGTTAATGAGAAAGCGGAAATGGCAGGGGATATGCCACGCTTTAAAGAAAAGTGACAATTCCATTAACTATACAACGCAGTAGGATCCACTATTTCATCGGACGGCAAGGGGTTTTCTGAACTGACAACTCCCTTCCTCCCCTCCCCTTCTCCCCGTTGGTGAAAGGAATTCCCTGACTTGAAGGGTCCCAAAGCCGGGAGAGCGGGAGGGCTAGCCCAAAGTAATGCGTCGAACGGTTCCAGGCTAGTTGCTAGTCTGACAGCATACTGTTGCGAGAGTCCAAAACTCTGCGCGCAAACGCATTCACCTACCCTACTCCCCTAAAAAAAAATAATTATCCCCCTTTGATCGGCACTTACGAATGTTTTCCCAGCTAACGCTGGGTTCACAGGTTACCGACTTTCGCTTCTCGTTCTCTTAGTCTTAAATGATAGCAGAATGAATCGAGGGGGAAAACTCGTCCTATTTCACTCTTCAGCACCCCGTTTTTGGTCCACTCTGGTTGATGTCTCCCATCTGCGGTTTTTTTTTTAACTATTTGCCACTGAATTCCACCTGTCTAATTCTGATTGTCATGTACTCAGATTAGTTCGAAAGACACTCTTTCGCCGCATTTTGAAAGCGTTCCTTTGTAGCTGATAGTTCCCTTATATATACTTGTACCGAAAACAAAATATCCTCAAGTTAACTGTATATGATTTCTAAGGTGCGAAGTCCTTGAGAATATTTGGCAGCAATTTGTTCAGAAGTTTCAATGGCAGTGGCTGCAATAGAGAGATAGTCAACAAACGGTATACTAGACCTTAATTGTCAGGTAGTTATTTTTTTTTTGAGTATGCCTTTGCGCACATAGTGTTAGAGTCCCGCAACAGTACGCTGGCGCACCACCAACTAAACACCTCCCTGTTAGCAGAGAACTAGCCTGGAACTGTTTGACACATTACTTCGGGTTAGCCCTCCCGCTTTCCCGGCTTTGGGAGCCTTCAAATTAGCGAATTCCTTTCACCAACGGGAGGGGGGGGGGGGGGAGGAAGGGAGTTGTTAGTTCAGGGAACCCAGGAAGGTCATGGATATCCGCAAAATCGCTCGCCACCTTCATTAAGTTCTCCAAATCCTTTTCCTTCATAACACCTGTTGCCGTCTGCCTCTTCACTCAGATGACCATTGGGGTTGCCTGCAATAATGACATAATCATCAGGGGACACGTCACAGGTTCTTGCATCGAGAAGTTGCCAGAAGACATCCTTCCCGGCATCAAGTCGACCTGTCTGTGATGCGTAGGCGATGAAGAACTGAATAATGTATCAATTGTGTCTCAAACATTTTGTATGACAACAATTTTGGACGCTAGTAAATCGTTCTGCTTAGTTCAACCCAAACCAAACAATTAGTCAAATTAATTGCCTCTGTATGGGAGATCCTTATGTTCAATTTTTCGTCTTCGATATCGTGCCATTCGAAAAACTCATGATCTATCTAATCCATAAGTAGGGACAACCCTGTACTTTTCGTCTAAGCATTCCAATACCAAGTGGAATATTGCCTTCCTCTTGACAGTCTCCTCGGCCATATTCTTAACAGTGCTATCGGCGCAGTGTTCCAAAATTTCTTCCAACTCGATTCCAGTACATCTTGAGAAACTGAATCCCAGCGGACCTTAAAAACAGTATAGCTTTGCAAAGGGTAACTTTCCTCAATATTATCGCTGTTAACGCAGTACGCTTCGGAGGTAAAAGCAGATCTAGTGCTAATCAACGAATAGTGTACAGCCACATGAGGTCTTGCCTTATTCCGAACTGCTGTTGCTCTATAAAAAATAGGAAAGCGCCAAGGCCCGAAAGTATCCCGGCAAAATTGCACGAGCAGGCTTTTCACCATCGATGGGACCTACTCCTCAGCGCATTTAACACCTATATGGAGAGGCAATTTTCCTTGTAACTGGGAAGTGTCAAGGCTGATGCAGATCAGCTAAAGCAAGGACAAGGAAGACCCTGAGCTGCGTCTTCATACCGCTCATTATGTGTGCTTGAAGCAGTCGTATCGTGAAAATGTTCGAAAAGGTCATGAAGTGTAGATTCGCTAAAGCGATAAATGCTGCCGGGAATTTATCTCCAAGAGTTCGGTTTTAGAGGATGGATGTTGTTTTGGAGGTTCTAGGTGCCATTCACCGAGCTAATGCGCAGGTCTGTAAATGTCGACTGCTTGTAGCGCTTGATGTCAGAAATTCTAGAGCTAGAAAATTTACTTCAGGTGTCGGGCTAACTGCTGCACATATTGAGGGGTTATTCGAGAGACCACTCCTACTCTATGAGATGCTGCAGGTCCAGAGAAGGATGAAAATGAACCACTTGTTTCCAAAATATCAGTATTTGCAACTTGTGACTTGTTAGCACTAATGAACGGAGCAAGTGATTGCGTACGTCCAATACTCGCTCAAAACTCACACATGTTATGCACGAAGAAGGATGGAATTCAAGAAGACTCGATACAGAAAGAGCAAATCATGCAATGCCACATGCTCGCAGCCTTTACTCGCAACCACGTGACCGCGCACAAATCCAAGGCATCACATACACAGCGCTAACACCGGACCTTATACGCAGAATTTTTCTCGCGCAATTACCGTAGACAGTCGAACATGCGCAATGATTTTTCTCCATCAGAAAATTTCTAACAATGCGACCCCGACTGTGATCATTTTTCTTAGTGACATTCTACAGTTTATTCTCCGTTGAATTGTAGAATGTGTTCGTGAGCGGCATACCTTCTTCCCTTTCTAAAGTCAGCTTATTCTTTCCGTGTGTAGTCTTCGCATTATATTTTGACTTGAGGTAAAAGCCTTCCTTTTTTCGGCGTGCAGCTATTCGTTTTATATTTCAGATCCGTTGAAGGATCGATTGCAGGATATTGACGTCATGTCGCCATCCACTTTGAGCAACTCAGCTGGAAATCCGTCAGTATTTCCGCATTGCGACTATTTCAGCGTGTCAAAAATCCTACCTAACTGCTGTTACTCTTTTCGCTACAGTAATAAGAGTTATCTCTGCTTTGTCTTTTCTCGATTCACTTTTCAGTCTTTCTCAATTCGCTTGAATCACATTTATTTCTCCTCCTGGTCATATGCTTAGTCTTGGTGAAATCAAACGATTTCTAGAGCGTTATTGAAAGTGACAAGCTGGGTCGCTTCTCATCGGCTCGAGTATTCAAGCGAATTTGAGTCAATGAGTTATCCTTTACTATTACCGCAACATCAATAGCGCTTTCTCTATACTAAACAACGAACTGAAACCATTCGTAAAGAATTAAAGTGCTCATCTCTGTACAGATCGCAGCCATTGACAGTAATCGGGTGGTCTCATAGGAATCCTGCTGCTGAAACTTCCTCATCAGATTCGAACGTAGGTGATATTACATGAGGCGATCATTACAACGTTAGACGGGTTCCTCGGGGACCTGCTTTGTTGTAATAGGTTACGTCATTGAGCTGAGGTTCAAGAATGCACTCAAAGTATTCCCTGTTTATTGTAAAAGACTGACGACCCGTAAATTTTGAAATTTTCGTACTGTCAAAACCGTAACAGCGCCTCTTATAGGGACGGTCCACACGGCTAAGACCTCTACCTATCGAAAATGGTTCCTGATTGTTTTCTGGAATTTACACACGCTCCTCGCGGACGATTTCCAGAATGCTCACATTCTCTAACTTGAGTGAGATTTCCAGCGATATTGTCTGGATATTCCGGATTCAAGCCTAGTTGAGATAGTAGATTTCTGGAAAGTACTCTTCTCCCTTTTGGGGCATTATTATTATTACTCTAGGAACGTTAATGGTAGTAGACACGAATTCGGTATTCTACTATTGCTGGCAAGGTGCCCTCTGGTGTCCTAGGAGCCGGTTTGTCATAGAATCTTGACTGCGAGATTCACGATATCGAGGCTCCCGAATCTTGTTCTGTTTTTGAGCCATCGGTGTAGAAGACTTCCCGCCACGCTTTCCTCTGCGACTTCCCAGTTCCCTCTACGCTTCAGGGTAACTTCATATCTTCTGCTAAACAGATGTATGGGGTCACGAAAATCGGAAGGCATTGTAAGAACTGGATTCAGTACACCCAGTAACTCTTTTAATGCTCTGTGCCCCCCACATCCGTTTTTTCTCCATAGATCTAATCGAATTAGTCTATGAGCTGCTCTCATTGCAGTCCTTTGAATAAACATTATATATCCAGGGGCAGCAAATTGAGTAATGCATTTAGAGCTGTGCCGGATGTCGTGCTCATGGCACCAGTGGTACCCAGACACACAGTTCTTTGCAGTGCGGCTAGTTTACAGTGAAAACCTTTTTGTCTAGAGTGATTCCCAGATATTTCTTTTTCGGAGAGTTGAAGGGTAGTACTCATCTCAGGGAGGCAAGGTTCATCCAGTTTTCTCCTTTTTGTGAATAATACCATTGTGGTTTTATTTGGATTAATTGGAAGGCCAGGTCTGAGGAACTGTCTGTCAAATCAACGGCACGTTGTATATTTCTACACACCGTTCCAAGATCCCGATCAACAGCAAGCACAGCTACGTCATCCGCATAAGCCTGAGAGCGTATTGGCAAATTTTGCAGTTTGCATAGTAGTGATTCACATCCCCTTGAGGGCAACCTTTTATTGCTTCCGCTGTCACATAGCGATCGATATCCACGTCAGCGCACAGCAATCTCGGCGTTAGCATAGCATGGATCCATTAACACCATGCGCTCTGGCGGCATCAAAAAGTCTTTGAAAAGGTGCACAGTCGAAAGCTTCTTCAATGTCCACGAACACCCCCATCGCGTACTCACCATTCAAAGTTGCATCCTCTATCTTTGTAACGAAAGAATGAAGAGCAGACTCACAGGATTTTCCACGCTGGTAAGCGTGTTGGTTATCCCTAAGTGGATGCGACCTAAGTTCGTTTCTACGGATGCGACACGAACCTTTTAGCAAGAATGAAGTTAAGCTGATCTGTTTGAAGTTCTTTGGGTTAGTATAGCCATCTTTCCCAGATTTCGGTATGAAGACTACCTTCACCTTTTGCCAAGAGGAAGACACATAGCCCAGAGCAAGACATCCTCGAAAAACATTTCTTAGAGGTCGCTCTAAAGGCTCCATACCCTCCTTTAGCATTGCTGCATAGGTGTCATCCATGCCAGGTGCTTTGAAATGGAAAGGACAGTATGGCAGCTCTCACCTTTTCATGGATAACAACCGCTTTCGCAGTGTTCCAGTTCCCCTTGCAGCACTTGCGTGTTGAATGGGATGCAAGAACCGTCAACTCTCCCCCTGCCACTTCTCTCACCCGTTCTCTCGGGTGGCGTACTTCCAGGAGAGCCTGTACAAAATCCAGTCCAAAGCTCGTGAAAGCACCCTGAGTTTTCTAAGAGAGTCCAACTTGCCCAACTCATCCCCTTTAAGGACTCTGCATAGCCTTGAGGTCTCTCTGTCGCCTTCCAGTTCCTCACAGTGCGCTCTAAAGGTGTTTCGTTTCGAACACCTAACGAGCCTCTTATATTCACGCTGGGAGTTCCTGAAATTGGTCTTAAGTCTTCGTTCTTATTACTTTTGCAAGCACGGTTCAGAAGTCGCCTGGTTGATTTCTTGAGTTTTTGCAATTCCCGGTTCCACCAAGGAACCGTTTTACCACTTTGGCCTCGGGAAATAGGACAAGCCTCTTCATAGCACTCTAAAAGTGTGCTGTTCTGAGTTTTCAATCCATCTTCCAGCGCTAAACGAGTCCTTAGTCACCTAGGGTACTGTACTTTATTACCGAGGAGTTCATTGAACTTTGTCCAATCCGTTTTCCTAGGGTTCCGTTTTGTACTGCAGACTGTTCGCCCGCAATGGTCAGATTGAATTCTAGGTACCGGTGATCTGAGAGTGAGCCCTCGTCTAGCACTCGCCAGTATGTAATCAACTCTAACACTTTTGAGGTACAAATTGTTAGGTCAATTAGTTCGCTTCTTTTCGATCCTACGAAGGTAGGGGCGCACCCTACGTTTGCAGTCATAAAACCAGCTAAAGTGATGAAATCAAATAGCTTCTCTCTCTCTTGGATTGCATTTGCTACTGCCCCAACAAATATGTTGAGCATTCGCATTGCAACCTATTAAGAGCTCGAGACCACTTGATTCTGCATACCTAAGATCTTGCGTCGGTGGACGATACAAAAAATCATTGGGTAAATAAACGGAGGCAACTATGATGTTTCTCCTCCCGCCATTTATCTGATATCGCACGATGACCGTAACTAAGTCCTGGGAAAAGAGCTGTCTTCCCATAGTTGCCTCTAACCGTCTTAATATCAGGACGGTAGCTCTAGATAGAAGATCCTAGTCCCCTTTACTGATCCAATGCCACAGATTCTGTTAAATCGAACCCATGGCTCTTGCACCAAAAAAATGTACGGGAAGTCCTGCAGTTTTGTCAGCCTCGCTGCCAACAGATAGGAGGAGCCTTGGCATGCTGCAGGTTGATTTGACCAATCTTTATGTTTCTCGATATAAACTTAGTCCAATGTATTATGGAAAACAGTTAGAAGCGTATGCCGCATTCGGCGGGGTTTCCCCCACACTGTACCATCAGAGACTCGATCCACTCGTGTTTGATTTCTCTCAGAAAATCCGCACTTGGAGGTATCGCAGTTCCCATGTCCTCATCCATGAAAAATCTCATCCCGCAGAGCATTCATCTTTTTTCTACTTAGCATCTTGATTGGTTTCCGGTGTCCGGTTTGCATAGATTTAATCACTTGAACTGGCATCAAGTCAGCTCCGTCCATGTCTCCAACTTTCCTTTCTTCCGCCTGTTCCTTCGAAGGTGTAGGAACAGTTAATAGCAGGTAGGATTCATTCTGTAGTCCCTTCACCAGTGCGAACCCCCATACAGGGGTTCCGCCCCCCTATATGCACTATCCTCCACACGCAGCTCCATTGTGGGAGACCGCACCGAAGATGCTGCAATTTGCTCTATATTGTGTGAGTCGACGATCTTCATTGTTCTTAGCTCTCAAAGTGGAGATTATGATCTACAGTTTCCTGATATGACTGAATTTCAGTCTATCTAGGAAAAGTGCACAATCAGACTCTTTTGGTCCAGTTCGAATACCAAGTTGAAACCCTCCACGTTTGTAGATTTGCCCTTTCTGGCACTCATGAATTTTTCTCCCCAATGTCCAAAGACCATGCCCGGGTTCCGTTCACCAAGCATGCGGATGATGTCCTCTGTCTTCCTTCGAAGGCCCGATAACCAACATCCGACATGTTCTATCCTGCGCAGCTCAGTGTTCACAATGGTGAACTTCGGTTGACCGCCGGAACTCAAAGCCGGGATTGCTTGCTGCAGCTACAGCCACTGCAGCCCCGTCAATGCACTCCAAACGGAGAAGCCCATCGCGAAAAACTTGATTGTTAAAGTGTGGCTTCGTTCCCGGCTCCAGCATTTTTCCACTTCATTCTCGGAGGATGGTAAATTATCCCTCTGACATTTTGCCATCCTTGGAGGAAACTCCCACAGCAGCAGTCAGAACAGAGGCTGCAGCTTGCGCATACGTTCTCTTCCTTTCCGCCTTCGTGTCCGTATTTCTATGGGAGGGCCTACCAGGGATGGAGCAGTCCAGGGTGCTTATTGGGGGATACGAACCCATGCGAACAAAGGATTGCTTAAACCTCACCAAAAAGAACCTCCGAATCATAGTGGGAATTCTCACTGGTCATTGTCGGCTGAACTATCACCTAGGGAAACTAGGGATATCTACGGACACTGCCTGCAGGTTCTGTGAGGAGGAGGACGAAACCTCTATGCACGTCCTGGGACAGTGTCCGGCACTTGTACAAAGTAGGTCGATACATCTGGGAAAACACTTAATATCAGATGCAAAGCTGAAACTTCTGGAAGTGGGGAACATACTAAAGTTCCTAACGGTAACAGGCTTGCTTGAGATACTATGATCAACAGTACCAGTAACCAGTAAAAGGGACACAATAGTTCTTCAAGGACGCGATGCGACTTTCCCTTAACAGAATAATAATGGGAGGGACCAGCTTCATTGAGATCTCTCTCGCTGATTTGATCACCTCCCGGCACACCGGTCCTAATCTCCACGAGACGCGCGAATGTAAGCCCTGGTGCAGAGCACAATAAAGCATTGACCATAACAGATGTGCTAATCTTACGCTTCTTGCGCGCATTACCGCTGATAGAAGAGTCTGGTGCGTCCAGTGTGAATCTCACCGGAGTTTCCAGTTTATCCCCACCTTCCGCCGAAGATTCGGCTTCCTTGCGTCCAATTTCTCTGGACATTACCGCACCTAGTGGTACAGCCACGTCCATATCCTCATTCCCAAGGTGCTTCATCTTCCTTCGCAGTGCCTCCTTCTACCGCCGGCTTGGGGCTTTTCCAGGTTCACGGTGTCCGGGCCGCTTGGATTCAGTTCCACAAACCAGCGTTAAACCCGTAGCGCTCAAGTCACTAGCTTCTCTTTCTTCCGCTCTTCCCGGTAAGGGTGATGGAGAAGTTTCTGGCAGGCAGGGTTCAGCCTGTAGTCCCCTCTCCTTAGTGGACGAAGTTCCCTTCTGTTGAGCCTTCCTCTTTCGTTTGCGGGTAGATTTGGGCTGGCCATAGTCGGATTTCTAGTTTCTCCCAAGTTGAATATGAATGTGGTCGCGGACTTCTTACCACTTGGAGAGTTTAGATCCTTCGCTTCCATATTCATGTTTTGGACACCCTTAGTGTACTACTGGCTCCCCCACCACAACAAGGTGGTGTCCGAGAGGAGAGACATGACATGTTACAGAAAGAAAGACGTTGGATACTGCTGCCTATGCATAGTGATCACTCCTTCAATCATTAATCCAAAATATTTGAATGAGCTGATACAGGTTCCTACCACGCAGTATGTATGAATTTGTAAGATTGATTATAACAGTGTTTCAGATAAAACCCCATAGATCTTCCCTTGCAAATAACGAACCAACGTCACTAATATCTAAGAACCGAATCGAGCCGCCTGACTCAGTAAAACCTTTGCAAGTGTGTTCCTCCTGAATTCCATCACTGTGGACTCGATGAAAATTATCAGAATTACTCGATTCGTGCCCAACTTTATCAGGTGATAAAATGTTTATGTGCCGAGTGGTTCCAACTTTTTTCGCATTATCAGATACGACGATAGGGTCAGGTTTGCGACTTCATGGCGACACTTTAGAAACTTCAACTTTGCCATGTTTTGGTGTTACCTTAAGATTATTTTTGGAATATCCATAAAATTATTTATACAAATCTGGTCCCGTCCCCTTTTTCCCCAAGTAGTAAACGCAGGCTTCTCAACATTTCCTTTTCTGAGCAAATATTGGATCAAGTTTACTTGGAGGTTTCCCATATCGGCTCGGAAGTCTGTGTCAACAAACTCTACCATATTTACCTTAGAAAGCTTTGGGCGCAAACAAAGGTGAGAATGGAAAACATCTAGAAAAAATCCGAACTGCGAACCAAAAAAATTGTAAAAGCAGAAGATACGGGAACGAAGAATGGAACGTGATCGAAAACAGCACTACCTTTTTTATTTATGGCCGAACTAGACACCGGATTTTCAGAGAAAGATAGAAAACGAATGATTTTTACTCGGACATAAGGTTTGGGACCATCTAATTTCCAAGCATGCGTAAATCTTAACTTTTAATGGGTTTTATTCATGTGAAAAGATATCCAGCATCCATCTTTCTCTAGGATGGATTCATCTCGGCAAAGATAACTGTGAATACGAAACAAGAAATTAGATTTCTGGAAAAGTTTTGAATAATTTGCGCATAAAACTCTTGTCGTTAACTTCGAACTGAATGCCTTTAGACGTTTTACTGTCGAAAATAGAATAGTAGGAATGCAGGCCGGCCTAAAAATAACTTTTATACAGATAACTCTGACTACCAAATTAATTAATTGCATACCGACATAGATTTGCCAAAAAAAAGGTTATCTGGAAGGAAAGATTAGATATCCGATCGACGTGGTTATTTGTGAAAATGTAAATGACCTACATCCTCCTAAGGAGAGGCGAGGTTCAATGTAAATAATGATCTACTTACCTATACCGGATGTCTTTTAGTCCCTTCAGACACCCATCTGTGAACAAAGTGACAGTATATGCGAGCATAGTAATCGGGAGAACCTCCTTTTAAAACCTTAACTCAAATGAAAATGCAATAACAAAACTACATAATCTCCGAGTGGTACGAATCCATTCCTGACTTGAGAAATCAGGTCGCACGGAGGCCTCACCAGATTCATGTTCCCAACCGGAGAAATCTGTGGAAGACAGGCTCTCCACTTCAGTAGCGCAGTCAGCCAGAAAGGATAGTACAGCAACTCCCTTAATGTGGGGGACAAGAAACCTGACTACGGCCGGCCTGTCGGTGACACTGTTGTCTAACTCTTCCAAAAAAACGGAAGAGGAAGGCTTGGCAGAAGGAAACTTCAGCCGCAAAGGAGAAGGGACTACCGGCTTGCCTCTCAGAGCCTTCGCTTCCGCCTCTACCTGCAAAAACAGAACTGGTCCAATTCTGGTATGTGGAAACAGATCCATGCAGCATGGACACCATGAACCTAGGAGAACTCCCAGCCGACGACAACGGAAGGCACTGCGAAAGAAGGCGAAGTTTCTAGGGAATGAAGACATGAGCGTTACTACACCACCAAGTGTGGTGATATCCAGAGAAATAGGATCCAAGAAAGCGGAACTTTCGACGGAAGGTAAGGACAAACTGATAACCCCGATGAGATCCACAGTGAACGCAGTAGACTTTGCATTTAGCGGCTGTTTTCATATTAGACTACACTTATGTCTACAAACATAAGAGTTAGTTACTGGCAGTAAGGCTGGCGAAGTTGCAGGACTGTCCTTATATATTTCTGGTTTAAGAGCCAAGGATTCATTTTAACAAAATCTGTGGTGTTGGGTCAGTCAAGGGGACTTGGATTTTCTTCGATTATAGATCTTCGGACCGTCTAATGCGGCTGACGTTGTCTCCCAAATTGGTGAGTTCGGGGTCTGCCTTCACTTTCCTGAGAATGTCGGCGTATGACCCTTCGCCCCGTTTGGAAATGAAAAGACGGTCCCAGAAGGGAGATCTTATGTTGAAACTTAAGAAATCCAAGGATGTAACCGTGGACAAATTCTTGAGCCAAATCGGGAAGACTTTAGGATAGGAAGCCGACATAAGAGCTAGCAGGCCGGAGATCACTATAATCTGCAAAGATATAGATGAAATCACGACGAAGGAGGAGGTTCGCGAAGCGTTGGAGAAACAGTTCGATCTTGCCGGACTACAAGAGTCAGCGGTGAAAACGCTAAGGAAAGCCTATGGGGGAACACAAACCGCCATCATCAGCCTACCAGTGGAGAACGCACTCAAACTGTTAGCAGCAGGGAGAGTGAGAATAGGCTGGGTAATGTGTCGCCTTAGGGAACAGGTGGCGTTAAAACGGTGCTTTAGATGCCTTGGCTTTGGTCACATTGCCAAGTCATGCACTAACCCAAATGATAGGTCAAAGCAATGCAGGAGATGCGGAGTGGAAGGCCACATCAGCAAGGACTGCGGAGCTGACCCAAATTGTCTACTGAGCAAAGGAAAGGAGGGTGTGGACCATCGGCACATTGCAGGCAGCAGCAGGTGCCCGGAATACAGGAGAGCCCTTAGCACAAATCGCAGATGAGGTTGATACAAATCAACCTCAACCACTGCGAGGCGGCGCAGGATCTACTCGCGCAAACCATCCGCGAGAAAAACATCGATGTGGCCATACTAAGTGAACCATACCGAAACCGCGGTGGTAGCGTTTGGGTCAGGGACCAAACGGGCCAAGCAGCGCTGTGGACTTGTGGAGAACAAGCCTTCCAGGAAATAATGGAGCACCCGGAGGAGGGCTTCATCAGAGCGAAGGTGAAGGGCATCCACATCTATAGCTGCTATGCTCCACCCAGCGCTACACCCGTCGAGTATGAGCGGATGCTTGCTGCTCTTGTTTTGGATGCAAGAGGACGTTGGCCGATCATAATAGGAGGCGATTTCAATGCGTGGGCTCTTGAATGGGGCAGCCGGATAACTAATGTGAGGGGACGTGTTCTCCTCGAAGCATTCGCGGAGCTGGACGTGGTACTGGCGAATGTTGGGTCATCGTACACTTTCCGGGGAAGGGGCCTGGGGTCTGTAGTGGACCTGACATACGTGAGTGCCACTTTAGCCAGTAGAATCGCTTGGCATGTCAGTGAGGACTATACTCACAGCGACTACCAGGCAATCTGCATAGAGATCAAGGGCGGATCGAGCTCGAAATAGAGTTTTCGCAAAATGCCGGGTGGTATGCTTGGCTGGACAGTGAAAGCGTTCGAGGGGGACACGTTTTCCGCGGTACTCAAATCCGACATATCCCTGAATGGTACGGCTGGAGAGAAAGCCACCCAGATCACTCGATGGGTGACGGGAGCATGCGATGCTACTATGCCCAGAAGGCGATTGCTCCCCAGTAGGCAACCCAACTACTGGTGGAACAATGAAATCGCAAGTTTGCGAGCCGCATGTTTTCGGGCAAGGAGGCTTTGCCAGAGGCTCAGGGGAAAACCCGGTGGCGACGGTCGAGAGGAGGCACACAAGCAATTGCGTAGCTGCCTAAAGGAAGCCATTCGGAGGAGCAAAAAGAACTGCTTCAAACAGCTGTGCGACCATGCCGACATAAACCCTTGGGGCGAGGCTTCCAGAGTGATGATGAAAAGGCTGCGGAAATCACCCCAGGTGACCTGTCCGCGCCTCCTGAGACAGATTGTTACCACTCTGTTCCCTCACCACGAAAATAGGGGAAGGCAAGTTTTTGTCCAGCCAAATGAGGCATAATACCGCCTGTAACTGTGGAGGAGCTGCGGGAAATATATGGTAGGTTCGGTGATAACAAGGCCCCAGGTATCGTCCTATCTGCCTGTTGGATACAATGGGGAAGATGATGGAGAGAGTCATCTACAACAGACTCCTGCCCATCGTCGAAGCCAGCAATGGTTTGTCGGAACGCCAGTTTGGTTTCCGACGCGCCCACTCTACGGTGGACGCAATTGGCATGGTGGTAAACCTGGCAAAAGGTGCACTGATTTCTGGCGGCTGCTGTGCCGTGGTGGCGTTGGATGTCAAAAACGCATTCAACTCGGCCAACTGGAATAGAATTAAAGGGAGGTTGGCTGACATAGGTGTCCCCGGATACTTAGCGAATTTGGTGGAAAACTACCTCTCAGAAAGGACTCTCTGGTACGGGACGGATGAGGGCCCCAAAGAGTGCATTGTCACAGCCGGGGTACCACAGGGATCGGTACTTGGTCCCCTGTTGTGGAATATCATGTATAATGGGGTGCTTGCTCTTCCCGTCCCAGAGGGGACTACGATTGTCGGCTTTGCTGATGACCTAGCTGTGGTTGTTGCAGCAAAACACCCAGAAGATGTGGAGCTTTACGCAACGGAAACAGTGAGAGCGGTAAAGTCCTGGCTAGAAAAGGCCGGGCTGACCTTGGCGGACGCGAAAACGGAAGCGGTCTTGATAACGAAACGCAGGAAAAATAATACTGTAAAAGTGGAGGTCGGTGGACATACGGTCGTATTAAAGCCGGCTATCAAATACCTGAGGTTAATAATTGATACCAAATTGAGTTTTAGGGAGCACCTAGAGTATGCATGCCAAAAGGCAGCCAGTGCCACCACGGCACTTGCAAAAATGTTGCCAAATATTGGTGGGCCGAAACATTGCCGGAGGTTGGTGCTAGCCGGAGTGGTGCGCTCCATCCTGCGCTACTCGTCGCCTGTGTGGGCAGAGGCGCTTGCAAACTCTCAGAGACGGAAGCAGATGAACTCGGTTTACCGGCGGATGGCTTTGAGGGTTTGCAGTGCTTTTAGAACCACATCAGATGAGGCAGTATTGGTGGTGGCAGGCATGATCCCGGTTGACATTCTGGCCAAAGAAATGAGTGTCCCGTACAATGCAAGACATGTGGAGGGAGCATGCACAGCGTAGAAATGCGGCAAGGTCAGAGTCGCTTGATCTCTGGCAACGCAGATAGGACGAGTCTGCGAAAGGTCGGTGGACGCACAGGCTCATTCCCAACATTAGGGTGTGGCTTGAGCGAAAACATGGGGATACCAACTACCACATTACCCAGTTCCTCACGGGACACGGTGGTTGCTACAAGCAGTATCTGCACCGCTTTGGGTTGGATGATTTTCCGAACTGTCCCAGATGCGATGGCATACCGGAGGATCCAGAGCATGTGATGTTTCACTGCCCACGATTTGCGATGGAGAGAAGGAGCTTAAACCAGGTGCTGGGCAGGAGCGGGACCCCGGAGAGCTTGGTTACTGAGATGCTGGAGTCCGAGGAGAAGTGGCTTGCGGTTGGCTCCGCAATCATCCAAATGCAGGAGGAGTTGGAGAAGGAACAAAGAAGGAGGAAAGCTGCAAATAGGAGAAGGATGAGTGCCTAAGAGCAAACCTACCCCGCGAAGTAATACCTCAATGGTGGTCCCGCGGGGCTGGGGCTGGAGAGACCGGGGGTGGTTTTTAGTGGGTGTGAATCCCACACGCGCCCGCTGTTGTTCCGCCGTTCGGGCGGCGGAGGACGTGTCTTTCTAAGATTTTCCACCTCCGTGCACGCACAAAAAAAAACAAAGATCCTCGGACCGAAGGCCTGCGTTCGGATGTTATAATTGTTAGAGGTAACTATGATGAGACAATTCTGCTCCTAGATTTCTTGCTGCGGTCAACTTACAATAACAGGTTAAAGACAAGAGGATAAACGTCATAGTTGCCTTTGCTTATTTATCCTATGATTCTTTCTGTCTTCCGCCGACGCAAGAACTGGATGATTTGGTAGTGTATGCAGAATTAAGTGGCTTTGAACTCTAAATAGGTTATATGGGAACGCTCAGTATATTTGTCGGGGAAGTGGCAAATAAAACCCTAGAGGAGAAAAGCTGTTTGATTTTATCACTTCAGCTGCTCTGATGACCGCGAACGTGGGGTATGCCCCTAGTAAATCAAGTAATTGACATAGCAATCTGTATTTCAAGGTTTTAGAGTTTATTAGAGACTGGTGAGTGCTAGATGAAATCTCACTCTCAGATCATCATTGCTTAAAAGTTAATGTGACTATTGCAGGCGAACATTCTGTAATACAAAGACGGAATCCTATGAAAACGGATTGGACAAAGCTCAATGAACTTCTTGGCGACAAAGTAGAGCTTTTAGGTGACAAAAGGGCGATATACAATCAATTGAAAACTCTAAATCGCACACTTTTAGCGAACTTTGTAGAGGCTCGTCCTATTTCCCGAGGCTAATGCGGTAAAGTAGTTCCATGGTGGAACCGAGAACTGCTGAAACAAGACTCCTTTAGAGCATACTGTGAGGAACTGGAAGGTGAAAAGGAGACTTGCAGGCTGTGGAGACTCATTAATGATGAGTGGGCCAAGTTGGACTCTCTTAGAAACCCAGATGGTACTTACACGAACTCCAAAGTTGAGTCTATACAGACTCTCTTGGAAGTACACCACCCGGGAGAACAGGTCTCAGAAGTGGAAAGGAGAGAATTATTGGTTTCTGCAAACCTTTCAACACGAAAGTGTTGCAAGGGGAATTGCGATACTGCGAGAACGGTTGTTACCAATGAAAAGGTGAGAGCTACCATACTATCCTTTGAACACTTCAAAGCACCTGGCTTAGATGGCATCTATCCAGCGACGCTAAAGGAGGGTATAGAGCACTTAAAGCAACTTCTAAGAAATATTTTTCACGGGTGTCCTGCTCTGGGCTACGTGCCTTCCTATTGGCAGAAGGTTAAGGTAGTCTTCATACCTATGCCCGGCAAAGATAACTATTCAAATGCAAAGAACTTTAGGCACCTTAACATCATTTTCGCTGAAATGTCTGAAGAGACTGGTTGAATGTCACATTCACGAAAAGGCGCTAAGGTTGTAGCCACTAAATTAAAACCAACATAGTTACCAACCTAGAAACTCTGTGTGTCTGTTCTTTACTCTTTGGTTTCAAAGATGGAGAACGCAACTCTGAAAGGCGAGTACGCGATGGGGTGTTCGTGGAATTTGAATGCGGGTTTGATTGTGGGCTCTTCCAAAAGCTCTTTGATGTCGCCAGAGATTGCTGTATGCTGAAGTGGTGTTGATCGCTACCTGACAACAGAAGTAACATGGCCACTTAGGTCTGAGGTAGTAATGTGGATATATTTGCCATCATTAGGCCGATGTTCGCTTATGCATCCGTAGTGGCTAATGCTGCTCTCAAAAGCTTGGAACAAGCTTCCCATAATGACAGGTGGCTGAGCCTTAATGCTCCTAAACACACCAAAGTTTATCCTGTCGAAAAGCAGGAAGACTTGCAGAATTAATGTGGATATTCTGACGGACTATAATTCACTAGCTGGGCATATGTTCAGGATAGCAATTCTCTAAGATGATATGTGTCCATCCTGTAATGAGGAAGCGGAATCCACGAAACATTTTCTATGTAAGTGCCCGACCTATGGACCATCAGACATCAGATTTGCAGCGAGTAGCACCACATCCTCTGACGAAAATCCTGCGATACATAAACGATTCTAGGATATAGACGAGGGAATCGAGTACAATGGACTACGAGGGTCTGAATGCTCAGAGGCTTTGCCTCTCTGTCATCTCCAACGCATACACACACCTGCTGTATATTTATATGAGTAAGAGTGCATATTTTTCTGAAAGATATGATGTTGATTCTCCTGAGGCGCATAGAGAGCTCTCCCGGCTCCATGGTATCAGTAAAAGCCTGGTAAAGTTTCGTGACCGGGGTCACTTCAGGTGAGTTCCCGTGTAGATCCGGTCTGATCGCCCTAATTAAACCTTAGAGCATTCGCCTACTGCATCACGGACAGCAAGCTAAAGTGGTTGCAGGCACAGCCAAAATAATATTGGAGGAATTTTGTCAAAGCTTTGACGACATATTGCAATTCTCTATCGACCCAAAGACGGCAAAAATTGGGAAGGTGATGTCCGATAAAGAATACGCCTGTAGATGATCGCGCAAAGGGCTCAGGCTTCCTTCTTTCCATACTTTCCGTTCTTCGGAACTACTTGTGCGCCTTTTTTCCTCGTAGGTGCCTACTGATTTGCCAGAGAATCGCCATCTTTCTCCCTAACTTTAATATTTGGTGGCACGTCGATGGCACTACTGTTAGGTGTTACTTGGGTCGCCTGCGACACTTTTTGGACGGCCGGTTTCAGCGTTTGCTTGGGTATTCTTTTCTCTTCCTGCTACCTATTATAGAAAATCCTAATGACTCTCGCCATGTTTTTAATAGCTTGTTGCACGTTGTGCTTGTCCTTAATAAACTCGGACATCTCAACAATTTTTGCTCCAAGCTCCGTAAAGGGTAGGTCCTCCATGTCAGGGTTCTCTTCTCCATGAGTCCTACTCAGATCACCCTTTTTAAACACTCCATCACACTTAGTGTTGAAGGTGCCTTCAAGACTGCTTGCCGTCTTTGGCATTGGTGGAGTTCGGAAAATTGAAGAGCTCCTTCTGGATGGGTTAATCTCTTGATCTTGGCGTATCTCCTGCTGCAGTGCTTCTTGGATTGATTCGGTAGGTATCAAAACTGCTTCGTGGGCCAGCAATTCAGCCCATCATTTTCTGCCTTCGTTGTTGCTGTTCTTGGTAAGGTCTTGCTTCGCTTACACATCTCTTTCTCCAAATCTAAATTACTTGTAGCATTTGATGCTACGGTGGCCAAGTTGTCCACCGCCAATGCACTGCGGTCGAGAGATATCGACGGCCGGGAGCCCACTTGCTCACTCCCGAAAATCTGCCGGTGCTGGGGTTTCGAGCCCCTTTACCCCGTCTCACTTCTTGTATGTTGGTTTTATTTTCTGGGCATTTTTCCCGTAGTCATTTTGGTCCATGCACCAAAGATGAGCAAATACTAGCTCTTAACTGTCAAAAAAGAGAAGTACATTGCCACATATTTACACATCAATGAATATGCCCCAGTCCGCCAACTGGGGTCGTATCTGATGGGAGATCTGGCAACTCCTCACAGGTCTGTCTGTTTTTTCCGGAGGTGAAAATCTCTCAAAGACACTGGTACACATGTTCCAGCGTGTGGGATTTTTATCCACTAAAACCACCCCCCAACTCTTATCCTCTTCCCCCCGGAACCACCATGGAATATTTCATCGCGGGGTGGACTTTAGCCTCTCCCTCGACCCATCGATTGCATTCGCAACCGCGCCTTTCGCGCCTCCTCTTAATCTGCACTGAATCCACCCTACCACGTCGTTCACAGCATTCCAGCTCTCCTGACATGCAACCATTTTCTTAATTATAGTATCCGGTGCTACTTTTCATCTCAATGTCTCCTCTAGACTTTCCCTTTCCTCAGTTAATCTAGGACAATGGAAGAAAACATGCTACTGGTCCTCCGGATGACTGTCACAGCTGATGCAGTTAAGTAACTGGGTATACCAATCGCCGCCAATGACCTCGTTATAACGTTCCAACTAGCAGAGCTGAACGCATTTTCCACGTCAAGGGTAATCACAGCACAACACTTGCTGGGGCCACCCCTTCCGAGCATCCAATTTTCAGCTAAGCTAGTAACCAGTGTGATGACGTTGATCTAGTCGTACGGAAGCGGAATTGTCGGTCTGATAAGCCTCCCGGACTTTCGTTCCAACATTTTCCCCGTAGTGTCCAATAAACATATAGGCCTGTAGGAAGATTGTTCACCAGGAGGCTTACCAGGTTTAGGCAACAACTGTCTGTTTTTTCATGTCTCAAGAAAGATCCCATCGGTAAAACATGCTTCAAACAAATCTACGAATATATCGGGCCTGTATTTCTCCGTCTGTCTATCTGTCAGAAACACTTTTCTTAGAAACGTTTGTATCGATGCAAAACTTGGTGGGAAGCTGGAAACTGTGAACGCCCACGCATACAGTGAATTACATCGTTCTTTTCGGAACTTATACCCCCCTCCATATATGCAAAAGGGAGATATAATTTTATTCACCAAATATAATATATAAGGTTTCGATTAGTACTTTCCGAATCCGGGAGGGTGGGGGTCATAAACGGGTCATTTAAATTAATGGCCAGTCTCATCCATCAGAAAAATTTGAGAAGAATCATGATGATGCCTCTATAAGGCACCTAGGCTCCTCCATTCCGATATTTGCTCAAATAAAATTAATAATAGTAGACTAATATATATATCAAATTAACTGCGAGCCCCGCTTAAATTCTTTCTATCCCTCATTAATATAGGCTTTAATATGAAGCAACATACTGGAAAGTTTGGTGGAACTCCTACTATTATTAACAAAGTATTCCTGTGATAAAATATCAGTACTACGTTGAATTGAATATTGGATATGTTCAACGGATAAACAGTACGAGCTATGCCTAAATGAAACCATCGTGTACCCAAGTATTATTACATCAAATACCAATAAAACCTTTCATACCTACCTGACTTGTTCTATGCTTCGAAAGGGGGCACTGCGATGCAAAATTCAGAAGGCACCCGACACTTTCTACTTATTCTCATCGAGTACAAGACGCTCCGCGCCTATGTTCATTGGCCAGAGTTTCAAATGACCAGAGCAGGCACCTCACCTAGCACTGTACACATACCCCCATTAGCTGAGTTGGTGTCAGTGTACTTTAAATAACTACGAGGAATCTTATGGACAAACATGCGCAGCACCCACTTAAAGAAGTGGAGCCTGCACGAGTGAAAATGACTTGTGCAATGTCACTGGCACTCCTCCACGTCATCTGAAAGGGCTGCTTTCAGCGACCGAGAGGGAGGAACAGAACTACGCATAGAGCTGCTGGGACTACTACGAAGCGAAAGATCAGTATGAAGACTATTGGCAGCAACGGCGCCGTTTTTGCTACGGAGGCAGTAAACCTAACTTCCTCCAGTTCCATTGTGTACCCTCCACCCTACGGAAAGCCCAGCTGGCACCCCAATACTTACGTTCATTACAGTCAGATTAAATACTTGTTTAGGATAAGTGAGGGATTCTAAATCCACAACCACTTATTGTTAGTCCGGACCAACTGGAGAGCAACTTACTCCCACGTCTCTTTGGTCCGCGGATCCCCCATTTGAGGCATGGCACCCAAGCATTAAAAAATTATAGGACAAACAGTTTCGTCCAGGGCAGAGGCAACTCGTCAGATGCTGCCTCAACTCTGCCCTGGGAGCGTTTTCCATCTGATGCCACTCACGGTCACGCTGCTCCCAGGGCAGAGGTGAGGCAGCGTCTGACGAGTTGCCTCTGCCTTGGACGAAACCGTTTGTCCTATAATAGATTAAATACATCAACAAAATCAAGTTTGTTAGTATGACGGATAATCAAACTTTTCCCATTCACATGAATGCGGGGAGTCCTGAAATTCGGATACCTAGGAAACAGTATAGAGGCCTTGGGTTTGCTGTCGTTGCAAATCCTTTCTGGTTTGTCTAAATAGCTAGGAAAACTATTGAAGCCAGCACAGCTCCGTTGGATACGAGAAAGTCTGACTTACCATAGATGCAACATTATCAGATTCGTGCTTAATTATATTCTTGAAGATAGCACCAGATATATCTTAAATCTTGAGGGATTGATATATTAGACCAGGGTGACAGAATATGTACAGAATGATTCGATCAACAATTATCCACGCACTTTCTTGCTATACCAATGCTATAACGAAAACGCTGGAATCTACCCATGTTGACTCCTAAAGGATTGGTATTTCTGACGGAGGTTGAGCGTGAATGTTGAAAGGTCAACTGGTGGAATACCCGAAGAGTCACAATCCAAGCCACAAACAACTCAACTGCGCTCCAGAGTTAGATGCTTATTGAAATGTCCGTGTATCGTGTGCTTTTATCTTTTTTCGAGGAACTTCTCGTTCGATAATTACTCAATGTTATTTCAATGCCAGAGAAATCGTTGTCATGATGTCAGCATTCCATCGCCTGTGCCTCTAATACATTTACGGGGAACTAAGCTCTGGCTGCGGCACTATCTTTGTCAACAAAAACTTGAAAAAAAAAATCCCGAGGACAAATAACGAAATATCCGCCCTCGCTTGCCCCCTCGCCGTATCTTTTTGCTACACACAAAAGTCATTACTATTACGTCGCATCTTCAGCGCAAATTGGTTGCTCCATACAAACAGCCCAACAACAAAATCATCAACAAAAGTGCTTTCCACTCACTACAATCAAAAAATATAATTTTTTGGTGTTTGGAAATTTTTTCGAACGCCATTAGTACACTGAAGAGGCAGCGAGCCATGTAAAGGAAACCGGAAGAGTCGCCTCTTGGGCCATGTAATCGAAATCGAACTTGAATGCGGAGCCCAACACGACTCAGCGAGCGGAACTCGTTTAAGTCCCCGCGGCTCTGTGCCTAGATATGGGGCCCTAGAAGCCTCCACTCAGCCATTAGAGCCCCCTTTACTGAATTGGTGGTTAACCTTATTTCGAAGCTATACGCGGGCTTATTGGGGCCTTACCAAGCTCCACTCATGCCAGGCAAGCTTCGTGCACAAAAATGAGCCAAGTGGGTAACATTTTCTACTCTTGACTGGCCCACGCATGGCAGAAATCACTAAATTTGTTCGAATATTTTTTACGATTTCGGTGCATTTTCAATTTTTTATTGGAGAACAGAAAAAGAATCTGTTACTTTAGCTGTTTGGGCGTAAAGATGGAATCGTATATTTTCTAGACATTTCTACTTCAGACGTCTCCATTTCAGGCCTAATTCTACAGTGATTAAGTGGAGACTTATGACTTGTACTATTTATCCAAATTTGGATTGGAACTGGCGATTCTAGCGAAGAAAAAGATAGTTCAGTCGTACGTAACAAGTTTTAAATTGTTTGTTGTTAGTTTAGCAAACATTCAACACAACTCACTTGCTAGCTTGTCAGCTTCTTCATTGCCTGAAAAGTTCATCCCTCTCCTTGCAGATCCCAGCCCTAGCAAGGAAGCGAGGGGTGAAGAACTTGCAAATTCGTAGAAAGTGTCTGAGAAGGGCTAAAAACCGCCGAGTTGGTTAGAGAAATAACCGCCAAAAAAAGGAAAGGGGGAATCCCCCTAAATAAGAAGAAAGAGAAAGCAGCATAATTGGATAGAGGCAGTAATTATCCAACTAATAGAAAGGTCAGTTACGCCGAAGTCTTAAGAATCGGAAGGGTAAAATTCAGCCAGACGAAGCTGCAAGGGTCAACGCCACCAGTAAGACTTTGGAGTGAGTGGAAATGTATTTTTTCCTAAGAATTGCGGGGTCCTAAGTCCACTTGATGTTGGAAGCAACTTACTCCCCCTTTTTTTGGTCCACTAGCCCCACGTTTAGAGCTTAGCATCCAAACTTTCCAAATGTTAGGCAATGACGTCTTTACGGTTTCTTACTACGACAGATGCGGATCGTCAGCTGCTGCCTCACCTCTCCCCTGGGAGCAGCGTGTCCGAAGCAGCTCGCAGATGTTAGGTGCTCCTTTATATAATTCGCAGAACACAACATGACTACGAATTACATTCAGCGTAAATTCGTCCATACTTTGGACCAAAGCTTGGCCAGAGCTGAACATATTTTTTTTAAGAAATGCGGGATTCTAAGTCCACATCCACTTGATGTCGGACCGGACCGGTGAAGCAGCGTCTGACGATTTGCCTATGCCCTGGTAAGAAACCGTAAAGCCATCATCGCCAACATTTGGAGTGGAAATGTCAAACCCGGATTACTGTCACAATTATAGACCACGATATAAGGAGTACTACCGAGAATGTGCAAAGGCCAAAGGTCACAATTGAGGTCTGAGACCTTAACGTTCTCGCTGTTAAAAAGAAATTGGAAACTATCTCCCCAACAACATTTTCCACTTCTCCTTTAACAGTGAGAAAATTAACGTTCCGTACCGGTGTCAACAACCCCTGGAGAAAAAAGACGTTAAATCTGCTACGCTAAGTGACAGAGAGCAAGCGCAAGCATTCACCAAGCTAGTCAGGCTGAAATGGTACTCAAATAGTTGGACATAAAAATGCGTATTTTTCAGTTGTCTAGTTTCTGAGAATGGGTCCGTGAAAGAAAGGATCATTTTCGACCCACCGCATTCTCCATCTTTCCAACAAATATTAAAACTAAAACCAGGCTCGAAAAGTGCTAATCGAGACCTTGCATTTGATACCCCACATGACAATATTTGGAGGAAAAAACATACACCCGCCTTTTGCGCATATCTTCCTCCCTTAAATTCGACGTGGAATGTCGTAGCTCACTGTATGCGTGAGCGTTCATAGCTCCCACCTTTCTACCAAATTTAGTGTCAATCGCTATAATCGTTTCCGAGAAAAATGTTGTGACAGACAGAAAGACAGATAGACGAATAGACAGATAGACGAATAGACAGACAGACAAAATTGCCGATGGCTAATAACGAAGACCCCGATGATAAGCACGATGATAATAAGATCACCACCAAGAACCGGTAGAGAATCAAACCACAGGATGAGCTCTACTTCCTGCATAACTAATGTGGCAGAAGAACAAACAGAAGAAATCGACACCAGAAAAAAAGAAATAACCCAGCCAACATACGATAATATATCCAACACCAGCGCGAATGCAACCAAAAAGGATAATTTCACCAGGTTGATTTCGCTAATTATACAACTGATGGAATACGTCAGCCCAATGAATAATGTGCACCATGCATTCGCAATCAGGTGCGGGCCATACGAGCTTTTTATGACATAGCCCGTAAGGAACTCGGCAATGGTTTCCTAACACTGCCAAAGGAGACGATGACAGATAAAAGAAGTCAAACATCCCCAACGACCTTACTCCACAGAAAAGGCCTGGCCGAAATCTGGGTTCGGATCGTTACACAGCCAAGTCACGAAACCCAAAAGCATGTCAGGGAACCCGTTGACGACTCAACCGCACGCCAACAGGTACAAAAGGAAAATAAAAAGAAAGGATCCTCCGCCAAAATATCGACCAGTGCTGGGGTAAAGGCGCCAACAGTCAAAGGGATCCGCGCCAAAATTGGACTCTGGTTAAAATAAGGAAGGAGCGCAGTGAAGCAGGGATTACGTAGCGAAACTGCCAAGAAGCGCTGGAATAACAGCAAAAAAGGGTCTGTCCTATGCCGATTTTTTACGAAGGGTTAAGGTAGATCCTACGCTGAAGGAGCTTAGCGACAATGTAGCGCGAATTAGGCGAATAAAAAAAAAGAGGATTACCTTTCGAACAAGAAGGATCATTACGACCTACAAAGGAACATCGAGACTTCACTCGACCGTCCGCGTAAGTCGGCCAATGGTTACAAAAGGGTGTAAAGCCGAGACGAGGTCACTAACATGTAGGAAATTTGTGCAACGTTCAAATACCAGTTGAAACTGGAAGACGTACAGGAAACGGACATCAAGAGGAGGAGAGCTAACAGTAGAACGCAGACAGCAACCCTAACTATGTCTGTGACTTCAGCTATAAAAGCACTATATGTGGGTAAAGTTCGCATCGGTTGGGTGTTTCCAATGCCTTGGATTCGGACATATGACGACGGATTGCACTAGTACCACCGATAAATCTGAACTGTGTGAAAGATTTGGAGGGAAAAATCATTTAGGGAAGAACTACACTAGGAGTGCTCATTGCCTTCTATGCAGGGAAATCAAAGATCGCGATTGCAGTCTCATAACGAGTAGGACCAGGAGTGGAGCCTACACGATCGCTTTAAGTACCCTACGTCAATGAAAGTCATCCAGCTGAATCTAAATCACTGCCAAGCCGCCCAGAACCTACTAGCCCAGAAAGCATGTGAAAGGAAAATCTATGTTGCTATCCTCTACGAACAGTACAGCCTCCATCAAGGCGTTTGGGAAGCAGACATAAGTGGAAAGGCTGCAGTGTGGGCTTGTGGTAGTCTAGTCTTGCAGCAAGCAATGAAGCATAAAGAACACGATTTTTAAGGTTTTGTGTGAAACAAAACCTTATTAGAATCGAGACGGTGTCTGTCTGTCTGTCTGTCTGTCTGTCTGTCTGTCTGTCTGTCTGTCATTCTGTCACAGCCGATTTATTCGGAAACGGCTAGACCGATTGTCACGAAAATTGGTGAGAGTATGTAATCTGGTGTTCCCTTTACATGCAGTAAGTGGCGCCATCTTGTGTTAAGTTTAAGGGGGGGCTCCCCATACATGTGAATGGAGGGTGCGAATTTTTTTTTCACAGAATGTAGCCATGTAGGGTATCAAATGAAAGGTCTCAATTAGTACTTTTCGAATCTGGTTCAATATTTGATATTAGATGAAACATAGGGGAGTGAGGGTTCAAAATATGACCCACAAAAAGTGTAACAGGTCTCGTTCTCAGAACCTATCCAACCGAAAAATCTGAAAAAAATCACAGTGGTGCATCTCTACGGAATCTAGGCCTCAAAATATATCCGGTTCCGATATCTGCACAAATAAAGTTAATAATAGTATATTTCCACATTTTAGAAATTTACCCGGCACCCCCCTTATGTTCATCCCAGAAGTACAAAATTTGGCATGCGTATAATGAAGTACATAATGCACAGTTTGGTCAAGTTTGAAGAAAATCCAACTATCATATTATTGACAAAGTTATAGGGGGTGAAACTTTACAATTTTTTGTGAATTTCGTGCATTCTACAACCTGCATGACGGCATCATCACATATCAATTCGACAATACCACAACGAAATGAGTTCTTATGAATTGGGTCCCAGAGAATTATTTTGTTTTAGTTTTATAGTTTTTTGTCAGCCAGACATGTGTGTATGTAGGTATATAATATATGCGTGCTAATGAACTTTGCGGGTAGTGCCTAATTCAAATAGATATAAGAAGTAAATCGGAAATATGGGTACGATCAATTTATATACGTGCATATATATGTGCACGGTAATAAGCAGTTTGTTTGTTTAGGGTGAGCGTGATATCTATGGCTGTAATATGTACGTATGTCTCGTAGTTTGGAAAAATATGAAGGATTATGTTGGCCTTGTAGCTATATACGGACAGAAAAATGTGCGTTGAAGTTTCTCACATAAGATGAACACAAAACCTTTATACCCGAAGCGCGAGCTTCCGGTATTCCGACTTGTTTCATTTTGCTCCAAGTATTCTGCAGAGCAAGCGCATTGGCTGACGTACACCGCTGCGAGAGAAGATTCTATCGATCGAAATGGTCTTTCCACGCAGAACGCAAGAGGGATATGTACATCGGTATCGGTTTACCAGGTGTACAAGCTTAAATTCGCTGTTTGCTCATAGATGGCGTATGTGAGCATATCAAGCTGCTATGAGCACGCCTTTTTTTTAGTTCGACATTTGTCAACAATTGTCAGTGCATATCATCAGCAATTTCATGCAAAAACATTCTTTTTTCTCTTCAATAATCATGTCCAGTTTTGTTCCCTGAAAGAAGCATTTGCGGGAGGCTCTGCTTTTTTACTTCAATTTGAAGAATTCAGCCGCTGAATTGCATCGAATGATTGTGGAGACCTACGACGACAATGCTCTATCGGAAACAACGTGCCGAGACTGGTTCCGTCGGTTCAAAGATGGCGATTTCGATCTGACCGACAAGGAACGTGAAAATCGACCCGGGAAAGTTAAGGACCACGAATTGGAGGCTCTTTTGGATGAGGACGATACTCAAATGCAGAAAATGCTCGTTTCCATGGGTCTACGTGCAATGGGTAATGTTCAAAAGATCGGAAAATGGATGCCGCATGAATTTAACGATAGGCAGTTGGAGCGACGTTAAACCACATGCGAAATCTTACTTGCCAGACACAAAAAAAGATGCTTTTGCATCGGATTGTGACTGACGACAAAAAATAGATTTATTTTGAGAATCGTGGGTTGATGTCGGCCAACCAGCGACATCTTCTACAAGACCAAATCGCTTCGGACGGAAGACGATGCTGTGCGTTTGGTGAGATCAGCGGCGTATTGTCTTTAAGAACTGTTGAAACCTGATGAAACTGTCAATCCCTACCGTTATCACTAAGAGCTCATCAAATTGTATCGTGCTCTGAATGAAAAACGGCCGGCATATCAACAAAGACATGAAAAACTGATTGTCCTCCATGATAATGCTCCGTCGCACATGTCGAAAAAAATTCGAAACTACTTAGAAACGCTCAACTGGGAGATACTATCCCACCCCACTCATTCACCAAACCTGGCCCCCTCCGATTATCATCTGTTTTCATCGATGGGCCACTCGCTCGCTGGGCAGCACTCCGATTCTTACGTAAACGTTCGAAAATGGCTTAATGGCGTGGTTTGCTTCAAAAAATCAACAATTTTATTGGCATGGTATCCATAAATTACCTGAGAGGTGGAAAAAATGTGAAGATAGCAATAAAACAGCGGATTTAAGCTTGTACACCTGGTACCTGCTTTTCAATCCTCGGACTACAGTACGGACATAGTGCTCCAGGAGGCATGACACCAGCCTGCCACGTGTGGCATCTACAATTTATAGATTATAGGTCAGACAATTAACTTTTACGAAAATGACGACAAAATATGACCATAAAAAGTATTACAAGCACGACATTATGGTTTCTCTAGGAGGAAGACAAGCAGATTAGCCGAAGCGCCCTTTGAGTGCTGCAGATTTATCTGTGTTACCCCCAGCATGATCTGCTTACGTGAGGGTTCATCAGTCCCCGTCGAACCATTGATCCTCATCTCCTCCAACGGCTCGTTGGCGGCATCGATTGAATCCAGGTCGTCGTCTGGTTTTGCAGAACGGAATACGTTTACCTTTGCGTTCCTGGCTCCAAACTACACTTTATAGTCGACCTTTCCCTTCTCCGTTTATACAGAGTAGAAAAGGTTGGCTGTTTGCCTGGGGTTCTACCTCACTTGATAACAACCCAGTCGTCCATGTGAGTCCTGGGGTTTTGAAGGCGCAGGGATTGGACGAGCTTGTCCTTATCCATGTGGATCTTCAGCAACCAGAGGCGAGCGTTCGGTCTCCTGGGAATCTCGTCGTAGTGGATGACTTTGAGCTCTACGCCCTCCCAGGCGTCATTGATCTTATCAACACACGAACCGAGAAGGTCCCTGGAGAATTGGTTCTCGCGAACTATAACGTGGATCCCACGGACCACCTGAGAGGAATCAAAGCAGGGAATGGATCCCGTGTGTTTGCCTTTTGCGTCAGGAGATGCTCAATTACCACCTCCGACAACCTGGCGTCAATACTGGTTCACAACTCCGGCGCTAGTTTACCGCTAGCGGAATTACCATTCGTCAGCGCCACACTTAAGTGGCTCCTGGTCATGTCGCTGAAGGGTTTCGCAGTTCGTGGTTCGTCGGCTGCCTGTTGCTACGTACTTCCCTCCAGATGTTGCTTAGTCTCCCAATCTGCTCCAATTGTGATCTTGTTCGACTTCGTCTTGAGATCGATTGCGTTTGAGAGCGTTAGGCTCCGCCTTCTGCTCATCTGCCGGGCGTTCACCGTTGTATTCCTCAACAGTGATATTTAGAGAGGTCTTTCCATCCCGCTCGTCGACAGTTCTGGCCTCCTTATTCTTAGCAATCTTGCTGAAAATATGCCTGGCCTTCTGGTATTGGCTCTTGAGCAGGACACTAGAGGACCTTCGCTTCTTAGCCGGTTTCCGGTGACCGACGCTCTTGTTGGTCTTTACTTTTGAGGGATGCCCCGAATTCGAGGGTTTCGGGTTAGCAATACTATGTCTGGTACTCGATACACCCAGCTTGACGGCAGTGGATTCCAGGCTGGAAACCACTAGTCCGCCTGCCGCCCCACTCCGGGAGGTCTCTGCCGTTGGTTTCAGCATAGCGGTGCTACGGCTGGCACCGAGTGTGTTCTCGAGGGCTGCTGTCTCCTGGCTGGATGCCAGTAGCGCCTGGTGCGCCTGGCATCAGCACTTCTTCTTCTATGGTCGATTTAGTTATTTTTTTTTTTATTTGAGTCCATATCTTTGTCCCACGTGTAGTCCAGGAAGAACGTCCGGCTTGGCTAGCCCGGCCACCAGGGTAAGCGCCTTATTTGAAACTGAAGGTGCCCAAGGTATTCAGAGTTCGCATACTAAAGACCAAGCTCCCCAATGGCCACGCAGCCCTCGGCGTATGCTTTACCACCTCGGCTTGGGATCCTATCTGCACTTTCTCGAGTGTAGGGAGAACGATCCCCGGGCTGTCACTTCGGCTCATCCCCCGCCAAATCCACTTGCCCCTAACACATAACCAGGAGACAAGCAGATCTTCATCAGTTGGATGAGCCTAGTCCCAGCCTGACCCTACACACTCTTGACCCGTCCGAAGACGGTTTCCAGCGGCCACCGCGAGGATATCTCTTTAAAACTGAAAAAAGTCGCTATTCTTATACTAGCGCCGCTATCAGCTATGGTCTTATTTAACGTGCCTCAATTAACCTTCATTATCACAAATTGATTAAAGGTTACGTGATAGAGGCTATTTCCTCAGGAAATTGGTTATGGAGAATTAAGTTCACCTAATTTTCTATGTTAGAAGATATACTGAAGATGGATATCGTCAGTTTTCAACTTCATCATTCAGACCGCAGTTTCTCTATCACTCGGGCGTTCGTTTCCGCCTGCTGACTGAAATGAGCCACAAGATCTTATGTACTAGATATGCTAATTGGGATGTGTCATCTTAAGTTTCGCTTTTCCTGACTAAATTTTGGGTGTCATCGTTTAAACTGAACTAGACAGAGACCTCCCTCAAATACACCCGATTAGGGGGATCCCGTCACAACTGCTCTTCGCTTTCTATTCCCTAGTGCAGCATCAAACTCTTAAACAGTCACCCCAAGCTTGTTAGGTGTCAGAAAACTAATAGAACCCACTTTAATCGTATTTTGTTAATGAATGAATGAGATTGTTGCGAATTTACATATTGTAATCGACATGGCATACTACATATTTGTATTTATGAGATGTGACGGTGGTTTACTTGCCGAAAGATCCCAAGCAGACTCATCGCGGTATTTTCGATGACGAAATAGTTGTCCAAGGTTAATTCGATGTTTTTCAGATTTGTTAATTGTGCGAGTCATCATCGTGGGTAATTCTAAAGATACTTGGCGCCATTTGAAACAATCGCACGAAGAGCGCTTTCACAGGCGAGAGAGTCTATACTACCAGCAACAGCAATATAGCAATTAAGTATAGTTCGACCTCTCAGATACAAAGTTGGCCTGAGAAAAAAAGATACTCATAGTATCTGAACGTATACACTCGTTACCCGCTTATAAGATAGTGTAGTACTACGTCGAAGTGCATAGTGTGGTCAACAAATAGTCGATGGAACTGTCTCACCACCAACTAATTTCGTCTCGAGGAAGTGCGATAAGAAAGTTCGCAATAAGGGCGTCACGCTTTTTCGTGACAAAACTACACAAGCTAAAGTGAAATGTTTTGCGATAAAGTATTTTTGAATTAAATAATTTAGTGTTGGCGGTTTATCACTGATTAACGTACAAACATGAGGGGATGTAGCTCAGATGGTAGAGCGCTCGCTTAGCATGTGAGAGGTACCGGGATCGATGCCCGGCATCTCCAACAATATTTTTGTTTATAGGTGAAAATTTACCGTTAATATTCATCGCAACGTCCTAAATTTTCGTTACAAATATATCAAAAGAGAGTTTATATTATTATATTTTAATTTTATTTCCGAGTTATGACAATCTCGGCAGATGCCGGATTTTACCTAATACTACCACTAAGTCCCAAGCATTTAGGCTCGGACGATCCTACCTACTTAAAAACTAAAGGAGCGCTGGTGGTGGTGGCCGGTGGTAGGTCAGTGGGAGAATCCGTCGAATACTCCCCGCAACATCGAGCACGTATGCAGAATGGTGTACTTCTGCATGGTTTGAACCAGACTGTGCGAAAGTCCCAGGACATCAAGGGAAGCCGTCAGGGATTTAGGTACAATACCTGTAGCTGACAATATTATGGGAACTACAACCACCCGCTCGAGACGCCAAATTTCTTTGATTTACCGAGCCAATGGCTCATAGTTCACCTTCTTCTCCACGTATTTCCGTTCGATGTTGCTATTATGGAGCAAGCAATATCAATTATATACGCGGAGCGACCCGTCTTGTCAACTAACAGTACGTCAAGCTTGTTGTGTGCAGTATGACGATCAATCAGAACTTGCCGGTCCTAATACATGCTGTAAGCAGAACTGTCAAGTACTGCTTGCGGCTCATATCGGTAAACCGGACATGTTCCCGTGATCAGCCCATGTTTGTATGCAAGGTTTTGATGGATAACCTTACATACAGCATTATGCCTGGTGATGTATTGCACCGGTGCCATAACAGTATAGCCAGAAATGAGATGGTCCAACGTCTCTAACGCCGAACCACACATTCTGCACTTGTCGTTTTTCACCCGTTCTTTTCTGATGAGCTTTTTATAAGCTCGAGTGGCGACCACGCCGTCCTGAATGGCGAACATGAATCCCTCCGTCTCAGCAAAGAGCTCCCCAGCACACAGGCATCTGTTCGACAAATGCAAATCGACAAATGGCTGCCAAAGACAATTCACCTGTTTACCGTGCATTGCCTTCGACTTCCATTCATCGATCCGCTCTTGGTCCGACTTCACCCCACTCAGAGGATTGAGCAGAGCATCCTTCAGATCAGCAACTCGAGCATGGGTTCCTTGCAGAATTCCTAGGTACTTGTAGAAGTCTGTCTCGGTCATAGCTTCGATGTGGAAGTCACCAATGCTATGTCTGGCATGCGGCTCGTGATGACCTTTGTGGATGGCTTGGATTCGACACTTGTCTAATCCAAACTCCATCCGAATATCACGGCTGAACATGTCTATTATTCGCAACAGACTTCTAAGATGGTTGTCAGTACCAGCATACAGCTTGATGTCATCTAGGTACATTAAGTGTGTCAGTCCGCACTTAGCTCGTAGGCCATACTTTATTGCAAAACCATGCCCTCTAGCTTCATTCAGTAGCCATGAAAGGGGCTTCAGTGCCATACAAAACCAAAGGGGACTTAATGAAGCCCCCTGGAAGATGCCCCTCCGTGCACGGAGGGCCAAAAACTTTATTAGTTTCGGATCAATGCGATACAGATGTAGGATGTCGATTAGCCAGTATGCGGAACGCTATCAAAAGCTTGTCCTAAAACTACCGAGTCGATAATGAGTTGCTCCTTGCAACCCCTTGACCCAACTCGGTAGCCCTTCTGCTCCTCGGACAGAATGTTTTTGGTCTCGAGGTGCGCATTTATCCTTCCACTAAGAATGGACGTGATGAACTTATAGAGGGTTGGTAAACAAGTAATCGGCCTTGGGTCTTCGGGGTCCTGCACCGTGTCCTTCTTAGGGATAAGTTAGGTAATCCCCGCAGTCAGGACGGGTGGAAATTCCTTCGGCCGACCCATGACCTCATTTATACTGCGTGTCAACCGACTGTGTACGCTGGTAAATTTCTTATACCAGAAATTCTGCACC
Organism: Hermetia illucens; assembly: GCF_905115235.1. Classification (NCBI taxonomy): domain Eukaryota; kingdom Metazoa; phylum Arthropoda; class Insecta; order Diptera; family Stratiomyidae; genus Hermetia; species Hermetia illucens. The sequence continues at coordinate 38,948,687 of NC_051854.1, forward strand.
TGATGCAGACCTGGGCCCCTCCAGTTGTTCGAGCTGTTTATGGCTCGTCGAACTTCCTCTTCGGTAACATCCGCAAAATTCATGCCAGACGTATTGGCATGGCGGGTGCCTTCGGCGGTGATCCAGTCAGCATGCTCAGCATGCAGGGCAGCAACCCCCAAAGTCCACCCCAATGCTCTTTCGCTTCCGTCACCGAGAACTGTATTGTCTGGAAGCTCCGTTGGGATTCGTTGAGAGATCTGAAAAAGCTGAATTTCAACTACGGGTGTCTCATTAGGGATGGCATAGTTCCGGTAAACCCTCTGCACTTTATTTCTCACCCCTCTGCTGGCATTGCCAGTGCTGATCTGGATTAGTCTAGCAATGTCTTGCCTAAGTGAGTCCCGCCGACGTTCCAAATGAATTTTCCATGGTGAATCTCTTCGGTCACTCAAACCAATAACACGAAAGCGAATCTTCTGACCGTGCAATCTGATAGCCGCAACTGCACCACAATACACAAGTGATTGTAGTTGCAGCAGCGACATATCAGCACACAGGCGAGACGCAATCTCATCATTGATTTGAGATGGAATTCCCGGAGTCAAAGGATCCATATCCGAGAATTCTATACACGCTCTTTGGAATTCGCCCCGAACCTCAGCGGAAACCTCAGCTAAACGGTGGAGAAGAGTGCTTCGGCGAATACTGAACCTGTTGTCTGCAGTGCGGTGTGGTGTTGTTGATGCCGCCGCCTCTGCCCCCATCGACTCTCGGTCACCACTTTCCCCGATGACCTTAAGTCGAACACGCTCCCTGATAGTGGCCGGGATTGTGTCGCTGCGAGTAATAAAGCGGTACTGGTCTGCGACTCCCTGCACAGTCATGTGCGCGAATTGCGAGAAACGCTCGACGAATCTCTGGTGCAACAGGGGGCGGTAAAATGTTGTCCCCGCCCCTCCGTTTTTTCGTAGTAGGAGCGGATGATGAAGAGGTTCATTTCTTCAGTCCATCCGCTGCCTACGCGAACCTGCTCAAGTGGTCGCCACAGATTGTGGCGAAACAGCTGCAGCAGGCAGAGCTGTGCTCCTGGTCATCGTGCCGCCTAGACGTCGAACCGCTCCACGACTAGCGGTTTCAACGCCGTGTTGTCCAGTACGGGAGCCCGACCCAGTCACCAAGTCAGACGACTCCCGCCGGTTATCCGTACCGGACCTCAAATTTCTCCTTCTTCTCATTGGATGCATTTGCATTTTATATCTAACTGCCAGATGTTGGGATAGCTTCCTCAGTGGGTAATCTGCAAGACTGCAAAGTTCCTGCACTTTTCTCACCTACCCTCTGAGACGCTGCGGTGGCGTACAGCCATTCAGACTGAAGCTATTCATCCCAACTAAATGTTTGCTCAACATTATTTTACCTGCGTGAAGTCTATATTTTCTTCTAAGAAAGCCAGATTCTAGTGACTTTATAACACACCTTATATAACTGAATGGAAAAACTTTCGCCTTATTGAATGCGTCAGTGAAACTGGGCTATATATCTCGTCTCATGATCACTTGCTCAGGGACTCGAAAATTACTACGAAAGGAATAGAAACAAAAGTTTGAATAAAGCTAAGAAAATGTTAAACCCAACGACAACTCAACACAAATGCCATAAGCCCAAACACGTCAAAGACGAAAAGCTGGATGCTCCGGGTAGGACTGGTTTATTAGTTTTAATGATGATATAATGTGATACTGATATTCTATGACTAAGGTATCACATGTTATATAATTAATTTCCCATGGGAAACCCAAGTTTTGTCTATTGTGAATTTGTTAATAGTGATAGCGTTTATACCAAACTTTCCAGTATCGTATTCTAGTAGTATTCCCTTGCTGCCCCGCTACATCACAATTATGAAAAAGCGTCGCAACCCGCAGTTGTCAAATGTCAGTAATGCAAAGAAACTCTTGAAACTCCCGAGAAAGCCAGCAGAACCAGTGAAAAAGGTTAAAGATCTTGGCACCAAAAGCTGAAAGCGAACCAAAAGCAACGGTTAAAGTTAATCCATTTGTTGAAGAAATTTCAAACAACCCCCTGGAAAAACAACTTTCACATTGTTCCCATTAAAAAGGGTGAAATTAATGATACATTTATTATTATTCTGTTAAGTGAAAGTTGCACCACGTCCTTAAAGAACTACTATCAATCATAGTATCTCAAGCGAGCCTATAACCACCAGGAACTTTAGTATATTCCCTACTTCCAAATCTTCCAACTTTGCCTCCGGTATTAAGTGTTCTCCAGATGCCTCGACCTACTTTGCGCAAGTGCCGGACACTGTGCAGGACGTGTATAGAGGTTTCATCACACTCGGCACAAAACCTGCGGGCAGTGTTTGTAGGTATCCCTAGCTTCTCTAGGTGATAGTTTAGCCGACAGTGACCAGTGACAATTCCCACTATAATTCGGAGGTTCTTTTTGGTGAGGTTTAAAAAATCCTTTCTGCGCATGGATTCGTATCCCCAAATAAGCACCCTGGACTGCCCCATTCCTTGTAGGCCCGTCCAGTATAGTTCCCTCATCTGTTCCTCTTCATTTCTTAATGTCATAACCATGAAACCATTTCCGATTCCACATAAGGGTTCTGGGCCGTGTGAAGGCATCCCTGCTCCCTGATGAAAAAAATGTACACCCCCCCCCCTTTGCATGTAGGGGGACCCCCTTAAATTCGCCGTAAAAGGATGTAACTCACTGTATGCGTGAGCGTTCACAGCTCCTACTTGTCTACCAAATTTAGTGTCAATCGTTGCAACCGTCTCCGAGAAAAAATGCGTGTGACCGACAGACAGATAGGTAGCCTCAGGGTAACTCAATTCTTGAGTTGACAAGAAGGCTATCGAACATATCTGCATTGATTTGAGCATGATAATACGCCAAATTGTCCATAGTGTCCAAATATTGCAGAGGACGCAGAACAAGTTTTTTTTTTCATTGCCCGAGATTCGCAGTGCCAAGCGCTGCGTTGGAAGCTACAACTGCACTCCCCAGTTACACCCAAAAATATAATGGCACATATGGCGAAAGCAAAAGGGATATGGAGGCGAAGATGCTACGTTGGACTAGTGGCGTCACACGTTAAGATCACATCCCAAATGACGATATCCGCGATCGTTATGGGGTTGCACCGATCGTGGAAAAGTTGCGAGAGAGGCGTTTTCGATGGTATGGTCACGCAATTCATGCCAAGGTTGGTCTGAAGATCGAAGTGGATGGTAAACGGCCAAAAGGCAGACCTAAACAACGGTGGCTTAATACGCTAGATGGGGATTTGAAACCCTCGAGATTGCACCCGGATCAGGCATTCGATAGAGCCAAATGGCGAAGCCAATCACGACGAGCCGATCCCGCTTGTGAACGGGACAAAGGCTGAAGAAAAAGAAGAAAAGGGATATGCCGTCATCGCTATGAAGCTTACACAGGAAGATGTCAGCCGCAAAAATGAACGCGAGAGAAACACGAATGTTAACACGAGCGCAGAATAAATCCTGATCCGATCCTGCGATACAATATCAAATGGGAGTCCCGCAGGGAGAGTGGAAGGAGAAGGAGATGGTTTAAGTGGGTAAAAGTCCCACACAACCAAGTGGCAAAAGCTAGCCAGCCTTCCATCAAAAAAAAAAAAACAGACAGTCAGTAAACTGATTTTAATAAGGTTTTGTTTTATACAACCGTAAAACTCCGGACCCAAGTGCTGCGATCAAAAAGGAGGATCTATGACGGATCACCTCCTCGATCATTGCTTCTCCTACATCAGATGTTCAGTGAGGCGCCACCTCTGGGGTCCCCTTTCCATGACATCCTGAGGCTATTAAATTGGATGATGTCCCTTGTGTTTTGCGGGGCTAAGAAGAAGGAGGGAAAAAGGGTGTTATAATATAATCAACCCTAAACATAATAATAAAACAAGTCGAGAAACCGGAAGCTGGACGCTTCAGGTATGAAAGGTTTTGTGTATTTCTTTTATAAAAACATTTGGGTGGTCATTTGTCCCATTAGTACCTAGCACATAATATATGCTGATATTATGTGAGAATATCTACCTTTCACGTGATACTGACAGTCAAAGTCTTGAATTTCCATAGCGTTTCAACATTCCTTTCGCTGCGGGTTGATAGGAGGTTGTGCGGCTTCATTCACAGCCCATTCACTTTGTTAGGGCTTGAAAAGAAATGGATTCAAATTCTGTCCCCTGATCCGTAGTCAATGTGTGTAGGCCGCCGAAATCCAACTCGAATGAAAAACTGCTGCAATGGATGCGGCCGGGAGTGGTACTGCTTCAGGCCATCTTGACTACTGGTCCAGACAATATCTTAAACTTTTAGGCCATATCATCAGGCCGACTATGTCTAATACACGTGTTGAAATCTGCCACCTTGTACTGCGAACGGTTGGATCGGGTTAACTGTATCTTTTCCCATTTCGGAACGCTGGAAGGGTACGAAGCAGCGGGTCCAACTATGTATGTCCTTGCCCATTCTAACCTAAACGAATTTCTGTGCATTTGCCTCGTGGAAAGTATCGTAAGATATGTCTGCGCAAGGCTCTCGGAACAAAAGGTCAAGCTAGGCCCAGGGAAGTGTCGCACACTATCTTCATCCGGTCACCGTGTGGCAGGCTTTCACTTTGTTTTTGCCACCCTGAATATGTTTCATATTGTTAGTGAACTCAAAGATGAAGCCTAGCTGCTGGGATGTCGCGGTGTTGCCTCTTTTGTTTTCCTGTGGATCGAGGGAGGGCTTGTGATCCGTCTGGATTGAGCAATCTCTGCCCTCCAGGTAATGTCTGAAGTCTTTGATGCTAACGTTTTTCCGTACCAGAAAGCTTGGACTGGAAGAACAGATTGGTACTCGCTTAACAGCGATTGAAGGAGTGCTGACTCTGTAACACACATCTGCAGAAGTTCCGTTCTCCGAGAAATCTTCGAAGTCCTTTAACATTCTCTGGTCTCTTTAAATTGCGTACCGCTTCGGCGCAGAACTATGGTGGGCTTATGCCGTCTTGGCTTATTGTGTAGTCTAGGTATTCTATTTTATCAACGCCAAAAGCACATTTCGTTACGTTTATAACGATTTCAAAGTTGTTATGCCCCTCTGGAAAGATTCGTGCGGGGTCCAGATGCTCTTTCCAATTGCTTGATGCAATTGAAATGTCATCAATGTAATACCAAAAGTCAAGTCCTTTTAGTACCTCATCCTTGAAGCGTTGACTGGGTGGCGCTCTGAGACCATGGACTCATAGAGCCCGAACGGCGCTATTACCGCTGTCTTAGCAAAGTCCTATTCTACTATCGGGATGTGAAGATTTTCTTATCGGCGAGGTTGACCTTCATGTCTTCGATGTGTCGAAGTGGGTAGCAAATCGCCACATGAGCGCTAGCCTTCTTTCTTTAGCACCAAATGTAAGGGCTTGCCCAAGGACTCGACGACGGCCGGCAAAACCTCTGCCTAGTATGAACTCGAAATCCTGTTATGTGACTTTACATTTGTCTGGCGGCAATCGGCGTTCTCGCTCAAATACCGGGGATCCTCTTGTGGTTAGTGATGCTGCATTGCGTAATTCGGCTTTGTGTTGATTTCCGCTAGGTTTGTTAGCGCTAGATATTTCCTTACCAGAGCGTGGAATTTGATGGTTCTACAGACTGTTGACAGTCCTATTTCATTTGCAGGACGAATTTGACCAGGCGCGACTAACAGGATTACGGAGTCGACAAGTTTCTTGTTTTTCAGATTCACCAATAAACAATAGTGTCGTCAAAAAAAAGGGGCCTATTAATAGTCGCGATACATCCGCTACCCGGAATTTCCAGTTAAAAATGCGTCGAAGTCTAGGTTGACTTTAAGCAGTTTTTCTCTATGAATCTTAATCTCTAAACCATTTGCGGCATAGAGCTTATAATTTGCTGGTTTTGCCTTACGGGAGTACATGCGAGAAAGTACTGATAGTTTAACACTCGTATCAATAAGAAAACGTAATTTTATTTCATTATCATATGTATACAGTCGATTGTTTGGAAAGCCCCTGATTGCCGCCTGCTCCATCAGCGACTTCGTGCGTTTACCGACTGTTGTTTGAACGAGCATGGTTGTTGACAGTTCCTTGCTACAGCTCCAAAACGTGAGTGGAAGCAACAATTGCCTTGGTGCTTTCATAGTTAATCATCATCAACGGCGCAACAACCGGTATCCGGTCTACGCCTGCCTTAATAAGGAACTCTAGACATCCCGGTTTTGCGGCGAGGTCCATCAATTGGATATCCCTAAAAGTTGTCTGGCGTCCTGACCTACGCTATCGCTCCATCTCAGGCAGGGTCTGCCTCGTCTTCCTTTTCTACCATAGATATTGCCTTTATAGACATCCTCATCCATACGGATTAAGTGACTCACCCACTGTAACCTATTGAGCCCAATTTTATCCATAACCTGACGCTCATGGTACCGCTATCGTATCGTATTTCGTCGTTATATAGGCTACGCAATCGTCCATCCTCATGTAGGGGGCGAACAATTTTTCGGAGGATTCTTCTCTCGAATGCGCCCAAGAGTTCGCAATTTTTCTTGCTAAGAACATTCATTGTTACCAGAACTATTTCGCACCCGCATTTTTCGCTTCGTCTTGCGACTCACTTCCGGCGAAAATGCGAACGTGGAGCAGCTACTTCGCCCGCTGAGATGTCGTAAGACCGCAAGTCCATTGAAGTTTCCGTAGTTTCTGTCGGCTGACTTTTAGTGGGATATGCGATGAAGTTTATTATCTGCTTCTTAACCTCTACGACGCGGTCAGCAGCCGTTGTTACCCGGGGACGAGGCATTTGAAACTGCCAGTATCAACCTTATTCCTATTGGTAGACGCTCTAACCACAAAGACCACAAAGACCTCAAAAACGCCTCCGAGACTCTATTACCTGTAATGCGTTTCATATTAAGCAGGAGCTGCATTGAAAGTTGGTCGTCCAATTTTAGTCCATGTATGAGTTTGCGAATCTGTTCCTCATCGCTTGCGCCAAATGCGGTTTGAAGACGCTGCTTGATCATAGCATATTTATCTGCAGCAGCGCGATTTTTCACGATGTATGCCACCTCTGCTAAGGCAGCCGTGTCCAATTATCCAATGGCCGTATCGAACTTCGATGTATCGCTATTGATTCTACACGACCGAAATTGTGCTTCCGCCCGCGCAAACGATAATAGCGGTTGCTTTTGTCAAAACGATGGAAGCTTGAGGGCGACAATGTTGCATATTTCGGCAGTTTACTGTTTGGTCTCGTGCTCGCCTTCGTTTGTTTACGTGAAATTTCGCTTTTACGAAGTCATCGTGGGTCACCAGAATTGGAGACGGGGGTATCACCACGTGTACGTCTTCCTCTATATAGGAAATACGAGGAGGTATTTCTAAATACAATCCACTTTATTCCATCTGAGAATACTAAAACTGAACTAGAAGGTTACGCGTTATTGCCGCTGACGTTTCGATACCTATTTTTGTCGACGCTGCTGCCTCTCGTGGCGAAGTTCGAAGCCAGTTGGGTTTGTTCAGCTGAATTGTCATAGTGGAATAACTCCAACTATATCCCTGATCTCAGCAACGAATGTCTCAAATATAAAATTTAACGCAGTAGCGTTCGTCCTGTCGCCCTCTACAGTTCTGAGTGTTGGCCGAATATAAAAGACAATGAGCGGCGTCTCGGAGTAATAAAGACGAAGATGTTACGTTGCGCTAGTGGCGTAACACAGCTTGATCACATCCGAAATGAGGGCATTCACGATCGGTATGGGGTTTCACCGAACGGGGATTAACTTGGCAAGATTGGTCTGGACAAACGGCAGGCCGAAACAACAGCGGCTTGGTATGCTGGGTGGTGATTTTAAAGCCTGGCAACTGCATCCAGATCAGGCAGATGACAGAGAAAAATGGCGAAACCGATTCCGACGAACTGACTCCGCTTGTTAACAAGACAACAAGACAGCGATGGCTATAGCGAATCTGTTACTAAGAAACCCTTAGTAACAAAAAATAGTTTCTATGTGGATTTTAGGGAAAGTCACCACGTATATGGCAAATATAAGGACATACCCATATTAGCAACGCAATTTAACCCGTAAACAAAAAACAAATTTGCGATGACCATAGAGACGTTGGGCACATTAATTAAGTCGCATTGGTACCGCTGAAACCTCTTCTGAAAATACTCGATTGAACGAGTTAGTGCTTCCCAAATCGGTGACTCTTTTCCTATTCAGATGAAAAATTTCCATGGAGAAAAGTTCGTAAAATATTGCCAATCACGTTCAATCCACGCGCTAGAGTTGGAACGTTTAGCGTGAGTATGATATGTATTACCAAGAAAAGCTTAAAGAGCGTAATTTCCGAGTAATCTGTATGTCGCCCGTCCGGTTTATGAATGGTTGCAAATGGTGATCTCCGACTCGGACTTGCTCACGTATGAGCTTATAAAGTATCTGAGCAAAAAGGCAATTCGCTCTACTCACCGTTGTCAATGGCACGCTCAAAATCAAACACCTGCCCATTAGGAATGGTCAGCAGGTAAGTCGGTCAAGTTAGCGGGCTGAGACCCCAAGTGCCCGCAGAGTCACTTACCTCACTCATTGACCAGTGTGCAGAGTTGCGCTTGCGCAAGAGAAAACAATGCGAGGAATTTATATATCGTACATAGCCCATATGTAATCCGTATACATATATATGATAGTGTACGGTATGAGCGAACTCTCATCAATAGTATTCACTAATGAAATACCAAAATATTCAGTGATTTTCTGTGAAATGCGGGTAGTACCGCTTGGATTTGAATAGGTTTCCATGATTTGTAGCTTTGCTGGGCCTAGTAAGCAGCTCTAGATAGTGTTCCCTAGTATAGACGCTGGCAATGCACAACAATCCAAGTACAACTTCTACATCTTTTCCTTCTATGCGTTATTATATAATGTTTCCAGATTCATTAAATAATTTCAATCTAATATCTTATTTCAAGGTGAACTAGCGTTGCAGTGACAGTGAATGAATTAACAATTTTCTCTGTATGCAGCTTGAATAGAAGTAGAGATTTAATTGAAAGGGATATGGAAAGGATAAAAATGGGATCTGGGATTTTCTAGTGTGTATAATACGGAAGTATGGCTTGGATGCTGGCTGTCTCCTGATATATTTAGAAGCTATTTGATAAAAAAAAAAACCTACTCCACACTTTCTCCAATTATGATCCCTTTTGGGTGCTTCCTTCTTTAAAATTGCTTATATTTTGCTTAAAGTGGTTTCCTTAGTGAGGTACCCTATATCAGAACTGTCTTCACACATGAGTTACCAGAAAACAAGTCGGGAAACCGGAAGCTGGACGTTTCATGTGCGAAAGGTTTTGTGTATTTCTTAGTACCTAGCACGTAATATATCCATATATTATGGATTCGGGTGATATTGACATTCATAGTCTTCAATTTTCGAAGAAGCAACAACTTTGACATATTATAACTTAGCTTCCTGATATTTTTCAGATTTTTCGGTTGGATAGTTTCTGAGAATGCCCCCTTTATTATTATTATTAAGGGAAAGTCGCCCCGCGTCCTTGAAGAACTATTGTGCCCCTTTTACTGGTTATAGTGTATCTATTGATCATAGTATCTCAAGCAGGCATATAACCGTCAGGAACTTTAGTATGTTCCACACTTCCAGATGTTTCAGCTTTGCATCTGGTATTAAGTGTTCTCCTAGATGTCTCGACCTACTTTGCACAAGTGCCAGACACTGTCCTAGGACATGTATAGAGGTTTCGTCCTCCTCCTCACAAAACCTGCAGGCAGTGTCCGTAGATATCCCTAGCCTCCCAAGGTGATAGTTCAGCCGACAATGACTAGTGAGAATTCCCACTATGATTCGGAGGTTCTTTTTGGTGAGGTTTAAGCAATCCTTTGTACGTATGGGTTCGTATCCCCCAATAAGCACCCTGGACTGTTCCATCCTTGGTAAGCCCGCCCAATATAGTCCCCTCAACCGTTTCTCTTCTTTTCTTAGATTCATAGCCATGAAACCGTTTCCGATTCCACAGAAGGCTAGTTCATCCGCTGCCTCATTGCCTTCCAGCCCAGCATGGCCTGGAACCCAAAGTATCCAGACCTTGTTGGACGAGCCGAGTGTATTCAGTCTCTCAAGGCATTCCCATACCAATTTAGAGTTCACCTGGTTGGACCTAAGTGCCTTGATCGCTGCTTGGCTATCGGTGAGAATAGCTATGTTCTGCCCCCTGTAGTTCCTTTGCAGATTAAAGGAGGCACATTTGTCTATGGCGTAAATTTCCGCCTGGAATATGCTAGTGTACCTGCCCATTGGCTCAAAGTACATTTTCCTTGGACCAATGACAACGGCACTCGCTCCCTCTGCTGTGAGGGATCCGTCAGTGTACCAAGTAATCAGTTGCTGGTTTAAGCCGTATGTCGCAGCCACGCTCTCCCAGTTTGCCTTGTTACTCCAACGTGTTTCAAACTTCTTATCGAAGTGAAACCTCGTTGTCATGTTGTCCCTCGGTATCAGTAATTCGGGATACCGCCTAGAAAGGATATCAATCTTCCTTCGATTTAGGCAGCTCTCCGCCTCACTCATGCTACCGGCCATCCTGAATATTGATCTCCTTGCCTGCATCTGTATGTACAGATGGAGAGGGGTTAATCCCAGAAAGACCTCCAGGGATGCCGTTGGGCATGTCCTCATTGCCCCACTGATACACACGCAAGCCAGCCTTTGAAGCTTATGTAATTCCCTGGCTTGTGTGCTGAGTTGGGTTCTTTCTGCCCAGATTACCGCTCCATAGGTAATCATTGGTCTTACTATTGCAATATATATCCAAAGTAGTATCTTCGGGCTGCAACCCCATTTTTTTCCTGCTATGGATCTGCAAGTCATCAGAGCCCTTGTGGCTTTTCGACAAGTGTTTCCGACATGTGTCTTCCAGAGTAATTTTTGGTCTAGCGTTATTCCCAAATATTTGACCTCTGTTTCTCGTTTCACCTCCATATCATGTAATGTTATGGCTTTCAGGTGATCCAGCTTACGCCTCGTAGTGAATGGTACTATGGTGGTTTTGGTTGGGTTGATCCGCAGTCCCACCTTCCTGCACCAGGCACTAGTAACCCTTAATCCAGTTTGGATTCTATCAATGCTCCTTCGATATCCAAAAACGCGCACAGTGCAATTTCTTTTGTTTCTATGGCGTCCCGTAGTACCTCTGTCAGCTGATACTGAGCAGTTTTAGTTGACCTTCCTGCCCGGTAAGCGTGTTGACAGTGATGTAGGGGATTACGCTTTAGAACGTTAGTTCTAATATAGTTGTCTATGACCTTCTCCACCGTTTTGAGTACGAACGATGTTAGGCAGATTGGTCTGAAAGATTTAGGGTGAAAAGGATCCTTTTTACCCGCCTTCGGAATAAAGACCACTTTTGCCCGTCTCCATGCCCTTGGTATGTAACCCAGTGCTATGCTCCCCCTTACCACCCTCAGACGAGTCTCTAAGATAGTTCCTAGGCCTCTCTGGATAAGTGCTGAGAAAATGCCATCTGCTCCGGGAGATTTCATTGGTTGAAAAGTTCCCACTGCCCATCTTAGCCTAGCTTCTGAGCATATCTCTTTTACTAGTTTCCAGCTCTCTTTTCTTCCCCTTTTATTCGTTGTTGGGGTGTCAGGCAGATTATTGTCGCCTGCCGCCGAGGGGTAGGACCCCGGGAAATGAGTTCTGAGAAGCAGGTGTACCCTGTCCTCCTCATTCTCGGTGAATGTCCAATCTTCCTTTTTCAAGCAGAGGAGGCTGTACAAGGCTGTAGCCAAAGACGGGGGTTTGGCTACAGCCTTGTACAGCCTGGTTGCTTCTGTGATCTGTTCAATCCCTTCACAGAATTCCCTAAAGCTGTTCCGTTTCGCTTCCCTGATGGCGTTGCTATACGCAGTCAGTGCATTTTTATACCTCCGCCAGTCCCCGGTTCGTTTTGCCCGGTTAAAGAGTTTTCGTACCTCCGTTCTCATTCCGGCTAAGTTCCTGTTCCACCATGGTACATCCCTTGATGACTTGACTGTCTTGGCCGGACAGCTGGCCTCGTATGCGTCAATGACGATTGTGTTGAGGTCTTCCACCACCGTTTCTAATTCCAATTCGCTCCTGATGTCACCGCCCCTTTGAAGGTGGGCAATGTTGTTGCTCAGGTGCATTGTGTAGGATTCCCAATCCGTTCTCTTGGGATTCCTTATTATTCTTTTTATTTCGGAGTTACCCTCAATGTCGAATCTGATTATCCTGTGATCAGACATTGAGGGTTCATCCGACACCCTCCAATTCCTGACCATCCCGTTCATTAGGGTATTTCCTAGAGTTATATCTAGTACCTCTTGTCTGGTGCTGGTCACAAATGTTGGAGTGTTCCCTACGTTGTATATTTCTAACTTATTACTAAGAATAAATTCGAGAAGGTACTCACCTCTACGATTAGTGTCACTGCTTCCCCACACTTCGTGGTGGGCGGTGGCATCGCAGCCGAGAAGAAGTGGTAACGCCCTCTCCTCGCAATACTCCGTCAGCTTTGCGACTTGTTCCGGTGGAGCCCGGCTCTCTTCTCCTGGGAAGTATCCCGATGCTATAACTACCTCTCGAGTGCTCCTCCCGGCTTCCAATGAGACTTGGATAGCCACAAGGTCCCCGGTTAAGAACTCTGAAAGACATATGTATTTTAAATTACGTTTGAGAATTATGCAAGCTCTTGGTTTTTCACAAGAGGAGTCCCAAATTACCTGCATGTCTCCTCCTTGCAGACCGCGAATCTGCCCCCGGTACACCCAGGGCTCCTGAGCCAGCACCATTCCAATGTTCTCCTTGGAATTTGCCCCCGCCCCCCTGCAGATGCAGCTTTCGCATGGTGGAGGTTTATCTGGGCTATCCTAGTGCTGGCCATTGGCTCCGTTATTGTTTGGAGCTCTTCTCCACTGTCGGAGTGTCACCCTCCTCCTCCGACATGGCGCTTTCCTGCGCGTCGCTGTCCACCCCGAGCCCTAGGAGTCCTAGGTCTAGGTCGTCCAGCTTCTGCTCTTCACTGGGCAGCAGGTCTATTTCCCTGGTTGATTCAGTTCTTTCCGCCTCTATGGCTTCCGCGACTTCTTCAGGGACCTCGGTAAGTTTTCCACCCGATGCCTCCTCCGAGGTCTCTTTCCTTGGCTTTTCCTTGTGCACATGCACGGGTATGTTGCCAAATCGGTAGTTGATATGACAACTCCGACGTTTAATTGCCTCTAGGGATCGGTCATCTACCCCGATCGTGAGGAGTTTACCCTTTCCCTCCACCTTGCTTCTGAAGACTCTCCATAGTCGAGTATGGAGATCTTCGTTCTGAGCAATTAGGAGTCTCATAAGGTCTTCTGTTACTATTGCCGCGGCCTTTAGGAGAAAAACTGTCACCATGTGGGCTCCTGGTATATCATCTCCAGCACATGTTGACAGTTCCACCCCTTCCCAGCCTGGCAATCTAGGAATTATGGTTCTAACCCATTCTGCGGTACCTTCCGTCGCGCAGTCCACCAGTATAAGGCCTGGTCGAAAGCGTATCCCGGTGAACACCAGTTTCGACGTCCAACCCTTGATCATCTGCTTGACGACAAGTTCTTCAATGATTTCCTGTTCCTCCCGAGTGAGTATTTGCTCGGGAAACCTTTTTGGCAGTATGGCCAGTCGAATGCCCTTGACCGCACTAGCATAGCTAATGCCTGGCTTCCTGGGTCCTGCCTTCACTCCTGACCTGCCCGGGTTTTCTCCTCCCGTGGGTTCGGGTCTGGGTTTTTTGGGAGCATTCCCTTCATGCGGGCTGATCTCTGCTGCTCCCCGCTTTCTCGGCTCCGGTAGAGATGGCTCAGGTCTGTCCTGAGCCTTCTTAAGGGCCTCTTCTGGTTTCAGGCCTTCCTTCAGATAGCGCAGGTACCATTTAACCCCGGCGCCACTGAGACCTGTCTCCTTCCTTACGTCTATTATATTTATCTCAGACGTGCTTTAGCTGGTCCCTGCTCTTTGAGCAGTGGTGTTCGTTGGCTGTAGTCTACGCAGTATACCAATGCTCACCTTGGATTCACTGCTTGACGTCCCAACTTCTCCCTTCTTGGGTGTAGTCACCTGGCTTTCAGTAATTCGGAGATGTGCCTCCGCCTGATTAACCAGTTTTGGTGCGGTACGGGGCCCCGCTTTTTTGGTTTTTGTTTTCTTTTCTAGTTTTGTACTCATTTGATTCCCACGAGTATGGGGGTTAAGACTGCAAACTATCCAATGGGCACGGTTCGCATGACACCCTGGATTGGGGGAGGTGTTTTTCGACTCCCCAGTCTAGATCCGTAGCGCTTTGTTAATAGTAGGGTCACCTCGTACAGGGTGTGGCTATCACCACTCACTAACGGTCTTGGTAGACGAGAGGCTTGGCCCCTGAAAAGGCACACACCATCCCAGAGGAGAGACAACTCATCCTTAGAGAAAGATAGGTTGGCCTCAGGGAGCTATGTTCCGCATCAGTCTATCCTGCAGTACACTGCTTGACCCCAACAATCCAACACAACACAACAATCCAAGTACAACTTCTACATCTTTTCCTTCTATGCGTTATTATATAATATTTCCAGATTCATTAAATAATTTCAATCTAATATCTTATTTCAAGGTGAACTAGCGTTGCAGTGACAGTGAATGAATTAATAATTTTCTCTATATTCTGCTTGAATAGAAGTAGAAATTTAAAAGGGATATGGAAAGGATAAAAGTCGCGTCAGGGATTTTCTAGTTTCTATAATGCGAAAATATGGCTTGGATGCTGGTTGTTCCCTGATATATTCAGTATCTATAATATTTCATAAAAAAACCTACTTCAAAGTTTCTCCAATTCGAGTCCGTTTTGGGTGCGATCACACTCTGTTTCCTTCGTCAAAATTGCTTATATTTTATGAAGTACCCTATATCAGAACTGTCTTCAAACATGAGCTAGGAGAAGAATCAGAAGAAGATGTGCGGCAAAGCCTCTGAGTCCTCAGATCCTAGTGGTCCATTGTACCCAATTCCCCCATTTAACGGAGTATCCCAGAATCGTTTACTACCTACTGCAGTTGTAGCACATCAGCGCCAAAAATCTGATGCCTGATGCGTCCGTAGGCGAGGCAATCAAATAGAAAATATTCTGTGGATTTCGCTTCATTATGGGAAGCTTGTTCTCAACCCTCGACAGCAGCACTAGCCAATGCTACTGGCACCCCAATTACTGGTTCCAGTTCGGGAATGGTTGAAATTGAACCCGCTTTTGCTAAAGCATCCGAGATTTCATTTCCACCTACACCACAATGATGGGTATCCAGAGTAGTTCCACCGTATTGAATTTAGAAGCAGAGTTCAATCGATTTCTACATTCTTGAAGACCGTTGTATATTATCCCAAAGGAAAAACCTTTTTAATCAAGAAACCTGTTTTTGACACGCATTCTTCTGGTTCGTCCCAGTATTCTCTTCGTTTGAAGACAACATCATATGTTCTACCAAACAAATGTGTAGAGATGCGAGAATCAGAAGGCATTGTGAAAACGGAGTTCAGTTCTCCCAATAACTCTTCCAATGCTCTGTGCCCCCCACGTCCATTGTTTCCCCATAGATCTAATTGAATTAATCTATGAGCTGCTCTCATTGCAGTGCTCTGAATAAATAAATCCAACTCTTTTGTTTTGCTAAACCCACCCCACTGCGCATGCATAAGCGAACATCCGTCTAATGATAGCAACATACTCGTACATCCACATTACTAGCTGGGGCTTAAGCCCTCGAGACGAAGGTCCAGATACGCAGCCCATAAGCTGTGAAAACTTGTTTCATCTTTATCTCTATGTGTTTGTTCCGAAAAAACTTCTTGTCTGGAATAACTCCCATATATTTCACTTCTTCGGAGAGTTGAAGGGTTGTACCCCCCACCTCTGGAACGCAAAGACCATTCACTTCCTTCGTTTTCGTAAAAAATACCATTGTGTTTTTATTTGGATTTACTGAAACTCCATGCTTGAGGCACCAACTGTCATTCAAATCAACGGCACGTTGTGTATTTCTACATACCCTTCCGAGATTTCGACCAACAACTAGCACATTCACGTCATCCACCATGCTCTCTGGGGGCATCACAGAGCTTTTGGAAGGGCGCACAATCAAACAACCCTCCAATATCCACGAACACCCATATCTCGTACTCGCCTTTCAGAGATGCGCTCCCTATTTTTTGAAAGCAAAGAATTTAGATCAGATTCACAGGACTTTCCACGTTGATAAGAATGTTGATTTTCATTTAGTGAGTACGACCTTAGTTCCTTCTCGCGAATCTGACGCTCAATCAGTCTCTCCAGACGTTTCAGCGAAAATGATGCTAAACTGACTTGCCTGAAGTTCTTTGGATTTGAACAGTCATCTTTCACCTTCTGCAAAGAGAAGAGCAAAGCAAGACACCGTCGAAAAATATTTCTTAAAGGCTGCTCTAAGTGCTTTATATCCTCCTTTAGCATCCATGCCAGGTGTTTTCAGCACCTTCGTGTTAGAAGGTTTGCACAAACTGCCAATTTTCTTCATCCCACACCTGAGACCTGTTCTTCCCCGCTAAAAATTTTGACTCGGTCTCGAGGATCTCTCATCGAAGAAGATCTTATTCCGATGACTAATTCAATACCACAGATTTTGGTAGCTCCCATAGCTCTTGTACCAGAAATATATAAAGACAGTCCTGCATTTTTGCCAGCCTTGCTGCCAATAAATAGAAAGAGACTTTGGCATGCTGCTGGTTAAATTGGCTCTCTTTTTGTAAACATAATTGGAGTTAATATAAAAACCGCCGTTGTCTGAAAAGTCAACTGCGTTCAGTGTGCATCTCATCAGTTCCACTTTCTTGTGTCCGATTTCTTTGGATATCGCCACACTAGTTGGTGTAGTGACGCTCGTGTCCCCATTCCCAAGAAACTTCGCCTTATTTTGTAGTGCGTTCCGTTGTCGCCGGCTGGGAGCGCTCCCAGGTTCACGGTTCCTGGACTATATGGATCTGTTTCCACATACCGGCATTAGATCAACTGCATCCACATCATCAGCTTAGCCTCCCTTTCTTCGGTTTTTCCTGACATTGGCGGAAAAAAAAGTTCTGACAGGCAAGCCTGCAGTCCCTTCTTCTTTGCGGTTAAAGTTTTCTTCTGCCGAGCCTTCCTCTCCCGATTTTTGGAACAGGTAGACAATAGTGTCACCGACACTCTACTCTCTGCATCAGTTGAGTCTTCCCAGCGTTTTCATAGCTTCTCCAGTGCCCACCTTGCTTGAGGTCTCCCTTCATTATGTGCTTTGGAATTCTCGTGTCATCCGTACTGTTCATGTGGTCAGTCCATTGCAACTTTATTATAATGCAGTCAATTTTTCAAGGGTTATAAGTGGAATTGAGACTGGTCAGTGTCCTAATTTGAGGTATGTTCGCATTTATTCGTCCCTCGATTTCGTCCATTTTGTCGCCCCTGCTCTCTTCCCACCTTTTCTTTCCCACAGATAGATATGATGTCAGTGGTGCACTGCGTCGTATTTCCGTTATAAATTTCGCTCTACGCTGATTAACTTTGAAGTATTTATTAAAGGGTACTGATAGTCATATCGGCATCCATTATGAACAGTTCAGCTGGAATTCCGTCAGTATCTCTACGTTGTGTTTTCACGGAACTGGAGACGAAGCGTCTGCTTTCTCCTTTCTCGTTTCATTCTTCAATCTTTCTCTGTTTGCTTGAACCGGATTCCTGGACATAAGTTTGGTCAGGGTAGAGTCGTCGTGGGGTAGAATCGTTAACTTTCCCCCTTCCACTTCTCTCACCAGTTCTCCCGGATGGTATACTTCCAAGAAGGTTTGTACTGGTTGCAGTGTGGGGGTCGTGAAGGTACCATCGGGTTTTCTAAGAGAGTCCAACTTGGACAACCCATCCCTTTTGAGGACTCTGCACAGCTTTGGAGTCTCTCTAACCCCTTCCAGTTCCTCACAGTACGTTCTAAAGGACCCGCGTTTCGAATACCTAATGAGCCTTTCATATACACATGGTGAGTTCCGAAAGTTTAACCAGTCTTCCTTCTTATTGCTTTCATAAGCACGGTTCAGAAGTTGTCTGGTTGATTTTCTAAGTTTTTGCAGTTCCCGGTTCCTTAGTGAAACCGCCTTAGCCTAGGGACATAAGAGAAGCCTCTACATAGCACTGGAAAAGTTTGCAATTCAGAGTTTTCAAATGAATGAATGAATGAACGGGTACATCATATTTTGCACACAGATTTGGACATGAAAAAGCTAACTGCAAGATGGGTGCCATGATTGCTCACGCTTGACTAAAACCAAAATCTTGTGAAGTATTGCAAGGACGGCTTGCAGCTATTCCAGAAGAATCCGCAGGACTTTAAGCGTCGTTCCGACACTGTGAGATATACCAGTACAGTTCTTAGACCAAGAAACAATGGGCTAACAAAGGAAATCTGCGCCAAAAAAGGCGAAGACAGTTCCTTCGGCCGGAAAGACTATGGCGGCTGCCTTTTGGGACTGACAAGGAATAATTCTCATCGACTATCTGGAAAAGGAAATAACTATTACCTGTGAATATTCATCATCATCATCAACGGCGCAACAACCGGTATCCGGTCTAGGCCTGCCTTAATAAGGAACTCCAGACAGCCCGGTTTTGCGCCGAGATCCACCAATTCGATATCCCTAAAAGCTGTCTGGCGTCCTGGCCCACGCCATCGCTCCATCTTAGGCAGGGTCTGCCTCGTCTTCTTTTTCTACCATAGATATTGCCCTTATAGACTTTCCGGGTGGGATCATCTTCATCCATACGGATTAAGTGACCCGCCCACCGTAACCTATTGAACCGGATTTTATCCACAACCGCACGGTCATGGTATCGCTCATAGATTTCGTCATTGTGTAGGCTACGGAATCGTCCATCTATCATAGGCGGCTTTAAAGTCGATGAACAGATGGTGCAACTGTTGTCCATATTAAAACAGTTTTTCCATCGCTTGCCGCAGAGAGAAAATCTGATCTGCTGCTGATTTGCCTGGAATGAAGCCTCTTTGGTATGGGCCAATGATGTTCTGGGCATATGGGGCTATCCGGCCTAGCAAGATAGTGGAGAATATCTTATAGATGGTACTCAGCAACGTGATACCTCTATAATTGCTGCATTGTGTGATATCCCCCTTTTTATGTATGAGACAGATAATGCCTCGTTGTCAATCGTCAGGCATTGATTCGCTGTCCCATACCTTGAGCACAAGTTGATGAATCACTTGGTGTAACTGGTCGCCTCCATATTTAACCAATTCGGCTGTAATTCCATCGGCTCCTGGCGACTTATGATTTTTTAGCCGATGAATTGCACGGACTGTTTCTCCTAAACTTGGTGGTGGCAGTATTTATCCGTCGTCTTCAATTGGCGGGACCTCCAACTCGCCGATGTTCTGGTTGTTCAGTAGGTCATGCAAGTACTCAACCCATCGCTCTAATATGCCCATTCTGTCGGAAATCAGATTTCCCTCTTTGTCTCGGCAGGATGAGCATCGAGGAGTATAAGGCTTCATCCTGCTGACTTGTTGGTAAAACTTCCGCGCCTGGTGCGGTTGCTCCCCGTACTTTTCTAGTTCATAGACTTGTTGGTTCTCCCAGGCTTCCTTTTTCCGTCTGTGAAGTCGCTTCTCCGCTCGACGGAGTTCGTGATAAGTCTCTGCGCGTGCCCGCGTTCTTTGAGAATGCAACATTACTCGGTATGCGGCATTCTTCCATTCCGTTGCTAGCTTACATTCATCGTTAAACCAGCCGTTTCGACTCCTTTTGCGGCTGGGGCCAAGTATGTTTGTGGCCGTATCCATGATAACGTTCTTCAGGTGATTGTGAAGATCATTTGTTGATGCTTCATCTCCAGGTCCTCTGTTGACTGCACTTATTGCGGCATCCATTTCCCTCTTATAGGTGTCGCGGAGGGTTGTGTTGTGGATGGCGTCAGTGTTCACTCTCACCTGATTGTGGGATTCTTGGTGGTATTGTTATTCGAGCTCGGAGCAACATGCCAACGAGATAGTGATCCGAGTCTATATTGGCCCCCTATATGTTCTGACATTCATCAAGGCTGAGAGGTGGCGGGGTTCGATCAACACATGGTCAATTTGGTTGAAAATGGTCCCGTGTGGAGAGGCCCACGTATGTTTGTTGACCGCTTTCCGCGCAAACCAGGTACTTCCAACAATCATTTCGTGTGACCCTGCTAATTGAATAATCCGCAGTCCGTTATCATTTGTTTTTTCGTGTAAGTTATGGGAGCCAACGTATCGCCTGAATACGGGCTCCTTCCCTACTTGGCTGTTAAAATCCCCAAGTATGATTTTGATATCATATCTGGGACAGGCTTCGAGGGTTCGTTCTACTGCCTCGTAGAAGGTATCCTTCTCCGACTCTGCAGTCTCCTCTGTAGGGGCGTGAACGTTTATAAGGCTTATATTTCTAAACTCGCAAGCGCAGAGTGCATAGCCGTTCGCTTATGTTTTCAAAGCCGTTAACAGCAGGTTTCATTTTTTGGTTGACTAAGAAACCTACTCCGAGCACATGGTTTACTGGATGACCGCTATAATATATGGTGTAGCGGCTCTTCTCCAGGAAACCGATCCCTGTCCAACGTATCTCTCGTAACGCTGTTACATCAGCCCTATATTGGGACAGGGTATCGGCTAGCTGCTCATCAGCTTCATCTCTGTACAGGGAGCGCACGTTCCATGAGAAAATGCGCAAATCGTTGATCCGTTGTCGTTGCCGGGTCCATCGTGTTAAAATCCGTCCTATCCGAGGCTCCTGTTGTGGCTTCGTAACAAGTTGTTTTCCGTGCAGGGTTGTCAGCCCTACCGAACCCCCAACCTGGAGGACCAGTTGGTACAATTTGTCCCGTTTTTAGGCGCGGGAGACTCGCCTTCATCCTTCTCCGTCGGCAGCTTTTCGTTAAGAAAGAGCTCCCAGCGGTCACCACGTGGAGGTGGAGTAGAGCTGTTGGTGTTGGTTCAGCAGGCATTTCCCAGGTTTTGTGCTCCATCGTGGGTACCAATCCACGTTTCGCCCTGGGACCTATACTACCCTTCCACCGTTCTGCACAAAGAGTGCCTTTGTTGCAATTGTTGCCCTTCCTTAGTGTATGACCTATCTACTGCCACTTTAGTCTTCCGATCACTTTGCTTGTGCGTCGACTAATAGAGAGAAATGGGATTTCCAAAAGTTCTGAGGAAAGTATGGTTGGGAATTGCGTTCCCTTACAATGATGTGGTCGTTATCGAAACAGTATAGTTATCTTACATCCTCCAGTATGAATGCCAAGGTTGCACTTCAACTTCAATAAGGTATAATCCTTTTCTTTTCTATTTTCTATCGTAATAAGGCTATGAGTTTTCCGAGAAAAGTGGGAGGAAGGAAGGGACCGAAAAGGAAGAGTGAAAGGCAAAAAGAACTTATCATTTCTAGCTAGAATTATATGATAGAAATGTAAGTGGTACTTATGGGCTTCCCTACTCATGACTAAATCCCTAGTTATAATAGTTGCCAATTACCAAAGTACAGCCATCCAACCCAGGCATTCCGGTTTTCGGGAAAATCGAGTCTATGTTAGGTCATCTGTAATGTACAAAATATAGTTCGCCGGTATTCATTCAATTCTGAAGACCTGATTAATATATACATATGTATTACCACAATATGTGATTGGATGTTTCACATTAGAATATTTTTGCGAATATTTTTTCTTGAAAGTATTTTATCCCTTCTCAAGGTGTCCTTGTATGACCCTAGTGTGTTAATAGGGTACACCCCACACTGTTTGTCGTCACGTTCTAATAAACTGGTGTCCACACTGAAAGAATATTGATTACTCCTTATCACCCGACTCCCAACTATTTTATTACATTACATAAAGTCATCAAAGAAAGGATAATCTTCCAGCTGTGAAAATAATCATTCATTTTAGGACATGCGTCGATAAACGGCTTTATCCTAACAACAAGCGTATTTCTCTAGTGCATGGGACGTAATCTACTCCTATAAATGCTCGTAACTCATTACTGTTATCAGGAAATTTGTAATTCAAGCCAAAGTCCTTTTCGATACGTTATCGCTATCTTATCGCAACTAATATCCAATATGTTGTGTCCCTTTGATTTCATATCGCCTATGGGACAATGCCAGAACCCAGTATCCTGCCCTCTGTCACCACATCGAATTCAATTGAAGTGAAGGATCAGAGTCATGTTAAGGGTTGATAACGACTAGACTGTGAGGATAGATAATGAGGGTGTAAGTTTCGTGACCAAAGGTTAATCAACATACAAATGGGAACCAAACGTTGAGTTTGAAGTGGACATAGTGAATGCTGATGAACCGGACTAGAGAAGATGATACATGCCTAGCACACATATCGTACTCGACAATTAACTATAAATGTTCCCGCAAATAGGCAGAGACTGGTCATTTGTTGCAACGAGGACCTGTTTTCAATTACCATCGGTTAATGACTGGAAGTAGAATTTATTTTGGTTGTGGCATTTGGCGAAATCCCATCAAAGTCGGCGCACCTCCTTGCTTTCCGTTTGTTGAAGGTGAAGGTGATAACTGCTCTTTGTCTGTTTTGTGTATGCCCAACTAAATTATGATGAACTACAAGTAAGAAAGTAGCGTATAAACCCCGGTACTCCTTCTTTATCCTTTGTTCCACCTCACTGTTTCGGTTGATCTTTAGGTCGTTTTCCATTGGCTTCAGTGTTCAGTCCAATCTTAGTGTTAAATCCATTTAACATGACGGAGGTGCTGGAGCAAAACCTCAAGGGTTGCGTTAACCACGTACTGCGATTCCCTCTTGAGACATCTACTATTCAGACAAAGAAGGTTCTTTCAGCCTTCACGAGGACAATTCGCTCACCAGCTCACCACCAATTGCGAAAGTTGGGCTTCAGGTACTTCATCCGGCACCGATCGAGATTACTTTCGGTACTTCACCCACAGCACTTCGACACCTAATCACTACCGGCTTGCATTGTTGATCTGCGATCACCGGGAGAGTGGTTGCAGCAGTGTGTGGGATTCACACCCACTAAAACCACCCCCACTCTTCCGCCCCTCCCCGCGGGACCACCGTGAAGTATTACTTCGCGGGGGAGGCTCTGGTTCGATATACCAGTCTGCACCACGGCTACTGCCTCATTTACCGCCATCCAGTTTTCCTCCGACTTCAACATCTCTTCCACGAGGTTGGAGGGCTCGATGTCCGCCCCTAAGATGCTGTTCAACCTCCTTTTCTGCTGCAGAAATCTGGGACAATGGAACATAACGTGCTCCGGGTCCTCGAGTGTAGCACCGCATTCAGGACAGTTGGGAGACTCGTCCAACTCGAAGCGATGCAAGTACTTCCTATAGCCACCGTGTCCCGTAAGGAACTGTGTCAGGTGGTAATTCAATTCTCCGTGCTTTCGGTTGACCCATTTCTCGATACACGGGATCAATGTATGGGTCCACCGGCCCTTGTCGGAGTTATCCCATCGTTGTTGCCACTTGCCACACAACTCTCTCCTGATGGCTTTTCGGAAATCCGCATTCACCTCGGCTGGATTTGCCTTCCGTTTCTCGTAGAGCCAGTGTGCCTCGCTCGCTAGAAGATCTATAGGGATCATTCCTGCGATAACACACACTGCCTCCGTCGACGCCGTCCTAAATGCGCTGCACACCCATAGCGCAATTGGCCGGTATGCCGAACACATCTTCCCCCGGTTGACAGCGTGGTTCAACGCTCCCGCCCAGACAGGGGCCGCGTATAGCAGGATCGACCTCACCACTCCCGCGATGAGTAGCCTACGACTATACTTCGGCCCTCCCACGTTAGGCATCATCCTTGCAAGGGATGAGCTGGCATTTGCTGCCTTCTCTCGCGCATAATCCAAGTATCCCTTGAAACTCATCTTGGCATCGATCATCACCCCCAGGTATTTGACAACCGATTTTGAGACGACCTCACGATTACCAACCCGGATGGTAACCGTGTTGTTCTTCCTACGGTTGGTAATAAGGACCGCCTCCGTCTTTTCGTCCGCCAGGTCCAGCTTAGCCATTCGTAACCATGACTTGATGGTATGAATGGCTTCATTTGCACAAAGCTCCACGTCCTCAGGATGCTTTGCAATTGCAACTACCGCCAAGTCGTCCGCAAAACCAATCAGCGTTGTCTCCTCCGGCACGCGAAGGCCAAGCACTCCGTCGTACATTATGTTCCACAGCAGCGGTCCCAATACAGAACCTTGAGGCACACCTGCTGTCACAATGTACTCCTTCAGCCCGTCGTCCGTCTCGTACCAGAGAAATCTGTCCGAAAGGTAACTCTCAATGAGCCGAGCCAAGTAGCTAGGAACACCCAGTTTGGCCAAAGCGCCCTTAATCCAGCCCCAGTTGGCTGAGTTAAAAGCATTTTTGACATCCAGCGTCACCAGAGCACAGCATTTGCCCATGGCCATTGCATTTCGAGCCAATTCCACGACCTTTGCTACTGCATCGACCGTAGAACGGGCTCGCCGAAACCCATATTGCCGCTCTGAAAGACCACCCGCAAGCTCGATGAACGGGAGCAGCCTGTTGTATGTCACCCTCTCCAACATCTTCCCCATGGTATCTAAGAGACAAATAGGGCGATATGAAGAGGGCACGCCGGGTGGTTTTCGAGGCTTCGGTAGCAAGACCAGCTTCTGCCTCTTCCACTGGGCGGGAAACACTCCTTCCGCCATGCACGATTCGAATGTGCTTGCGAACCACCTTGGTCTGGCTTTGACCGCCACCTTCAGAGCCCTGTTCGGAATTCCGTCCAATCCCGGAGCCTTGCTGTCCCCAATACGCCTGCAGATTTCCCAAAGTTCCTCTTCGGTAACATCAGGGATCGAGAAGACGTCCTGCTGAGCTGCCAGTTGAGGTTCTCTTTCGTCCTGCTCCTGCTGCGGGAAAAGAGTTGCAATTATTTGCAACAAGAGCCGTGGGCATGTCACCTGAGGTGATTTTCGCCCGCGGATCTTCTTCATTACAACTTGGTAGGCTGTACCCCACGGATTCGTATTAGTCTCCATGCAGAGCTTCTGGTAGCATTCCCGCTTGCTTCTCCGAATGGCTTTCTTAAGGTTGCTTCGCATATCCCTGTATTCCTCCTCACGCTCCTGGTGCTCCGGCCTTCCCCTTGTCCTGTGGGAAAGTCTCCTCGCTCGGAGACAAGAGGATCTCAAGGCAGCGATCTCCGTGTTCCACCAGTAGTTTGGCCTCTTGCCGTGGTGCAAACGTCGTCGTGGCATCGTAGCGTCGCATGCTTCGGTTACACGCTGAGACAGCTATGTGACCCTTTCCACCGCTGTTCCATCCGAATCATGGGCTCCCTCCAAAGCGGCCAGGAATGTCTCCTCGTCAAAAGCTCCGATAGACCAGCCAACCGCCTTAGCCTTTCCACCTCCAGAGCGTCGTTGACTGCTTCCCCGGTTCCCAATGTGGAGGAAGATGGCCTGGTAGTCACTGTGGGTGTAGTGCTCACTCACTTGCCAAGCCATCCCCCTCACCAGTAAAGTGCTAACAAATGTCAGGTCAACGATCGAACCCGACCCTCTTCCTCGAAAGGTGGGCACGCATCCAACGTTGGCCAGCACAATGTCCAGCTCCGCAAATGACTCCAACAGAATTTGACCTCTGGTGTTCGTCGATTAGCTTCCCCACTCCAGGGTCCACGCGTTGAAATCGCCCGCAATGATTTTAGGGCTGCGGTCTCTAGCATCCAACACCAGACTGTCTAACATCTCCTCATATTGTGCTAAGGTTGCACTAGGAGGAGCGTAGCAGCTGTAAATATGGACCCCGTTGACCTTCGCCCTTATAAAACCGACTGCCGGGGGGCCATGACTTCCTGAATGGCCTGTCTTCCGCACGCCCAGATTGCTGCGTTGCCAGACGCATCCACCGCCCAAGTCGCACCGCCGTAGTTTCTGTACGGCTCGCAAATAACCGCGACATCGACATTCGACTCTCGAATGGTTTGCGAGAGCAGGTCCTGAGCTGCCTCACAGTGATTGTGATTGATTTGTATCAATCTCATTTGCCTGTGCGGTTCAGCTTCCTCCTATATACCGGAAATCTGCTGCTTCCCGCAATATGCCGGCTGTCCACGCCCTCTTTCCCACTACATAACATACACCGTGGATCTCCGGTGCAATCTTTGATGAGGTGGCCTTCTTCCCCACACTTCCTGCAACTCCTCGACCTATCATGCTGGCTAGTGCATGCCGCCGCAAAATGGCCGAAATCGAGGCATCTGAAGCATCTCTTTAGAGAGATTTGCTCCCTGAGCCTGCACATGACCCAACCTACTCTTACCTTGCCCGCGGTAATTAACTTAATAGCTGATTCCGCCGGCAAACTAATAATAGCGGTCTGTGTGCCGCCATATGCCTTCTTCATCCTTTTTATGGCACTCTGGTCTATATCGCCAAGGTTGAACTGCTGCTTTAGCGCAGCACAGATGTCCTCTCGTGAGGTGACTTCATCTAGGTCCTTGCATTCAACCACTATCTCCTGTTTCCGAGCTCTTACCTCAGCTTCCTCTCCAAGTACACTTTCCACCTTCCCGCGGAAGTTATCGGCCGACTTGTCGGCGGATTTACTTAACTCCAGCATCAGATCCCCTCTCTGTGTTCGCCTGTTACGGCTCACACTATCCCCCAAATTTTTCAATTCCGGGTCTGACTTCACCTTTCGGAGGATGTCGGCATAGGACATGTTTCCCTTCTTGGAAATAATTATTATTTCCGGGCGGCGCTTCTTTTTGTCCTTTTTCCTCTTGTTGGTTTTTTCCACTTTTGTAGGTGTTGTGGCTGCAATCGTGAGATTACCGACTTTCGCGGATACTCTCGCCGGTTCCGCCTTCTTTGGTGAAGAGGCTTTTTCTTCTTCGGGACTTGCTGTGGTCCAAGAGGCTCGCTGGTACCGTCTCTAGCCCGTTTTCCTGTCTTCCCGCCTGCTTTATCACGGGGAGGCGTCACCTGCGTTTCCCTTGTGACCTTGCCAACTGACGCTTGGGAATTCTTTTCTTCGAGTGCCCTGATATAAGACAATTTAATGCCTCTTATCAAGGCTCGAATATTTTGGTGGATATTCCGCCTCTCCTTGATGAACTCGCACAGTTCATTTATTCGTTCCCCGAGTGTAACGAACGCCATTCCGGTATGTTCCCGTTTGCTTTCGCGCCTTGCGCCACAAGGAATGATCTCGATTAAGGGACTATTCGTATTTCTTTCAGAGTCCCGCGACGAATCTCGACTACCAAAAAGAACCATTGTTCTCGGTGGTGATCTCCCAAGCTTCGAACTCCTCCTAAAGGGATCCGGTGTGGACCTAATTTCCACTCCACCATTATCTCTTGTAGCATTAGATGCCACAGTAGCCAAGTTTCCCACTACTGAGGCACTGCGGTCGTTGAATATCGACGGCCAGGAGCCCGCTTGCTCACTCCCAAAAACCACCGGCACTGGGTTTCCGAAGCCCTGTACCGTAAAAAAACTACTTTTCTCCTCTTCCATATTTGGTTTAATTTCTGGGTGTCCTTCCCATAGCCAATTTTTATCCACGGGTGGGCGTTTACTTCCCACCTACCCGGCCTGCGCATAAGCATGCCCATACACGCACATCTCCGGATGCGTGCATGTGCATGCCCATGACACATTCGCCGAGCATTCCCTTATCCGCACGAAGGGATGCACCTGATGGGAGATTTGGCAACTCCGCACAGGACGATATCAGAACCTAGCCAGCCGGTTATTGATTATAGCTTCTACTATCATATATTCATATATGGTTATCAAGTAGCGCAATATGATTGTCGCCGTCCTTAATAAATGACCTATCTACTGTTGATCAAAGTGCGTATAGGTGCCAGACCTGTGCGTTGACCAAGTTCTTCGTTTGAGATAGTATCAGGCCAGCGTACTCCAGTGATACGATGCAGACAGGTGTTCAGCTTGGGGCACACTGGAAGTCCTCGGAAGTGTCCACAACTTTCTGTCTACGTCAATGGGGTAATGTAAGCCTAGCTTTGCCAAGATGGTAGTTGTGGTCAGTCCATTCAGGACCTTGGTCGGATAGTGTACATGGAACCGGTATTAGTAGACTGCACTGCCCCGAGCGAGCCCTGATCCATCTGTGAGTTCCGGGATCAACTAAGCGTAGGTCAGGCCTTAAAGAATTGGGGCAGGAGCTTTTTCCCCAAGGATGAACCAGTTCGTAACTATTGCGACCCGTTCCCGGGATTCGGGATTCGGCGATCTGGATTTAGGGACATATTTCATCCAGATTCTAGTGGGGAACGGATCCTGGAAATGACGGTGAGAACCGGGCTTGTAGTTTTAAACACGAGATCCATACCAACGTTCCGGTGCTCAGGATGCGAAGAAAGCATCCCTGACGTTACTTTAGCGTCAGAATCTTTGGCACTGTCCGAGCACATCGCGTTCGAAGTGGTTGACGCTATTTGTCGATATGCATCTGCCCATGGCTCTCTCTGTACGTAGATCGTCTCGAGAATGAACATCGGAAAATTCGTCGAACCTCTTGGTACTCCGGGAGATTGTAGCGTTGCAGCTGACACAATGATGGACCTAATAACGACAACGTGTGAAGCCTCCATGCACCAGAGAGGAGTGATAAGCCTTGTTTGAACTAGTGGACGGCGGAAAATGTCGACCTACAGAAGGAATGTCATAAGCTCTACCACCCGCGAGAAGGCATGCGCCACAAGGGCAGAGTACAGATCAGCTAAAACTTGCAACCTACAGAACCTACTCAATGAGGTAAATGGGGATCCGTGGAGATTTGGTTATAAATTTCTCACCCAGAAAATCGGGGCTGTGCGGAGACTGTGCATACTTAGTACCGACCAGATGGACGGCTTTGCACGGGCACGGGTTGATGGCAACAGCTCGGAAGACGAGGAGGACTGCCCCTTTTTATTATGAAAGTCCTCAAAGAGGCAGTTCTCACTATGAAAAATAATCAGACGCTAGACCCTAATATTATCCCGGCGGAAATTTGGAAACTGGTGTTCCGCCATCAGCTTCTCAGGCCTTCAATGCTTGCCTGAAGCAGGGCATTTTTCATTGTCACTGGAAAATAGCGAGGTTCGCGCTGATCACCAAGGTAAAAGGAGACACTGAGCTCCCGTCTGCATACTGACACCTGTGTATGCTTCACAAGGCCGGGAAAGTGGTCAAAAAGCTCATCAGGAGAGACCAGGCACACAACCGCGAATCTAGTTGGGATATGCTCCTCATAACGCTTGATATCAGATATACCCGCAATGGACAGATATGCTAGACACATTAGAAAACTCATTCCATTATTTCGTGCGGATATCGAAAGATTAACTGAGAAACCCCTTCCTGTTCTACGAGACACTAGAAGGCCAAAGGAGGATGTCAGAATTAACACAAGGATCCATCCTAGGGCTGGAACTCTGTTTTCTTCGATAGCCTGCTAAGATCGACATGCCAGACGAGTCGCATCTGGTCGATTATGCAGACGACGTTGTGGCAGACTTGGCGTATTGATGCGACGAGCAAATGCGAATAAAAACGACAACGGACGAACCTGCAGCTGGAGTCTCGGTCTTAAGTCGGCTAATGGCGAATGTTGGGACGCCTTATTATGGGAGCAACCCTGTCCGTTCTGCTCTACGGCAAAGAGGTATGGACTAATGCTCTTGCCAAGGAAGTGTGTTGTAAGCGCCTTGCCCAATTTCTGAGACAGGAAGCTTTACAAGTGGCGTCTGCTTATCGCACTGCCTCAGAACCGGGTGGTGTGGTAATCACGGGAGTGATCGCTGTTGCCCTTCTTGCTGAGGAACTGAAAGGGGATAAGTTTCGTCAGCAACTTTACGCAGACTGAAGGGAGCTATTTTCGTTGTCAGAGAGATGCTGAGGAGCGTTGGCCATGTTGCGCATTACGCTCGGCTCGACAGATGGGGGCCCGGATGACAAAGTGTTCGTTCAACTAACAACTCCTTTACTCCTCTCCACCCAGTTGGTGAAAGCAATTCCTTGACTTGAAAGCTCTCTAATGCGGCTGAGTGGGAGGTCTAACCCGAAGTCATTTGTCGAACGATTCACTGATGCCGGGGAGATACTTAATTGGTAGTTAAACGACGTACCGTTGCTAGAGTCCAACATTCTGATCGCGAAAGCATTCATTTACCCTACTACAAAAGAAAAAGGCCCCTGCGAATTAATATCTAACGACAGTTCCGCAGGCTGTGCATTTACAGTAATACAGGGATGTAGTTTACTAAGTAGACACGGATCATCGGTCCCCGAATCTGCCGTAAAACCGATTGGATGGTAATATCACTATTATTCTTTGGAAAATATTACCTACTAGAAAGAGGATTACCGACGGAGACTGCTTAAGCATACATCAGCTGTTCATATCGCCCGAGGGAGGTTTTTCTTCAGAGCGAATAAATGTACGTTGCGCATTTCCGAGACCTGGACAATCAAAATTACGGGAAGGTGACCAGATCACGGAGCAGTACTCGAGGGTACTCCCCACGAGGGAATTGAAGAGTGTTAAGCAGGGTCGAATGGAGTCGAAATCAGGGAAAGAGCGAAGTATAAAGCTTGACAAATTTTCTGCTCAATTGGTGGCTACAGGGCGATGGGTATCGACACAGAGCTTATTGTCTAAAGTTACTCCGAGGTCGTGAGTGGAATTTAGGTGTGATAACGAATGTCCGTTAAGAGAGTAGGAGAAGGAAGTAGGGGAGGATTTAAGCGTGTAGCACATAGAGTGACACTTTCTGACGTTTAGCGCTAAACCATTAGCAGAGCACCAATGAGCCATAGTGTCTAGATCGAAGGGAAACACAGTCCATCGGCGCCGATTCCCTCCACCCTCTACGCCTCTTCTAACTGCAGACTGTTCCGAATCTCTGGCCATTCCTCTCCTTACGCCTTCCTTGGTTGAGTTCCTCATTGGTAATCTTGACCCCAATGGGATTCCTAACCTCTTCCTTCTTAACTGTAGAAAACACATTTCCCTCCCCCTGTGTATAATCTATAACAAAAGTCTAGAAGAATGCTACTTTCCCCATCTCTGGAAAGAGGCCCTCATCATCCCTGTCCTCAAGGGCGGAGACCCTTCTCTTTCTGTGAACTACGGCCCATTTGTCTTCTCTCTTCTTGCCCCAAAATCCTGGAAAGATATGTCAACGACTGGTTGACCGCGCACTTCGGTCACCTTATTGGCGAGCAACATAGTTTCGTGAAACATAGATGCACGTCAACCTGATGCCGGATCGGACCAAATGAGGAGCAACTTACTCCCTCTTTTTGAGGTTTTGTGTGAAACAAAACCTTATTAGAATCGAGACGGTGTCTGTCTGTCCGTCTGTCCGTCTGTCTGTCTGTCTGTCTGTCTGTCTGTCTGTCTGTCTGTCACACCCAATTTATTCGGAAACGGCTGGACCGATTGTCACGAAAATTGGTGAGAGTATGTAATCTGGTGATCCCTTTATATGCAGTAAGTGGCGCCATCTTGTGTTAAGTTTAAGGGGGGGCTCCCCGTACATGTGAATGGAGGGAGCAAATTTTTTTTCCACAGAATGTAGCCATGTAGGGTATCAAATGAAAGGTCTCAATTAGTACTTTTCGAATCTGGTTCAATATTTGATATTAGATGAAACATAGGGGAGTGAGGGTTCAAAATATGACCGACAAAAAGTGTAACAGGTCTCGTTCTCAGAACCTATCCAACCGAAAATTCTGAAAAAAATCACAGTGGTGCATCTCTACGAAATCTAGGCCTCAAAATATATCCGGTTCCGATATCTACACAAATAAAGTTAATAATAGTATATTTCCACATTTTAGAAATTTACCCGGCACCCCCCCTTATGTTTATCCCAGAAGTAAAAAATTTGGCATGCCTGTAACAAAGAATATAATGCACAGTTTGGTCAAGTTTGAAGAAAATCCAACAATTATTAACAAAGTTATAGGGGGTGAAACTTTACAATTTTTCGTGAATTTCGTGCACTCTACAACCTGCATGACGTCATCATCACATATCAATTCGACAATACCACAACGAAATGAGTTCTTATGAATTGGGTGGCAGAGAATTATTTTGTTTTAGTTTTTTAGTTATTTGTCAGCCAGACATGTGTGTATGTAGGTATATAATATATGCGTGCTAATGAACTTTGCGGGTAGTGCCCAATTCAAATAGATGTAAAGAGGGCTTTACACGCAACGATAACTCGTAACAATTCATTGAACGATTTATCGCTCCAACAAATCGAAAGAGTAGAGCACTGTTTACACGCTACGCTAAATTGTAACGATTTCTTGTCAAATGTCACCCTAGATCGACCCCCCAGTCTTTATAAAAGCTTTAACCATGGAGGAAGTAGTGTTGCTGTCGCTGTACATCGGTTGTTTGGTGAGAAAGGTGAAGAATCGTTACGATTCCCAGAAATTGATGCCGGCCGGCATCAACCATCCACTCCAACTCCAATCCCAATAAATCGCTACAATCTCCCGTTTACACACAACGATAAATTGTAACAATCTGATCGTTACGATAAATTGCTACAATGTATCGTTGCGTGTAAAGCCCCCTTAAGAAGTAAATCGGAAATATGGGTACGATCAATTTATATACGTGCATATATGTGTACAGTATTCGGTAATAGGCAGTTTGTTTGTTTAGGGTGAGCGTGATATCTATGGCTGCAATATGTACGTATGTCTCGTAGTTTGGAAAAATATGAAGGATTATGTTGGATTTGTAGCTATATACGGACAGAAAAATGTGCGTTGAAGTTTCTTCCATAAGATGAACACAAAACCTTTATACCCGAAGCGCGAGCTTCCGGTATTCCGACTTGTTTTTGATTCACAGACCCCTCGTTTAGGGCTTAGCACCCAAACTTTGCCCTGGGAGCAGCGTGATTCTAATATTTTAAAAGTTTGGTGCTAAGCCCTAAACGAGGGGTCCGTGGACCAAAAAAAGAGGGAGTAAGTTGCTCCTCATTTGGTGCGGCCCGGCATCAAGTTGATGCGGACTTAGGAGCCCGCAATTCTCCAAAAAAAATTTTTCAGCTCTGGCCAAGCTCTGGTCAATAGGGCGGATTTACGCTCAATATAATTCGTGGTCATATTTTGTTCCGCGAATTATATAAAGGAGCACTTAACATCTGCTGGCCGCTTTGGTCACGCTGCTACCAGGGCAGAGGTGAGGCAGCGTCTGACGATTTGCCTCTGCCCTGGTAAGAAACCGTAAAGTCGTCACCGCCTAATATTTTGAATAGATCTACGGCTTCATAACACACATAGTGCGCACATTTTTGGAGTATCCTTCGCGGAGTTCGAGATTTAATTTCACTCCCCGATCCCGAGACTATGCCGGTTGTGCAACGCCCTACAGCAAGATTTTGAAAAATAGGACGATAATTCTCGGCAAGTATACGAATGCTATTTTTATGAATGGGGATGATCAGAGCCTCTTTTCACAAGACGGGAAAATGATTCTCTTCGAGGCTTTTGTTGAAAATAATGGATAGAGGAAGGGAGATAGACTGACCAGTTTTAAGCAAAAACAGGTTTGGAAGACCGTCGTAGCCAGGGCTGACATTGGCATCAAGTTTGCCAATAAGATACTCGGCAAGGAGAGAGTAAGTAGGGGAATGGTAGACGATGCGGGGAAAGTAACATCCACTAGCGGGTGGGAAAAAGAGGAAGGAGAGGGAACATCGGAACAAGATTTTTGGTTGATTGGGGAGAATTAGCTGAGAGAATTTAATGGACGGAGAGGATAGCTGGACAGGACAGTGGGAGCTGCGAATGTGGCACCAGAAAGATTCGAGGTTTCCGCGCTTCAGTGAGTCTTCAGCAGTGGTCAGAAATACGTTTTTGGATTTAACCGAGAAACCCAGGGTTTTGAAAAAAAACTAAATCAGCATAGGTCCTAGAGGACAGGAGCTTCTTCTTTGTAATGTGTTTTTAACGAAGGTTTTTGTGGTGAACCAGACCGGATCTTATCCGCAAGTACTTAGAAGAAGAGGGAACGTAACAGGAAAGAAGATCAGATAAAGTGGAATAGAAAGTGTTGAGTTCTTGGTCACACATTAATGGAGAGAGGAGGAGAAACCAGTTGATTGTTATCAGGGCTGGATTCAGACCTTCGAAGTTCGCCTTACAAAAGTTTAACCTGGTAGGCTTGCGCGCCACAACAGAATGGTATCGGGATATCTGAGCATCAAACTCGAGAGCAGGAAGATGGGGCTTCAGGGGCAACGTAAGAGGAGGCATGAGGGGATTGAGAACGGCATTGCACAGGAAGGTTAGAGAAGACAAGATCAAGAGGGCGATTTAAGTGGTTTCTAGAAAGGTTAAATTGGTGGGCGTCACAGGTGTACATGAAAGTGGATAAAGTAAGTGAAGGGTGGGGGGAGTTATTAGGGAGGGTGGAACGGTCAGGAGTAGTAGGCCAGAAGAGCATCGGAAGATTAAAGTAGCCATAGAGGATTAAAGGAAGTGAGAGGAACAAAACAATTAGGACATCTGATAATCTGTCGAAGAGATCCTCGTACAGAGACGGCACGCTGAGGCAGGTAAAATATACACAGGATATGATAAAAGGGCATACGTTTGGCGGAATGACTCCTATGGTAACAGAATCGTAGGTGAAGGAGGAGAAAGTGATTTGGGCTCGGAGAGAGGACTTAACAGCTGTTAGGGCACCTCCCTCGGTTGTCTTGCCAACGTCAGCGCAGTCTCTGCCACAGCGAAAGGCAGAATAACCTTCGAGAAGCTCGGAATTTAAAATCCTGTCATCCAACCAGGTTTCAAAAATGCAGATGGCGTGATGTTGGACTTGAAACCTGACAGCTTGGTTCCTGAACCCCTTACATTTTGGTAAAACAATCTAAAGTTGTGAAAATCATTTAAGTTTGGGGAGGCAGGTGGGCGGCGAAATTTCTCGAAGCTTAGTCCTCTGATAAGGCTTCACAGCGACCGCTTGTGGTCAAAAGAAAGATTGGACGATAGCATCGAAGTCGTAGGGATACGTCACTTTGAAGGAAGCTATCACTAAATCAGGCCCCTCAGGGGTCGTTAGCGACTTTTAACGGGTCGCTTATGATACGGGATGTGACGTCCCCGAGGTGCCCGAGTAAGTAGTTCTGCCCCCTAGTTGGCAGCATACCTGCATCCTAGGTAGTAGCCTCGAGAAAACTTCTCGGTGAAGAGCGAACCGCGAATGACCGGTACACGTCGGGACACACTGGGAGTCTCCGGAGCCGTCGACAACTCTCTGTCGGCGTCGACGGGGTGATGTGAGCGTAGCTCTGCCAAGGTGGTAGTTGCGACGTGTATCAGGAGCCAGCCCCTTCGGGACCCTGTTCGGGAAGTGTGCATTGAACCGGTGTTAGTAGACCGCGTTGCCCCGAGCGAGCGCTGATCCGTCCGTGAATTCCGGGATCAGCTAAGCGTAGGTCAGGCCTCAGGGAACTGGGGTAGGGCCTGTGTCCCCGAGGGTATACCAGTTCTTGACTATTGCGGCCCGCTCCCTTGCACACGATGCGCTGGTTACTTTTTCATGGAGAATATTCAGAAACTCATAAAAAAAAAACGACGAAACAACAAACAAGGAGAAAGAGCTGAGTGCGTTTGGGCGGAGCACAAAAATGCGTCGTTCACCGCAGCGATCAGTGATAGAGGCAACGAGGGCTGACATACCCGATGAGACACCGGGGCGCCCAAATAAAGAGGAAGCCTCATCAAGTGGCGCGACTGATCGTGCGGAGATGGCAACTCCATTACCTTGCAGTGCCCCTGTTCTGGAAGTAAGCTCAGTGAGAAACGCTAGTCCTGAGCAGATGGATTTTGACACAAATCGAGTGGAAGTGCATTCGACCGCCCTCGCTAGAGCCGAAGAGGAAAGGCTCATCAGAAAGTGCGCAGCACGTATGCGGTCGGTAACGTTCCTTCAGAGGAACGTCAGCAAAGGCGTCAAAAACGGGCTGATGGAACTGCAGGAACTACTGGACCGCATTTCCTTTTATAGACACACGTGGAGAGCAGCGGAAGACGATTGTAGAGCAGAAACAGTTGCACTCCCCGCTGAGAATGCTGCTTGCGTCAAACGGACCGCAGATAGCCCTCTACAAAGTGAACTGGGGAAAAAGCGGAAAGAGGACGATGTGCCTGAAGGAGACTTTATCGAAGTAGACTCCAATGCCCAAAACAAAGAAGGCGAAAAAGGATAAAAAGAAACGACGGACTCTGTCGCCAGAGACACGTCTGTCCAAAAACAGGGAAGCTGCCAACCAAAAGCCAGTAGCGGAAAAAAACGAGGAAACGAAGAAGGACTAGACCGTCGGCTCTGCTCATTAAGCCGACGGAAGGCAAGACATTTGCGGAAGTCCTTAGTGAAATCCGCTACAGGGTGAAATCCGAGGAGAACAGAGCAGAGGTGTCTTCGATACGGAAAACGAGGAGTGGTGGAGTTCTCGTCGAACTGGGCCCAAAGACGACCAAAATAAAGCACGTTCTGCGAAGCGGTCAAGGGGCTATTGGGGGAGAAGGCTCTTGTTTCCAGCCTAGAACCCATGTGCTCTCTAGAAATACGGGATCTTGACTGCCTCACAGAAAAGGCCAAAGTAGAGGAGGCGGTAAAGCGTGAATGTCCAGAGGTAACCAATGCCCGGGTAGGTATTACCTCTGTAAATACTCGAGGCCAAAAACTCGCCGTGGTGGACGTCCCTGAGCAATATGCGAGGAAACTCCTTAACAGCGGGAGAATCAAAATCGGATGGGTAGTATGCAGGTTACCAATGCGGATAGTCCCCACCAAGTGCTACAGGTGTCTGGACTATGGACACACGTCAGCAGCTTGCAAGGGTCCGGACAGGAGGACAGCATGCCGGAGATGCGGCCAAGCGGGTCATCAAGCGAAGACTTGCAAGGAAAGCGAGAGTTGTGTTCTCTGCAGGGATCGTGGCGCGTCTGGCGAAAGCGTCGCACATACTGCGGGCTCGGGACGGTGTCCGATCTTCAGGGCGGAATTGGAGAGGGCTAGAGTGCGAACGCCATGATCCGCATTTTGCAAATTAACATGCACCGGAATGCAACCGCTCACCAGTTGTTAGCACAGTTTGCTGCGGAAGTAAATGCTGATCTAGTGCTGATTAGCGAGCAATACCGAAACAAGGACCCGTCCTCATGGTATCTCGACTTATCGGGCACCGCTGCCATCTGGGTTCGGGACGACACCATTCTTTGTCAGCTTCACGTATGAGAGAGGTGACAGAGTTGAGTTGGTCGTAATTCTGAATTTTCGTTAGAAGTGGTGTAGTACGCTACCCCCGGCACAAACAGTTGTTTTGGTGACGAAGCAATGTTCAGCAGGAGGTCACTCGGGCGACATGAGGTGTGGCCTGCGGTTCAGCAGTAGCGGGTGTCGATGATGCGCTGGATCTTCCACACTGAGTGGCCAAAATAAGCTAAACAATGAACTTCTTAATTGCGAGCCACTAGTAGCGCTCAGTCAGGACTTCCCATGTTGGGGTTGCGTCCTACCCAGGTTTAACCATTTTTTGCATAGAGTCAAACATAATTTTATATGCATTTCGAGGTACATAAGTTGATCGAAGCTATTCAACCTTTCAATTCCTTCTCACGTCTTCTGTATCAATCCACGGACTAAGCTTCCAATAAAAAGGTTAAGGGGGAGGGAAGCATTTCAGCTCATGCAAGTCAAATAGTTCGATAGGAATAATTACTCAAAACATCTTGTTCACATTAGCCATACAAATGGAGACATGGTTGAGAGTTCCACGCTCAAGGCTCCCCCATTCCAATGCCTTAGAACCAACCTGTTTTCCGAGCTGGCAGTGACGATTGCCTTCAGACAATCAGGAACAAGCGGCCACACGTAGCACCCCGCATTACTTAACCTACTTAGGCGAAATCTTCATTAAAGCTGGCACTTGTGCTGGTGTACACGTGAGGCGACAACAACATTGCCGCAAAGTAGTCAACCGTGGAGCGGCATCCACCTCGGATTGGGGAGCCGCCGACTAGTATCTAAGTACGCCTAGCATCTATCGGCGACTGTAGTTGTACGTGATAATGGGCTCCGTGCTTCCATATCTATTCGAATGCGCTGCTAGGCCGGGGCTAGCGGAGTCACATAGCTCCCCAAAGATTTTTTCACGCTACGCTGCTGCTCCTCTTCGCTGGCCGTGCACTTTGTAGTCAGGAACGACCGTTGGCAACCACTCGAACGACCGCGATCCCGCGATCGTGTGGAGTGCATTCTTTGGAGCCCTCAATGGGGACGGAGTGGAGTGCTGGCACCGAAGCTGGGAGCAGCACGTCCAAGCCGAGCTTGGAAACCCAAAGACGGTGTTCAGTCTCTATTTTTTTCTAATGCGGATCGCTCGGCTGGCATCGGCGTCGAATGGGGTTCGGCACAGGAACTTCAGCGGGGCTGTGGCTACTTCTCTAAGTGGAGCTAAAAATGTTGACTTGGCATTATTTGCGTTTTCTTTTCCATTTCCTCCTCTTCCACGCCGTGCGGTTCTTCCAACCTCTTCTGAGACGCTTCGGTTTCTTCCAAGGAAACGATCGCGCACTCCCCAATGCAAGGTGGCTGATCGGCTGTGGCTGTGTGCGGAGGCAGCAAAGTTGGAACGAAGCAATTTTCAAAATTGATGTCACAGCGGTGGAGTGCGGAGCGCGTGTTCGGAGGAAGCAGCGTTCGTCAAGTATGAGTCGAGCGACACAGGCGGACGTGGATGAGTGGCCACGATCTCCTCCTAGAAAAGTCGCACGTAATAAAAAATGGTTGCCTTTGCCTTTTTCCGTCCGTACAACACGGCTCCCCTTCACGCGCCCCAAGTCTTCATAACGACCCCATTCTCATCGCATCACTGACTCCACAAAAACTGACTACACTGTCGCAAACGAACGTTGATCCACTTCAACTGATGATTTCTAGTTGAGTAATCAGAAATGCCAATGCCGAGAAAATATGATTTTTAAATTCAAATCAAATTCATCTGTTTAATGTTGAAATTATTAACTCCATAAATGCGCACGCGATTCAGTTTAAGGCTTTGTGATGGAATGAGTTTTACTTTTTCGGCTAGGTACCGACAGAGGCGTGTGAAAATAAGGATCACCTAAACGAGAAGTCGTAACCAGAAGCTGGACGCTTCGGCTGTGAAGCGACAACTTTCACCTATTATAACTACTTAGTAATAGTGCGATTTCCACCAAAACTGTCGGGGGGCGGGGTCATCTGCAATGAGCTTATATCGATCACAGAAAGGGAGGGTGGTCTCTCAGATATGGACGGCACGATCATCTGTCAATGCTACTAATAACCCTTACGCGGTAGTTATTCTCGATGTGAAGAACGTGTTCAGTACTGCAAAATGGAGCAAAAGAATTGCGGCTTTACCAAACTTAGGAGCTTCCATATACCTAGTGTGCATAGTGAAAGAATTTCCGTGGGAGAGGTTATTGCATTACGATTCGGACGGTGGACCTAAGGGGTATAGTGCAACTTGTGGGATTCCACAGGGATCGGTCATCAGTCCTCTCCTGTGGATAATAATGTATAATGGAATTTTGAAGTTATAGCTGCCCAAAGGATTGTCGTGGCGCAAGATATTGCGGAGATCGGAGTCCTCACAAACGAGGTAAGCTTTGAAATCAGATATTG
Source organism: Hermetia illucens (assembly GCF_905115235.1). Taxonomy (NCBI): domain Eukaryota; kingdom Metazoa; phylum Arthropoda; class Insecta; order Diptera; family Stratiomyidae; genus Hermetia; species Hermetia illucens. Next base: position 38,988,578 of record NC_051854.1, read on the forward strand.
GCTAGAAACCAGTGGTCTGGCGATCGCAAGACATAAAACCAGGGTAGTTTCGATCAACAGGATTGGCGAACACATCATACATTCGTAATCAACGCTTGAATACCTAGGAGTCATGATTGACCAAAAACTGCCGCATTTTGAGAATTTTGCAACAAAGGTTTCCGCAAATCCTACCTAGGCATACCGTCGATTCCTTATGTCGAGAGTTGTCAGCTCCATTCTGCTATATGCAACCCCAGTCTGGGCATTGGCATTAGAAGTTCAGTTCAACCGCAATACAAATAATGTAAATCGCACTCTGGGTCTAGTCGTCTCCAACATGCCTGAACGACTTCTTTCTCACTCTTCTCTTGCTCTTCCCTATGATGCTCCTAATGCCCATCAGCTCGAGCTCGAGATACCACTGCGATGCCTCAACTCCCATACTATGCGCAAGCCCTCTAAGCTCAACTATCGTAATGGCAACTTGGAAGGTTTGAACTTCGTCAATCAACTGGGCTCCGATTCTCTCACCATTAACCTGCGACCAAGCCCTCCTCTCCTTTTATTCCATTCTGTCTGGCTTTCTTCCTAGTTACGTTCCACCTCCTACCACTGAAATTCATAAAAAACTTACTCTGCTACAAGCTGCGAAGAAAAAGTTTTATGCACCGGAATGCGTGCAGAATTTAACCATTTGAGTGCTCTGCGAACTTCAGTTAAGTCATCATCATCATCATCAACGGCGCAACAACCAGTATTCGGTCTAGGCCTGCCTTAATAAGGAACTCCAGACATCCCGGTTTTGCGCCGAGGTCCACCAATTGGATATCCCTAAAAGCTATCTAGCGTCCTGACCTACGCCATCGCACTATCTTAGGCAGGGTAACCCGAAAGATCGGAGCTCTGCGGAAACCCTGTTCACTTAAGGCCGAGCAGATGGGCCGCATTGTGAGGGCACTCTTCCCTGCACAACCCGTATGGGATGGTGACGTCGGCGCGGAGAGCGCAGAGGACTGTCCACTTTTCTCTGTAAAAGAGTTGGAACAGGCAGTGCTCTCTATGAAAAACAAGAAGGCGCCAGGACCCGATGGTATTCCAGCAAAGGTGTACAAACTGGTATTCCAACACCGGCCAGACCTACTGCTCGGCGCATTCAACGCTTGCCTGAAAGAGGGCATTTTTCCTGCTCGTTGGAAAGTTGCGAGGCTTGCGCTGATCCCTAAAGGGAACGGCGATCCCGAATTGTCGTCTTCATACCGCCCACTATATGCTTGATACTGCTGGGAAAGTGCTCGAAAAGCTCATCAGAAGTAGACTCGCTGAAGCGATACGCGCTGCCGGAGATTTATCTCCCCGGCAGTTTGGTTTTAGGGCAGGGAGATCGACAATTGATGCTGTCATGCAGGTCGTGGACGCCGTTCGACGAGCAGAGGCACATAGCCGCCGAACTCGACGGGTGGTGCTCCTCGTAACGCTTGACGTCAGAAACGCCTTCAATTCCGTAAGATGGAAAGACATTCTAGGCACACTAGAGAATACCTTCAACGTGTCGAACTATCTCTTACGGATTTTGAGGGACTATCTGAGGAACCGCTCCCTGCTCTATGAAACACTAGAGGGTCAATGGTGGATGGAGGTCACATCGGGGGTAGCACAGGGATCCATCCTAGGGCCGGACCTCTGGAACGCTACCTATGACAGTCTACTTAAACTCGACATGCCAGAAGAGTCGTGCCTAGTCGGCTACGCAGATGATGTCACAGCGCTTGTTGCTGGACGCACTGTCGAACAGGCGCAAAGCAGACTCGGCATATTGATGCGACGGGTAAGCGGATGGATGACTACTCATGGTTTCAACCTTGCATTGGAAAAAACCGAAGTAGTCATCCTGACTAAGAAGAGAATTCCGACCCTGCGTACCATATCGTTCGGCGAGTCGATAATCGAGTCAAAATCGGCGGTAAAGTACCTCGGGTTGACTCTTGACTCAAAGATGAGCTTTTCTGAGCAAATCCAAGCAGCAGCGAACAAGGCTGCGGCTGGAGTTTCGGCGTTAAGTAGGCTAATGGCAAACATTGGGGGTCCTACGTCTAGTAGCTCAACGCAGTCTGCCCTGCTCTACGGCGCAGAGGTATGGGCTGGCGCTCTTAACAAGGAGGTATATCGTAGACGCCTCGCGCAAGTACAGAGACGGGGAGCTTTACGGGTGGCGTCTGCGTATCGCACAGTCTCTGAACCGGCCATGATGGTGATTGCGGGAGTTATCCCCGTTGCCCTTCTTGCTAGAGAGCGTCAGGCCATATACAAGCGCAAGGGAGATGAGCCCAGGGAGGTGGTTGCTCGCGAAGAACGGCAACACACTCTAGACGAGTGGCAGCTCTCTTGGCAAAATGAAACTAGAGGCAGATGGACTGCGCGGCTCATCGGCAACTTAGATGCGTGGCTGAATCGGAAGCATGGTGACACTGACTATTTGCTTACCCAATTTTTAAGTGGGCATGGAAATTTTCAGTCTTACCTGCACAAGATTGGAAAGGCGCGTTCTCCGGATTGTGTGTTTTGCAATGGAGTTGTGGACGATGCCCACCACACTTTTTTTTCTTGTGGAAGGTGGGGTGGGGTTCGTCAGCAGCTCTATTTAAACACAGGGATCTCTCTCCAGACAACATTGTGGAAGAGATGCTGAGGACTGCTGATAGCTGGAACCGTGTTGCCCATTACGTTCGGGCCCTTCTCGTTGCTAAGAAGATAGAACTCGACCGGTGGGGGAGCCGGATGGCAGGGGGTTCCTTGAACTGACAGTTCCCTTCCTCCTCTCCCATCCCGTTGGTGAAAGGAATTCCCTGATTTGAAGGCTCCGCAAAGCGGGAAAGTTCGGGGGCTGGCCCGAAGTAATGTGACAAACGGTTCCAGGCTAGCTCTCCGACGATGGGGAGGTGTTTAGTTGGTATTCCGACGACGTACCGAATCGGGAGTCCAACACTGTGTGCGTAAATGCACTCACTTACTCTACCCCAAAAAAAAAAAATCTTAGGCAGGGTCTGCCTCGTCTTCTTTTTCTACCATAGATATTGCCCTTATAGACTGTCCGGGTGGGATCATCCTCATCAATACGGATTAAGTGACCCGCCCACCGTAACAGATTCAGCCGGATTTTATCCACAACCGGACGGTCATGGTATCGCTCATAGATTTCGTCGTTATGTAGGCTACGGAATCGTCCATCCTCATGTAGGGGGCCAAAAATTCTTCTCTCGAACGCGGCCAAGAGTTCACAATTCTTCTTATTAAGAACCCACGTTTCCGAGGAATACATGAGGACTGGCAAGATCATTGTCTTGTACAGTAAGAGCTTTGACCTTATGATGAGACGTTTCGAGCGGAGTCGCTGATAATTAAATCTAGGAAGGATTATTTGGACAGTGTTGAAGTCGAATTGGCGCGTGGTAACTTTAAGCCTTTCTGGTCTCACATCTGTAACGCCCGCCATACCCCCCACTTCCCTTACACTTTCATCAAATTCTCAGGCTCCACTGCTATCTCACCTCAACTACCCCGTGATTTACTTTGCAGTAACTTCTCCTCTGTTCATAGCTCCTCTCCCTCGTCTTCTTCTCTCCACCTTCTGAGTACAGCTTCCTACGAATCTGCTGCCCTTCTTCTCCTTACTCCCTCTTTGGGGGAGTACCTCATTGGCAACCTTGATGCCAACGTCGGACCCGGCCCCGATGGTCTTCTCAACCTTTTCCTCTGCATTATTTTCAATAAGTGCCCCGAAAAGTGTCATTTTCCCAGCCTGTCGGAAGAAGCCCTTATTTTTTCCATAAACAAAGGCGGGGACCATAATCTTGCTGAGAATTACGGGTCTATTTTGCTCCTCTCATGTTGCTCTAAAATCATCGAGAGCTACGTTTTAATGACTGATTGACCACCCACTTCGGCCACCTTACAGCTAGCGTCGATCGACTGCTACCAATCTTCTGGACTTCACCAACTTTGTGGCCAAATGCTTCAACTCTCAGCAGGAAATCCACGTCATTTACATGAACTTTTTTAATTCCTTCGATTTCGATAACCACGAGATACTATTGTCCAAACTTTCTCAACATGACCTCTCCTTCCGATCCTGTAGCGTTTCCTTTGATGGTTGCACTCTACTCCCTTTCCCCTTCGTCTGGTGCGCCACAAGGATCCATTCTAGGCCCTCTTTATTTTTATTCTCTATTAATGACCTCCCCTCCGTCCTCACTTGTCCTTGCTTGCTATACGCCGATGACCGCAAGCTATTTTCCTCTGTTTCGTCGCCAATGGATTACGCTTCCCTGCAGGAAAATCTGGAGACTTCGGTCCATTGGTGCATAGTTAATAAGTTGGCTCTTAATGTCAGCAAATGCCACTCGATACGTTACTCGCTTAAAACCCCTCCCACCCCTTTCTGCTACTCTCTTGGTGGTTTTCCTCTGTCCTATTTGAACTCTATCTTTGACCCGGGCGTAACCTTCGACAATGAACCCTGTTTTGGCAGCCACTACTTCGATATCACCAACCGTGCTTCCGAAATGTTAGGTTTCAAACTGTGTTCCAGTACTATTTCACTTCGGTCCAACCCTCCCTTTTTAACTACATCGTGAAAAGTGTCCTTGAGTATTGTTCTATAATTTGGTCTCCTTTCCGTAATTGTGATTGTCTTGCCCAAGAGAAAATACAGGGCAAATTCACCCGCTCCCTCTTCTTTAAGTTTAGCCTCCCCCGTGTTAATGTGGGGCCAAAATAGCTATGGGAAGGATACTCAGAACATAAAACCACCATGGAAGACGAGGGAAGGAGGAAACTTACGATACAAGGGCTCGGAACCCCAATACCGGCGGCTTTTGTGAGTAAGCAAGCGAACTCCGGGTCGTCGATATTCCTCGACGGCAGTGCCTCGGTGGTGGACAACATGGCCACCATGGCATCTAATGCTACAAGTGTTTTAGATTTGGAACAGGAGGTGTTCAAAGGAAGTACCACTCTACCAAGAACATCGGTAACAAAATCTTAGATAGATGAGTAAAAGCAGATCGCTCAACAACACCGATCGCACGTGTTCAAGAGGAGCAACAGCAGGAGGTACTCCAGACTAGGACTATTTAAAAACAGTAATCCAGTTAGGACTCATCGAGAGCAGAGGCCTGATCTGAAGGAATCACCCTTCACACAGCTTGGTGCACAAATAGTTCCTCTGTCCGAGTTCACCAAGGACAACCGCAATGTGCACCAAGCTATAAAAAATATGGTGAAACCTATTAGCAGGAAGAACGAAATTTCAAGGACAAATCGAAACCTGCTACCCCAAAGGAACAATTCAAGTTGGAGGAACTTATTGGCGGCCGGGAAAGTTCGAATCGGATGGGTTGGTGTTTGCCGTCTGAGAGAGTAGATTTTTCTAAAGAGGTGCTTCAAGTGCCTCGCGTTTGGTCATTTCGCGAAGGCATGCGCCAGCAGCATTGATCGGCTGTATCGATGCAGAAGGTGTGGAGAGAAAGGCCAGGTCAAGGTATTGGGAGCCAGACAGCCAGCGGCTTTATGTAGGCGAAAATAAGTAGTATATACATATATATAGCTGCTACGCCCACCAAATTTGACATTGCCGAGTTCGAGGAAATGCTTGACAGTTTTGTTTCCGACGCAAGGGGTCATAGTCCAAGGATGATTGCCGGTGACTTCAATGATTGGGCCCCTTGAGTGGGGTAGTAGAGAGACAAATGCAAGGAGGCACAACTTATTAGACGCTTTTGCATAGTTGGATATAATTCTGGCCAACGTTATGTAAACACCTTGAAAGGGGGGTCTGCCTCAATCGTAGTCCTAACCACATACCGCGTGGTATGTGCGTCAGCGAGGCCCACACCCACAGCGATCACTAGGTAATGTTCTTTAAGTTATGGGTGGAGCCACAGGGCAGAGAACCATCATGGCTGAAACCAAGCAAGGTGTCAGGCTGATCTGCAAAAGCTCTGAATGAGCAGACCATCATAGAGGTGTGGCTAGACCAACCTAATAAAGCAGACGCCTCTACGAAAATGCATACGCTCATTCTCCAGTAGAAGACCAACCTACTGGTGGAATACTGAACTGGCCAGCCTTCGATCAACTTGTCACCGAGCCAGAAGAGCGGCTCAGAGGACAGTAGACAGAATCAACTAAGGAGGAAGCCCACAAAACCCTGAAGCTAGCCAACCAACGGAGCAAGAGGAGTTCGGAAGAGGAGCGCCCATAGAATCGTGAAGGGCCGATTCAGAGGCCGTTCATCTCCGCAGATCACGTACCCTACTCTCTTGTTAAAAACCATCCAGGAATTATTCCCCCAGCAAGATGAGGGCACTGACAGCTTCGAGCGACCTCTGATGGCAATACCGCCAGTCACCAGTGACGAGCTTCCTGAGATCTACAGTAGAATAGGAGATAACAAAGCTCCGGGTCTGGATGGCGTACCAAATAGGGCCCTTAAGCTTGTCGTGAAATTCAGACCGGACTTGTTCGCTGAGCTGTTCGCAGCATGCATGTCCGAGGGGATATTTCCTGCATCATGGAACACTGTGGGGAAAATGCTAGAACGAGTAATCTACAATATATGTATTACTCCCGGTTGTTGAGAGTCAGGGAGACTTCTCAGATCGATAGTATGAGTTGCGTAAAGCTAGCAATTCACGGAAAGGGTAGTACTAGCAAATAATTCGGCCAATTGGAACCTAATACGGGAATCTGTGGCGAAGATTTGCATTCCCGCCTATCTCGCAGTTGTTGCCAACAGCTGTTCACAAGAACGGAGGCTCTGGTATGACACGGATGACGGATCCCAGGAATACGTTGTCTCTGCGGGTGTTTCACAGGGCTCCGTACTGGGCCTACTGCTGTGGAACATCGTTTACAAGCACGTTCTTAATCTTGTGGTTCCGGAGACAGCCACGGTGGTAGATTACGTCGATGATATAGCGCAAATTAAGTCGGGGAAAGCAACAGGACCTAACGACATCGCATCTGAGCTCTGGAAAGCGAAGAGCTGGAACCCAATACTGTGGCTGAGTGAATTCTTTAACCGGGTTATTCAGGAAGGAAGAACACCATCTGACTGGCAAGAAGTAAAGTAGATCAGGCATTCAATAGAGCCAAATGACGAAGCCGATCACGACGAGCCGACCCCGCTTGTGAACGGGACAAAGGCTGAAGAAAAAGAAGAAGATATAGCGCTGGTTTTAATCGCAAAGGTCCTCGAAGATGCTGAGTTATACACATGCGATGGGATCAATGATATTAAAGGTTGGCTAGAGAGTTCTGGTCTGACGCTTGCGAAGGAAAAAACGGAAGCGGTAACCATGGCCAAACAGAAATCATCACCACATTCAAACTCGAAATCATATCATCCCTTCTAAGCCTGCCATCAAATACTTGGGAGTGACGATAGACAGGAAGCTTAGCTATAAGCAACACGAGCAGCATGTTTATGACAAACCATCCACCGGCAAGGATTATGCCAAACGTGGGAGGGCCATGGTATACTTTCAGCTTGCTTATAGCTAGAGAAATGAGTTGGAGCTTGCTCTATTTCGCTCCAGTTTGGGGAAAGGCATTACAGGTCACGTTTAACGCTAAAAACCTGAGTACAATCTACAAAAGAACAGCCCTAACGGTGTGCCCTGCATTCAGGACTGTCTCAAATGATGCAGCATTCCTCATCTCGGGAATGATGCCCATTGACATCTTGGCAGACGAGATGAGGAACATATACAATGCGAAGTCTACCTCTCCCTTATCGCATATGAAGAACGCCAAAAGGAAGACGTCTCCGAATAGATGGTCAGAGTGGTCGGGAAAGGGTCGATGGACATACAGGCTCATCCCTGCCATCAAGGAGTAGCTGGGAAGACGGGGCATGCAGGATATCGCCAGTACCTACGCAGGTTTATACTGGATAGTTCACCCGATTGTGCAAACTACAATGGAGACCCCGAGAACCCAGAGCATGTATTCTTCCACTGTCCAAGATTTGTGGAAGAGAGGAAGAACCTAGAGGAGACTCTAGGAGAGGTGCTGGCACCAACAAATTTGATGCGAAGAATGCTACCATGTCAAGAAGGCTGGGATATAATCAACTCCATGGTTGTATCTATCCAGAGCAAACTGCGTAAGTCTGAAAAGACGCGAAAAGCGGGTGACCAAGCTGAAGTGAACTGACTTCGCTCCGTGATGTAATACCATATGGTGGTTCCACGGGGCATGGGAGGAGTTGGGGGTGGTTTTAGTAGATGAAAATCCCACACGCTGCCGTGTCCAGGCCATGGTCTTTTGAAAATTCCCAACTCCTCAAAAAAAAAGGCAAACAGACAGACAGATAGGGAATCGATTTTAAGAAGCTTTTGTTTTACACATTTTGTCATTTTGGAGGAAAGGTCGAAAAAAACCTCCACTCATTGAGCATATATAAAAACAGGGTGGGACTGGGGTAGGATGGGTGGCATGCGGGAGAGGGATAGGAATTAAAAGCTGGGAGGGGCGCTAATGATGGGTAGGTTTAAAAAATTAGGAGACGGAGAAATTGCCTCTGTAGAAGACTACTCTACCTAGGGGATCGAAAAGACGGTTCTGGGACTGGAGGGATAAGAGGATCTGGGGGAACAGATGAGTCCGAAGAAGGTTACCTTCAGCGATCTCGATCTGCATGGCTTTGGAAACAAGAGGATTGGGATGGGATTAACACTTGACCAGGAAGTTGAGGGCATGACGGGCAAGGAAGGCATCGATACGTGGGGTTTGGCATGACTCGTAGAGGATCTGGTCGGAAATGTACTTGGAGCGGTCTTGGTTTTCAAAGATGTTTGCGCAGTGGCGAAAGATCCTGCGCTCCTTGAGGCGGAGTCGCTCCATTTGGGATGGGGAGCAATCAGACCAGAAAATAAAGCCGAAAATGAGGAGTGGGCGGATAAGCTGCTTATAACAAAACAGCTTAACCCTTTTTGAAGTCGGGATATTGTATTTAAGGATAGGATACAAGGACCTGAAGGCACCAGTTGCACGGCCTAGAGCCTTCGCTATATGAGGGACGTGTGAGACGCGGGAATTCATTGTCACTCCAAGGTAAGTGACTTCTTTAACGGTAGGAATGGGCTCATCGTGGATTGTAAGTGACGAGGATCTAATATAACTCCACATTTTCGGTGTCATTCTCATGTTTCCATGGAAGATAATGGTCTCGCACTTGTCGGGATTTAAGGAGAGTTTCCAACGGTTGGAATAGTCGTAAAGTTCGTCTAAATAAGCATTCAGACGCACTTCATTACGAGAGATGTCTTTGGTGGCCGTATATACGATTAGATCATCCGCATATTGGAGGATCCGGATGGGACACGGGTGTGGAGCTGGTTTGGGGGTGTCCGCGGTGAACAGATAGAAAAGGGTTGCAGACAGGACTGAACCCTGAGGAATGCCGGCGGGGCAAGTATAGGACAAGGAAAGGTGCTGCTGGATGTTGACTAAGGATTTCCGCCCATCTAGAAAGCTAAGAATTAGCTTACAGAGGTGCGGATGGAAATTGAGGATTTCGGAAGTATTGCCATACGGAGTCGAAAGCTTTCTTTAGGTCGAGGAGACAGGCTATGATGGGTGTCCTCCGATTGATACCTAGGAGGATATCAGTCTTGAGGATAAGCAGAGCGTGCTCAACCGAGTGTTTAGTTCGGTTGGCGAATTGGAACTCGGGGAGAGTGTTGTCGGAAGTACAGTGCTCGTCTATGAGGGATCGAAGATGACGACACACAACATTTTTGGGGGTCATGCGGGAGGGGTTTGGGAAAGGAAGCTAGGAGTGGCGGGTAGGTTTTGAAAACTGGAATGAGGAGTAGATACCGTTGTAGATGATTACTCTACCGCCGGGGTCGAAAAGGAGGTTACGGGACTGGAGAGATAAGAGGATTTGTGGGAACATGAGTTCGTAGAAGATTCTCTTCTGCATGGCCTGGGAGATAAGTGGATTTGAGTGTGACATGGATTTTTCAAGGAATTTGAGGGCATGACGGGCTAGGACGGCGTCGATGCGGGTTGTTTGGGAGGAGTCGTAGAAGATCTGGTTGGAGATGTATTTGGAGCGGTCTTCGTTTTTGTATTATATTGGTGCACTGGCGGAGGATTCTGCGCTCTTTGCAGCGGATTCGTTCGATTTGATGAGGGGAAGCGTTGGACCAGAAGATGAAGCCGAAAACGAGGAGGGGCGGATAAGCTGACTAGACTTTCTGGGGTGTTGGGCTAGTGTATTTTAAAATTGGGTAGAGGGATTTGAAGGCACCTGTTGCACGGTTCAGTACCTTCGTGATATGTGGGACGTGGGATAGGCGGGAATTGATTGTCACCCCAAGGTATGTGACTTCTTTAACGGTTGGGATGGTGTCGTTGTGGATCTTCAGGGATAGGGTTGAAATGTCGTTCCTCATTTTCGGCGTCATCCTAACGATACCACGGAATACGATGGTTTCGCATTTTTGTGGATTTAGGGACAGTTTCCAGCGGGTGAAATACCGGTAGAGCTCGTCCAAATAGGAATTCAGGCGGGCTTCACCGGCAGGGATGTTTCTGGTGGAGGTGTAGAGGATGAGGTCATCCGCGTATTGAAGGATTCGGATTGGATTTGGGTGTGGAGTTGGTTTACGAAGGGCTGCGGTAAATAGGGAAAAGAGGGTAGCGGAGAGGACTGACCCCTGAGGGATGCCAGCCGAGCTAGAATATGTTCACGGAGTTGGACTTGGGATTTCCACCCATCAAGAAAGCTAAGAATTAGCTTGCAGAGGTGCGGATGGAACTGGAGGACTTCAGAAAGCTTGTATGCGAGTTCGTATTGTCATACGGAGTCGAAAGCCTTCTTTATGTCGAGAAGACAGGCTATGGTCGGAGCGTTCCGGTTGAGGCCGAGGAGGACGTCCGATTTGAGCACGAGTAGTGCATGCTCGACTGAGTGTTTGGGGCGGTTGGCGAATTGGAATTGTGGGATTGAATGATTGGAGTCACCGTGCTCGTCGATAGTGACTTTGATGATCCGCTCGAAAATCTTGGCGGAGGATGAGAGGATTGAGCTAGGCCTGTAGCTATCGGGATTTAGTGGGTTTTGGTTTTTCTTGGGGATAGGAACAATTCGAGCACTCTTCCAATCTGTTGGGAAGTGGGCGTTGATAAGGCAGTGGTTGATGATGGAGGACATAATGGGTGCAATGATTGGGGCGCATTTCTTAAGGACGATGGAGGGGATTTTGTCAAGCCCAACCGATTTCTTGTTTTTGGAGGCGGCGATGGAAGCCCTGACTGAGTCTGGACTGACAAAGTGGATGGGGAGGATATTCTCTCGCTGAATTGGGTCGGCGAGGGCATGGGTGAAGGGATTTTGTGTGGGTTGGGGGATGAGGTAGGACGGGTGGGTTAGGAGTTGGGAGATCTTTCCGTTTACCTCGTTATCGAAACTTGGTTCACGGAAGTGGAGGGTGCAGTGGTGGGGTTGCAGGAAGTGGTCAGCTAGGACTTTCACTTTTTCTGTGGGTGGGATGTTTTGGGGAAGGATCGCGTTTTGTTGGACTGATTTGCCCAAACGCGGGCAGGTCTTTCTGAGTTCTCTGTATGTACCAGGGTTCAGCTCAGTGTTGGAGAGGCGGTTGTGGAGATATTGGGTGAGGATTCGTTCGCGAATGGACTTGTCCAGTTCGCGGATTTCGGAGAGTATCTATTCCTAAATAATCTCCGCCTGAGGGTCTTTTTATATTGGATGTCGGATAGGATATCGTCGGGAATGGTGATTAGATTGCGGTAATTTAAGGGACGGGAAGGGATCAATTCGTCGCATACTTGCCGAACTGCTTCAGTATATTGACGAACTGTCAGGTCGATGGATTCATTAGGAGCTGTACGTTTGGATGGGAGTAGGAGAGGTTGAAGTCTGGTTTTGAGGGCCAGGTTGATATGTTTCCAGTTTGCACGCTGGAAATCAGGAACTGAGGGTGGGATCGAAGATGACGACAGATGATCGCTCCATTTATATACAATATAATCGCAAACACAGCATGAATACGAATTATATTAAAGTGAAATCCGTCGTGTTAGAAGAGGTAAGTCGCTTCCAGAGTGGTTGGGTTTGTCATCAAGTCGATGCCAACTCAGCACTTCCTCAATCCTTAAACAAAAGGAATATTAGCTGACAACGATGGCCCGTAGGCGTGTTTCATGCGTTTTGGCTCAGGTACAGGGTGTACATATAGCAACTGTATTTGATGGGGAGCACAAATCCTAAGACATAGGAGAGGAGTTGGTCGTGGGTAACAATGTCAGCAGAAATACTTAATTGAAAAACTTTCCACCTAGACCTAGACCTGTGAGCAAAAGATTAGATTGGAAGATTCAAATATGAAGCGAATGTTTCGGCCGCCCATGCCGAGCGAATCAACATTCCGGCATGCTCATTTTACACGTAGGAAGCTTGGTTAGAACATGGATTCAAGCAAGCTTCAGAGAGTGTGTCATCGCATAGCGATCGCGGTTACTTGCAAGATGGGATTTTCCTTGAAACGAAACCTTCATATGATCGCATGTATGTAAGCGCGGCTTGCTGTTGGGCCTCTGGGTTGGGTTGCGCGTACGGTTGTGTGCTCAGCGATCGTTGTAAAAAGGTTTCCCATAGTCACTTCCTTGAGTCGGCTCTCGAGCTCTAAGACGCTTCACCGCCGTGCGGGGCCGGGAACTATCTATTTCTATGCCTTAATTGCCTTCTAGGCCTGTGAATATTTTTTTCTGATCCGCTTCACGCTCCCGCCCGGTCAGTCGATGGGAACTGGTTACTTTTCAACTTTTTCTAGCATCTATGAAGCGATTTCTCCTGTTCTTGTTGCTCAGTTGTAGCTTTGTCATGGCCTCGGGGATTGTTTTCCGAGCTGCAATCTACCCGCGAAACTGTTATTACTGGCACGAAGCGAGCCCCGTCCACCTCGGCCAGGCTTTTTGCATTCTGAACGCTTCAAGCTCTCGGTTTCGGGCACAGGCCTGATACCGGGAGCTGAATCAGCCTGCAATCAATGGAATCATGCAGCCACAGCTTCGTCCTCCAAATTCTAACCACTGACGCAATGATGTCACGAGAAGGGCATTTTTTCGCTACGTATGGGCTTCGAGGCGACTTACGTAACGCCAGTTCTCGTGGATTGCCGCAATTAAACCGGCTACCGACTACATGATTCCACGGTAGCTCAATAGCATTGTTGTGGCCAATTTGTTGACTAATTCAATTAGAAACTGGTCGCCATGGAAGGATGATACGTGCCTGTGCCATCAACGCCGTGGAATACTCTCTAAATTGGCTTTTTTGTTGGTTCCGTGCGTCTATTCCACGCTCGCCTGCTCGCGATCAGCTCGGAAACTTATAGAGCAAACCCATAAATTCCCACCCCCCTAATATGTTGCCATCCATGGACACCGAAGCGCTGTAGCAAATTTTATCGTGGGCGATCTAACATCGAAACCGCATACAATCTCCTCGCAATCGGCCGGAGACCGATCTTGTGTTAATTTCCTAGACCTCAGTTTGGGACTGGGTGGTTCACGCTTTATGCATATGTGGAAGAGATGCTGGAACATCAAGTGCGCCGTAGGTATCGGGAATCTGTTGACTAATTTGTTTACGTTTACCATTGAAAAAGATGGCGAAATTTCAAACAGGACGTGAGGGTGTAACATTGCATAATAGAACCTTCTGGCAGCGTCATTGGGACAAGCGTGAGCTTCTTTTAAATTCAGGGGTAGGTAGGTAGGTAGGTATCAGTGGCCGCTCCGAGGAGCCCAATTAGCGCATTGGTGCGCCGTTTTGATGCCACAAACTCCTAAGACCGTGACTGTTGTTATAGGAACAGGGAAGCAGAGTCCAGCTGGCTCGGATCTTCAGAGCCAGCCCGTAGCATTCACGAAGGAAAACAGCTCTCCGACCCTGCAGCCCAGCGGAACACCGACTGTATTCCCCGAGGGACTGCCAAGAGCAGAGCCTTGCCTGGCCAATCCGTCAGCGCGCTCATTCCCCTCTATGTTCCTATGCCCGGGAACCCAGAGGAGAGTGATCTTCAGCGTGCCGCCCAGATGGTTGAGCGTGTCTCTGCACTGCCCCACCAACCGGGAAGATGTCGTCGTTGAGTACAAGGCCTTGATGGCCGCTTGGCTGTCGGTCGGAATGGCTATATTACGGTTGGGGCTCGAATCACGCTCCAGCCATCGACAGACTTCGCCAGTACTTCCGCCTGGAATACACTGGTGAAACCTGGGAGACCATACGACCTGGATACACCGTGTGTATTCGAGAAAACCCCCACGCCGACTCCATAGGCCATCTTTGATCCGTCCGTAAAGAATACCGTGTCATAGTCTTGCAACACGCCGCCGGTTTTCCACTTTGCCCTGGTTGGAAGGTCCACAGCAAAGTTTCTCGTGAAGTTCAGCTTGCGTGTGACATAGTCCGTGGAGGATGCCCAGATTTCTCGAGGTATTTCATCTAGAATGTTGCTGTGGCCGTAGGACTTCGCTGCCCAGCATCCGGACTCACGTAGTCTGACGGCACTGAACGCTGCAACATATTTGATGTGGAGGTCTAGGGGGAGGAGATGCAGGAGTACATTGAGAGCATCTGCCGGGCAGGACTGCAGAGCCCCCGTAGCATCTGTACACGCGGTTCTTTGAATCCTATTAAGCTTCGTTCTATTGTATTTGTTCTTCAAAGCCTGCCACCATACAATAGAGCCGTCAGGATCGGACGCACTACAGCGGTGTACATCCAGAGGACCATCCTCGGCCGGGGACCCCATTTCTTTGCAAAGGTTCTCTTACAGGCATAGAAGGCTATACAGGCCTTCTTAACCCTCAGCTTAGGATCCATGATTACACCCAGATACTTTACATTAGAGGAAAGAACCAATCTTTGTTCATTTAGCCGTGGTAGATGGAATTCAGGTATCCTTGGCTTGGTGGTGAATAGCATCAGTTGCGTTTTGGTTGGGTTTATGCTGAGTCCGCATCTTGCGGCCCACAGGCACACCTTTCGCAACGCTCCTTCCATGATGTCGCTCATAATGGACAGAAACATCCCTGATACTAATATCACCAAGTCGTCGGCATACGCTACCACCTTCACCCCGCTGCTGTCCAATTTACGCAATATTTTGTCCATTACTATTAACCAGAGCACCGGTGAGATAGCACCACCCTGGGGCGTGCCTCTGTTCACAGCTCTGGTCAAGTGGTTGCCTCCCAGATCGGACTGGATTATCCTGGTGGATGGATGTAATCCAATGCGTGAGATACCCCTCCAATCCAATACCGGTCAAGGCTTCCTTGATGGCGTTGGTACTGACGTTGTTGGAAGCTCCTTCTATATCCAAGAAGGCAGCAAGGGTATACTGCTTGTACTGCAGCGACCGCTCAACCGTGCCAATTACCTCGTGGAGGGCGGTTTCTGTGGATTTTCCTTTGAGGTAGGCATGCTGGGACTTAGAGAAAGGCGTTCTCTCCATAATCGTCCTTAAGTGAATGTCTAGGACACGTTCTAGGGTCTTCAGCACGAAAGAGGTCAGGCTGATTGGCCGAAAGTCCTTCACGACTCATGACCTCGCCTGCCGGCTTTCGGTATGAAAACCACCCGTGTGCGCCTCCAGGACTGCGGTACGTATCCTAAAGTGATGCAGCTCCGGTAAATCTCAACAAGCCACGGCACAACCCTTTCCTGCTGCTTCTGTAGCATGACTCGCATTATGCCATCTGGGCCTGGAGATTCGTATGCGGAGAAGCTGTTTATAGCCCAGCCGATCCTATCCCCGGTAATTACCGATTTGATAGTCTCGCACAGCTGGGGTTGCCGCAAACCCTCCAAGCGAGGTTCTGACTCACAGTCCTCCTCGCTGAAGGGAAAGTGCGTTTGCACCAGCAGCTCCAAGGTTTCACTAGAAGATTCCGTCCAGGAGCCTTCCGACTTTTTAAGGAAGGATGGACTCTTATGTTCCTTGGACAGAATCTTATTGAGCCTCGCGGATTCACTAGTGCTTTCAATGTTCTGACAATAGTCTAGCCAAGACCGCCTCTTGGCGGTCCTGATGGCCGACTTGTACTTCTTTAGGCAGTCCTTATATGGCTGCCAGTATTTTTGCCTATAGCAGATGTTGCAGATTTCTCTGGTTAGCTTCTTGAGACTAGAGAGATCTTCGTTCCACCACGGTGGCAAGGTCTTTTTGCTGTACTTAGCAGGGCACGAGACTTTGAAGGCGGTATCAAAAGCCTTCTCCAGAGCCCCGACCTTTGACTCCAGTTCGTCTGTCATGCCAATCCTACCAATTTGCGCACCGGAGAGTTTGTTCTTAATTACCTGACCAAACTTTCTCCAGTCCTCTGGGGGTCTCTAAAGGGCTTGGGAACCTCTGCGACGAGATCTAGACTGAAGAGTATCCAACTGTGGTCAGAGAAGGATCTCTGGTCAGACACTCTCCAGTCCTCCACCCTAAGAATCCCGTTGTCGGTTATTAGGGTGATATCAAGGACCTCCTCCCAACCGTCACTGTTCTCCGAGCAGGGGAAATGAAAGGTTGGTGTACTGCCCCTGTTACACACCGATAGATTTGAAGTAATAATAAAATCAAAGAATGACTCACCTCTTTCGTTGATTTCGGAGCTGCCCCAAAGCGTATGCCTTGCATTTGCGTCACAGCCTATCAGCAAGTTGGCTTTCTTTGCTGTTATGGTGTTCGTCAGATGTTGTAGTTCTTCTGGCGGAGCTGATCGGTCATGAACCATGTACGCCGAGGAAATATACACGTTCTCTGCCCCCACCTGCTCCAGCTTGACCACAACTAGGTCACTGGAACTCAGGTCCGGGCCCAGGAAAGCGTCCAGACTCTTCCTCGCAAGAATACATGTTCTAGGTCTATCCTGATCAGCGTCTCCTGTGCTGTGGAATAAATTAAAATATTTGCTTTGGAGCCCTTTGATGGTTCGGTCGCTTCCGACCCAAGGCTCCTGTATTAATGCGATGTCGATGTCTTCCTCTAAGAGACGAGCAGATTAGCCGAGGCGCACTTCGAGTGCTGCAGATTTATCTGCGTTACCCTCAGCATGATCTGCTTGCGTGGGGGGTTTGCCAGCCCCCGTTGGACCGTCGATCGTCATCTCCTCCAACAGCTCGTTGGCGGCGTCGATTGGGTCAAGGTCGTCGTCCGGTTTCGCAGAACGGAACACTTTTACTTTGGCATTCCTGACTCCGAACCACACTTTATAATCAGCCTTTTTCAGTGCCTCGAGGCACTCCTCGTTTATGCGGAGTAGTACCGGCTGGCTGTTTATCTGAGGTTCCTCCTCCTTTATAACAACCCAGTCGTCCATGGGGATCCCGGGGTTGTGAAGGCGCAGGAAATGGACGAGCTTGTCCTTCTCCATGCGGATCTTCGGCAACCAGATGCGAGCGACCGGTCTCCTGGGAATCTCGTCGTAAGGGATAATCTTGAGCTTAACGCCCTCCCAGGCGTCGCTGATTTTAGCGACACACGAGCCGAGAAAGTCCTTAGAGAACTGGTCCATGCAAACTATTACGTGGAACCCACGGACCACCTGAGATGAATCAAAGTGGGGAGTGAGTCCCGGGTGCTTGCCTCCGGTCTCCACGAGATGTTCATAGACCATGCCCGACAGCCTAACCTCCACACTGGTCCACACCTCC
This sequence comes from Hermetia illucens, assembly GCF_905115235.1. Taxonomy (NCBI): domain Eukaryota; kingdom Metazoa; phylum Arthropoda; class Insecta; order Diptera; family Stratiomyidae; genus Hermetia; species Hermetia illucens. The sequence goes on from NC_051854.1 coordinate 39,006,303, forward strand.
AGCGTTAGTTTGCCGCTAGCAGAATTGCCATCCGCCAGCGCCACACGTAAGTGACTCCTGGCCACGTCGCTGAAGGGCTTCGCAGTACGTGACCCGCCGGCTGACGGTTGCTGTACAATTTCTTCCGTATGTTGCTTGGCGTCTGCGCTCTTGCCCACTCTGCTCCGCTTCTTATCTTCTTCGAACTCGTCTTGAGATCGGTTGCATTTTAAAGCGATGGACTTCGCCTTCTGCTCGTCAGCCCGGCGTTTGCTGTTGTATTCATCAACAATCGCCTGGTATTTAGCGAAGTCTTTTTCATCCCGCTCGTCGACAGTACCGGCCTCCTTATTCTTGGCAATCTTGCCGAGAATATGCTTGGCCTTCTGGTACTGGCTCTTGAGCAGGACACCCGTGGACCTTCGCTTCTTAGCCGGTTTCCGGCGACCGACATTCTTGTCGGTTTTCGCTTTCGAGGGATCCCCCGACGCTGAGGGCTTCGGGTCAGGAGTACTATGTCTGGTACTCGCTACACCCAGCTTGACGGCAGTGGGTTCTAGGCTGGAAGCCACTAGTCCGTCTGACGCCTCGCTTCGGGAGGTCCCTGCGGTTGGTTTCAGCACAACGGTGCTACGGCTGGCACCGAGTGTACTGCTCTCGACGGCCACTGTCTCCTGGCTGGAGGCCAGCAGCTCGTCCTCCGATGATGCGCCTGGCATCATCTCCTTCTCTTCTATCGTCGTTTTAGTTTTTTTGTTAATTGAGTCCATGTCTTGGTCCCACGAGTAGTCCGGGAAGAATGTCCACCCTGGCCCGGACACCAGGGTAAGGGTCTTATTTGAAACTGAAGATGCCCAAGGTATTCAGAGTTCGAATACTAAAGACCAAGCTCCCATTGGCCACGCAGCCCTCGGCGTATGCTGTTCCATCTTGGCTTGGGGTCCTATTAGAACCTCTCCGGTGCAGGGAGGACGATCCCCGGGCTGTTGCTTCAGTCCATCCCCCCGCCAGATCTACTTGCCCCTGACACATGACCAGCAGACAAGCAGATCCTCGTCAGTTGGATGGGCCTACTCCCAGCCCGGCCCTACACACTCTTGGCCCGCCCGAAGACGGTTTCCAGCGGCCACCACGCGGAGGTCGTGTGAGGACTTGCCGAATTATGCAACTTTAACCTGAAGCATAATCAGACCAGGCCGCTTTTAAATTCAGAATTGTATTAAAATTGAATCTGGAGAACATATATGTAACCTTCCCCTGTAAGAACTGCCCACATATAAGAATCGCTTCCATCCATTTCCTACGTTTAAGCGACATAAGATGGTGAGCAATTCTCTACCTCATGCAGTCTCCCCTTCGGACACCACCTTGTCGTGGTGGGGAGGATGTCCAAAATATGAATATGGAAACGAAGGATTTAAACTCTCCAAGTGGTAAGAAGTGCCAGACTTCGACCAAATCTACCCGTAAACGGAAGAGGAAGGCTCGCCAGAAGGGAACTTCGGCCACTAAAGGGGACTACAGGCTGAATCCTGCCTGTTAGAACCTTCTCCTTCACCCTTACCGGGAAGAGCGGAAGCAAGGAAGCTGGTGACGTGGACGCTACTGGTTTAACGCCGGTATATGGAAATAGATCCAAGCGGCCCGGACACAGTGAACCTGCAAAGGCCCCAAGCCGGTGGCAGAGGAGGGCATTGCGAAGGAAGGTGAAACACCTTGGAAATGAGAACAAGGACGTGGATGTACCAGTAGGTGTGGTAACGTCCAGAAAAATCGAACGCAAGGAAGCGGAATCTCCGGGGGAAGGTGGGGAGAAACTGGAATCCCCGGTGAGATCAACACTGGACGCACCAGACTCTTCTGTCAGCGGTAATGCGCGCAAGAAGCGTAAGACCAACACATCTATTGTGGCCAACGATTTATTGTGCTCCGCACCAGGGCTTACAACCACGCGTCCCGCGGGGATTAAGACTAGTGTGCCGGGAGGTGATCAAATCAGCGGGGGAGATCTCAATGAAGCTGGTCCCTCCCATAGGAATAAGGTCACGCAGGCGGGAAGGAAGAGGATGTATGGGCAAGCTGCAGGTTCTGTTCTGACTGCTGTCGTCGTAGCTTCCTTCAAGGATAGCAAAATGTCAGAGGGACAATTTACCATCCTCCGGGAATGCCTGTGAAAAAAATTACTGGAGCCTGGGACGAAGCCACGATGTAACAATCAAGGTTTTCGCGGTGGGCTTCTCTATTTGGAGTGCACTGACGAGGCTGCCTTAAAGTGGTTCCAGCAGGTAATCCCGGCTGTCAGCCCAAGTTCACTATTATGAACACCTCGCGCAAGTACAGAGCCGGGGAACTTTACGGGTGGCGTCTGCGCATCGCACTGTCTCTGAACCGGCCGTGATGGTGATCGCGGGCGTGATCCCCGTTGCCCTTCTTGCTAGGGAGCGTCAGGCCATATACAAGCGCAAGGGAGATGGGCCAAAGGAGGTGGTTGCTCGCGAAGAACGGCAACACACTCTAGGCGAGTGACAGCTCTCTTGGCAAAATGAAACTAGAGGCAGATGGACTGCGCGGCTCATCGGCAACTTAGGTGCGTGGCTGAATCGGAAGCATGGTGAAACTGACTATTTCCTTACCCAATTTTTAAGTAGGCATGGAAGTTTTCAATCTTACCTGCACAAGATTGGAAAGGCGCGTTCTCCGGATTGTGTGTGTTGCAATGGAGTTCTGGACGACGCCCACCACACTTTTTTTTCTTGTGGAAGTTGGGGTGGGGTTCGTCAGCAGTTCTATTTAAACGCAGGGGATCTCTCTCCAGACAACATTGTCGAAGAGATGCTGAGGACTGCTGACAGGTGGAACCGTGTTGCCCATTACGTTCGGGCCCTTCTCGTTACTAAGAAGATAGAACTCGACCGGTGGAGGAGCCGGATGGCAGGGGGTTCCTTGAACTGACAGTTCCCTTCCTCCTCTCCCCTCCTGTTGGTGAAGGAATTCCCTCATTTGAAGGTTCCGCAAGGCGGGAGAGTTCGGGGACTAGCCCGAAGTAATGTGACAAACGGTTCCAGGCTAGCTCTCTGACGATGGGGAGGTGTTTAGTTGGTAGTCCGACGACGTACCAAATCGGGAGTCCAACACTGTGTGCGTAAATGCATTCACCTAACCTAACCCCAAAAAAAAAAAAAATATGAAGACTGAGCTACGCAGGTCAGAACATGTCGGATGTTGGTTACCGGACCCTCGAAGGAAGACAGAGGACATCATTCGCATGCTGGGTGAGCAGAACCCGGGCATGGACTTTGAACACTGGAGGGTAAAGCTCATGAATGCCAGGAAGAACAAATCTACAAACGTGGAGGGTTTCACCTTGGTATTCGAACTGGAACAAAAGAGTCTGAATGTGTTTAGGGGAAGTCACCATATAGTGCTCCACTTTTTCCTAGATAAACTAAAGTTCAGTCATATCAGGAACCTGTAGAGCATCATAACCATTTTGAGAGCGAAGAACAATGATGGTCTTGGACTCACAAAATATAGAGTACCTTCGGTGCGCTTTCCCACAGTGGAGCTACGCGCGAAGGATAGTGCATACAGGAGCAGAACCCCCGTATGGGGTTTCGCACTGGTGAAAGGACTACAGAGTGAATTCTACCTGCTGGTAACTTCTCCTACACCTTTCAAGGAACAAGCGGAAGAATGGGAAGCCAGAGACGTGAACGGAACTGACTTGATGCTAGTTCAAGTGATAGCAAGCCAGACCCCGCAAACCAGTCCAGGTGCTAAGTGGAAAACAGACGAATGCTTTACGGGATGAAATGAGATTTTTCATGGGTGTAGGACATGGAAACTGCGGTAGCTCCAAGCGCGGCTTATCTCAGAGAAATTGAACTCGATCGCCTTGAGTCTCTGGCAACACGATGTGGGGGAAACCCCTTCACACGCGGGTTGCGGCATACGCTTCTAACTGTTTTCCATAACACATTAGACTAAGTTTATTTCGAAAAACATAAAGATTGGTCAAATCAACCTGCAGCATGCCAAAGCCCCTGCCTGTTGGCAGTGAGGCTGACAAAGCTGCGGGACTTCTCCTACATTTTTCTGGTGCAAGAGCCGTGGGTTCGATTTACCAGAATCTGTGGTATTGGATCAGTTAAAGGGGCTAAGATCTTCTACGATAAAAGATCCACAATTCGGAGAGCTTGCAGCTTGAGGCAACCATGCTGAGACAGTTCTTATACCAGGACTTACGATCATCGTACAATATCAGATAAATAGCGGGAGAAAAAACATCATAGTTGCCTCCGCTTATTTACCCTATGATTCTTTGTATCCTCCACCGACGCAAGAGCTTAGGGATCTGGTGGCGTATGCAGAATCAAGTGGTCTCGAGTTCTTAATAGGTTGCGATGCGAATGCTCAACATATTTGTTGTTGCAGAAGCAAATCCAGTCGAAGAGGAGAGAAGCTATTTGATTTCATCACTTCAGCTGGTTTATGACGCCCTACGTTCGCGGAATCGAGAAGAAGCGAAGTAATCTAACAATCTGCACCTCAATAGTGTTAGAGTTGATTACACACTGGCAAATGCTAGACGAGGTCTCACTGTCAAATCACCAATACCTAGAACTCAATCTGACGATTGCGGGCGGACAGTCTACAGTACAAAGACGGAACCCTAGGAAAACGGATTGGACAAAGTTCAATGAACTTCTTGGTAATAAAGTACAGTTCCCTAGACGACTAAGGACTCGTTTAGCGCTGGAAGATGAATTGAAAACTCTGAACTGCACAATTTTAGAGTGCTATGAAGAGGCTTGTCCTATCTCCCGTGGCCAAAGCGGCAAAACGGTTCCTTGGTGAAACCGGGAACTGCAAAAACTCAAGAAATCAACCAGACGACCTTTGAACCGTGCCTGCAAAAGTAATAAGAACGAAGACCTGTTAAATTTCAGGAACTCACAAAATGAATATCCCTTATAGGTGACACTGGAATATCAGGAGTCTTCTACACCGATGGCTCAAAAACAGAATAGGGTTCGGGAGCCAGAGTCTACCTCTCGAATAAAAACGGGATAGTATGCAACGGTTTTTCAAGTTTACGCGGCCCTAAGCGCGGCAAACTGGGAGATTGACGAACGGTTGAAGGGGAGGCGCATGCAATCTGCAGTGATAGACAAGCTGCATTGAGGGCGTTGAGTATCCCTTTGATCACCTCGAAAATTGTTCAGGAATCCAGAAACCATTTGAACTCTATCTCTAGATTGAACGCAGTGGAACTACTCTGAGTACGTGGTCACTGTGGCGTAGAGGGCGTAGAGGGATCAATCCCCCCTATGCCGGAACCGGGGTCAGCAATTGGAGTATCAGTAGCATAAGTCTGCCTTCAAAAACTAGTGGCAGGTGGCAAAGCCTTAATGCTGCTCGACACATTATTATATTATTCCGTTAAATGGGGGTGGCGAGTACAATGGGCCAACATGGTCTGAGTGCTCAGAAACTGTAGCTTCTTCCCCACCACACACACACACCTCATGCAGTAGTGCGCTGACAACAAAACTATTTATTCCACCTGGTTGCTCCCCCGGCCTAGCGGCTGTCAACCTGCCATCAACAGGTGGACGAGCCACTCAGCCGGGTGAGTTTCCAGAAGTGGTGAGTTTCGCTAACCTGCTGTGGAGCTCGGAAGAATCTCCGCTAAGCAGCACCTCACTACCCCACCTCCTGCTGATACCGGGTTCCAGCGATAAAACCCGACTCCTGGCCCGCCACACCATTCTTCTCCCAAACCCCAGCCCCGGGGACAAAATGATTAAGCCTGGACACGGAGACGTTCTTTGACCTGCCATCGACGTCAAGCCTAAAGAAGTGCTCCCCCTGTTCAACACTTCATAAAGGCCCTATTATGGTAGTCGCAAGGACTTCTGGGAAGCATCCACTAGAACCACAACGTGTGTCTAGACGTCCAGGTCCTTGGGGATATTAACCTTCATCGCAGAATGACGGGATGGCGGGGTGATTTTAATTTGACCACGGTATCCCAGAACAAGCGTAAAAGCCCAGTGGTGAAAAGGAATGGATCTGGTATCGAACGCAGAGTCGCTGGGAAGTCTCAAATTCTCCCCCTATACCAACTCGGTGGAACTGGCGCCAAATTCCTCCCGAGGGGCTATACGTACGCCAAGAAAAATGAAAGGCAGAACATGCGACCATGAAGAGTCATCGCGTGCCATTATAGTGGCTTCCAGAGTCCTATGCCAGCGTGCCAGCATCCCCTTGGATTGCGGGTAATACGTAGTCGTCCAATGGCGTTTGAAGCCAAGGAGCTTTCCTAACTTCGCGAAAAGAGCAGACTCAAATTACATTCCTGGTCCGTGATGAATACAGCTGGGACTCCAAAGCACGGGATCCACACTCGACAGAGGACTTCGGATTGTGCCGTAATGTCAGTCAGAGGTATTGCTCCAGGCCACCGCATAAACCTACCAATGATTGTCAGGCAATACTTGTATCCGTGCGAGTCTCGCAAAAGGCCAATGATGCACTGTCTGACCCAAGAGTTAATGTCCTTGTTCAGACGGCCAGAAGCATTCATCTGTGATTAACGGGTTCGTCGTCCTGATGCCTGGGTGCGCAAGATCGTGTATTGAGTGAAATACTTCCCTACGAAAATCAGCCGGAATGAATAGCCTGGGTCCCTTATCTAAAGTCTCACAGAGTAAATAAGAGTTCGAGCTGAAAATAGGGAACTCCTTGAACTTGTATTTCGAGTTTGCTTTCAGGCCCTGAAGCTCTGCGTCGTCTTTTTGTGCATCGACGGTTGCCGTATAATTGACCGTGGCGGGAGCTGTGACTTCCAAGATTCGAGACAAAGCGTCTGCAGCAACATTGCCTTTCCCAGACATGTGTTGGATATCAGAAATAAACTGGATGATATAACTCAAGTGCCGAACTTGGCGAGGGGACGCTTTGTCAGGCTTTTGTCTAAGCGCGAAAGTACGAGGCTTGCGGTCCGTGAACATAGTGAACGTCCTGCCGTCCAGGGAGAATCGTAGTATTTTATAGCGAGATACACGGCACCGCACGCCACCACTCCTCAGTCGGCAAAAACGGAACCGTCCACTAGCCGCGATACGATGAGGAACTCCGAATAGTCGACCTCATCTGATTCCCCTAATTTGATGATTCCTTGGCGTTTGAAGAGTGAAATAGCCGCGCTAAAGGCCAGTATGGCTGAAATGAGGGCGACGCTGGACGCTCAGCGTTCGGGCGCCAGGTCGTGAGTTCGCTTGCGGTTTTCTGCTTGAAAAGGACGATCGGGTAACAGGTCGTCAGGACAACCTACGGACCGAAGTATTTGTTGGTATCATCGCGGATTCGACGAGAAAGCTACCAAATGTACAATCCCGAATTAACACATACGGGTACAGGCAAGTGGACGTGAGTCTTGGTTTGCGTAGGACGCTTTCGAGGCGATTCATCCTGGCGGATGTCAGCTTCCCCATACTAGGCGCAGACTTCTTGTGTCACTATGGGTTGCTGGTGGACTTGCAAAACAAGTCTTTTATATGATAGATCCCACGACCAAACTTAATTCGTCGGGCCAAATGGCATCTCACCCAAGTAACAATCTTTCCGTACTTTTAGAGGACATTACCGACTCTCGTGTTCGGCCAGATTACTACCGAGTGTAGTCTCTCTAAACCAGTGAAGCACAATGTGCAGCACCACATTAACACTACTTGTTCCCCTATCTTCTCGAAGGTGCATCCCCTACCACCCCAGAGGCTGGCTATTGCGCGGAAAGAGTTTGAACAACTTATGCAACAGGCTATCTGCAGACCTTCGGACAGCTGTTGGTTTTCCCCACTCCATATGGCCCCTAAACCAAATGGCGAATGGCGCCCCCGTGGGGATTATAGAAGGCTAAACGAACAAGCTGTTCCAGATGGATATCCTATTCCGCTCATTCACGACTTTGCGCATCATCTCGCAAACTGCCGCATCTTTTCGACCTTCCCTGTAGCTCCAGAAGACATTCCAAAGACGGCAATATGCACACCCTTTGGACTCTTCGAGTTTACACGGATGACTTTCGGGTTGTGCAATGCGGCGCAAATCTTTCAAAGGTTCATCCACTCGGTCCTGCGAAACCTCGATTTCTGTTTCGTATACTTGGATGATGTTTTGGTCGCTTTTTCCTCAGAGTCTGAGCACTTAGCCCATCTCGAGTGCATTTTTCAACGTCCCTTGAGGCCAGTTTAGTCCTAAACGTTGAAAAATTATGGTGAGATTCCTCGGCCACTTCATTTCCCCTGACGGAATACAGCTCGACCCAGACAAGGTTCAAGCGATCTCAAGCTTCCCGCGTCCGAAAACCGTGAAGGATTTGCGGAGGTTCTTGGGCATGCTAAACTTCTATCATCGTTTGTTGCCCAAGGCCGCCCAACACCAGTCTGTTTTGAACGCGTACTTGTCTGGCCCCAAAACAAAGGACAGATTGTATGGTCTCAAGAGGCTGTCCGCGCGTTCGATAGCAACTGGCTGATGCTACACTCTTGGCATTTCCTCGACAAGACGCACCCCTAGCCGTTTTTGTTGATGCCTCTGACATTATAGTAGGTGCTGCTCTTCACCAAAAGGTGAATCAAGTCTGGCACCCGTTGAGCTTCGTCTCCAGACAGTTAAACTCTGCTTAACGTAACTACCGCACTTACAGTCGAAAACTGCTCGCCGCGTACTTGAGCATTAAGTACTTCCGCTTCTCCCTTGAAGGCAGGCCGTTCACAGTATTCACGGACCATAAGCCTCTCACGTATGCTTTGAAACAAAAGCCCGACAAAGCGTCCCCTCGTCAGCTTCGACACCTGAGTTTTATAAGCCAGTTTACGTCAGACATCCAGGACAACATAGCTGCTGACGCTTTGTCACGTGTCTCCGAGGTTAACATCCCCGCTGCACTCGACTTCTCGGCTATTGCCAAGACGCAGGAGGATGACGCAGTACTGCAGAGCCTCAAATCCAACCCCAAATACAAATATCGAGAGTTGGCCATCTTCGGCTCGAATATCTTTCTCTGCTGCAAAGAATCGGAAAAGGGATCCCGGCCATACATTCCAGCCACCTTTCGCAAGGAACTATTCCACGCGGTTCACGACTTAGCGAATCCAGGCATCAGGATGTCAAATTGGTTAGTCACCGAGAAATAATTCTGGGATTCCATGAGTAAGGACATCAACTCCTGGGCCAAAGAGTGCATCGCATGCCAAAAGTGTAAGGTCACCAGGCATGTAAGAAAAGAAGTGGGCTCGTTTCCCCGCACTACCAAGAGGTTCCATACCATACACCTCGACATCGTAGGACCTTTGCGAGACTCGGACGGTTACAGGTTCTGCCTTACAATCATCGCGGTGGCCTGAGGCAATACCTCTTGTGGCGAAGCCCTCTGTTGAGAGTGAATCCCTCGCTTTGGTGTCCCTGCAGTGATCATCACTGGCCAGGGAATGCAATTTGAGTCGACTCTTTTCTTGGTGTTAGGCAAACTCCCCGCGATGATCCATGCTGGACTCAGCTCTTGCCTCTCATCTTACTCGGCCTACGAACAACCCGCCCCGCGAAGCTGGTATACGAGGAGAACCCAGGACTCCCAAGTGACCCGGTCTTCGACAAGAGATCAGGTCTCACAGATTCGCGATTGCTGCGCTTGCTGAAAGACAACCTTCGCCACATGAAAACCACACCTCCCACACGACACTCGTCCGCAGCTGCCTGCGCTCCCAAGGTGCTGGACATGTGCACGCACGTTCTGGTCAGGACGGATGCTGTCCGGAAGCCACTGTAGCCTCCATATGAAGGACCGTACCGTGTTCTCGAGCGTGGAAAGCATTTCTTCCAGTTCGAGATGGGGGGACAGAAAAAGGCTGTCTCCTTATCCAGGTTGAAACCCCTTTGCCGTATTATGGGGAACGCATTTCCGAAATCAGTCCCTGAAACCCCTAGGTTTCCTCTAGGGGCGGAGTGATGTGACGCAGCGAAATAAATTTCGAATGGTGTTAATTCGATTGACAGTGGCCACTATCGGTGTTCTCCGTGGCGGAGCAGGCCGTGATTTAAAAAATGATGGATTTAAAAAAAAAATGAATTTGGTTTAATGTCAGTTTTTTTAAGTAAGAGAGTTGAAGAAAAGTTTTGTTCATCTTGTATAACAAATTTATTTACATTTTTTAAATAAAATAAAGTTACATGAGGACGAAGCGAGTTGCATTTAACTCTTGCAGAAAGCTCAGGATTTCCTCAGGCGTCAACCATCAACTTGCCAGAATCATTTTGATTTGTTTGCACGACAAAACTACCAAATTACCAGAATAATTCTCACAAAAAAAATGCCCCCAAATTCGCCCCTGCACTGGAATTATCATTCAATAGCCATCGCACGCTGCGCGCACAGAAATCGCACACACACACACCAGCCAACCCCTGCGCTCGGCGGAATGACTCCGACGTGTCCTGACTCGGCGACTTGTTGACTTTTCGCTTCTGAAATTCAACCTCGCATCGCATCGCGCTACACTTGACTTTCCATGCATCTCGCGGCGGCGTGGTTGTGTGAGTGCGCGCGCACGGGCGTTGCTGCCTGTTCCGTTGCCCGGCCGCAGTCCTCCCATCCAAGCTTCTCCTCCTTTTCTCCTGCGCACCCGACCGAGCCCGAAGCAGTTGCACGGTCCGACGGTTCGCCGAGTGGACTCGGATCCGGCTCTTCCCCTGAGCCTAATGAGCGTGTGTCAAAGGGCGGGGGTAAGAATGGGATGGAAAAAAGACGAGAGGAAGGTCCACTTAAGCCTTTGCCGTCGCTGCACTCGCCGTGTACTTGTGCGCGGGAGAGTGTGTGTGGAATTAACCCTTGCCGCCTGCGAGAAGGGCTTGCGACTTGATCGCTGTGGGCGCAACCGAGCAATCAGGCGCGAGCGAAGGACACTCGACCCGTTGGTTCCGCACCCGTGGCGAGGGCAGTGCGCCCTCCCCTGCCGTCCCGTGCGTCATTCGAGGCAATCTCGTGACGCGCCAGGCGGCCTAGATTTCCCGCGAGACGGAAAAGGAGAGAACCTTCGCTGCCGATCGCGAATCCACTGAGCGGACTCGGCATTGCGCTAGTGTTGGTGTGCGACCGCATTTCACGTTCCGTCCGCTGGCGGCGAACGGACTCGACCGTGTACGTGTGCGGCCGCAACCCACGAGCGACGACGCTGGCTCAGGTTTATCCCTGCCGTCCGGGGTTCAGTTTTGAGTTTGCCACTGGAGCGGTAACAGGGCTCGAAAGCGGTCGAGGGTCATCCGGAGTCCTTCCCAGTAGTAAACGTTCCAATAGAGAAGTTCCTTGTGCCGCAGTTGGTGCTGCGCCGTCCGCCGCAATCGCATTTTCCCATTTCACGAGAATTGTTTGCCGCGCAGTTTCGCGGCATTGAGTGCGGAGGCAACGAGTATCGGCTGCAAGTCGCTTGTCAACAAAGTGCACGCCGCAGACGCTCTGTGTCGATTGTTGTGCCGCCGCCAGTGGTTGGCCGCTCGAGTGTCACAATTTGATTTTTGCTGGACGCTGCGCGTTTCCGTTCGAGCCATCGAGTCCCGCGGAACTCACCGCCCTCCGCGTCCGGGAAGTGTGTCGATCGCTGGGTCAGCTTTCCCCCGAGTGACTGTTTACGAATTCCGAACTCCAGCGGGGCAGGAAAGTGGAAGCCGCGCGGGGAGGAAGTCGTTGCGAAATTAGTGCACGCTCGCCGCACTCAGGATATGATGTCATGACGCGAGCTCTAGCCGCGATCGGGACAGTGAATCACGACCAATCGCCCAAAGGAGCTTAGCGCCCCGCTCGCCGCGCAGCACGGTCGATCGCGTGTCGCAACCCTTTCGCCCAACCCTAGCTTGACGCAATGCTGACGTGTAGTCCATGAACCGCAACCTCCCACCAGCAACAGGAGTCGCCCTCGAGTGCCGTCCCGTCCCTCGCCGAAGGAAGTGACCTCGATCCATCCCCGTCTGAACAGTCGCACACGGAAACGAATCGTGGAAAGTTTGTGTACCTGCGGAACGCGAGCGACGAGGGGTTTTCCTTGCCAGCAATTTAGTCGTCCCTCGCGGTTAACTGCGCGGAGAGAGAGAGCCTTGAGTGGAAGGCGAGTGTCACCCATCCCCACCCCGGCAGCAGCCAGTCCGGTGCCGCGATCGGTCTTCGTCGCCGACCACAGCTGAGTTGCGTTTCACAAAAGGATTAAGTCGGTCGTGCTCTCCGCGATCCGTGCCGTCCCTGTGCTGTGGTGTCTCAGTGAATGCGAGTCGCGATCATTCCACCCCCGGACGTGTGCCAAGCTCCTTCGGCCTCTATCAGCCTGTGCTCGGGATTGCACCCTCAGTATTCGGGCAAACACTTGTTGAACAGTTCGCAGCGGAGCAGTGAGAACAAGAAGTGAAAACAGTGCACCCGGAAGTGAAGTGAACTTTATTGGATTCCCAATTTGAGTGGCGCATCCGCCCTGGTTCGAGTAAGCCGACAAGGAGATGTCCTCGAACATCGTCCTGTGCCAGAGGATTGTCAAAGGTACGTAGTTCCAAATACTTTGTGGCAGCAGTGTGCCTTGTGTTTCCCCCGACGCGATCAGCGCCTTGGTTGGGCCCCGAGCTTTCAGCGGAGAAGTGGAAGCTCCCCCATCCCCATCGCCAGTGAATTATGTCATCTCGCCGTAATGTGTTTCTCGTGTGCTCTTCCTTCTCTCTCGTGCACGCGGCTCTCCCCGTTCTTAGATAAACGTCGGGTTCCCTTGGCGGTTGTTCTTTTTTCACCGTTGGGGGAAGAAATAGGGTCTCGGCTGTGGAGGGTTGCCAGATTTTGTCGCCTCCGTGGAGCCTGGAAACGTGGCGTCTTTCTAGGGCGGTGTCAAGAGTCACGAAGTGAGTTAGCACCGGATCAGGGGGGACGCGCGGTGACAGTGGTTGTGTGTCAGAATTTCGGGGATAAGATGGGGGTCTGCCTGTCAAAATTCTCGTAGATGAGAGGGTAATGAACTCTTGGAGCTTAGAACTGTATGGCGAATGGGGTCATCGCGGTGTCGTCGAGCTGAATTTATGGTGCTAACAGTTATCTGCGCTAAGAGGGAAAGACGTCATCCGCGGATCCAATTGGCCGCGAGTTCTTGTACGATATGGCAGGCGGTGCTAGGTGAAAGCGGCCGAAAGCAATGTAGGCCTAAGTCAACGGACGCAGGTAGAGCGTTCAGGTGAAATGGTGCTACGGGCGATCTTGGGGTTTCTTTGAACTGAATCTGGGTGAAAAGAATCAGCCACCGAAGCTGTTGGAATTTAGCGCTGGGAGGCCATTTGAATATCACAGTCCACCCCTTATTGGTTGCTTCGGGATCACCCCTATTGTCATCACCCCGATGTTGGTACTTTCACTGGTTGCTCGATGCCAAACGCAGTGGAGGCTCTGAGATCTAAAGGCCTGAATTTGTCTATTTCTTTCTGAGGTTTGAAGTCATGAATTTGCCTATTTCAACTCCCAGGAAAGCAGCGAAAAATGCGTGAGTTTGTACGTCATTAGGGGTTCAAAAACGGGGAATAAAGCCCACATTGGTGTTATAGAAACTGCGAAAAATGATTATTTTCAAAAACATTTTGTCTCGGGGGAAAATGACCAGACACGAACTAAACCCTCTGAGAGGGGTTCATGTCCCTCAGATGTCTTCTTTTAGTTGAGACTCCTTGAGGGGGACTGTCAAAAATTTTCCATGATAGACGACTGAATTTGAGTCCTGAGTATCTTTATAGAATTGATTGTGACATTTTCCCTCAAAAAATGTTCCAAGGACCATAGGCAAAGTAAAGGATTCTATTGATAAAAGAAGGGAAATACAAACGGGATCAGATCTTCCTAAAATAAGGCAGATATCCTTCAAAATCTGTAGTTTTATGCACAACACTATATCAGCCCCGTCAAGGTAAAAAAAATATACGATTCACTCCGAATAACTCACTTTGAATATATTGGGTTGGAGAGACAGGGTCTGCCTCGTCTTCTTTTTCTATCATAGATATTGCTCTTATAGACTTTCCGGGATGGATCATCCTCATCAACAGGCGAAAGCTTTCGACACTGTAAATCACAAGATACTTCTATCCAAACTCTCGTCCCTAAACGTTCTCATACCACTTGTTTTATGGCTTGCCTCTCTTACCTTTCCAACCGATCCTGCCGCGTCTCTTTTGACGACTGTACTTCCCGCTTCTTCTCCCCCTCTTCTGGCGTCCCACAGGGATCTATTGTGGGTCCTTTGTTATTTTTATTTTTTATTAACGACCTTCCTCCCCTCCTTATTTGTCTTTGCTCTATGCAGACGACCTTAAGTTGTTTTCCGCTATATCGTCGCCTATGGACTGTGTTTCCCTTCAATTTAACTTAGAAACTCTGGTTTGTTGGTGCTCGACTAATGGTTTAGCGCTAAACGTCAGAAAGTGTCACTCTATGTGCTAGTCCCTAAAATCCTCACCCACTTCTTTCTCCTACTCTCTTAACGAACATTCCTTATCCTGCTTAAATTTCACTCAAGACCTCGGAGTCACTTTCGACAATAACCTCCGGCAATGGGTGTCAACATTGCCTCGATGTCATCAATCGAGCAGCAAAATTGTTAGTTATAGTTCGCTCCTCCTCTGATTTTGACTCCATCCAACCCTCCTTAGCTCTCTTCAATTCTCTCGTGAAGAATACCCTCGAGTATTGCTCCGTGATCTAGTCACCCTGCCGTAACTGTGTCTTGCCCGTTCACCCGTTCCCTCTTCTTTAAGAAAAGCTTTTCTCGTGTAGATTACCTCTCCCGCCTCCGCTTTCTGAACCTTCCCTTCCTACAACAGCGTAGATCCTATCTGGATCTATGCACATTCTTTAAACTTTCCTTGGGTCTGAATGGACTGCTCCGCCGCTGACGAGATCTCCTGCCGTCCTGCGCAGACATTTTCAACGTGCCCTTCGCGGAGCTCGAAGTCTACTTCCATTCCCCGATTCCTAGGCTTTGCCGAAATTTTAATGCTGAACAGCTTGGTCCTTTTAACTTCCCTACTTTAAGTAGTTTTAAACGTAGGATAAGTTTTTTTGCTTTCTCCTCCTCCTGAGGACAATGATTAATTGGAATTTACTTTGTTTGTTATCCGTTGAATTAAATTAAATAAATAAACTGCGCAACAACCTGTATCCGGTCTACGCCTGCCTTAATAAGGAACTCCAGACATCCCGGTTTTGCGTGAAGGTCTACCAATTTGATATCCTTAAAAGCTGTCTGGCGTCCAGTCCTACGCCATCATTCCATCTCAGGCAGGGTCTGCCTCGTCTTTCCTCTTCTACCATAGATATTGCCCTTATAGACTTTCCGAGGTTTATCATCCCCATCCAGACGGTCATGGTATCGCTCACAGATTTCGTCGTTATGTAGGCTGCGGAATCGTCCATCCTCATGTAGGAGGCCAAAAATTCTTCGGAGGATTCGTCTCTCGAACGCAGCCAAGAATACGCAGTTTTTCTTGCTAAGAAGTCTCCGAGGAATACATGAGGACTGGCAAAATCATTGACTTCCAGAGTAAGAGCTTTGACCCTATGGTGAGCCGTTTTTGTAAACTGAAATAGGCTCTGTCAACAAGCAACAATCGTACGCGGATTTCATCGTCATAGCTGTTATCGGTTGTGATTTTCGACCCTAGACAGGGGAAGTTATCAACGGTCTCAAAATTGTAGTCTCCTATCTTCATTGTTTTCGTTTGATAAGTGCGATTTGGTGTTGTTGGTTTTTTCGGTTTTTAGTGCTGACGTTGCCACCATTTATTTCATCTTGCCTTCATTGATGTACAGCCCAAGATCTCTCTTTTCAATTCAAAATGCTTTGCTTTGGTCTTTTTCACTGAGTTTTAATTTTCATTCTGTTGTGATCGCCCCCACGCTTTCAAAATAGATCCAAATACGTAATGGCTCAGGAAACGTGGAATAAAGCCCACACAAACTGTCCACAAGATTTTCCTTTAATAAAACCCAGCTTTGGATGCTATTTGTCCTGTCAGATCACGCTCTTTCCAGATTTCACTTTAGGTGAATCAGTTTTCATGATTCAGTTTCGAGTACGGGAATTGGCTGAAATAAGGGTCTTTCATGCGCTTATAATGCACAACCTCCAATTCAAATCCTTGTTAGAGGGCACTAAATTAGACCTATAAAAAGATCAAGGAGTAAAAACGAAACAAAATCTGTTGACAGGGCTCATTCCTAAAAGTCGTTGGCCTTGGGATATCGGACAAACTTAGTGTTGCAACTTCTGGTCTGTCAGAACTTATCAAAAAACAGCATTCTCCAATAGTTTGCTTTCCTTTCTTCAATAAAACGTGAATTGATTCAAATTGCCAGACGGTCGTCTCTCTTTATTTTTTTTTTGTTTGTTAAATTTTGAAAAGAGTAATCACAGCGCCTTGAGAGTCTAGGATGGAATTGTTACCCGACGAAATTACTTCTCGCTAAGCTATGACTGACAACAGCTTCCTCTTCATATTTCGGCTTCATGTGTATCCAGGAATCAACCCTAGCACTTTGATTGGCTTTATCTTCGAATTGGCTGCTCCTCATGAGCTTCAGCTCCTTAGGAATTCGTGCTTCATCAAAGTAAGTCGTTCAGCTTAACTCTTTTCAGTCGTTTCGAATGACTTTTGATATCTGTCAATTTTTGGATTTCATTAATCTCATGGAAGCGTCAGCGGTGATTATGCTTAATTGGATACTCTTTAATGACTACTATCTGTGGTTAGAGCACAAAACTGTCGTACAGAAGATCTCGGTTAAAATCTCATTGGTTTCACGATTTGACGTCGGATATCAGTCGATTCAACTCCTGAGTCAAATCAGGGTAATAATCTCGGGCGAGCGCAATGCTGATCACTTTGCCTCCTATAGGATACTGTAATCCTTTAGTGTACCGTTACGGTCTTGAATGAATTGCTTTAACACACTTCAAGGCTCTGATCCAATTGGTTTGTCGCGCCAATGGTTATTATTATTATTTTGAATACACCAGGGAGGGTCTACAATGCTTCTTAACACATTGTTTTGAAGAGTTTGAAGAACTGTCAAACTAGTTCGTTTGACACAGCCTCAAAGCCATATGGTCTCCAGGGCAAATTAATAATTTGTCTTCAATAATGAGCTAGGAATTCTCTCCAACAATCAGTACACCTGTCCTTACTTTTTTAGAGTGTGTCTTTCCCAGCTGAGTTTAGCATCAAATGTCATACCCGAATATTTGACTTTATTCATCTGCGGCGCGCATGCTATTCGTTGATGACACCTTTGGCTTAATTTGCTCTTTTGTTGGTGGAGTTTCTTTTAGTGTGATTTTCCACGCCTTAGTCTATTCTATAGTGTAGTCAATGCCTTTTGTTAACTTCTTTGTTACTCCAAATTCTTCTCCAGAATGAAGGTGTCATTCGCGATTGTCGCTATTTTAGCTTCGTCACTGGTAGGTACGTCATCCACATAGAAATAGTATTGGATCCAAAACACTGGTTTGCAGAATACCAGCTACCATTTTGTTGAATTCAGAGTAGGTCCCTTCAAATTTCACTCTTAATAGTCGCTCAGACTACTACTAAGGCTTTAGAATCTCGACGAATTCTTCTGGGAGCATATTCACCCCTGAAGAAGGGAGCAAATTTTTCCCGAAATGTCGATATATGCTGCATAAAAAATACTTCTAGCGACGGAGACGGTGTTGAGTGTTCATTTCTTCCGAGAGGTTCCTATGCAATTTATGCAGAATACCTTTATATTACACCTTACTGAACACCTGAGCGATATCGAGAAAACTGGCTTAACATATTTGCTTTTTTTCCTTTCAATTTCCAATCAGATTCGTGATCCTGTGATCCTGCTGGACTGTAGACTGATTTTCACGGAAAACAAATTGGTGGTATAAGATTTTCAGCAAGAATGACTTGCTTAAGTCTCTTCAGAAGTAGGCCCTTCAGTCTGCAGTTGGGAGAAGCAATATTGCCTAATGCGATACGGTTTTAATTGGTTCCAATTTTGTTTAAGGATTTAGGGGTCCTAAAAGTCCATATCCGCTTGACGTCGGACCGGCCCAAATTGGAAGCAGCTTATTTCCCCCTTTTTTGGTTTACGGACCCTTCATTTAGGGCTTTGCACCCAAACTTCAAAAAATATTAGGCGAAGACGGCTTCACGGTTTCTTACCAGGACAGAGACAAATCATCAGACCCTTTTTTGGTCCACGAACCCTTCATTTAGGGCTTAGCACACTTCAAAAAATATTAGGCGAAGACAGCTTCACGGGGCAGAGACAAATCGTCAAACGCGGCCTCACTTCTGTCCTGGGAACAGCGTGACCTTTATATAATTCGTAGGACATGACATGGCTGCGAATTATATATGGTAAGAAACCGTAAAGCCGTCTTCGCCTAATATTTTTTATTATTCGATCATAA
The DNA here is from genome assembly GCF_905115235.1 of Hermetia illucens. Lineage (NCBI taxonomy): Eukaryota > Metazoa > Arthropoda > Insecta > Diptera > Stratiomyidae > Hermetia > Hermetia illucens. Next base: position 39,024,797 of record NC_051854.1, read on the forward strand.
CTTTTACCACATTGTTGAGGAACCTAAAATACGAAAAAACCTTTTCTGGCCATGCTTTCAATATTCTTTTGAAATTTCCCTCGAATGTGTAAAAATCAGTGACATCAAATGTTTTTGCCACGTTAATCGGCCAAACCCATCAATAATTTTGCCTCGATCTCCGCGATCTTCCTTAAGGGAAGTGAGTAGCAAAAATTGAAGGTAAAAATCAAATGTTTTCTATTAGCTTAAAAAATTCTTGAGACTGTCCTGAATCTAATGATATGTCTAAAAATTCAAATCCAATAACTAGAAGTATTTTTATAAAATTATTGAAGTTAATTGGTATGACCTGTGAGTTAGCAGACCATGGTCCGAGTGTTGGCCCTGAGGTAGAAGGCCCAGGTGTTGGTTCAGGGGTAGAAGGTCGAGGTATCTCTTTCTGCCGTTCTTGAGGTCTTCTACACCTAAACACTCTTTCCTTTTTTGGAAAACATGGGTGCTTTGGGGCATCGCGCAAAACTAGTAATAAATGACGCGAAATGAAGGTAACACAAGTTGATCTGCGGTTCACAATGCTTCTCCAGGCTTCACCATGTCAAATTTTCGTATAGAATCGATGTCAATCGTCCACCGTCCACTCTAAAGGGGTAGAATAGAGTTGAAACTACAACTGTAGTGTGAAAAATCGATAAGAAAGCTGGGAAATATGAATCGCGATATTTTTTTTCTGGAAGGGACAAATATACGAGGTGATTTCCCATTGCCCCATTGCTACCCACTCCCCTTAATCAACTTAGAATTATAATGGAATGAACAATTGGATTTGCTAACCGTCATCAACGTAGTTTTGATATTACTTCAATGTTCTCAACTCCTTTTTTCTAGTTGAGCCTTTAAGGGTGCCCTGACATTCTTTTGAATATGATTCCAGCCGCAATTATGTTTGCTATTATTCAGTTAAGGGTAAAGTCAGACAGAAAACCACATGCTGGATGCTTCAGGTATGAAAAATTTTATGTTGTGAATATATGATTATCTAAAAAAGGGGAAAAATTAACCCCCCGCCCCTATCTAAGAACGAATCACTTCCTAGAACGCTTAACCTCGAATTCAACTATTATAGATAGAGTACGTTATTGACAATTTCCTGATTCGTCTAATAAGTGAATTTCGCTGAAATGGAGTCTTGAGGGACCGTCTACCAATTTACAAGTAGTAGAAATACTCATTAAATTTTGGGTCTTTCGAAAAGCTATTTTGTTTTTTTTTTCTTCAGTGAAAATGAAAGATATGATTACCACACAATGTATAAATTTTCAATCAGATCAAATATTCTCCATTTTGATCTGACACCTTCATCGTTGTGGCAGTATCATGGTTCTACCCTCAAAAATTCGTTGATCCTTGGTGGTAAGAAGCTGATCCAAGTCTTTTTTGGCATCCTAAATCAAAAGATTGTTTTTTATTAAAAAGAATTTGCAAGGGTTGATCTGGAAAGTATGGTGTATATAGCAATGTATTCCATGCAAACTGTAAAAGCGTCTGGTCAGTTAACAAATGAATGTTAGATCTTGTATCGGCTTAGCGGAACACGATATCTTCCTCTATCAATCAATTTTGTCATCAATTTTTGTAGATATCCAGATATGGCTATCTAGTTGGGCATGAAAAGCTATAATTAACTAGTAAGACTCGGTTTTAGCGCTTTCCGCTTCACTCCGAATTCTAAAAAAAGCTTGATGTGCTTCTTTTTGAAAAGTTATGCCTATTCGCGCGGTATACTGAGCCACCCTTAAGGTTTCAGGCCAAATGCTGGACGCTAAAACTCAAATGACTAGTTCTCCATGAAAGTTTCGAATCGATATTGTAGAAATGTGTGTTCTAGGCATGTCTTCTTCTTTTTCTTCAGCTTTTGTCCCGTTCACAAGCGGGGTCGGCTCGTCCTGATCGGTTTCGCCATTTGGTTCTATCAAATGCCTGATCTGGATGCCATTTCGAGGCTTTTAAATCCCCATCCAGCTTGGGACCAGCATACTATGTTAATAGCATGGTGGAGTTGAGTGTTCTAGGCATGTCAGGTTCGGAACATTATGTTCTTGGTATCTAGTTGATAGGAAACCCCGATTCCCACATACAAACTAAAAGAGTAAATAATTCTCAGTTCTGATATGTGGGCCGCCCACTGTTAACATGAAGTCTCCATTCTCAAGGTATGTGAGGAATAACTTATCGATTCCTGATATATGGTATGAAGAAAGCTACTTGGCAGAGTCTTCACAAATGTATGTTGTTATAAACCGCTCACTTCGCAGTAATACTCACTCAAAATATTATTTTGATTGCCCAGCGTTTATGTATTGGACCCATCTGATCATTGCTCATCTAAGGGATCAATCTTGTCAAGAAATCCGATGTTGGGTATTTGACATTTCGTTACTCTTTGAATTATCGTGAGCTGGTGATGCGCGGTCGTATACATGATTCATGTTTCCGAACCATAATTTAGGACTCATAAAGCAGTGAAGTTGGACACTTTTTGACTTTGCTCTTGATGAATACATTCCTGGTTTCCTGAACCTCTAACGACTGTTGCTGACTCCGAAACCTAAATACACACTTTAACCGATAGAATCAACTGGGTCGCATACTAGGTTAATGACGGCATCTCTGAAGCTTGCGTTCTCTTTGTTCGGCTTCGGAGTTATAACCAATGGGGATGATATCGTCCACAAAACGAACACGGTTTTGACACGAACAGTCAATTTGTATACCGTATTCATCGCAGTGCATCCAGACCAACAGTGGCGAGTTTTGGGGAAGAAATGAACTGGGATGAACTCCTCTCTTGGCTGGAATATACAGCGGACGGTAAAAGAGTTGATTTACAATAGAGCGGCCAGTGTTTTATGCCATACGGATATATGATACATAACTTCTTATTGATGTCGCATCTTTTTGACTTCGCTGAAACTATGATTTACTGCGTTTCCCATAATTGCTTTTAATTTGTTGTAGAAGAACTGCCATTTGCAATTTGTCAACCTTAGCTTCCATGCTCGGGACTTCCTACAACTTAAATAAATACCCGATCCCTGTCTTATTATCCTCTCTCTACTTACACCTTGAATGCTCCTGGGGTTATTATAATAGATGGGTATTGACACCAATGGCTGATACATTCCGGACCAGGAACTAACGACTTACTTATCTAAAAACCTCCTCGGTGACAGTTACATATAAGTGAGTATCATAGCGTTGCTGGATGGTATATTTTAAGCATAGCGTAATGAGTTCCGGAAGACGAGGCAGACCCTGCCTGAGATAGAGCCATGGCTTTGGCCAGGACGCCAGACAGCTTTTAGGGATATCGAATAGGTGGACTTCGGCACAAAACCGGGATGTCTGGAGTTCCTTATTAAGACAGGCCTCTCTTCTCAGTCAATAGCTTTAAATTTAAATTTAACATTTCTTTTGAACATAATACTGACTGCGGTCGGTTTCTTTAAGCAACGAAATGTTAAACCTTCATTACAATCAATAATACAATTCTCACGTGTGACACACTCGACCATTAACAGCAAATTTTCCATTTTCGGATGACACTTAAAACTTTTTGTAATGAATAAACCTTTTGTGTCTGCTAAATGCGAAACTTTCCAAAATTTATTTGCGTAAAATCAATTCAGCTAATGTCAGGCTGTAATATAAATAAATGCTCATATGTAAATGCGTTTTTGACGTATTGAATCTATTTATAATTTGCAGTTAATACGTCACAAATTAGAAACTGACAAATGGGAAATACCCTGAAAATATATCTTGGACTTTCGTGAATGGTTACCTTCGTAGACTGTCTCGCAAGAAATCATTTTTTGGTCACCTCAAACACTATTTGTTTTGAAACTGCTCTTTCCAACCTTTCTCCAGTCGTTCTGTCTCCCATTCAGTTGCCTTTCACTCGAAACCTATTCCGTCTAATTTGGAAGTTCGATTCAGGCAGCAAGCCCGGGAGAGTTAATAATTAATAAGTCATACTTTGTGACCAGAAATTTAGAGCATTATTCTATTCCCTTCTCTTTTTCCATTCCTACATTGCTTCCCCGAAACACTTATGTGTCCATCAAAAGTCAGCCATTTGTAAGACACATATTGTTCTGTGAAATTGCTCTCCAGCGAATACAGAGGGTTTCTGACCGGTTTGACCTACGCCCTTTTTATGAATCTCGTTTTTCACACAGTCCAACAGAAAAGATGATAAGGGATGGGTTTCATGCCATAAACGACGCATGTGTTCAGAAAAGATGAAGGGGATGAAAACTGTCAATGAGTGGTCCAATGAAGGATTCGCAAATTTTTCCATGGCGTCTCACAGCAGGTTACAAGGGAAAACATCAACGGGGTGCGTTCATTTGAGATAACTAAGGCGGTTCTTGGTATTTAGATTTTTATGTCCTAGAAATTGCTGCTCGCTTTGTCAGTTGATATTGAAATCGAAGTGAACTCGGTATTATTTGGCATGAATTTGATTCCCCAATCCTAAGAAATGAGGCTCGCGCATGCAGCACAAATTTGGATATTCGCAATTTTTCTAGGTTCCACGTGCCGGCACTGGATCATCGATATTGCTTGCTATCCTCATTTCCATCTTGGAATTGATATCGTCTTTGGGCGAAGAGCTGTGCCTGTTGCTTGAGGGCTCCGGGGTCCGTAAGTTTGTTGGCTGGGGTATTGTTGTTGCCGCTCGCTTCCATGCCCTCTTTGTCCGTTGGCTTTAATGGGCATTCCATTTTCCTGCTTTTTTTTATTTTCTTCTCACATTCCCAACCTGCCTGTGCTGTTGCCTCCATTCACACGAAACGTAGATCTTACGTATTTCGTACGGTACTTGGAGGAGTCATTCACCTCAGCAACGTTGGTAGCGCAAGAAAAGCTTTTTTCCCAAAGATAGTGGCGGACGTACCACCGATGTTTCCTCAGGCAGATAAAATTACGGCTTTCTTCTCGCTGTGAGGTGATTGAAAGCAGCTGGATAATGCAGAATTGTCCGATGGGTTTCTTCTGGGTGAGCCCATGCGCGGCATAGGATGTTCATTTGAGCCGGTCGCTGATCGGATGGAGCCTGCGATTTCCCAAAAGCCTTCAAAATTCAGGTGGAAGCAGATTAAAAGATCTCCGAAATACATAAGTGGGCTAAGCTCTTTCACAATATCTTTCCCAAATGCGATGAGAAGAAGCTTAGCACCTATCGCAGGTAAGCTCCAAAGATTTTCGGTGGTACCTCGACCAAATCAGAGTTCCAATCACGTAATAAACTAGATCTTTGGCTCAGCTGGAGTGATGCGCAAGTGAGATTGCTCGCACTCTCAGATACTCGCTCGCCACCGCTACGATCGTTGTATCATCATCGCAATGGCGGTGATCTTCATCAGCATAAAATTCAATGGATAGACAGACGAGTCAACAATGATAGGCAACAAGTGTGTGCTGCATGCATGTCTGTTCGACAGAGCATAACACTTGCGCGACGCTACTAGACGGAGGTCACTGACCAAATTATGTTGATGTCGTGCTTTCTTATCGTCATTGCGTTGTGGTGCGTTCAGTGATATCTTTTTATATCCACAATTCAAATACTTTTTTATATCTCAGCGGCCCAGAAACTTTTCCGATACTCTAATTGCTGATATACTGGCATATTCGGTCGTAAGATATTTATGATAAAATGAAGATTTCCACTGAAAATCCCCACCACCTACGAAATAAGATGAAACGTTACTGAAGCAACTCAGTACTTTGACTCATTAGAAGCAAATGGCAAAGGTTATCGGTTATCGGCTACTCCTCCTCAAGAAGCTATGGCCCCTTAAAATGGACTGTTTTTTATATCACCATGGTTTTAATGTTTAATCCTACCTCATGAAGGAGAAAGGATCAGGAGGATATATAGAAGAAATAGGAACCTATCTCTTTCTAATCCCGTTGAAGGATTATGGCTCCCTCTATCTCTTGTTTCTCCCGGGAGTGAGCCTGGCAAATGAAACCTTACCATGATGACACCAAAAGACCCCACCATCATACCTTGTTAAGCGGAGTTGATCGTCGAGTTTCTTCAATGGGATTTGATAAGGACGATCTCCCGCTTCTCCCTTCATACTCTCCTTTTGTCCTGAACTGATTGAATTTAAAGTTGAACCCTCTCCTTTTGACATGAAAATAGCCCCAATCTAGGGCGCCATAACTTTGTAAAAGGGGATAACCGTCGGAATTTTTTAACGGGATAAGAAACTTTACCATGATGATATAAAAAACCGCTTCGATAGGCATGAAGGTCCTGGAGGTTTAACGTGAGTACCTGCCGTGTAGGCATAATCCGGACACAGATTAATTTGTAGACCACAAACAGAGCTCCGCCACGACTGGCGCAGCGGTTCTGATTTATACTGAGTGCAGGCTCAGCATTCATATCAGTGGATGTAAGGCCTATCTAACACCTCTACCGCAACTGGGGAGTACGGCACTCGAGTTGTATAGCACAACTCCATACTTGAGCACCAAAGAGTTCTGCCGCAATGTAGACATAACCACAACCACCATGAAACTCCCACAAGGAGGTCAACCGCAAATAACCGGGCCGAGAGCACATCCCTGTAGCATATGCTCTCAGAGGGCCATGGTACCAGATAACCTCCGGTGAGGCTTCGTTGCAGGAGCAACTTCAGATGAGTCCCTTGCAGACTCGAGTCTGTTCGCTCTCCTCAAGTATGTGGGGACGGCACTCCCCAACGGATCACTTCGATGGGCAGTCACTTTTTCAAGAGATGCGGCTGCCACAAGTTTTCATCATTCCTAGTTTCCTTTTGATTGAACAATTTGGTGAAAAAACAAGTACCGTATTTCGGAAACCAACTGTTCCCCTCTTTGGTGTTGTCACTAGAAGGGAGCAGTTGGTTCCCGAAGATATTTATTTTTTTCATCAAACTTTTCAACTAATAAAGGAGCTAGTCCTTTCAAACCGTTTAATTTTATTTAAACCTTGACTAACAAACCACATCCTAACTCAAACTATGAACAATAAGTAATTGAATGTTACACGAGTAGCGTCCATCTCCTGCTTCAGTCCAGATATTTGGTGCCTTTCCGAATTGTTGTAAATCTTTGCGTATCTAACTATAAACAATATTAGCAAGCGTAATAACTATTTTTTGCTTTGTGGAAGTTCATACTCACTTCGTAAAATATCTGTTACGAAGTCTGCCTGCAGGATTTTCAAAGGTGGTTGATTTGCCATTGATTCTGCTTGTCTTTACGCTGCTATAAATGGTGTGGAATCTTATTAGCCAATTGTGGGCATTTAAATTTCCGGTTTTCTTCATTAGTGCAATAGACGGAATTAGCACTGAAATTTCACTATACGCCTTCTCCTGCACACTACGAACTGTCTTCAAAGACATCAACCGACTGAATTCTGCTCCCATATTATGGTCTGTTGAGTTTATGGTAGCAAAAATGGTGCACCACAGCAATAATTGGGTTCCTCGGAGCGGCTTCGGATACCTACCTACCTACCCTACACCTCCTCCGATTATCATCATCTGGGTCTTCCATTTAAAAAATTTCATCAATTTTTTACTGCCTTCGCCCAGCTTCGGCAACCCCGTCGGGCATTCGTTGTATATGACCAGTCTATCAGCTGGATCATCATCGAAATTACACAATTCATCGTTGTATCAAACTTTCGACCTAGTTTCATCCTTTATCGGTCTAAAAATCTGAAGTAGAATTTCACATTCAAATATATTAATAGACTATTCTGACGCCTGTATCAAATTCTGTACATTAGCCCAGGCGTTCATCTTCGTCAGCTTTTGTCCCGTTCAGCAGCGAGGTCGGTTCGTCTTGATCGGTTGTGTCATTTTGCTCTCTCAAAGGCCTGATCTGGACGCAGTCGCACGGCTTTCAAGTCACCATCCAGCGTATCAAGCCACCGTTATTTCAGCCGACATTTTGGTTGTTTGCCATCGACTTCGATGTTCAGACAAATTTTGGCTCTCGCAATTTTTCTCCGATCGGTGCAACCCATTTCGATCACGGAAATCTTCATTTCGGATGTGATCATGCCATGTTACGTCATTACGCTGAGGCATCATTCATTGTTTTTTTATAGTCGGTCAACACTCAAAACTATAGAAACCGACAGAGCGGACCACACTGCGGTAAATTTTGGATTTGGACGTGTTGGAGTCGAAGAACCCCAAAAGTTGAAGGAAAAGTGCGATCCAATGTTCAAATTGTCGGGAATCCTTTTATGAAAAGTTAGTGTTGCCTGCCAACATTTGCATTACTCTGTTATCACAGATAACAGGCTGTCCTAAAGATAAAGACGGCAAACAGCCATGGAGTACAACAATTGTAGGCAAGCCCATGCAAGCAACTACAGAGGGTTGGTTGTCCCTTAAAACAATAGATGAACCCCCAGAGAGGCTCATATACTAACACTTCAACTTGGTCACATAATTCTTATGAGTGTTATAACAAAGTTGGTTGAGTGTCAGACTTTTGATCCCGTTGTCTCGGGTTTGAATCCCGGTTCATTATAGGTGTTTGTATTACCTCCCGGCTTAACATCATCCTATAGGTTTCTATATCAATTCATCACCCGACCCAAGTCTTCCACGCAGAACATGTTACAGGAGCCAATCAGAAACCAAAATCAATTCATGTAGATTTTGTTGGCGAGAAAATGTATAGTTTAAAAATCTGTCACTGGAGTGATAACGGTATATTCTAAGTAATAGAATGGACATACAGTGGTTTCTGGGGCGGATTATTTCGAAAAATTATCCCTCGCCCAGAAGTAGCAAATTTGACGATATGGAACACGCCAGCAGAAAATCTCGGGGAAGTACCATCATCCTTAATTAAGCAGCGCATAAAACACTATCCTGTTAGCAAGTTTAGCTGCAATAATTTGCTGCCCTCCTCACAAAAGCAGCTGCTCATTCATCACCTTCGATTATTGCAGCATCACCGGAAAAATTACAGATAATGATTTCAAAAATTCCATAGTTGCTGACCAAGAAAAGGCCACAGGGATGCAAATGGCAAAAACTCGGTCACTTCGAATTATCCTTTCAAAAACGGAACTTTAGTACTAAGAAAACTCTGCAGAAAGAAAAGAAAGAGGCATGGGCGGGTATATATTAAACTTAACCTGGAAGTATCACGATTCACTTCAAAGGACAACAAAGAAAACGAAAAAATCAAAAAATTTGGAGTCTTGAATAGGTCTTCCCATCGCCCATCAGCATTCATGATCCATTGGAAGTGTATTTCCTTCCGACGGTTCCATCACCATTTTCATTGACTTCATTTACCAAGCCCTAAGTAGCATCTCCGCGTCGTGGTTTTTTGCAGGTAACTCAACAATTTCAGGGCAAATTTCTCCCTCTCCTATGATCTTCGAAAATCAATTTCTCTATGATCTTCGAGAATCAAGTTCTCCGTTGTCGGTGGTTAATACCACGTCTTTTTGACGTCTTCAAACGTCTAACGAGGGGCAAGCCAGCGATTTCATGTCAATTCTCCCGAATGCAACAGGTAGCTGGTGCAAAAATCGATTTGCATCTTGAGAACGTTACTCTGACCCTAGCTTAATGGGATTTACTGTTTATCTTTAGTCGTATAATAGTTTCTGATCTTTGTTCAAGTATATAAATCGTTTACTCCTTACTCTTTCGAGAAATGGATGCTCCATTCATCAATGCCATGCAAATGATAAGCCTACAGCAGCGGGAAGCACAAAGATGTACACAAGCATCCATGACCATCGGGATTCGAACCCATCGTAATGAAAATGAGCGGCTGGCGATCAGCCAACTCAGCTATCGCGCGGAGCTGATTAATCCCTTTCTTTACAGTTCATTTTCCCACAAACCACTAATAATATGAGCCATTGATTAATTCTTATTATTCATTCTACTGAAAAGTCAGCCCTTAGGCCTTTGACGCTGGCTCAGATGCCTCTTATCAATTAAATCTTGCGGAAACCATTTGCAACTAATTAAAAATACTTGACTGATGAATACAATGACCTGACAATTTGCTAACGAGGTGAATGCTCCTATCCTGAGGGCAGCGAAAGGAATCCAATCGGCTTACCCAGGCGATTGAGGAGCGACACGGAAGAAGTCGCTTTTCCTCTTTGCTTGATCTCTTTTTCGTAATCAGTGCATTGCACTAACAGGATAGATTGCTCGCGTTGCACATTACGAACATGCTAGCAGGGTGTAGAGTGCCTAGAGAACTTTTGTCCATCACGGATGGATGCATTTTCTTGCATATCTTATGAATGTAACAAGCCAAGAAAATTAAAATCTTCATGCCCAGTTCGTTTTGCTTCCTTCGATTTACTCCTTGTAGGCTTCTTTCTCGCTATCCGTAGCTGTCCGTATGTGGTGCAGGTCGTTTATGTAAATATTATTTCAAACGTGGTGGACTACATATTTCCGTTCTGGGAAAATCCTCTGGCTTTATAGGATTATTGGGTAGAAGGAAGGCAGGCAACAGCCTATGAACAACTACATAATGCAAAAGGGAAGCAATGTGAGCAACAACAAAAGTACCTTGGCCTCATCGGTACTCCTCTTTGAGTGCACACATCGACGCAAACATCCAGCCAGCCGGCCATCCATAGCGTGGAGCCTATGTAATTCAAATGTTCGGACTTGTCTATTAGCTTCCCTGTTACAACATAACAGCATACTTTCAACTCATATATGAACATATAATTGAATTAGGAGCCCTTTAAACTGAAGGGAAGTAGAGGGGCGAACTGAACCGGTGAACTAGGTAAATCCTTCCCAAGCTCGATAGCTGGAAACTGTCTATTGGAGCTAGTGGACATCAACTATAAAAAGGCTGAAGGGAAAAAGCGATATTTGAAATAATAAAAATAAACGAGAGCTTAACAATAGCATTCAGCCTTGGAAACGGCAGAAAATGGATATGAATATTGAATGAATGGATTTGTGACTGTTCATGCGAGTAAAATACATAATTTGAGGCCACTAAAACGAAATCAATGTTTGGAGAGCGAAATGTAGAGTAGCAACGGGATATGAAGTGTGAACTATGGGTGAGAAGTTTTGACCTAGGCTGCCAGTGATAATTCAATTAAAAATAACTTTAGAGTATGGAAGTACCTGATTGTTCCCTGGTTTTAAAGAGCCTTTTTAGGATTCTGGAGTATACAGTATCCTCATAACGTTCGTACAGAACTCCTCTCTCCGATTGGAGGTCAAATTATCCTGTTATAAACAGTTAATTCGACCTCTCATCTCTTCTGGTTTTGTCGTTTAGTGCGACCTTTCATCGCACCAAATGGAACGCCTTAGAACAAGAGAGAGGAGATTCTTTCACAAAGTCCTGGATCTCGACCACCCTCTAAATAACCAAGACATCTATGACGCGGTGAAAACCATCCGCATAAACGTCTTCCTAATAAAACTCCTTTCCCAAGCGCAAACCCAGCCCAACGAGCTAGTTCGTCGGTGCGTGCCAGACCGACCTGCCCCGGCCACTAATTTCACACGATCACACCAACTCCCAGGACCTCTCCCTCTCAGCGTTCTTCGTCTGCGATAAGGGAGAGATTGGCTTCGCATTGTATATATTCGCCATCTGATCTGGCAAGGTGTCAATGGGCATCATTCCAGAAATGACGAATGCTGCATCATCTAAGACAGTCTTGAAGGCAGTGCATACCCTCAGGGCTGTCCTCCTGTAGACTGCACCCAGTTTGTTAGTGTTAACTGACATCCGCAACGCCTCCCTCCAAACTAGGGCCGCATAGAGCATGATTGAGGACAGCGCCCTGGCTATAGACAACCTAGAGGTATGCCGTGCCCTCCCACGTTCGGCTTCATCTTTCCTAGGGCCATACTAGCAGTTGATTTGTCGCAAAATACTGCACGTGTTGCTCATAGCTGAGCTTCCTGTCTACTACCGCCCCCAAGTAGTTGATGGCAGACTTGGAAGTAAGGCTTGGCGTAAATTCTCTTCCGGTGCTTGGTGATGAGGACCGCTTTTGTTTTTTCCTCCGTGTCAGACTAGAGCTCTCTAGCCAACTTTTAACAGCACTGATTACCTCGCCTGAGTATAACTCAGCATCTTCGAAATGCTTTGCGACAACAACCAGCGCTATGTCGTCAGCGTAACCCAAGACTGTGGCTTCCCTCGGAAGGGGAAAATTTAGTACATCGTTGTACATGATGTTCCACAGTAGTGGGCTCAATACGGAGCCCTGGGGGACAACGTACTCCTAGGGTCCGTCATCGGTGTCATACCAGAGCCTCCTTTCAGTTAAATAACTATCGACTATAGCAGCGAGAGTGGCGGGAATACCAACCTTCGCTGGGGATTTGCATATTAGATTCCAATTGACCGAATTGAATGCATTTTTCACATCCAGAGTTACTAGCACGCAATATTTACTAGTACTACCCTTTCCGTGAATTGCATCTTCGGCCAAGTCAGTAACCGATTTGATGGCATCAAGAGTTGATCTGACTTTACGGAACCCATACTGCCGATCTGAAAGGCCGCTTTGGCTCTCAACAACCGGGAGTAATCTATTGTAGATTATCCGCTTTAACATTTTCCCCACACTGTCCAAAAGAGATATGGATCTGTATGAGGATGGTTCACCTGGAGGTTTATCAGGCTTAGGCAGAAATACCAACTTCTACCGCTGGAAACATCCCCTCGGACATGCACGCTTCGAACAACTCAACAAACATGTCCGATCTGGATTTCACGGCAAGCTTAAGGGCCTTATTCGGTACTTCGTCCGGGCCCGGCGCTTTATTGTCTCCTACTCTACCGAGGATATCCAACAGCTCGTCTTTGGCGGAATTGCCGTGGTTGGAATGTGTCAGTGTCCTCTTGCTGAGGGAGTAATCCTTGGATGATTTTCAGCAAGAGGGTGGAACACGTGATCTACAGAGTTGAACGGCCTCTGAAGGCACTCCCCCACGAGTTTATGTCCGCTTCTGAGCTCTGCTCTGCATTTCCTCTTGCTTTGCTGGATAGCGAGCTTGAGGGTTTTGCGGGCCTTAGGCGCTCTTTTTTTGCCCCTGATCCATTCTACCTACCGCCCTCTGAATCACTCTTCTGGCTTGATGGGAGGTTGATCGAAGACCGGTCAGTTCACCATTCCACCAGTAGTTTGGTCTTCTACTGAGGAATGAGCACCTCCTAGGCATGGACGCGTCACATGCTTTGGCGATGCATTGGGCCACATGGACGGCTATTTCAGCAGAGGCGCCTGCTTTATCAGGTTGATCTAACCACACCTCTATGAAGGTCTGCTCATCCAAAGTTTTTGCAGACCAGCCAAAAAATCTTTCTTGGTTTCGGGCATGATGGATCTTTGCCCTGTGGAGATTGCTGTGGGTGTAGCGTTCGCTGAGGCCAGCAGGACATACCACGCGCCAGCGCAGGGATAACAAAGGTCAGGTCTACAACCGTACCTGACGCCCCTTTCTGAAAAGTGTTCACAGCACCTTCGTTAGCCAAAACTATGTCCATCTGCGCAAAAGCTAATAAAGTGCGCTCCCTGGCATTTGATTCTCTGCTACCCCACTCAAGGGCCCGAGCGTTGAAATCACCAGCAATCACCTTTGGACTTATTATTCTTATCATTGGATTATCAAGCATTACCTCGAATTTAGACAGTGCTAGACTTGGTGGGGCCTAGCAGCTGTATACATATACACCACTTATTTTTGCCCATACAAAGCCACTGGCTGCCTAACGTACAGTACATTGTATGGCCTGTCGACCGCAAACCCATATCGCCGCTCCACCAGTCGGAATCTATACGGTTCATTTATGACGGCAATTTCCATCGCAGATTCGAACGTGGTTTGCTCAAGTAAATCCTCAGTGCCCCACCAATGATTCAGGTTTATTTGAATAAACCTCATTTTCTCATTGCATTCGCGAAGTGCCCAAACATGAGGCATTTAAAGCCCCTCTTTAGTGAAGTCTGTCTGTCTGTCTGTCATACGTACTTTTCTCAGAAACGGCCATACCGATTGGCACGAAATTTGGTGAGAAGGTGGGAACTGTGAACGTCCAGACATGCAATGAGTGATATCCTTCTACGTTGAGATTTAGGGGGGAGGGGCATACATGTAAAAGGGAGGTGTAAACATTTTTTCACTGAATACAGTCATGTTGGGTATCAAATGAAAGGTCTCGATTAGTACTTTTCGAAGCCGGTCTTAATTTTGAGATTTGTTTGAAATTCGGGGAGTGGTAGGGGTTGAAACTGATGGTTTCTTTAACGGATCCATTCTTAGAAACTACCCAATCGCCTCTGTTTGGTGTTCAGGTCTCAAAATACTCTCCATATCGATATCTGGGGGCTATGAAGTAATTATTTTTTTTCACGGGCGGAATCATGAAGCCGCCCCTACACGACATTCAGGCCTCAAAATACCCTGTTTGTTTCAGCAATTCTTACGAGAGTTTATCTTAATATTAAATTAATGATTTACAGTCACAGCATACATGAAAGTATCAAAGAACTGCTGAAAATGCTAAGATGATGTGATCGGAGCACATTTCCATTCAACATAACATTTTCCAATCTTAGTCAAATAATATTCCTAGCATTGATAAGAATCGTATTATTCAAAACGCTTATCAGTTCCTCAAGACGTGTCTATCATTGACACGCTCCACTTTTCTAAGCATTGCTGAATATCAAGGATATGTGATCCCAAAATATTGGTAGTATGGCCGGAATTTCTTAATCAACCGAAATTTCTATACAAAAAAACTAATAGTGGTGTGCACACATCTAATATACGCCTCGAATTTAGTACACAGGCCAAAAGGCATTAAGTTGCTATCAATACACTCGAAAGAGAAGCAAAAAAAAAGATCCATTTCGTGAATGTTTCCTTATAATGCCCAGAACGCACACATCATTCTTGAGATTGTTGATTAAAGGCATTATAAAGATAATCAAAATCATTTAAACTTGTGTGCTACGACTTGACTTTATCTTATCGCTATAAAAACGGAATACGACTCCTTGTCGTTGGTTACCCATCACTTGGACTCGGCGGGAAATCCATGGTAAGCGAGCGAAGAGTACTTTTTCCATGAACTCGGCATTATTAGTGGATATTTTGTAGATAGGGAGGGATATGTTCACGTGATATATCTTTGAAAGAATGCGCTTGGATATATTGTGGGATTGTCAAATGAGAACTCCAGCTTCTTAGGAGATGGCTTTTATTATGGTTTGACTCCCCCTTCTACCCTTGAACTTAGGTGTGGACATCGAGTGGATTATCACTTCCTGCTGACGTGGTCACCAATTCCTTAGCCAGGCAGCAGTAGAGGAAGCAGTCATAAGATAAACTTGAAAGTGCTTACTAAACTAAAACCAACCCACATACACAGAAATCCCCACATAGTCATACTTCCCCGAAAAACTATGTCGATCACCCTTCTCCCATTTTCCTTATCGTCCTACATACTAAGAAACGGAGACTGTGAGCCCGTGTGCAAAGCAAGATAACGCGAATTGCGTTCTTCCTTGTTCTTGCCCACAAGCAGAAAATACAGCGTACAACGATCGAGGAAACACCCCTGTGTTGGGACCTGGCATGACGATCACGCCGCACACTCCCCGCGGGGCGGTGATAATGGAATCCACTATCAGTAGCGCTCATCGCGCTGCTCCTTAATCCGAATTCCATATTTCAGTGGTATCGCACCGCTTGCGACACAATTCCCCAAAGCTGTGAAAAACTACAGAAAAGATTGTTACGAGTCCGCCGATCATGTCGCCACAAAGAAAGCTTCTCTAGGGGGAGAATGCATCGTTCTCCTTGCGATGTGTTGGGGCCTCGGGGGGAATTCTTATCTCTGTGGTTGTATTATTTCAATTCGGAACCAGGCCACAGCCTGTTGCCTTGTTATCGTCTTGGGCGCTTGGTAACGTACTATTTGTGCCGAAAGAGAGTTAGATCGATTACGGGTTATAGCGAATTTCTGGGTTCCCATAATGGCAACCTAAGATGATAAGAATCTGCTTGACGAAGTGATCGTATGGAGTTTAATTTAGATTTAGATCTGAGGAACGATTGACTGATTTACACTCAAGGGATCTGTCCAAGGGACTAATTAATTGATTAATTGAAGCCACACAATCCCACTTTTGATCTCCACATTGAAGAAGATCCTATCGTTATCTACCAGATACATTGCCCTCTTTCTGCCACAAACTGTATAGAATTCTCCCATTTTACAGCGCTCCATTACCGAAGCAAAAGCGTTTTCAGCTTGATGACTACGTGCCTGTGCCCGTCGACTGTTAAGGAATTCTCGTTTCGGATCGTATCGTGCTTAGATCTCCGGTTCAGACGAGATTGTCCGAAGAGTGATGGGACTTCGCTCCATCCGCACTTCAGCATGATCAGCCACAAACCGCCCCAAGTTGTTATCAGTGGGGTTGCCAGTGAATTTCTAAAAATAACGTCCAATTTTATGTTTCCCATTATATCGTTAGTTCTAGGTTGATTATGGACAAACGCCTTTTTTTGTATCCGTGGTATAGAAACAGAACGGGGATGGAAAAACATGCTCTCGTCGTCATGACACGATCTTTCCTAGAAGGAATCTAAAATTACGCTTGTGTGTAAGATGCCTAATGAAACGCAGCAGGAAGAAGGAAACAGCATTTCTTGTGTTGTCATGTCTTTCACGCGGGGAAAGTATTTTGGGGATGTAACATGTGCCAATTTTCAGTCGATGTGTGACTTTCTGGATTTTTCTTTTTCTAGAGATAAGGTTAGGAACTCTGACAAACGGGAAGAAATGTTGCTTTATTTATGTTTCCTCCTAAAATTCAAAAATATTTAGGACAATCTCTTTCGTAACGAGCTGGGATTATCTCCAAACTGGCATGAGTTGGCCCATTTAATTCATAATCATTTGAGCTCAATCCATCCCCATTTGCTACATAACTGAACTGAAATATATTCACTCTGCTTTCATGATAACAGACGGTTGAGGGAACTATATTGGGCGGGCCTACCAGGGATGGAGCAGTCCAGGGTGCTTATTGGGGGGATACGAACCCATGCGTACAAAGGATTGCTTAAACCTCACCAAAAAGAACCTCGAAATCATAGTGGGAATTCTCACTGGTCATTGTCGGCTGAACTATCACCTGGGGAAGCTAGGGATATCTACGGACACTGCCTGCAGGTTCTGTGAGGAGGAGGACGAAACCGCTATGCACGTCCTGGGACAGTGTCCGGCACTTGTGCAAAGTAGGTCAATACATCTGGGAGAACACTTAATACCAGATGCAAAGCTGAAACTTCTGGAAGTAGGGAACATACTAAAGTTCCTAACGGTTACAGGCCTGCTTGAGATACTATGATGAATAGTTATACTATAACCAGTAAAAGGGGCACAATAGTTCTTCAAGGATGCGGTGCGACTTTCCCTTAACAGAATAATAATAATGATGACAATCTTCTTCACAAGCGGGGTCGTCGTGATCGGCTTCGCCATTTGGCTCTATCGAATGCCTAATCTGGGTGCAATCTCCAGGCTTTCAAATCCCCATCTAGCGTATCAAGCCACCGTTGTTTAGGTCTGCCTTTTGGTCGTTTACCATCGACTTCGATGTTCAGACCAATCTTGGCAAGTGAATTCTCGTTGGGACCATACCATCGAAGACGCCTCGCTCGCAACTTTTCCACGATCGGTGTAACCCCATAACGATCGCTCATGTCTTCATTTCGGATTTGATCTAAACATATGACGCCACTAGTCCAACGTAACATCTTCGTCTTCATTACCGCAAGACGCCGTTCATTGTCTTTTATGGTCGGCCAACACTCAGAACCATAGAGAGCGACTGGACGGACGACATTGCGGTAAATTTTAGATTTGAGACGTTCGTTGATACGTCGATCACAAAGGACACCAGTTGTGGAACACCACTTCATCCAAGTTGCGTTAATGCGCGAAACAATTTCATAACGCAGTTCTCCATTGGCTGATAGCGTTGTCCCGAGGTATTTAAATCGCCCAATTCTGGGCAGATCACTGCCGCTGATTGTGCCTATTTCATGGGGATCGGTCGCCAAAAATTCAATTTTGTTTAAATTCAATCTGAGACCGTGGTGCATGAGCCGATCATTCTATTTTTGAACAAGATGCTCGAGATCATTTTTGCTATTATATCAGATGCTAGGAAAACATCATCTACATAAAGCAGTGTGTAGGGCGCTGGACGTTTGATACCCCATGTGACGGTGTCCATAACAAGAACAAAGAGGAGTGGTGAGAGGGCGCTTCCTTGATGAACACCAACAGAGACACGAAGCGGTTTTGTTACACCCGCTATACTTCGAACTTTACTTTTCGGATCATGGTAGAGCAATTGAACCCAGTGCACGAGTTCTTTTGGTACGAAGTGTTGTTGTAAAGCATACTAAATGAGTTCGTGTGGTACATGGTCAAACGCTTTCTCTAGATCCAGAAAGGCAATGTAAAGAGGGCGATGCTTCTCACGGTGTTTCTCCATGAGTAACCGCGCAGTGTGTATTGCGTCAGTAGTTCCGCAGTTCTTGACAAATCCGGCTTAATTCACGGTTATTTCCACGATTTCGCGAATACGGTTGTCAAGAATGCGTTCAAAAATCTTCATAGTATGGGAAAGTAACCGGATCGGACGGTAATTTAAACATTCTGCTTGATTATCTTTCTTTTTCCATATTGGAACAGTGGTACTTTCTTGCCAGTCAGATGGTGTTCTTCCGTTCTGAATAACCCGGTTAAAGAATTCACTGAGCCACGATGTAGGGCCCCAGCTCTTCGCTTTCCAGAGTTCAGATGCGATGTCGTCAGGTCCTGTTGCTTTCTCCGACTTCATTTGTTTTATCGCCTCCTCGACTTCAGTTGCGCTGACAGTTAAGTCCTTGGGGTTTTAACGTAGATACCTGTCGTGAAGACTTTATCCTACGGTCTTCTTAAGAGATGGATTGATTTTGTGACCACAATCAGAATCCCGCTGAGACAAGCAACAACGGTACCAGTTTATGCAAGTGCATGGCTTAGCATTCATACTGTTGGATGCAAGACCTACCTAAATCTCTACCGAACTAAAGAGTACGGCACCCGTGTTGAAACGCAACACCACGCCGAGGCCCGAAGGTCTCTTCTCGTTGAGCATCACCAAAAGCCCCTATGAAGCTCCCACTAGGGGGCCAACCACAAACAACCGAGCTGTACTCATATACGACAGGAATTCTCCCGAAGTATATGAGTCCAAGGGCTTTCCCGGTTCCCATGGTATCAGTATACCCCTGGTAAGGTTTCGTGACCGAAGCCACTTCAGATGAGTCCCCGTGCAGACTCGGGTCTGATCGCCCTAATTAAGCCTTGGAACGTTCGCCTACTGCGTTTCCCGGTGCCACCACGTGGAGGTTCTCCTCGGCCACTTGTTTGTGGTTCAACCGACAGGGTTGCAGTCTTTCCAGTTAGGGTACCAGCATTTAGCGTTGTGTTCGGACTAATTTGCTTACGTCCTCACGCCGTCCATGCGTCAAGAACCCTTGCCCATTTCTCGACAGGACCGGGGCCCGTCCGGCCGCGTCGACTGAGGTGGACGCCCTAGCATTTCTCCGAGGCTTGTGACTCAATTCGATCACCATGTTTGGAACGACATTGTATGCATTTTCTTGGTCGACCTGTCGCGGGGCCTGTCACCAAGAGAGAACAGGTAGGATTTAGCGCAGTGGAATAACTCCAACTATACTCTATTTGTCTTTTTCCCTGATCTCAGCATTTTATTTTTGTTTTACTGAGGATAGTACAGAGTACGTTGCCTCAAACCCTTCTCCTTTATCTGGGCTTGGAACCAGCATACTATGTTAATAGCATGACGGAGTTGTTTTCATGATGACAATGGCTCAATTAAAATATTCCCAAATATTTGTCCTCAACGCTATTTGTTCCGGAAACGGAGATATGTATTTCACGTATGCAAACAGTTCACTGTTCTAAGTACAATGGAATTCGTCACAAGACCAATCAGTCAGTTCGCCAAGTCAGCCAAACAATACAATATTGAATACAATTGTGCAAATAACTTACTCTACACACTGTGCACGTTTATTATTTCAACTCACACACTTTTATTATCATCGATCGCGATCGCGTTGCAAAATCGGGGCCCACCACCGAACACGCCGGCAAGACGGGTCCTACTCCACCACCACCAAAGGACAATATACACTGCTAGGAGTGAGTGAGGGAGAAAACGGGAATTTGCCCCCCCTGGCGAATGGGCTGCCGCTTAAGTGAAGAGTTTATCCTTTGAAGGGATGAAGACCAGAATTTTGAAGTATAGATACTAACTTGCGCGCCTGAACACTACGTGAATTAGTCAACTCAGAACAAGTCAGCAGTTGCAGAACTGGCTAGACAAGTTTCGTCTCAGTATATCCCGAAAGTGAAATGATCTTCCAGGTAATAAGGGGTGGATGCCGTTATTAGTCAAATATTGTTTTAGAACAACCAGAAAAATTTTGGCTGTACCCCAACATACTCCTGATCACTCAGTACCCACTCTTCAACTTTGAAACCGCTTTCAGGAGGAGTCAAATTCTATAACAATAGCCGTTACCCTATTTATTCGCACAAGACGGTAACACTGGTTCACTGAAATTATCGCAGAAAATAAGCTTAAAAAAAATTTGCTCCTTTGCCTTAATACAAACGTTATTTGCGTCGCTCTCTTTTAGGAGCACTTGTGTCCCTCCGTAGTCGAAAAAAAAATCGCAATCTTCCCGTATTTCTGCTGACATGGCGGCATCCGATAGTGCTCGAAGCATAGTCTGAGTATCGCCCGTGGAAACTATAATGAATTAAAGTGTGTTTTGACGAAAGTGTAATTATCGGAAGCATCCCCCGATGACGCGATTTGGCCCCATGTGAGTGCGCGAAAAGACCCACGATTGTGAGTAATGGTGGAGTGGCCGCGAGGATCCAATTTGTGATAGTTGCAGTGCGATTGGATTTGTTCATTTGGTTGAGGATAATTTTGGGAACCTTGGACTCTATGGTTGCAGGAGCCATTGATGATTGTGAGATCCTAGTTGCACCCCCTCCTGACCAGCAATGCATGTGACGATTGCCATTGCTGCACTTCCTTTGACCCCCCCTAGATAGAGCACGCGTTGCCCATGCTCGACTTTTACAGGTAAATTTTACAATCTAAAGAATATTTTCTTATCAGCATTCGCGATGGAAGCGAGTACGGTTTTCCATATCGTCACGCCCGGCCGTCTGCTCGTTATCACAGAACAAGTGAGTTATTGCGTTGGGACAGTATTGCCAGTGTCCCAGCGCGATCTAGCCACTACTGAGAAGCAATTTTCATTCCTTACAACGATAGTGGAAAAAAAAGATATTTTCCTGCCTGAGAGGATCCGTCCCCGCAAAGCTTTCACCCAATATACAATTCACAGGCTCTAAAAATAAATAAATATAAAAATAGCCTTTTTGAAAAATCTTTTGCCGTTTTTAAGCGAACAATGAGTCCAATAGGAGACGGTTCCTTCTACACATCCTTCGCTTTCTGCGTTGTGTGTCTGTGCTATTTTTGGGTGCCAGCGTGTTCTCCCTTCGCTTGATGGTTTGCGCTGCCCCAACTACGCATATCCACACAATGCTTGTTTCGAAAAGTTTTTCTGTAAGTTTTCGACTGAAATTCACGCCGAATCGTAGGAATGAACGGAGACGACGGGTCGTGAAGAAAATTTCAAACAGGCGAAGTCAACAAGATCACAGATTCCCTTTCCATGTTGTTCGTGGTGAGGCTGTATTTTAAGAAATATATCACGTCTCCGATGGCTGTTGCGCGGGGCTCTGATATTTGAAATTGTACAGACACGGATGAGCTGAGTGCGTAGTAGACAACAGGGACAATGCTATAAAAAGGAACCAACACCATCACACAAAATCATCGACAGTCCCACAAGGGAGTGAAATCCAGGATATGTGAAGTTTGTTGTCCGGAGAATGGGCTGATATGTAGCATGGGACACCAGACAATTGGGTAATGCACTTGCACTGAGGGCAATAGCTACGTTGAAATCAACTTCCTGAGTTCTGGCAGGAAAAGTTTGGTGTGTCGAGCAGCATTTAGGCTCTGCCACCTGTCATTATGGGAAACTTGTTCCCCGTTTTTGAAAACAGATTTAGCCAATGCTACTGATACCCCAATTGCTGGCTCCGGTTCCGGCATAGGGGAGATTGACCCCTCTTTCGTTAAAGCGTCCGAGATTTCATTTCCCTCTATGCCACAGTGACCAGGTACCCAGAGTAGTTCCACCGTATTGAATCTAGACATAGAGTTCAAACGGTTTCTGCATTCCTGAACAATATTCGAGGTGATCAAAGGACTGCTCAATGCCTTCAGTGCAGCTTGACTGTCACTGCAGATTCCGATGCGCCTGCCCTTCAACCGCTCGTCAATCACCCAGTTTGCCACCCTTAGGATCGCATAAACTTCGGCTTGAAAAACCGTAGCATATTGTCCCAAAGGAAAAGCCCACTTCTCGTTTTTATTCGAGAGGTAGACTCTGGCTCCAGAACCCTCTTCTGTTTTTGAGCCATCGGTGTAGAAGACTTCCGTATATCCCGGCACGCATTCCTCTGGATCTTCCCAGTCCTCTCTACGCTTCAGGGTAACTACATATCTTCTACCAAACAGATGTATGGGGACACAAGAATCGGAAGGCATTGTAAGAACTGGATTCAGTTCTCCCAGTAACTCTTCCAATGTTCTGTGCGCCCCACATCCGTTGTTTTCCCATAGATCTAATTGAATTAGCCTATGAGCTGCTCTCATTGCAGTGCTTTGAATAAATATATCCAGGGGTTGCAATTTGAGTAGTGCATTCAAACCTGCGCCGGATGTCGTGATACCCAGACAAACAGTTCTTTGCAGTGCGTCTAGTTTACGGTGAAAACCTTTTTGTCTCACCTTAATCCACCACACTACGGATGCATATACGAACATCGGCCTAATGATGACGACTTATATCCACATTACCACAAGAGGCCTGAGTCCCCATGTCGAAGCAAAGGTCCGTCTGCACAGCCCATAAGCTGTGAGAAATCTTTTCATCTTTACCTCTACATGTTTGTTCCAAAGAAGTTTTTTATCTAGAGTGACCTCCAGATATTTCACTTCTTCGGAGAGTTGAAGGATAGTACCCCTCATCTCAGGGAGACAAAGTCCATCCAGTTTTCTCCTTTTTGTGAATAAAACCATTGTGATTTTATTTGGATTAACTGACAAACCATGTCTAAGGCACCAGCTGTCTATCAAATCAACGGCACGCTGTATATTCCTACACACCATCCCAAGATCCCGATCAACAGCAAGTACAGCCACGTCATCAGCATAAGCTTGAGCGTGTATTGGCAAATTTTGCAGTTCGCATAGCAGTGAGTTGATCAGCATACTCCACAGAAGCGGCGAAAGCACACCTCCTT
The DNA here is from genome assembly GCF_905115235.1 of Hermetia illucens. NCBI lineage: Eukaryota > Metazoa > Arthropoda > Insecta > Diptera > Stratiomyidae > Hermetia > Hermetia illucens. Next base: position 39,048,383 of record NC_051854.1, read on the forward strand.
GGGGGCAGCCCTTCGTTGCTTCTGTAGTCAGGTAGCGATCGACCCCTACCTCAGCGCACAACAATCTTTGCGTTAGCATAGCATGGGTCCACTTAATTAAAGCATCATCAACACCATGCGCTCTGGCGACATCACAAAGTTTTTGAAAAGGCGCACAGTCAAAAGCCCCTTCAATGTCCACGAACACCCCCATCGCATACTCACCATTCAAAGTTGCATTTGTGACCAAAGAATGAAGAGCACACTCACAGGACTTTCCACGTTGGTAAGCATGTTAGTTTTCACTAAGTGGGTGTGACCTAAGTGCGTTTCCACGAATGTGACGCTCCACCAGTCTCTCCAAACCTTTCAGCAAGAATGAAGTCAAGCTGATCTGTCTTAAGTTCTTTGGGATTAGAATAGTCATCTTTCCCAGGTTTCGGTATGAAAACTACCTTAATCTGTTGCCAAGAAGAAGGCACGTAGCCCAGAGCAAGACATCCTCGAAAAATATTTCTTAGAGGTCGCTCTAAATGCTCCATACCCTCCTTTAGCATTGCCGGTTAGATGCCATCCATGCCAGGTGCTTTGAAATGTTCAAAGGACAGTATGGCAGCTCTCACCTTTTCATGGGTAACAACCGCTTTCGCAGTGTTCCAGTTCCCCTTGCAACGCTTGCGTGTTGAAGGGGTTGCAAGAACCGTCAACTCTCCCCCTACCACTTCTCTCACCCGTTCTCCCGGGTGGTGTACTTCCAGGAGGGTCTGTACTGAGTCCAGTCTGGAGCTCGTGAAAGTACCGTGGGGTTTTCTAAGAGAATCCAACTTGGCCGACTTGTCCTCAAAAGGGACTCTGCACAGCCTTGAAGTCACCCTTTCGTCTTCCAGTTCCTCACAGTACGCTCTAAAGGAATCTCGCTTCGAGCACCTCACGAGCCTCTTATATTCACGTTGCGAGTTCCTGAAATTTAACCAGTCTTCGTTCTTATTACTTTTGCAAGCACGTTTCATAACTCGCCTGGTTGATTTCCTGAGTTTTTGCAGTTCTCGGTTCCACAAAGGGACCGTTTTACCGCTTTGGCCTCGGGAAATAGAACAAGCCTCTTCATAGCACTCTAAAAGTGTGCAGTTCAGAGTTTTCAATTCATCTTCCAGCACCAAAGGAGTCCTTCGTCGCCTAGGGAACTGTACTTTATTGCCAAGAAGTTCATTGAACTTTGCCCAATCCGTTTTCCTAGGGTTCCGTCTTTGTACTGCAGACTGTTCGCCCGCAATAGTCAGATTGAATTCTAGATATCGGTGATCTGACAGTGAGACCTCGTCTAACACTCGCCAGTGTGTAATCGACTCTAACAATTTTGGGGTACAGATTGTTAGGCAATTACTTCGCTTCTTCTCGGTCCCACGAACGTAGGGGCGCACCCTACGTTTGCAGTCATAAAACCAGCTGAAGTGATGAAATCAAATAGCTTCTCTCCACTTGGATTGCATTTGCTACTGCCCCAACAAATATGTTGAGCATTCGCATCGCAACCTATTAAGAGTTCTAGACCACTTGATTCTGCATACGCCACCAGATCCCTAAGTTCTTGCGTCGGTGGAGGATACAAAGAATCATTGGGTAAATAAGCGGAGGCAACTATGATGTTTTTCCTCTCGCCATTTATTTGGTATTGTATGATGATCGTAGCTAAGTCCTGGGAACAATATTGTCTCAGCATAGTTGCCTCTAGCCGTCTTGACATCAGGACGCAAGCTGACAGAAGAGTCTGGTGCGTCCAGTGTGGATCTTACCGGGGTTTCCAGTTTGTCCCCACCTTCCGCCGGAGATTCCGCTTCCTTGTGTCCGATTTCTCTGGGCGTTACCGCGCCTAGTGGTACAGCCACGTCCATGTCCTCATTCCCAATGTGCTTCATCTTCCTTCGCAGTGCTCTCTTCTGCCGTCGGCTTCGGGCCTTTCCAGGTTCACGGTGTCCGGACCGCGTCCACGTCACCAGCTTCCCGTTCTTCCGCTCTTCCCGGTAAGGATGAAGGAGAAGGTTCTGACAGGCAGAATTCAGCCTGTAGTCCCCCCTCCTTAGTGGCCGAAGTTCCCTTCCGCCGGGCCTTCCTCTTTCGCTTGCGGGTAGATTTGGGCTGTAGTACCGCGGACGAGCCGGCCGTAGTTGGATTTTCAGTTTCTCCCAATTTGAAAGTTTCCGTACTTTCCTTTCTGGCTAACTTCGCCGTAGGCACCAAGTGCAAACTTTTCACTGAGTCGGAAAGCATGCCTTCTACAGATTGATCTGTAGGCGAGTATGAATGTGGTGAGGCCTCCAAAATCCGCGCCTCGGCCGCGATATGATTGCTAATGGTCGCGGGTGGATTCGAAGTCTGTGACTTCTTACCACTTGGAGAGTTTAAAACCATCGTTTCCATATTCATATTTTTGGACACCCTTAGTGTAGTAGTAAACTACTACAGGCTCCCCCACCACGACAAGATGGTGTCCGAGGGGGAGCTCAGCGTATGTAGGACTTTATTTAGTAAAGATCCTTCTTCCACAAGCTAGAGAGAATCAAACTCGCAAACTGTCCCGAATAGAACAGAAAAACCGCTTCCAATTGCCGGGTCCTCATTGATTTTTCTATCCAATGTTGTATCATCCAAGACATGCTTTGAGTTTTCCTAAAGCCCGCTATTGACGTTCAGTTCGGCCGATCAGTTACCCCAGAGGAGCCCGCAATGCAAATGTAATAGGGGCGCCAGTTGAACTCAAGCACTACCCCCTACCGGTAAGTCGAACGGCATCATTAGTTCAACTCTGGACCTAGAAGGCGTTGAGATGCAAATTAGAGACATTTTTGTGCATTTATAAAAAATGCTTACCAGCGATGAAAATGTCCAAGATGTCCTAAAATTCTCGCTCACACCCTAAGCAAACATGAAATTCTCGCTTACAGGCTAAACTAATATTTCTGGCCGGTATCATTTTTCATTCGATCATCGGTCATCTGAACAGGGACCCCCTCTCTACTGCACTCACCTTCAGAATGCCTAAGCCTTTCAGCCAACCTTCCCCTCCGCAGAGACGGTATTTTTCTCACAAGCCAGATGGAAGATTTCTCAAAAAGTGCGCCTTTATGAAACCCTCACCCGGAGTGAAACTCTAGCAGTTTGACACCACAGTCTCATCGAGTCCAACTCCACCGTTGAACGCATACCAAGCATGCCTGGACCAGTGACTCCTCCTAAGCGGATGTAATCATCCGTTCGATCTGCTGGATCCAGGATGTACTCCAAGTTCCACAGCTTATGTCATCCCCTGGTAAACTAGGGAACCGTCCTTTAAGAAATTGTAGGTCGTTGTCTCATGCTTGGATACCACACATGTATTGATGGGACACACTACGATGCCCAAGACTTGTCAAAACTCACCTTTCTCCCTCGAATCCTTCTAAATACTTCAGTTTAATCGTGCTATTGGTCCAGAATGTTCGTAACAATGCTTGATTGTGTTGATAAAACTAAATGAACCCAATATGTTAAGCGTAAGAGTTCATTAATCTAGCACTTGACGACTTTATCAACAGCATTGTGTCAGGCTGCTGTCAGCCGATATGCCAGGCCTCAGGACATTCGCCTACTGCATCACGGCTAGCAAACCATTGTGATACAGCGTTTCCCGATGCCACCTTGTGGAGGTTTCGCTTTTGCCATTTTGGTACTAACTTAGCCGACAAGGTTGCTGCCTAGTCTTCGTTGTCGCCTCTTTAAGCACCGGTCGTCTGAATAGTCAAAACTGATTGACCAAAAGCATCTTATCCACATTACGGCCACCGGTCATCTTCGGACTCTCAGGCGAATTGAACGTGGATGGCGGGCTTAAGGTTTGCAATCTATGATAAAAAGGTATAAGCCTAGACACAGAGATGGCCACTTTTTCTCACTTGATATTTAATGTGGAAAACTGTACCTGCTACGAATGACAGGCAGGAGGCTTTTTCGAGGCGTAATTTTCAGTAATACCCTGCAAGCACGTATCCAACTCTCTGAAAGTGTAGGCACAATCAGCAGTATGACTTGTGGTTTCAGATAATTGAAGATTAGATAACGCATCCACTTTGAATAATTAACTCACTGGGTAACATCAAGCCCTTTTCATACACCAATTTAGTAATGCTGAATTATTCAGTCCTTAGACTGTGTCCCGTTCAAAAGCGGAGTCGACCAAATCGCGAGGCTCTCAAATAATCATTCAGCGCATCAAGTTATCGTTGTTTCGGCGAGCCTTTTGGTCGTTTTCTATCAACTTCGATATTCAGACCAATCTTGGCAACCGAGTCAGCGCAAATTACATGCCCATACGATCGAAGACGACTCTCTCGCAATTTTGCGAATTTCCTTATTATGATGAATATAGCGAGTTTTACGACGGTTCTAAGGCAATATCTTTGCCTTCATTACCGCGAGGTGCCGTTCATTGTCTTTGATAGTCGGTCAATACTCAGAACTATAAAGAGTGTCAGCATTTCGGTAAAATTTGGATTTGAGACAGGCGTTGATGTTACAAAAAACGCTAGTTGTGAAAACCACTTGATCCAAATTGCGTTGAAGCATGAAGCAAATTCATAACGCAGTTCACTATTGACTGATAGGATTCGTCCCAGATATTTAAATTACTTAAGTTCTCGATACGTGGCTGCCAATAACAGAATTAGCATAGTCTCTTTGGGTTCGATCATCAAAAAATCTGTTTAATTCAGATTCAGTCTCATGAGACGGTTATACGATTTTTGGAGTTGCTCTAGATTAGTTTTGTTTTGAGACACTAAGAAAACATCATCTGTATAGAGCAATGCGTAGGGCGCCGTACGTTGGATGTCGCGGGTGACAGTGCTCATAAGAGAAGTGATGAGCAGGCACTTCCTTGATAAACACCGACAGAGGTACGAAACTGTTTTGATATAAACTGTCATATTTCCAAGTTTAATTTTTGAATCGTGGTAGAGCAATTTAACCCAGCGCACGAGTTCTTCTGGGACTAGGTGCTGCGGCAAAGCATACTCGTCATACACCTATTTGAAGGTTTATTTCCTTGTTTGGGAAGTCTCTGGATTCCTGCTAGGTGTTCATCTAGTTTGCTTCTTCTATGTTCGGCAGGACCAAACATGATCATGAGGGTAGGTGACGCGAGGTAGACCTGTGGACAAAGGGATTAATTTTACCTCCTCCTTTTAAGTTCTGTGTAAAAAAAATTATATAAATCAGTTTACTGTCTATCTGTCACCTTTCTCGGAACTTGTTGAAGGATTTACCCAAAAAAAGGGGGGAGGGAAGGTGGGATTTGTGAACGCTCACGCATTCAATGAGTTACATCATTCTACGACGAATTTAAGGGGGTCCCCATGAATACAAAAGGGGGGTGTACATTTTTTTTAAACAAATATCGTAATGTGTGGTATCAAATGAAAGGTATCGGTTAGTACTTTCGGAAGCCGGTATTAGTTTTGACATTTGTTGGAAACGTGGGGAGTGCGGGGGTCGAAAGTGTTCATTTCTTTCACAGACCCAACCGAAAAATCTGAAAAAAAATTAGGAGGCTGCTACCATATGGTGACTTCTGAGCCAAATTAAAAGTTTGCCGAATTGTTTCAGATAAGAGACACCAATTGAAATCAGTACTACATCATATCAGAAATGCTAGTAAAAAAGGGTCACCCATTAAATTTCTTCACAAAAGTAACAAAAATAGGGAATATGATCTACGTATTTCTGAATTAATCGCCTCAATCAATAAATCATCTACTATACATGCAGTCAAAGAGATGATTGCTAAATCAACCGGATTATCAAATACAGAGTGAACTAAAAAATTGTAGGATGCCCCCACGTTGTTCCCATATGATGACACTCTCCATACGCTTTCAAGAAATTTATAGACGAACGCATGTTGATTTCTCAACATATTCCTCCCTTTTAAGGAGATACCGAAGTAATTTATAATCAAATGAATGAAACTATGCGGGCCTGAAATTTGAATGAGGAATACTTTTGAAAGTTGTAGTGAAGCATTCAAACGATGAATCAATGAATTAGGGATGAGCAATCATTTTACAACAATAAATTTAAGTGGATGTATTAGAATAATCACGAGTCAGTTATGGAGAATTCTACATTTTTCTTCAGGAGATTGTTGAAGGTATTCATAGTTAATGAGATACATAGTAAGCTATGTGCTCATGCGTGTAGGCAGAGATTAGTAGAAAATACAATAAATGGAGAGTCTGGTAGTCGCATTGGGAGATCTGAGCTTGAGGTTATCGAGGAGTTGCTTTTATTAAGCTCATGTCCTATTAATTTAACGTCATTCGAGAGGTTTCAGGAGGGTTGACAAATTTACTGGTTCTCCTTGGGTTTATTGCCTTGTCAATGGGGATACTTTGCTAGAGGTTTGGTAAGGGCTTTCACTATTCTCCAGTGAAGCCTTATTGAATTTTCATGTAAAAATTGGAAGAATTCAGCACAGTAACCAACAAGTGCGACTGTGTAACTTAGAAGCCAACTGTGGAGATCGATTTTCCCCATCCCTACATCGAACTAAAAACTGGCCAGTGTCTTCTTACTATTAATAATTTTTTCTAGACAATTTGAGACCTCAACACACTACCAGCATGAAGTCTGTAGATGGAAGTATGTATATCGAAGCAATGGCTTTTCTAGAGACCCATAGCTAAATTGTGCTACACTTGTACGAATGACTGGGGATTGTAGCGTAAATGCTGTGTTACATTCACACGATAATTGCAAATTACACTTTTTTTATTGAACTGTCGATTTTTGGATTGCTTGGTTTCAAGTGCCTGTACTCCTATCTACTGCAAAAAATAAAATTAATTGACATTTTTTTTTCAATACGAATAATTTGAGGTCACGGTCTTTTTTATCCTTTTCACTCTTTCGATACCAACTGCCTGTTGACTAGATTTGTGTGGGTTTGATTTGTGAGTGTGCACCAGTGAAGCATGCTTCCCTAGCACTGTGTGAAGGAGGACGACTATGAAATTGTTGTCTATTTTCATTGAGGTAAGCTTTTATCTGCGGGGATTGTTAACTCAGTTGACTTTTCACTACAGACTCATGTTTATGGCTAGGTTTGCACTTAATGAGTTTAACAGCTTTGATACTTCGAACGATATAACATGACGGATTGCATTAGACAAATAGTTTTCACTGGAATTGCGACAGTTATAAAAATAGAAATACTCCATTAGCTTATGTTGAGAGCTACGCGCCAATCCTAGCTAATTATGAATTCAAAAAATGTTCCATTGATTGTCATTGTCCGTTTTTTCAATTCCCAAGAATCCCACAATAGTCGAGAGAGCAATTGGATATCTTTACCAAACCCAAAACGTTTGCATTGGTAGCGAAGCTTTTGGTTTGTGCGCTTCGTTGTATGTACAGACTATTGAATAGTAAACACGTAAGTGACTACTGCTGGTTGTTGTTTCGTGGGCGCCCTTCCCATTAAGTGAATCAGAATTAACCACAATTCGCCGATTTATGAGAAAAACAAGGTTATTTCCTTGGCCTATAAAACCTACGCAAAGGAGTATACTCGCGATTGCTAATACAACATAACACATCCAGCTAAGATTGAGCTGAACCAAAGGTTTCTCCCATTTTTTATGTCTTTTTGTTTTATGTTTTTTTTTATTAAATAAAGGAATTTGATATGCATGTGCTATATACTATTGCAAAGGTCTTGAACTGCTCCATCATAATGTACAGTAACATTTATAATTGATCGTTTTTTTTTTTAACTTATATTGGAAAAGTCTGCAATTTGAGTCCTTTTCAGTCATTACTGGAAACAAGGCTTCAGTGCAGCGGCAGCAATAAAAAATATATGCGAAGTTCAAATTGAGAATGTAATCTCGGATCGTACTACGCGAAACTATTTCAAAGAGTTCAGCAACGGCAACACTGACCTCGGAGACAAAGAACGTTCAAGCCGATCTTCGACTGTGAATTTTGAAGTAATCTCTGAAGCCATTGCAACAAATCCCCCAACCAATGCTCGTGGAATGTCCGTTAAACTCGACATTCCAGAAATTATGGGTAATTGGGTTCCCATCAAGTTAAAACACTGGCGCTTGATTTGGACACCTTTATTCGCCGACGGCTTGGTACGCTGTGCGAGGAGTGGAAAAGCGACACGATTGATTCCATGTGTCTTCTGTCTGAAATAATCCCTTATATGGATCGGCATGACTTTCCTCGCTCTTAGATGTCGTGGCGATCGCTGTCGGGTTCTGACCGTACCCCCTCCAAGTTACATTAACATTACAATATAAACCAAAACAATGATTGAAAATGTTAATGTTAACTTTGCTCGGAAATTGCGAATCTTCATTTGTACGTTATAGACAAAATGTACTTCAAATTTTAAAACAAAGTTTTATACGTTGAACCTTACACGTTTTGCTTGTGGTCCGCTGTAGGTCTTCGGTTTGGCTGCTTGGTCGAAAACGCTTCGAGTAGGATCGAAAATCTGGCTTGCTTTAACATCTTCGTTCGCCACGAGTGCTGGCTTCGGTCGTTCGGTCGTAACATTAACTTCTTTTGTTTCCCCTCGTCGGAGGGTTAGGGAAGACAGTTTTGTGCGTTTGGTGGAAATTCGACGATGTTATTCACTTCGAACTGGTTCCAAATCGACGCAGGCCTCTACTGTGTCCAACTTGATTAAATATATGATCCGCTCGGCAGAAAATACCAGGCTTTGATCAATCGGAAGCGCGTTCTCTTGCAGCAAGACAACGCAAAACCGCCAGACAAACCCAAGAAAAAATAAGAAGAAATCGACACCATTGAACTTTTTCTGCATCCAGACCATAGTCCGGACCTTGTGCCATCTGACTATCACCGTTTCCATTCCATGGCGCACTTTCTTCGTGGCCGCAACTTCAACAATTTGGATGACGTCGAAAACGGATGTCGGGAGTTTTTCGCCTCTAAAAACAAGGAAGAAATGCGCAACTTAAAGACTGAAATTTAATTCTTTTTGGTTTGCTGTAATCAGGCAGTTTGTACGTCTCGAGTGGTTCTTCTCATGATGTCGATATTGTCAACATAGGCCAGTAGTTGGGTGGACTTAAAAAGGATCGTACCTCTTGCCTTTACCTCCGCATCACGGATCACTTTCTCGAGGGCCAGGTTAAAGAGGACGCATGATAGGGCATCCCCTGGTCGTAGACCGTTGTTGATGTTGAATGGTCTTGAAAGTGATCCTGCTGCTTTTATCTGGCCTCGAACATTGGTCATGGCCAGCCTAGTCAGTCTTATTAATATGAATATGAGTATCTCGCAACAATTTCAACTTCTTGGTTTCCTATATAATTTGGATTTGTCAGTAGCAAAATGACTACTCCCAACACCTGGCTGTTGGAGCAGGTCTTCCAAAAGATGTTTCTATTCCAATTGAAAATAAAGCACGATTCCATTTTCGTATCTAAAACGTTGAAATGTCAATTCTATTAAAAGAAATTAGTATTATTCATGACTAGAAGGTTCAGAATATTCGACCTCTGAGGGAGCGAACAATTTCAGTTCCAATGGTGAGACCTTCCAAGTACCACATTTCTATGTTAATTGAAAATAAATAAGCTCATCCCGAAGTAATCGTAGACAATTTCAAGAATTGTTATTACGCCACAGTTTCTGGTTTTCCAAACGGGTTTTTTGCTAGAAGTCACATTACATAACTTAATAACATGAAGTTTTTACTCATTCTTTAAGCCCTTCAAATAGTGCCATCGCGCCGGATTACCTGTAAGAAAGTCTCAAAGACAGGGACTGGATTGCCTTCAAATGACGACATCAATAAGTAATAGTAGTGGCTCTATTTCGCCTTTGGTTAGCCTTCACCACGTACATTCTTCAGCAATATTATGCATGATTCTCGTGGAGCTTTTGAAATAGTGGACATGAATTCCGAGCATTCTGCGCTCGGAGAACACACAACTATCAATAAGTGAGATAAGTACACCTAGCTCGGGCACAAATTAATATTAGTTTGTACTGTATTTAATTGAACGTACTGTTGGCTCTCCTCTCCAATGTGGTCGCACTTGTGTGCTGTTGCCAGTGAATGAAATTCATATAAATTTTCTTGTGTTTACATTCCCATTGAATTGGTCGAGGCCCCACAGTACTGGGAGACATGTGATTAAATTGCCCATTGTATGCACGTCAATGTGTACGGACTATGTATGATACATCCCCATACTTGTGAATAGGCTTTGTGAAATGATTGAAGTTCCACCGCTAGTGGGAATGTGGCTTTGAAATTCATTCTCTTATTTGCGCACTCCCGCTCTTAAGCCGAGAAACCACCTGTTGACTAAGCATCTCCACATGAACAAGTAATTCCAACCTCCACTATCAAATGCCTTTAGTAATTCCCCAACCACAAAAGATTGCTTCAAAAATTTCATGTTTTATTTTTTTTTTTTTTTTTTTCAGGAATTCAACATTAAAACAGCCTCCAATGCGAAGATTCAAAATTAAGCAAATTTTCAATCGACAACATATTTGGAATTAACATATTTGATAATATTCAATATCATCTACAAAAGATATTTATTTACATCGTTGGCTCTGTTTTCGGAGTTTACTATTCTATTATTCAAGAGGAGCAAACGTTTATAAAGCGTTCGCGTTGTCATCCTCTCGAATAGAAAGGATTAAGGATATTTTCTAAGTAGCCGTTCCCGTAAAAAAGTCAAGATAACGATTCTCAAGATGCAATCGATAAAAAATCCCCAACAAAAAATGACGCAGCGGTTTTGTCTGCGATGGAACAATCATCAGAGTAATCTGTTGTCAGTGTTTGACCAGCTACTACACGCTGAAACGTTTACGGATGTAACGTTGGCTGTTGAAGGACAGTATTTGAAAGCACATAAGGTGAGTACACTATTTTTGATCATAACTACAATTTTATTTCATAATTGGTATTTTTTAACTACTTTTAGATACTAAGTTGACATTTGCTAGTCAAAACAAGATATGAAATTGGTCATACATGTCCAGTAATAATGCAAGCCTCCACATTAATTCCAACTACCCTCATCCAGAAATGTCCCCCGGCGCATTATTCTTTGATTCCAAATAAATTCAAGGGTCTGCATCGCCACAGAAACATGTCAGATGTTGCCTTCCCCTGATGATGAACAAATTGTGATTGCGATGGCGACCAGAACTTCCTAAATGCGCCAAGACGACCTAGAGGGAAGAGCTATCCCAAAAACTAAAAAAATTGGCTAAATTGAAGGTCCGCCCGCAAATTCGGAAGCTCCATCGAAGTGTTCCGTTGATATGTGCTTGCGCACCTCTGCGCTAGCCAGGCTCGGGAATGTGAGGGGGGGGGGGGGGGGTCATTATACGAAATTTCACGTGTACTCACAAATTCGCGTACACTTAACGAAATAAATACACGCGAGCTAAACCTGAAAAAAATAAAAACAAGTCGGTATACCGTAAGCTGGGCGCTTTGGGTATAAAGGTTTCGTGTTCATCTTGTATTCGTACATACCGAAAAGATCTAAATATTCCCTGATATGTATCCAAATTCCAACTCCGCCGTTCTTCTGATTTTTCGGTTGGATAGGTTCTGAAAACGAAACCTGTTAGACTTTTCGAGGGTCATATTTTGAGTCCTCACGCTCTCACTTTTCACCCGAGATCAAATACGGACTTCGAAAAGTACTAATTGAGCCCCTTCATTTGATATCCCACATGGCCACATTCTATGAAAAAAGTTTTGCGCTCCCCTTTCGCATGTATGGGGAGCAAACTTAACATAAAATATAGCGCCATACATGTAAAGGGATCAACAGGTCATACGCTCCAACTAACTTTCGTGATAATCGGTCTTATCGTTTCCGAATAATCGGGTTTGATAGACAGACGAGCAGACAGACATCGACTCGATTCTAATAAGGTTTTGTTTCACACAAAACCTTAAAAATTTATGTGGCTCTAATAATTTGGCCACCCTCTGTATACAGTATTGTATAAAACTGGCTCAAATAACATATTACGAAACACAAAAGTACTGGAAATCTCTTTAAATGTGTATTTTATGCACAAAGATTGCATGTAATATTTATTGTTGCATTATATTTCATATAATATATATGTATTCTAGAATCTGACAATCGATTTTCTGAATTTTTCAAGAAATACGTGAATAGTCCATTGTGCAAAGGACACTAAAAACGCAGAAAGTAACTCAAATAAATCAAAGCTAAAAAAAACAACATCAATCTCGGGGAAGCTTGTCATCTGTCACCATTCAACCCTTTTACTCAGTACCGGGCCTATGCAAAAGCTTTTATGAAGGATCTGGTGTCCTCAAAATCAGGTTTAGCCGATAAACAGTAAACAAAAAAATCGGTCTGCACCGCTTTCTTTTAGGAATATTAAAGAGAGAAAGAAATTCCAGTCGTAAAGATATCAAAATATCTCAAAATATAACTTTGAAGTAGCATATATTTTTTGAGAAGGTTGGTCGCCGCGATTTTTCAACGGAGTCAGAGAGGGGCGGTCTTCCCCTTCTTTCCACATACTTTTCCCATCCTCTCATCCTCTGGAGTTTAGATTAAAAATTCAATATCAATGATCACTTTTTAAGGGGGCATCTTCCCCCTTTCTCCTATAGACTCTTCATCCTTTCCGGTGATAGATTGGAAAATTCAAGCCGGTAAACTAACGATTCGTTTTTAGGACATTAGCTCGATACCGCGAAACAGCTGATGTGGTTGACAGGCCGCGGGAGGCTTGCCCGCGTTCCGTACGTTGCCCGAATTTTGTGCATGCTGTGCGTGTTCGCCCAATCCTCTCCGCAAGGAGAAACGAATGTCGGCAGAAATGGGCGTTTCAACTCGAAGTATGAGTCGTATTTTACGAGAAGATCTCGGTCTCGGTGCGTACCGGCGGTGCGTTAGTCATATGTTAACGCCAAAACTGAAAGAAACGAACTCGATGTGCTACTGTTCTGCAACGATTTCCCAATAAAAAATATCGCTAAATTCTATTTTCTTATGAAAAAATGTTTACCATCAAGGAAAAATTCAACCGACAAAATGATCGAGTATATGCTCACAGTACACAGTATGGTAGAAAAAGAAGACGAGACAGACCCTGTCTGAGATGGAGCGATGGCGTAGGTCAGGACCTCGGCGCAAAACCGGCATGTCTGCAGTTCCTTATTAAGGCCGGCCTAGACCGGATACCGGTTATTGCGCCGTTGATGATGATGATATGCTCGCAATTGTTATGAAGCCAAGAGAAGCTCCACGAATCCAACGTCGTCACAATCCGACTTCTGTCATGGTATGGTGGGGCGTGATGATGATATGCTCACAATTGTTATGAAGCCAAGAGAAGCTCCACGAATCCAACGTCGTCACAATCCGACTTCTGTCATGGTATGGTGGGGCGTCTCATATCACGGAGTAACTGATATTTATTTCTGCGAAGCCGGCTTCAAAACCAATGCGAGCGTGTACGAAAAGATGTTAGAGGATATAGTCGAGCCATTGAGTAAATCTCTATTCGCTGGAAAGCCGTGGTGCTTCCAGGAAGACTCTGCCTCCGCTCATAAAGTCAAGATAATTCAGCAGTGGTTAGCGGTGCATCTTCCTGACTTCATAACCGCGGATTTGAATCCTTTGGACTACAGCCTTTGGGCGAAGTTAGAGGAGATTGCCTGCGATCAAACTTACACCGATTTGGAGAGTTTGAAGGCCAGCATCGTGCATGCAGCTCGAGAAATGCCGCTTCATACCGTGCGTGAAGTGGTCGATGCATGGCCTCACAGACTTCGGGCCTGTATAGCTGCTAGCGGCGGCCATTTTGAATGATTTTTTTTTCGTTTGAAAGCTCTATGTTTCCCTTTTCTAATGGTGTACTTTTCGATTGATTTGGTTCGTGAGAAATAAAGATTTGTTTGACTGACAGAACTTATGGCTATACTATGTATATAACAAAGTGTTATTTGCGGGGGGTGATACCAACTAGCTATCGCTTCCTGCTCAGTCACAGTCACATTATTTTTAAAATGTAATATCACAACCTCCTCGTTGTCAATGTGACAAAGACCAAAAAAAGAAGTTATCCTACTTTCATGGAATATCTAAAAAAATCTACCAAATCACATTAACACGGAGGACCTAGTTTATTTCCTGAAGATAAATTTCGAGGACTTCCCCAAAACAATGAAGTATGATTAATGCATATACTATTTCTTGGTTAAAAGAGACAACCAAACCGAAACCCAGTCATGGCTACACAATGTCGAAACCCATCCTTGAAAATATGCACTTCGCATTTCCACTGCAAGTGGCACATTTTTTTTATTGTTATTCTTTGCCGCAAACATAACAGTAATTTCTTTGCTTGCACCACACTAACCTTTTTCTTTCTCACCTTCTGAAAAAGAAACACAACAATCCATTTTGCTGATAACTGCACTCTCAACATAAAGCATAATTGAACCCAAGAACAACTACACAATAGCGTACGTGGTTTATTTCAAAATATACAGGTGGTAATTATTATTCAACATCATTGCAAATAAAGTATCTGAATAAGGCACTACTGCTGCCAGTCAACAGCTCGTCTCTTGCGTTAAATTTCAATAATAATCGCACTCTAGCAATCAGTAACAGCAGCGAGTCGCAGAAAAATAATGCAAAAAGTATTGTTGTAAAAAAAGAATTGTAAAAAGCACCGCAGCCAGCACTCTGGGGTAATTTGTAAATTAATTGCGAAAGAACAACACGAGATTGAGTCGGAGGTAATAATATTCGAAATATGTCGCACCAACGTCAAAGAGTAGTTTTTGGAGTTAGGAAATACTATTTTAGTGGCTGTAGGTTGTCACGATTCGGAAAGATTCCGAGCTAGAATTGTACGCATGGAAGGTCGTCAAGTTCCAAATTAGAGTTCCTCCCCGTCTGCATTTCCAGAACTAGATATTTAGCCCCAAAGATGGTGAGTCTAAAGGGACTTCCTTTGGACTAGTCAAATTGGGAAAATCCATCTCCCAAAATAATGACTAAATTCGTAAGGAACTAAGTATCTATATTCATCGTAAAAAGAAAGATCGAAACCCGAATTGAGACTTGGTCTTCACTATTAATAACAAATATATTGCTTTGGACTTTCAGACCAAGTGGAAGTCACTCACATTTCTCTATAAATCTGAATTGGGGATTTTTTGTAGTTCATGAAAATCCATAGAACAGGAAATATCACTGCATTCTCCGAAATAGTTACTCATCACATCACAAGAGATAAAGCTTTCTTGCTGTTCACATTATTTAATATTCTATTTGACTAGCGAGGCTACCACATATCAACTGCAAACGTGCGCAATAACATGTTAATGCCTATTCCTAGTAATAACCACAATCTCTTCAAGACTTATCAGGACAAATAGCATCCTCCCCTCAAAAAAATATCAGAAAATGGGTGGATATGTTTGTGATTTCCGCTTCTAAAGTTCGTTAGGACTCATCTCATTGCATGACGAAGGAAGACGATCATTATCTTGTTTATACACATGTAGTGACTGGACGTAGATAAATGGAATAATCTTTTCAGTTTATGGGATGGAAGGAATAGTCACTCTCGTTCTCAGCTTAACGCAAGTCTAAAGTTTCTCTTATCTGCTTACTAATTGATCAGCAAAAACTGAAACCACCGTTCATATCGCGTTCTATGGCTGAGAAATAAGGAGTATTAAAACAAATAAGAAATTAGCTTGATATCTTCCAGAAACGTGGACCAATGCAAAGATATGTATAAACAATGAATGCACTTGCAGTTGCAAATAAGAAGAGAATATATGCCGGAATATCGCACAAGATACAATCTTTGAAAATTGGAACGCCGTGTTAATCCCCAATCAGATGGTAGTCTGCAGCAATTCAGCTTTTTGTTTACTGTCAGATAGTCAATGTTACCAAAAAAAAAGTTGCTATTCGATGTAGAACTATCCTCTTAGGACTTTAAGAATAAAAGTTACTGTCAGACTACCAACAGTAAGATTTAAACCGTGACCTTGCGTACGACACCCTTTTACTCTAACCACTCAGCTATACGGACCCGTGTCTTTGATTGTTTAATGACAACTTTAATACACTTTGATTGTGACAATAGACCCTCAATCACATAAAAACTACCTATAATTTCATGAAGGTTTCTAAGGTACACTGCTTCCCGAGCTGCCTCAGACAGTGCAGTATATTCTGCCTCTTTACTGGAAATGGATACTGTCTTTTGCTTCCTGTTTGTCCATGAAATAGCAGATCCAGACATCGTGAAGCAAAAGCCTGTATACGACTTCCTGTCTAAGGCGTCACTAGCCCAGTCACTATCTACAAAACTCTGTAACTTGCCATCATCCTTACAAAATCTTAATAAGTTTTTGTATATAACAAATCTTTTGAAATGCGTTTAGCATAATGCCAATGTGTATGATTGTAACAACTATTAATTTGGCTCACATAACGAGGCTAACTGTTCAATCTTTAACTCTGTCATACCACGCAAGAGAAGACTGGTTTTAATTCATAGATCGCTCAATCGCGCGAACCTTCAGGGTTGACATGAAAATGATATGTAAATAGTTTCTTTAAAAAAACCGTTTAAAAATGTTGTCGTTACATCTTAGTGATCAATACTCATATTCAGTTTAACACCGAGAGCAAATTATAATCTAAGTGTAGAATGTCTTACAACTGGAGAGAAAGTCTCTGTATAGTCAATGCCAGGTTTCTGCGAAAAACCTTTAGCTACAAGTCTAGCCCTGAATCGCACATTATTGTCGACATCAAACTTTTTATTGAGCGCCCATCTACACTTCACAATTGTCACATCACCTGGGTTGTCAACGAGCTCCGAAGCATCGTTGTCCTCAAACGGCTGTAGCTCGTCGGTCATGGCGCACTCACTCTCAAGCCTCGCGAGAGCCTCCGAGAGATCTCCTCGGATGCTGGAACAGTACGGGAAAGACACATATAACCATATCAATCGGGTTGTCTTCTAGGACGCTGGCTAGGCAATTCTTGCTCCTGCTCTGGGGTTGATATCATTTGGGCTTCTGGTACTAAGTCATCTATAGTTGGAGTTTCAGTTAATGTTTCATTCATTCCCATCGTCATACACAGAAGAATCTGAATGGTAGTCTTCGGAGTTTAAAACATTTTGCGATGCTGCCCCCACTGAATCTGCATTCACCTCCTCCTGTATGTCAAGTGCAGGGGTCTCTTCGTTAGGTACCCAGATAGTCGACTCCTGACTTTTTTTTGTATCTAATTCTTCTTCCATAAAGACAACATCTCTGCTGGTAACAACAGTCTTCTTGATAGGATTGTGCAGCCTGTAGCCCTTATCATCTTCACCAAAGCCAACTAATATGTACTTCGTAGACTTTTTATCCCACTTTAAACGACATTCCTTTGCGACATGTATCATGACTTTACATCCAAACAAACATATGTGGTTGAGGTCTGGTTTTCTCCCATATCACAATTTATATGGAGTTTTCTGGAGTGCCGATGCAATATCTGATGAAATTGAACTTTGTTGAGGATCTGGACTGTACTGTTCATCTAAGTGTAGATCGTATTACTAAGTTGTTCAATAAGTTTTGCGATTTGATAAGAAAAACTCATTTTTATGGTTTGAAATACATTTTATTATTCAGTATAGTCTCCGCAAACATCAATACACTTACTCCAATGAGACTCCAATTTATGAATTCCATCCCTGACGTGAGAATTTGGAAGGGCTACAAAGTACGCTTCCACAGCTGTTATGACCTCTTCATTTGATGGAAAGCGCTTTCCACGCACGAATTTTTTGAGGTCTGGGGAACCAGATGCAAGTCACTAGGGGGCAAATCTGGTAAATACAGTGGATGCCGCAACAATTCGAACTTGAATTCATGGAATTTAGTCACTGTCAAAATGCTCTTGTGATACGGTTCATTGTCCTAATGAAAAAAAAATTTTTCTTCAGCAAACCGGGTCTTTTTCACGAATTTTTTCCTTCAGCTGGTCTAAAAGATTACAATAATATTCAGAATTTATTGTTGAACCAGTTTGCGTGTAATTCGCAAACAAAATTTCTTTCATATCCCAAAAAACTGATGTCAACACCTTGGCCGATTTCTAGACCCGAATTCGTATCGGAGCCGAAGAACCAGGTTCACACCACTGTTTAGCCTCAGGATCATGGCGATAGACCCAAGTCTCATCCATAGTGATGAATCCATGCACAAAATTCACTTCATCCTTTCGAAAACGTTCTAAATGTTGCCGAGAAAGTCGCATTCGAATGTGTTTTTGTTCCATGTTAGCATAGAGTTTTCCGAGATCCAATACTTCAGTCAAAACATTGCTTACACTACCCAATGAGATGCCTAGGGCTTCTACTAAATCTCTTTCAGTCACTCGGCGATTTTCCAATATCGTTTTCTGTATTTTTTCTACGATTTCTGATGTTGTTGCTGTTTGGCCGTCATTGACGTGGATTGTCTTCAAGGCTAGTACGACCACGTTTAAATTTAGCAATCCATCTTTCTACTGAACTAATGAAAGACGAAGAGTTCTTATACGCTTTCAACATTCCTTCATAAATTTCCGTTGCTTTTAAACTTTTCAACTACCCCCCATGCACGAACCGGAACCAGCAATTCAGGTGTCAGAAGCATTGGTTGATGCTGATATCAAAAACTGGGAACAAGCTCCCCATAATGACAAGTAGCGAAGCCTTAATGCATATTAGACACATCAAACTTTTCCTGCCAGAACCAAACGAACATACTGTAAAGTTTATCCTGTTGAAAAGCAGGAAGACTTGGCGAAGTATTGTGGGCATTCTGACTGCCCATAATTCATTACCTGGGCATATGTTCAGAATATGAATGCGTATATATGAGTACTGCGCTTTTGGACGCATCAGACATTAAATTTTTGGTGCAGCGGGTAGCATCACATCTACTTACAGAAATCCTGCGATACAGAAACGAATCTGGGATATTCCATTAGATGGGGAAATCGAGTACAGTGGACCATTAAGGTCTGAGTGCTCGGGGGCTTTGCCTCCCCCCACTTCAAACACACACATCCACTATCACTCTTGCAACACTTCCTATGGACAATGTAAGGCTACTTGCATTACATGACAATGACAAGATCAATACACTAATTTCCAAAAACGTTTTAATTACTTTTTTTGTTGAAGATGCTGGGAGCCCTGAGTCTGCACCCACTTGATGACGGACCGGACCACATGGGAAGCAATTACTTCCTCTCTTGGAGGAGTCCATGGATTTTTTAATTTCATTTAGTAAAATGTTAATTTCATTTGTTAAAGCGCTAATTTCATTTATTGAAGCGTTAATTACATTTGTCAAAACGTTAATTTCATTTATAAGAGAGTTAATTTGATTTGCAAATGATATAGATTGTAACTATTTTTGGTTATAATTCTCGATGTTCATAGCAATGCTTAAAACTCCCAGCAACAAATACAGTTCAAAATACCCTTAAGCTTGACACTTATTTTCATTTGTGTAAAATATCAGAAACTGTGGTCCTCAAAAAGTTAACTATGTATTTGCAACTTTCGGTTTGCCAACAATTGTGAAGGATCAAATACTAGTTCAAGGCGACTATGTAGTACTGTGTTCATTGCGTTATTATCAACATATGCTTCACGATTTCCCATTGAAAAAAAGTAGTTTTTGACCGTTATTGTGCATACTATATTCGAGCGTTAGTTTAAAAATGTTTTACAACAAAATTATAAGTTATGACAGATATTATCACATTTCTCCCTTTTCTCTATTCCAGATGGTTTTGTCAGCTTGTAGCCCATATTTTAATGCATTATTTGTTAATCATCCCGAGAAACATCCCATTGTTATATTAAAAGATGTACCGTATGCTGATATGAAGAGCTTATTAGACTTTATGTATAGAGGGGAAGTTTCTGTGGATCAGGAACGTCTCACAGCATTCCTTCGAGTGGCTGAAACTCTTAGAATCAAGGGTTTAACCGAAGTAAATGATGATAAAGTAAGTAATCTGAAAACAATATTTAATTAGGAGCAACTTTGAGTATCATATTAATCTTTTCTCTACGCTCACAACAGCCAATGGGACCTGCTACACCACCACCTCCACCGCAGTTGCATCGAATTCAACCCTATCTGGCGCAACAGCGTAAAAACCAACAAGCAATGATGAATAGTCCTTTGCTTGGTTCAGCGCTATCGATGCCTAAGCGAAAGCGAGGGCGTCCGAGAAAACTGTCAGGAAGTTCGAATGGAACTGGCAACGACTTTGATGATTATGATCGCGAGAATTTGATTCAGGTATGAGATATTTCTCACTATTTTCGAAGATTGAGTCGTTACTCCATTGGATAGTTATTAATGAATATAAAATATTTGTGTTTGCTTTTAGGGATCACCGGAAATGTTAGAAGTTAAGATGGGTACCGAAGGATATTCAGGAAATGAAGGTTCAGATGATAATCAAAGAGAATCCGGCGATAATGATAATGAACAAGACTCAAATCAGGTATGTATACGTCGTTGTTTTAGTGAAATCATGAGAACGGTAAAAACAATAAATTCTGAATTGCGGCGATCATTATACATTTCGTGACTTTTGAAGATACAACGAATTCATTATGGTCGGAAAATTTAAACGATTTAAAATCTAAACTAATTCGTTGAACTGCATGCAATCAATCAGCGAAAATAAAGCAATTTAGATCGTCTATCACATGCCAACATTTTTGACATAAAATCCGCTTTACTTCCAGGGCCGAATGGATACACAGGACACATTAAATAAATCACAAACGAAAGACAGTAGAAAAGATAATGATAACAGTACATCCGGTAAGTCCTTTTTCATTATATTCTTTTTTGCATATATGAAAACAAGTATTTAAAAGGTAACTGCCAAAAATATACACAGCTCAAGTGAACTAAGTAGATAATTTGAGACTTGGGCAAATTTTTTATGTAAATTTCATAAAGGCAAGTCTCACTAAAATTTGTTGAAAAGACAATAGAAGTTGATACAGCTGTTGCTGTACGAAGTAAAACATGTAGAATAGATGCACGTTAAAATGATGATAAGGCGCTGCCTTTAGAATCCATCACAATCCGCTTCTGCACGTCTAGAGAAAAAAGTGTAAAATAAGATACTTTTAATAAATTTATGTGTATACTCATTATTTTTTAAATTTATGTTTCTTTATCGGAAAAGCTAAAGGGATTTAAAATTTTTATGTCTGCAATGTATCTATCTAATACTTACAAATATTAAAATGATTTTAGTAAGTGAATGAGTCAAAGTCGGGTTGTGTTCCTCCAATCGGCTTTTTTGAACCGGAAAAGAAAAAGTCAGGAGAAATTTTCCGAAATCGTTTTATATTGTCAAGTGAAAATCGTGTTTGTTTCGGGTTCGTTTATAAATTTCCGTCGGCAGGTGAGTTTAACTTCAATCCAAATACAATCTCTATCTCTCGTTTTTTAGTGGTTTTTCTTTTCTTTAATAATTTCTTTCCTGATCTGAATTATTCACATGAATTGCTAAGTATATTTGATAGACAGAAATACACAATGAAAATTAGAAGCGAGAATCGCATTGTGAAATAAATTATTAAAGGAAAACAGAAAACTTAAAATATAAATATTAACACGATCTTGCGCATTTTTGTTCTACTTTTTTATAATTTTTTTTAGTTACTTTTTTTCATTTCGGGTTATGAGCATAGGGATTTTTGGCCGACGTGGAATATTTATATTTTATGATTTTTTTCAATGAAAGTTTATATTATAAGATATCTATATGTGCCAAAACAATTGAAATGTATTTTGAAAAACACATAAAAGATATTTTGTATACTTTTAAGCAAATTCTACAAAAAAAACGAAATACTTTGAGAAAAGAAAAATTTAACAGAAAACTGTGAAAACTGTGAATTATATACAAAAAAGGCTTTAAATCCCTATAGCTTTTCCTTTGTTTTGATTTCTCTTAATTATTTACTAACCTAGATTTTAATATGTCGACTATTCTGGATATGACTTTCAGCCTTACTATCATATGAGAAAATAATGTCTAATAGGAACAAGGATGGCTTTTCAAAAATTGGTTTGTTAAAGTTTATTGAAAGGCCTAATTACAAGCGAATTCGTTAAGAAAAATTTATTATTATACTTATTCCATATTATTGAACCGGTCTCCTTCAAGGACAGGAATTCTTGAGGGTTTCATCGCACAAAAAATGATAAAAATATCGTCGAACCCAATTCTATGCATTGAAAACTGTTTGAACGATAAAACAAAGATCAATTTCTTCAAATGCTAATGATGTGTTGCTGCTGATTTCATATTGTGTGTAACACAATGAGAATACGAAGAATAACAATTAAGAGCGTCGCCGGACTCTGACACTGACATAAGAAAACTCTTTTCGCACGGGGACCTTGTGCCTTTTAATCTTATACCTTTTGGCTTTTAGCTATAATCCTTCCTGTAAGGAGCCTGCGCTATTCATAATTTTTGCAATGTCCCTGACCGGGGACGATAGTATATTTGGAAACGCCAGAGTGACCAGAGTTTACCCAAAGTTATGACTATTCCCTCACTGAAAACATCTGCAGAGACTGCCGCAATGAGGACTGGTGATATCGACCACAGAGTGGCATCCTCTAAAATCCCCCCAGATTGTTAAGGGAAAGCTTCACTGGAAGCATACTATTATGGTCTCAGTTTGTGATTCTAAATAGTAACTTACCACTGCCCCCACCAGTTAAAACTCAGGGACGGTTTTTCCTCTCGTTTGATCGAGTAGTTCAGATTCTACAATTGTGGAGTTTGAAATTCACAGTGGCAGGCGAATGGCTATCGATCGATAGGTTTCTATACCGAATTGACCATTTAACTCACTTCATATTACAAGGAAAAGTTCTCATCTTATGCCACACTTTTACTTTGGAAGTGTCCTTTTGGAGAAATTAATCGATGGGATCTTCGGGACACATTTACGGGTAGATTTCGGAACAGGTTGATGTTAATATTTGGAAGCGACCCCGAAGTTGCTCACAGGAGGATCAGGATAAATTTGCTGGTTACTGACGGGAGAACCGCATAATTTTGACAAAACTCCAAACCCTCCACGAGAACTGCAGTTAGTAGAGATACTATAAGGAGGCTTAGAGCATGGCTTGATGAGGGCTTTGTTCTGTATTCAAATGTCCCTGTGAAATAGTTGCATGGTTGGGCCAACCGAGAGGACAATCAACAAGATCACTCAACTTCGAACTTCCCCAGTAGTATCGGTTGCGCCCTGATGATTTGAGAGTGAAAAATCGAACGAGAGGCATCAGAATTTTAGATAGGTGAGTAAGGCTACCAGTAGTGCTTAAAGAACCGAAGTATCTTTTGTAGAGGTATAGGCTTTCCAATTCTCAACGAAAAAACTTCCTAGTCGAAGGTCATTAAACGATCGGGAAATACTACCGTCCGTACTACTCAGCAGCTACCAATGTAAACTCTACGGTTCAGTTACTGAGCGACTCCGATCACCCTAATTTGCCCATTCCAATCATGGATTTTCCACTAGCACCAATCGTTACAAGAAAATCGATGCTCTGTGTTCTGAGACTGCCGGGGAACGTAACTTCAGAGCAGAATTAACGACGCGAAAGCCTCCAAGCTTATTACCGACGAACGCGATATAATTCAATTGCGTTTCAAAGTATCAGCGTCAGAGTCCTGATAATTTATCAAGACAAGTAGATGGACATTTCAAGAAGTGAAGCAAGCCAAGCTTTCAAGTAATGACTGATACTGAAAACAAATACTCGAATTTAACTTTTTTGCAAAAACCAGTAAAAGAACATTAGGAAATTTAGTCACAATCAAATGATGAATCTCTAGGAATCATCTAAATGATATTCGTCTACCAAGCTAATTTCATGTTTCTTCAAGTTGGAATTTCGACAACTAAGAAGGAATAAAAAAGGACTTAACCGCCCATATGGACCGAATATTTCCAGTTCTGTAAAATA
Organism: Hermetia illucens; assembly: GCF_905115235.1. NCBI lineage: Eukaryota > Metazoa > Arthropoda > Insecta > Diptera > Stratiomyidae > Hermetia > Hermetia illucens. Next base: position 39,072,519 of record NC_051854.1, read on the forward strand.
AATTGTCACTTTGGTCACCCCCAACATTTCATTTCATTTCTAAGTTCCATAAAAGTTGAACAGTGAAAAATAGCTACCTCCATCAACTCTGATTTTCTTTTGCTGAATGGAGATGGCAATATTTGACATAATGACAATGTATTTCCTGCTAGGACTCCATCTTTACATTTTTCTGGGTACACGCGGTCTCCTCATGAGGCAAGCTTTCATTTGCTTCATCTTATCTCATCTTGTAATGTTTCCTATCCTGTTCGTCGTAACATACCGCAAAATTATTCGTTAGTCTTGTAATTGTGTCTGCTAGCTGTTTTAAGATTGAACTTTAAACTTTATAAGGAAAGCCTCTCAAAAATTTTTTGGAAACTTGGTTTATTAGCTTTTCTTCTTCGCAAGGATTTTCTCTTGATCCTCCTAATTGTCTCTGAATATTAGGTTACAAATGGAGCTACGTGACGACGTGCTATGCCTGACAGTCTCAATGCTTTATTTGCGATCAGTTTTGTGATTCCAAAGCAGGAAGGGTAGAAAATAGAATGTATCTTCTCCCGTGTTCTAGAAGTCAATATTAGGCTACAAGTGGAGGAATGCGGTGAAATGTTATGCCTAGCCGTTCCGAATGCTTCCTCTTTATCCAATTTCGGACATCAAATATGGAAGAATAGATTTTTGCGTTTCGTTTATAATGAAATAATGAAATATGAAATAATGGATTTGAAACTTCTTTTATTCGTTGTTGGGAGGAAGAACAAGGTGGCAGATATTCTGTTAGAAATAGAAACATGTAGTAAGAGGCTGACCTGGCTGTCCTCAATATTTTATCTTTGGTCTGACTTTAAACAAAGAAATTAATAATATAATCGTTGTCGCAGCAATCCATTTGGATCAAGGCCTTGAAGTGTGTTAGAAAACTTCATTCAAGACCGTAACGCTACCCTATACGATTACGGTATCCTGTAGGAGTCCATGTGGTCAGCATTACGCTCGCCCGGGATTATTACTCTGATTTGATTCAGGTAATCATTCACAGCTGAATCGACTGGTATCCGACATCAAGTCATGATGCAAATCCCACTGCCATCAGTGACATTTGAACCGCGACCTTCCCTACGACAGTCTTGTTCTCTAATCACGGAGCTATCCGGACGACAAATAAAGAAATTAGATTGGGGGTACATTTCGTCATTATTTTCTCTCCATCTTCTCTTCTTTGGAGAGAAGAAGAAACAGATGAGTCTGCGATATTTGGATATTGAGGGTTGGCCTCAATGCATCAATTGCGCATTCTCATATCGTTGTTGGATTCCTATGAAAGGAAAGGAGAATTCATTTGTTTTCCTTTCACTTTCTTCCATTTGGGGGAAAAAGCTTTTGAATCTTTCAAATGTAGACCAGCATTAAGAAGAGTATGTGCCGTAAAATCTGGAAGTCAAGTGCTTCACATATCTATCTGAGATCCCATCCGTTATCAAGTGGATGCGAATTCAGGACTTTTTGTATCCTCAACAAGTTTAGGTTTGAACATACGATGGATTTCACTTCAATATGATCGCGTGTTTGCGATTATATATAAAGCGGTTACCAGCTGTCATCACTTTCGGTCACTTAGCTCTCATGGCAGAGGGTTGATGAGTTACCTCTGCCCTGGACGAAACCGTCCGTTAACTTTTTTTGTTTGTCGAGAAAAAAATAGGTCGGCTCTGAGTTGTAAAGTGCAGTTCGAAATATCATACCTAAAAGGAGCTGTGTCCGCAATATAGGCGTAACTATAAAAACCATAAAATTGTATCAAGATGTGTTCGTTTGGATCCTAAGCGCACAGGGGGATAGGGCTTTGTTTCAAAGACGGTCTTATTTTACCTTTGCTAACAATATACCATATGTTCAAAAAATAACAATGACAGAGTATAATTCAGAACTTTTTTATTTTTTGATAATATTGAGGTTAAAGGGCTCGCCAAATAGAACACGTGATGTCCGTTGGGAACTCTGTGTTATGAAATATTGCATCATCCTAGTCAAACAGCAAGCGGTTTACCGCGGCGGACTGCGGACGCATTGTGAAAAATTACAGAGTTGGCGACGGACAGGGAAAATGGATACCGAAAAAAAAGTAGGAGTTCTTCTTCATTGGATATCATCTCTGAAACAATATTCGCAGCAGTGCATATTAAATCACTTGTTGTATAAAACTAGTCCGCGTGCTGTTTGACATAACCTGTCCGCGACGGGCTGCATCTGGCGGGCCCTTTACTGTGCCATTGGCTGTAAATCCAACTTCTTTAGTAGTTGATAATTAGCCGGCATTTGCGCTAGTCATTTTCTAGTTATTTCCACAGAATTTTCGAGCTATTGGAAACTTCATTAAAAAAAAATCATTATCATTGTTTATAGATATTTCACACAAATTTATTACTGCAGATTTTTGTCAACTACGACAACTAACTCGTATGAGAATTTATTACTTTATTGACAATTTCCGACAGACCCTAAGGAGGATTGCATCATAGGCTTGGTCTGAGTGGAGTCGAGAGATTCTCAAATCACCCCCAGTCGTATCAAGCTATCGCTCCTTCAGTCGATCTTTGAATTGCTCCCCATCAACTTGGATATTCATGCCCATTTTAGTGAGTTGTTATCAGTGCGGATTACGTGACGAGATCCACAATTGATACAACGCTAGATCAATTGTGGATTTCCTCCTTTCGGACCTAATCAAAGCGTGTTATGCCGATGATCTAGCGTAAAATCTTGTCTCCATTACTGCAAGATGAAGTTTTAATGTTGGTCGCTGGCCAATATATTCAGAATCAGGTTTTGGAAATTTTAGTTTTGAGACAGTTTTGATATATCTACCACTTCAAACTTGCTCTTCAGATAGCAGTAGAGCAGTTTGAACCAGAGCGTTTGTTGCTGTGATATAGTCGTATTGCGTACCAAATATGTTTGAGTGGTACGCGATCAAATGCCTTTAAATCAAGGAAAGTAAAGTAGAGTGGACAATGCTCTTCTTTTTGGGTTAAACACCCAGGTTTATCAAAAATCTTGATTGGCGATTTCGTCCAGGGTAGAGGCAACTCAATGGACGGTGTTTCACCTCTACCCTGGGAGGAGCGTGACCGAAAGTAGCGACAAGTGGTAATCGCTTCATTTATATATAACCGCAAACACGACATCAGTGCGAATTAGATTGAGCAGCAACTTACTTCCTCTTTTGTGCTCCACAGACTCCTCTTTTTTGGTTAAACACCGAAGTTTATCAAAAATCTTGAATGACGGACTGCTCTGGACGGAACCGTCAGTCAACATTTTTGATAAACCTGGGTGTTTAACCCGTGGCCCACAAAAGAGCAAGTAAGTTGCTTCCCAAGTGGTCCGGTCCGTCATCAAGTAGATGCGGACTCAGGACTCCCAGCATCCTCAACAAAAAAAAATATATATGGTCGCCATTTACCGCTTGGTGCGGTATAGCGCCCTCGCTCGCGGTTACTTGAAATGCGCTTCAACTCCCCACGACTTCCCGAAATGTTCGCACTCCTCCTCAACTCTTCTGCGCCAAGTGCTTTGGGGCGACCCACTGGACAGCCATTTTAGGAGAGTGGATTCCGCTGTATATTGTAGTCCACAATGCAATTGGCGCCCCTCCTTAAAGTGTGACCTAACCACTGCCACTTTCGATCTAGCAAAATAGCAGAGAATATCTGCTGGTGCTCAGCAAAGTGGTATCTCTATAATTGCTATACTGCGTGATATTCCTTTTTTAAGTATGCTTTATTTGACTTACCTGTTTATGTATGCTTGTATTTATGTCTCTTTTTCAGCCATGAGGCATTGATTCGCTGCCGCTTGAGCATAAGTTCATGAACCAGTTGGTGTAGTTGGTCGGCTCCATATTTAACAATTCCATCGGCTCCTGGTGACTTGCGATTTTTAAACAGATGAATTGCTGCACGGACCGTTTCTGTTATGCTTAATGGTGCCAGCATTTGTCCGTTCTGTTCAGTTGGTGGCTCTTCCAACTCGCCGCCTGGGTTTTGAGCAGCACAAGTACTCAACTAATCGTTCCAATATGCCCATGCGATCGGAAGTTAGATTTCTCTTTTTTTTCTCAACGAGATGAGCACGTAGTAGAGAAGGTTTCATCCTGCTGTTGGTAAAACGTCCGCGCCTGGTACGATTTTTCCCCGTATATGTCAAGTTTACAGACCTTTTGGTTCTCCCAAACTTACTTTTCCTATCCATGAAGTCGCTTTTCGACTCGACGGAGTTCGTAATAGGTTCCTGCGTATATGCAAAAGCTGTTTAGTATGCGGAATGAATAATGTAAAAAGACAATTATTTTCTCTTTGATATTAAGGCAAACATATCTTCATCTATCAATATGATTAAAAATAACACAATAACTCCAGATGCAAGTGGTATACTGAATTGCAGAAATCTTAATTGCACAACTTACTTTTCAGATCCTGAACAAAATGACAGCGACTCCGACGACGATCCAATGGATGCCGGCTACATGGAACCGCAACTGATGCTTGACGAATATGATGAACCTGTAGAATTTAAATATGATCCCAACGCTGATTCAACCACATCCCAAGATGCTCTCCCACAGCCGCAAATCACCTCGACTCCAAATCAAACCAAAAGTGCACGAGCGCGATCAAAGCCAGGGGCCGGGTTCGTGACAATTTTGAATGCCGGAGGTACCGGCAGCATCGACACTATTCCAAAACTGACCCCCATTATAAAAGCAAAACCAATGCCAAAGCTTACAAAACGTCCAAAACTTAAACAAAATGGTCTTAGTCAAGATCAGCAAAATAGTAATGACCTTAAAGGACTTAACCAATTTCATCCCACCAACAATAATGAATTCGTTGATATGTTCGGAAGCAGTTTCGTAACAAGCGCGGGAAAATCGAATTCATTGCTAAAAGTCGAGAGTGGCATTAAAGTAGAACCTCAGGTGACAAGCAATCGAACAGGCAAATATATCATTGATGATTCCGAAGGATCGGTTCGAGACTTTTGTACCAAAGAAGGCGACCATACGTACCGATGTAAAGTATGCTCGCGTGTTTACACCCACATTAGTAATTTCTGCCGGCATTATGTGACGTCACATAAGCGCAATGTGAAAGTCTACCCATGTCCGTTTTGCTTCAAGGAATTCACAAGAAAAGATAATATGACAGCGCATGTTAAGATTATCCATAAAATAGAAAATCCTTCGTCGACATTGGCATCAGCCGGTACGACACCGCCACAGCAGGCTTCCCTATCGGAACAGATGATTGCAAGCTCACTAGGGGCATCACTTTCCGATCAGATAATGTCTGCGTCGGTAGCTCAAGCGGCTGCAGAACAAACATCAACAGAAGCAATAAATTAACAATTATCCAATAATTAATGATACCGTTTTATTATTAAATTCTTTCGTAATACAATTCTTATTTTTTTATATTTTAAAAAATATATCTTGTTTTTATATATATTATATAAAATATTTGTTTTTGTTTGTCAAAGGGAATGTGGTGCTTTCGAGAAACAACGATGAATCCAGAAACAAGGACTTTTGGCCTTTCGCATTGCATTTTCTGGGTTTTGAGTCAATTCTTTATATCACTGCATTCACTGTTTTTTTTTTCTTTTTAAAGAATTCATTTGTTCTCAATCAATTTTTGATTTCTCGATATGAATGAGTGAATCGAAAAGTAATTATGTTACGTTTGTTATTTAGAAGTGCCGTTAGTATTTTAGTGCATATATGTAAGCGAAAAAGTGCCTTATATGACCTACAGTGCCTTTCGTACTACGTAAATGCTTCAATCATGCAATAATTTGAGGAAAAATTAAGTAAGAAGCTTTTGATTTAGTCACTTAACGATTGTAATAATGATTCTGAAGATTTAGTTATAAAATCCGCAAAACCCAAATGAGAGAAAAATACTGCTGATTTCCGTCGGAAAGTAAGATCAGCTCGGTATCATAAATTGTCCGATTCGACTGGCTGGGGTACTGCGATTAGTCAATTGATGATATTGTAGCAAATATTCTTACCCGATTTGGACTTCATCAATGGTCTGAAAATTTATGAACGCTAAAATCTGGTTCTTCCCCATTTGTCACCGTTTTTTATCATAGAATACAGGAGGTAATCTTTTGATGATCTCACAGAAATGACACTTGAAAATGTTGAATGGATTCAAATTATTTCCGTCCTGGATACCGGAAAGCAATAAGGAGATCTGTGACAATGTGCCTTGACAATCACCAGTACTACTTTTTGTTGCATATCATTTTACATCCATTGCACGTTAAAATACTAACGGCATTATCTAAATGGCAATCCTCAAAAAGGCTTCCATATTCCAAATTTAAAATTAAAACGTCATAATGATAAATTGATAGAAAAAACTTAGTTTTACATACCTAACTATATGGAGTTAAAACTAATATAAAAACTATAAATTAAATGTTATATTTCATAAGACATAAATGAACCATTATATTTTCTAGCTTGTAATGAAAAAAAAACAAAATACAACAAAAAAACTGGGAATCAAAACCATTTTCAAATTAACTAGAACTCACAATATTGATCACTGTTAGACGAACCTAAAACTAGACCTAGTTATGCAAGTTATATTATGATAAGTAGATAGAAATTGTTTACACAGAAACGGAAGTATAAGTTCAGGAAATATTTAATAAATTAAAATCCAATTAGTGATGTGAATAGCATAAAGTTAATTGAAAGATAAGGCATTTCTACTTTATTACTCTTTCTTCATTCTCGGAACCGGTTATAAATCGGAATTGTATTCATCTTATTTTTTTTTTCTATTTTTCTATAATTTAATTATTTAAAGTCTTTATAAGGAAAATCTAAACGGAAAGGAAAGGAAACAATTAAGTTTGCTAACAAATCAATCTGCACCGTCACGCATGGAAACATAATATGTCGTCATCGTTGTTGTTTATTTTTATGTTTATTATATAACGTTAGTTTATTTGTATCGGAATGACGAAATACAATACGATTGAGTGATGGAGCAACTTTGGAATTTTCGGATTAATTGAAATTGAAGGGTTGTAGCGAAAATGTAAATGTAAAAATTTGTCAGCGGGAGAGTGGAGGAACTTTACTCCAAATTGTTATTAATTATCATAATGAAACCTTCAGATCGACAATAAACGCATGTGAGTAAGGAAAATAAAGGTCAAAAATGCCTTTTATTTTTTGTACATCTTAACATCTAGAATTCAAATATCATCCTGGAAGCTATTTCCTCCATTTAAAGGATATTCTTATCCAAGCGATATTTCTACTGATCAATTAGTTCCAAAGGAAATTAACAAAAAAAAAAAACAAACTCTTGTGGAATTTGAAATAATTTATTCAAAATTATATAAACTTGTTTTGGTATTGCTTCCGAATTTTGGTATTGGTAAGTAAGTAATGCTATCTAAAACTGAGACAAACAATAGCAATTTCCACTAGTTCGATCCTGGACGAAATAACTGGCTAAATTTTCCAAAATGATGGGTTTCCATTAATATTATCATGAATTCCCATTTCCACTAATATATTGTTTACAAAGAATTACACGATAGATTTTTCTACTACTTTGTTAGTTTTCACAGAGGCATATTAATTTAATGTGGAAAAAAGTAAAATAAATATATATATAATGATAGCGATTAAACCTAAATTGAATGATATGAAAGTGAGGAAACTTTATCATTTATTGTATTTACCTTTTTTTTTGTTCTTATGTTCTCTAATAACAATAACAATTATTTGCGTTGGAATCAAAAGAGCGAAAACAAAAAAAAAACTTATTTCTATTAAGAAAAATCTTAGGTTTATGATTAATTATTATGAAAAAAAATATTCATATTTTTATTTGTGCAATCTTTCAGTTTTTATGTTTTATTTTTTTGCCTTATTGTATGAGAAAATTTAATTAAAAACAAAAAATATTTTACTGATAAAGCAGAAGTTTTTATTTATTCAACTTGAAATACAATTTAAATAAAATTGAACAGAATTTTACTTTCGGTCTAAGCAAATTTCACGCTCGAAATTTCCCTCCAACCAAGTTAAATCATTTATCTCGGTGCAGAACAGAGATGGGCAAAATGGTAGTGATGATTATGATGACGATTATAATCGGGAAGTGGACATGATTACGTAATTACGCAATTGTAATCGAAAGTACAGCTCGTGATTATGATTGTAATCATGTAATGGTGCAATTGTAATCACCATAATCATAATCATCACGAAATCATGAGCAGTGCCGTTTGTGCTTTATGAATCATCTTATTCATTGGCTAGTTAAACTTTTAACTAAAGCAATTTGTGTTTTGGTTTCAATGAGCAGAGGAACTAACAACCTGGTTCGGTCGTTAGTTGAAATGTGACAAAAGAAAAACAGATGTCAGTACTCATTTCAGGCGTCAGACAGAGAAATATTCGTTTCGGGTAAATAAAATATTTGTTCCAGACAAACTGTTGTCAGACCAAAAGTTGTGCTTGTTTTAAACAAATGTCCGTCTCTGATAGCAAATGTTCCCGCCTGGATTATACTTCGAAACTCACACAGTACGGACATATAAACAATTGTCACTTGCGAAATACGCATATGCATATACAGTCAACCAAATAAGAAATTCGGTAAATACTGCAATACTATTTGAAGTCAAATATCTCGAAAGCTATATCATATTTTTAAAGAAACTATTGAAGAAAAAATAATAATATATTCGTGTGTGCATTTTCTACCATTTTTTTTACTTTTATTTTAAACAATAAAATTAGTGATAAAACAAACAAGCCGGGAAACCGGAAGGTGGACGCTTCAAGTACAAAAGGTTTTGTGTATTTCTTAGTACGTAGCACGTAATATATCCATATATTATGTGAGAGTAGCCACTTCCGGGTGATATTGACTATGAAGTCTTTAATTTTCAAAGAAGCAACAAATTTGAGGTATTATAACTTTGTTAGTAATAGTGCGATTTCCACCAAACTTGGTAAGATCATGCTCTATATTATAGCCTATATCACTACAAAATTTCATGGTACTAGGATGAACTTAACCAATTACAAAAAATTGTAGTAATATACTATTATTAACTTTATTTAAACAGATATCGGCATGAAAGGTATTTCGGAGCCCAGGCACCATATAGTGGCAGCCTCCTGATTTTTTTCAGATTTTTGGGTTGGGTAGTTTCTGGGAATGGCCCCCTTAAAGAAGTGATCACTTTCAACCCCCCGCGCTCCCCATCCTTCCAACGAATGTCAAAACTAAGATCGGCTTTGAAAAGTACTAATCGAGACCTTTAATTTGATACCCTAGATGGCTATATTTGGTGAAAAAAAATGTTACATCCCCCTTTTGCATGTATAGGGACCCCCCTTAAATTTGACGTAAAAGGATGTAATTCACTGTATGCGTGAGCGTTCACAGTTCCCACCTTTCTACCAAATTTGGTGTCAATCGCTATAACCGTCTCGGAGAAAAATGCGTGTGACGGACAGACAGACAGACAGTAAACCGATTTTAATAAGGTTTTGTGTTTACACAAAAAACTTGAGACTCTTAAAATTGAATACAAAATGAACAATATTAAGCCAACAATTTTGTAAATTTATATTCTATGTAATGGCCATTAGCTTTTAAAATTGCGCGAGATCTTCCTTTCATTAACCTTTACAAGCTTTTGGGTAACTTCTACAAGAATAGGCCCCTAGATATCCTTAATGTGATTCTTCAAGCCCATTTTGCTCCTTACCTTTCTTTTACCTAACTCCTTTCGACGTACGTGCACAAGTCTTCTTTCGGATTTAAATCCGGGCCTAAGGTGGCTGAGGAAACTCCTTTTGACTCCCCCCCTCCATTCCTTAATGACCATGTATTTTGGATCGTTGTCATTTGTTGGAAACAAAACCTTATTAAAATCGATTCACTATCTGTCGTTCACACACACTTTTTTCAGAAACGATTGTACTGATTGACACGAAATTTGGTGAAAAGGTGCGGACTGTGAAACCCGAAAGGTCTCGATTAATAATTTTCAAAGCAAATATTATTTTTTTAATATTAGTTACAAAGGCAAGGAATGTGGAGCCCCGAAAAAGTCGATTACTTGAAGGGGTCATTCTCAGAAAGTACCTAACCGAAAAAGCTTAAAATCATGGTAGTCCATGCAATTGGTATCTAGGACTCAAAATACTCCCCGTTACAATGAAGTTAATAATAGTATATTTTTATTTATTGAAAATTTACTGTGAACCTCCCTTAAGTACATACAAGATGCGCGTAATTTTGCAGTGAGATTAAAGTCTCGCTTTATACTAAGGTATAAAGCGCCATATTGGAAAGTTTGATGGAAATCCTGCTATTACTAACAAAGTTATAACAGGTCAAAGTTGCCCTTTCACATCACATTACTACTCCCCACAACGTAAAATGTCAATACCACATCGAATATCGGATATATTCAACGTATATACAGGGTACGGCAGCATAACTTCCCTTTTTAAAATGCGCGCCACTCAGTTAGTTGATGTCATACCGGAGCGCTAGTGGTCTCGTTCAAGAGGGGATACTGTAAAGTTTTATCCCAACACGGTTCAGTCGCCATCATGCGTTGGAATAGTGAGGAACGTGCCTTTGCCGTTGAGATTTACTTTTCAAGCGGATGTTCGGTTATTGCAACATAGCGTGCATTTCGGAATCGCTTTAATTTAGCCCCGTTGGCTCCCGTCCCAGACCGCAAATCAATTTTTACATGGGTCACTACATTCAGACAAATTGCAAGTGCGACAAAAGGAAGAACTGGAGTCCCTCGGCCCGTTAGATCACCTGAGAACATTGAAGCAGTGAGAGCGTCAATGTTGCGATCGCCACGGCGTTCTGCGCGCAAACACGCATCTGCCCTTGGACTATCCGATCGTTCTGTGAGAAGAATTCTTCGTGATGATCTTCATTTTCATCCCTATAAGATGGCGATAGTGCAGAAACTTTCAGAACGTGACTTCAATTCTCGGATGAATGCGTGTGAGCTTCTTCTTGATGTCGTTCCCGAGGGTGCTATTGTTTTTTTTAGCGATGAAGCCCATTTTCATTTGTGTGGGTCGGTTAACAAACAAAACATGCGCTACTGGGCTAACACCAACCCTCGAGAATTGCATCAAAAGCCTTTGCATTCACCCAAAGTCACAGTGTGGTGTGCAATTTCCTCAGCTGGAATTATTGGTCCCTGGTTTTTTGAGGAAAATGAGGTTACAGTGACAGTGAATTCGGAGCGGTATGTAAACATGCTACAGAATTTTTTTTTCCCACGGCTAGAAAATTTGGATTTGGGGGACACTTGGTTCTAACAAGACGATGCAACAGCACACACTTCAAGAGCATCGATGGCTGTTTTGAGGGAACACTTTCCAGAGCGCCTTATTTCAATTAGAGGCGATTTGGAATGGCCGGCACGCTCTCCCGATCTGTCCCCTTGTGATTTTTTTCTATGGGGTTTTTTGAAATCCCGTGTTTATGTGAACCGTCCAAGAACCCTACAAGATTTGAAGACCAACATCCAAGAAGAAATTGCCAACATAACACCTGCTATGCTAACAAGAGTCATGACAAACGCCCAGAAATCGGTTTACGCAATGTATGGAGAATGGGGGACGTCACCTAACAGATTTGATCTTCAAAACAATGTAAATAAAAACTTTAGACATGTACCTACATTATAAAAAATAAATAAATATTTTCCAATGCATACAATAGTTTTTATTGAGTTTTGAAAAAAGGAAGTTATGCTGCCGAACCCTGTATTACGTATTAATGGGATAAATGCACACTCAAATTTCTTCATAAAAGAAGTACACAAAACCTATCATACCTGAAGCATCTAGCTTCCCGCCTTGTTTTTATTTAGCGGAAAAAATGAAATTCTTCTAGTGATTTAATCGATTGCGTTGTATAATTTATACAATATTAATAATACTTTGTTGATCCACTTTCAGTGTTTATTACAACAGCTATCATTTACGTTATACCCCTATATTAGCTTCGCAAATTGTTGAGCGCTTGTGGTGTTCCATTCGTAGTTTAAATCGTTTTTGAGCACTGTTTTTTATGTAATGCTATGCTCCTTTATTTTGTGCTTTAGGGTGCTCCATAGCTGTTCGATGGGGTTCACATCTGGGGACAGGACCGGCAATCTAACAAGACAATGTTATTCTCTCTAAATCAATCCATTGTGGTAGCTGATTTTTAGTGCAAGTCGGTGTTACCGAAAATGTGCGTTAATAGAGACACCAAGCCATGTCACTGTTTATCCGACCTTCACAAAAGGCATTTCTCTGACCTCACTAACACCCATACATTTCAACAGCATAAAACTTTCCCCGGTGCAGGTCTCACAATCGAGATAATATTCTTCCCCAAGACGACATCTTACGAATATCACACTCGACGTTTTCTATGCCGGCGAATAAACAAAAATACCTATTTTCGAATTTGGTCATCATTTTCATAATTACAGTTAAAACATTGAAGAGGGCAACTTAATATTATGTAAACGCTCATATGTAAACTTACACGAAAGTTTAATTCGAGGGACCGTGTAACGTTCCTTGACGTCGTCAACCTATGCAAGCGATTCTTTTTTGTCTCGCTCCAAGAGCTACGACTTCCTTCTGGTTCCACAACCGTTAAGATCCACTTCCGCTTTCTTCTTGCGGTACGAGCACTAATAACATTTCTATTTTTGTCCGCAAAACCGCAGCAAGACAATTTTTTTAAAATCCTCAACTGGCTCGGTTCCCTGTTCTGACATGTACGTTTTCCACCCGCTTTTGATCTGTTAACGTGGCAGCCTGTCTCATTAAAAATTTTAATAGCAGACTGAACTGCTCCCCGCGAACACTTCACTAATTTTGATATTTCAACGTGAGACCTCATTTTTAATATTTTTCTCGCCATTGCTTGTCAATGCACAATTCCTACACCTCTTGACAACTACAGTCTAGATGTGTGGTTTTAAGTTTATCAAATTAGGAGCCCTTTATGCCAATAAATAAATTTCTTTAATCTGCATCAACAGGACTTTGGAATTCCGATGGAACATGTATTAGTTTTTGAACCTTTTTTGCAATTTGCACTTAAGCGCGGACTTCTTCTGTTTTTTTTTCTGTCCGGACGAGGGGTTTCTTGCCCAGTGCCTTCATCTTTCACACAACGATTTGAGCCGCAATGGCATCTTGGCTCATATATTTTATCGATACGTGCTTATGCAGTCGCCCTCTATGGTACTAGTTGTTGGTTGATTATAAAAGACAACGAACGGCGCTCGCGGTAATACAAACAAAAATGTTTCGTTAGATCAGTGTTTTCGAAATGAGGGGATTCACGATCGATATGAGATTGCATCGGTCGTGGAAAAATTGCTAAATAGGCATCTTCGATGGACTGAACATCAAATGGAAAATATCCAAAAAGGCGACTGAAATACCGAATGGCTTGATACGCTAGATGGTGGTGGTCTTTCACCGAGTAAAATGGCGCATTCGATGAAAACGATCCGGCCGCGCTAAATGGCAAAAAGCCTGAAGAACATTTCAAGGACATCGAAAAAAATATGCTTTGAGCGACTTTCGCCTTATTCATTGCTAGACTTTACTGGATCATTTCATCCATTGTCACAAACCGTCGTAGAAATTCTTTAAGATTACAATGAAACAACTCTAAGCTGTGGTTGTGGGAAAATGCGGCAGCAATTGTGCACAAACCTTTTCCATATGTAGTTATTCATACAAGATATTTTGCACACGTTCTAATTGATATTGATCGTCATCAACGGCGGAATAACCGGTATCCGGTTTAGGCTTGCCTTAATAAGGAACTCCAGACATCCCGGTTTTGCGCCGAGGTCCAGCTATTATTATTATTCTGTTAAGGGAAACTCGCACCGCCTCCTTGAAGAATTATTGTGCCCCTTTTACTGGTTATAGTGTACCTATTGATCATAGTATCTCAAGCAGGCCTATAACCGTTAGGAACTTTAGTATGTTCCCTACTTCCAGATCTTTCAGCTTTGCATCTGGTTTTAAGTGTTCTCCCAGATGCCTCGACCTACTTTGCACAAGTGCCGGACCATGTCCCAGGACGTGCATAGAGATTACGTCATCCTTCTCACAAAACCTGCAGGCAGTGTCCGCAGATATCCCTAGCTTCCCTAGGTGATAGTTCCCACTATGATTCGGAGGTTCTTTTTGGTGAGGTTTAAGCAATCCTTTGTGCGTATGGGTTCGTATCCCCCAATAAGCACCCTGGACTACTCCATCCCTGGTAGGCCCCCCCAATATAGTTCCCTCAACCGTTCCTCTTCATTTTTTAGATTCATAGCCATGAAACCGTTTCCGATTCCACAGAAAGATTCTGGCTCGTGTAAAGGCGTCCCTGCTCCCTTCTTGGCTAGTTCGTCCGCTGCCTCGTTGCCTTCCAACCCAGCATGGCCTGCAACCCAAAGTATCCAGACCTTGTTGGACGAGCCGAGTGTATTCAGTCTCCAATTGACATTGAAATGATGCAGTGTGGTTATTTAAAATGATTCAGTGGATTTCGTCGATATCTTCTAAACCTTAACCTTTCTCGGCCGTCCAGAAGCATCATCGATGCATGTATTCCCATGTTTAAAGCTACTGAGCCATTTACAAATCATTGTTTTCGAATTGGCAGACTCGCTATAACACTTTTCCAAACCAATTTCTTGTTTGGACAGTATTTTTTCCCATTAAGACACAATGTTTAGTTAACACACATAACTCCTTGTTGTTCATGCTTTCCATGTTTTGAAATGTCATACGAATTTTTTCTTACACCAACATTTATGTCAGCCCAGGGACTTATCACCCCATGTAGTATGTCAGCAATCCCACAAGTCACTTGATTCTATTAGGACATAGGCTGTACACCAGCTCACGTTAAAAATGTTCACTCCACTCTACAAAAGTCTCTCCGAAATTTGTAATCATAAAATATTCTGGCTAAACACTGTACAAGTTTTCAACTGAACCTTTTCCTATTCTGTCCGCACATTCGTTTAGAGTACAACCGATTTCAATCAGGTTTCAACGCTATCATGCAAATGTACTCGTTTTTGTTCACTAAATAGATACCACAGATGCGGACGAACCAGAATATCATAAAACTATCTATGGAGCCCGATTCTTCACATTCAAAGAATTTTCCTTTGAATATATGATATTTTGTTATATATAGTGATTTAGGTAGATAGAATTAGGTTTTTCTCTATTGGAAGCTAATTTCAGTCATTTTTGTTTATTTTCAGATATTGTTAACAACTCCCCTGAACTTACCCAACGTTTACTAGGTATAAGTATAAAACCTGATCTCGAATCGAAAAAGCTATTGGTCAATCCGTTGGCAACAAGTTCAACCAATTCGTCCATTAACTACTCGAATAGCTTACTTCAGCAACAATTGCAGAATGACTCTCTCAACAACAATAACACAAATGAAGTGTCGATTACCACCGCCAATAATCTCCGCACACAGTATTTAATTCAAATGAGCAATGCCGGTGCATCGTCAATAAACTCATCCTCACCGGATTTTGCCGGCAATGATCCCACCTCACCGACATCCTCAAACTCTGCGAGACCGCCTCAGCGAAGACGTGTTCGTCGGAAAGCTACTTCTTCATTGGATGATCAAGCCGAGCATCTTACGGAAATGTCCGTTCGAGGCTTGGATCTTTTCCGCTATGCAAGCATAACGGAAGGAATATACCAATGCACCGAATGTGCGAAAGAAAATGTCCAAAAGACTTTCAAAAATAAGTACAGCTTCCAGAGGCACGCCTTCCTCTACCACGAAGGAAAACATCGTAAAGTGTTCCCTTGTCCAGTATGTGGCAAGGAGTTCTCCCGGCCGGATAAAATGAAGAATCACATGAAAACAACTCATGAATGCTTCATCCCGAAAGAAATCAACTACCACCATCCGTTGAATTACTTAATAACAGCTGCGACTGCAGGCGATATCCCTCAATTATTTTCACATATAGAAAACTCGTCACCCTCGGCGGGCGAGAATCCAGGTATTGGCTACGAATCCTCATCAATATCACCACGAGTGAGCATTGTAGAGAATACGACGCCTAATACCAATCAGAGCAGCAGCGGAGGTGAAAATCCAGAGAGTCAAGACGACCATGAAATTCGAGACAATGTAGCATTCGTAAAGGATGAAATCCTCGATCAGCCTCTTCTGCCCATTTCAATAGCCGAGCCCAGTATTTCGATTATGGATACTGAGGAAGTGAAATAGGCTCACTTTCTCCAGCCAATCCATATTTTTTGTTAAATTGAATTAATCAACTGGTGCATGTTCTTATCAGGCTAAGATTGTAGTATGATATAGTAATTATTCGACTAGCAATAAGTTAATCGCATAAAAATATATGAATAAGAATAGAACTGTTTTGAAGCAGTTCATCGATCTTGTTTGAAGAAAAGAAAGTACACCGCCCAAGCTCTACATCCTGTAAATTGGAGAGTCATCACTCATTAGTCGTTTAAGTTCGCACAATTTTCTACTGAATGAGTTTAGAACTATTTGTTTATCGCAGTCTAAATTAAGGTCCATTGAAAAAGATTCTGTGAAAAGAAAGTCTGAATTAAACGCACTTATGGACTTGAAAGCACAAGTACTGGAAGCAAACACAAATCTGAAATGAATATATGTTTACGAGGGATAAATATCTAGCAACAAAGCAATATTCAAGGATATATATTTTTATGCTATTGCAGCAATCTATTAAGCGAAATGACATTATGTAATAATGAACTATTATAGAACTGTTTAAAAAACATTGAATATTATCGATACGACTAGGTTTAGCAAGTAGAATTACAAAACACAAATAACCGAGCACAAAACGCAATAACTATTGATTAGGAGATAAATATTATTTCGGTACACATATCAATAAACTGATAAATTATACATAGTTAAGATAAAAATCAACTTACATGGTGCTATGTGCCTTGAACTTTCCTAGTTTTATTGCCCCCCTCCCCGTTAAAGCAATCTTACGCTAATCTTAAGTGATACGTACATGGAATAGTAAGATTATATTTTATACAATTTTTAGATAAATAGTATAATACTAAAAACAAATCTACTTTATTTGAACAATTTTCATAGAATGAAAACGAACAAAATATGTAAAAATTATCTACTTCGAATGGAGATTTTGTTTTCTTTATCAATTATATTTGGAAATTTAATTCATGCTAGACCGCCTTTCCGGAATTATAGTTATTTGCAGAGAAAATAATGAATAATTTGTGAAAAGAATTATGAATTCGGCAGAATAGAAGAGTAGAATCCAATTAATTTATTTTTATACAATAATTTAGCAATAAGCGTCTAATTTCAATATTTCTTGTTACTATCCATTTAAAATATTGAATTTTGAATTTTATTTAGTGGCAAACTTGTAGAAGCTGAAAACTATATAAATTTTTAATGATATCAACTATCGCGTTGCATATCTTCCAAGGAATAATGTGGTTTATGTGATCTCCAGATAGCTGAATGATGCGGTGACCATTTTCATGATATGGTGATAAATCAAAATTTTTGTTTCTACTAACGAATTTTTCGATTGTAAATACTCAATAAATATTAAAGTTATTAATTTAAATTCGCTAGAATTGTTACTCAATAGAAATTGTCGAGTAGTGAATTAAAAAAGGATCATTTGATTGTCCTAACAAAATACTTTCTCGTTAGTAATCAAAGAACAACAAAACGTTGATTGCAACAACGTATAATGCTGAAAAGATATTCATTGTTAGACTTAAAAAGAGAAACATTGACATGATGACATCCATCCACGCAATATGCTTTGTTATTGATTCAAAACTATATAAATCAAACGGTCCTTTTTTGATTTACGAAGAAGAATTTCAATGTTCGTTACTTAAAAAAAAATTCGTCTTAAGAATCCTCAACGTATTCAGTTGTACTGATTAAATGGGCCAATACTAATAATATAAAAGCAGAAATATCCAGCAATCAACCACTAATCCATTTCGTCATATTCCACGTGTACATCAAAATTTTCCGTAAGTCACAACAATAATTTTCTTGAATATGTAAAGAACGCAATAATGGCTTGTTGTTAGCTAACTTGTCGCAGTACCTTCCCAGCCAGCCAGTCGTCCAGTTAGTTAGCAACGTCGTTAACTGCTCAAAAATAAGCAAAGCTCTAGTGGCCCTTCTTAAGAGAAGGAATATTTTTTTTTTAATTTAAATGAAAACGGAGAATATTTACGGAATGGGTATTTCATTTTGAAAAATATTCTAGACAAACAGCGTAGGCATATAGGAATCTTGTTCATTTTTGACAGTGGTAGGAGTAGGCTAAGAGGAGGTCGTCATTGAGGGCAGGTCATATCTACGGCGTGCTGAATCTTAGCTATGTTCTTACGACCAAACTGAGCTGATCATACACAAATGAAAGGATTTCGCAGTGTACAATAGCCCAAAACCGTCCATCTATATTTTTTTTTGATAGAAAAATGTAATAACTCAATTCGATGAGGGAGATATTTCTCTTCAATGATAATGGAAATAATAACAACAAACAATTCCGCTATCACCAACCGCACCCGCTTTTTTTCGTACGGCATAGTATTCCTTACGTTCGAGGCTAGTGCTATTTGAGGCGGACGATTGTTCCTTACTCTTAAACATGTTATATGCAACCAACAACATTTTTTTTTCTCCGATTGATTATGCAATTATTCAGCAGCTATCAATATTTTTGAACAACCTAATTGATAATTTAATTTCCAATTTTTCTATAATCGATTCTTTGTTGAGACTTTCAAGTAAGCCCATCTTCCTGCCAACCTCACGCCCCTTTTTCCCAAACCCCTTACTACAAGTTAAAATATGATACAGTTACTAAAATAATCAGTACAAGTTGTATATATTAAATAATTTAAATCTAGTGAAATACTTAACAACTACAAATTAGATTTAACCCAAAATAAATAAACAACAAAACACATTTGACTTCCAGTGAAACATAAAAAGTAAAAAAGTAGTAAATGTAAGAGAGTTAAATAACTGCTGCAGTTTTTCAAATCTTCTTACTACAAGACTTTAGTTAGGAAATTCACTGAAAGCAATTTTATATTCCCCGAATATCATTCAATTCGGCACAGACACATACCCACATAATATTGAGAAATGCATAGCAAAAATTTAAATCGAATATAAAATTGTTCTCACGAATATAATATATGGTAAAATACGATAATTTAATTCAGACTTTGAGTTAAGGAGAAAATGTGAATTCATCTTACATTTACGTACATTATAGTAATGTTGTTTAATTTTTTTATTATATCGAATTATCTTCTTTATTTTTAATTCATTATCTTAAATTTTTATATTTGTAATCTTTTATAACTGATATTTTCTAATGTATTAAAGCATTTTTCTGAAAGTCACAGTTTGTTTTTCTTTTTCTAAAACATCTCATATTAGAGCTTGAAGTCATTCAAACTATTGTAATAACTTATGAGTAGACTACCCTATTCGGCCGAACTTCATCTGGAGGGGATAGCTAGTTACGTATCCGTCTGCACCTGACCCATTAGAATATGAAACCGCAATGTGCAACATTAGACAATTTCTGGAAAACGTGGGAAACACAAAATGCACATCAGCAAATACTTCATTCCAAAGTCCAGACGCAAGATCAGCAAATTATGTATAATAAATATAGGTGCAACGTAACCTCCGGTGACCAGTCTCTAAAATTCAGTCAGATAAGTTACGTTTAGTTGAATTTTGTGTGTGAAATAAAGTTTTATAGTGAATTATAAATCGTGTGTTTTTAAAAACCTTCCCGCTTGGTCCGAACACGTAATTGGCGCAGTCGGTTAAACTTGTGATAAATGCAAACGAAAAACTCTGGAAGAAAGCCGCGAAGGAAAATTCCGAGCTCATTTGCATTAATTAAATAAAGTTTTTCTGGGGCTGGCCCTAACCCAGACTAACAAATTAAAACTTAACAAAAAACTAAGCCGATATTACCGCGAAGGTATTCGGTCAATTTAAAAATAAATTAGCAAGAGCAGAAAACTGAGGCCAAAATAGTTGCTTGAAACACGGGTGAGGCTGCCCGAGATCTTGCCCATTTAAAACATAACAAATTTTCAAAGGCGGTATTGTCGAGAAGACTAGCCGTTCTACATACCAATATAATAATATTGCCAATCAGTAGAAGCCGCGAAGGATATACTGATTTAATAAAACCAAATAAAATATATAAGTGTATATACTGCATATAAAGTGTATAAAGTGCCAAAAAGAAGCACAAAATAAAAAACAGAAACAGTGCATAAAATTGCAATTAAGTGCATCGAATGAACGACCGAAAACTCCAGCGAGATAAGTATTTTTCATTGAATAGAAAGTTTGCATTTCCAGAAAACATGGAACAGCAACTGGCACAATTACATCAACGACTACAAGAAAGAGAAGTCGAATTAGCCCAATTAGCAGCTGCAGTTCAGGAACTAACCGCGAACCAAAATACAAATTTACAATTTGGCCAGCTGGCAACGGTACTCCAACAAATAACCATGCAGCAAACTTCTAGAGATTCGCGAGACAAAATTCCGAAGGAAATTAGGTGTATGACAGGCTTTACAGGGACAAACGAAGTTTCGTTGAATGCCTTCATCAGTAGCACCGAATATTATCTGAACTCTATAAACGACGAGGAGATCAGAAAAGCAGCAACCAGACAGATATATTTTGAAAAAATACAAGGAGCAGCAAAGGATGCTATTATTAATATTCCCGCACCAGATGATTGGGAGCTGATCAAGTCCAATTTAAAACTTCGCTTCAAACCAGACATGGAACCAGCGGATATCTACAGGAAAATTAACAGTTTAAGGATTAACACAGTAAGTGATTTAGCTATAGAAATTCAAAAAATTAAAAATAAAGCCGATGAGCTTATTTTATTTTATAAAAATGATTTGTACATAGACTTAAGTAATGTTAATTCCCTATTGGTCAATATATGTAAAGAAATGACACAGGGCGTCCTATTAGACAAAATTTATGAATTGTCCGATATATCAGAAATAATAAAAATCATGCAAATGAGAAGATACGAAAACTCCTGCATTAGGCCAGAGTTTCGAAAAATTAAAAATATTAACTCAGCGAGAAACGTGGATGCCATAAAAGATAAAAATAGACAGTCCCCATCTGACTCGAAAGGTTTCTCTCCTAAACGATATCATTCATTTCAAAATCAAGGTGATTCCCAACAAACAAGACAACAGACACAATACACTACGACAAATTACAATAGACGCAACTACTCTAACGACTATACCCAGGACAGAAGAAATAATCCTCAATTGGAAACTCAAAAACTATAATAATAATAGTAATCCCAATGATAACAATCATAATCGTGAAGAGTACCCTAATAGATCAAGACAATTCAGACGGAGTTCAGGCAATTCTAGGATGAATTCAGGCCGTAGTAGACAACACCAAGAGGTGACTCCTATGGAAATCGATAATGTCGAATCCACTAGTCAAAACAACGAAAATAGAAATTCCTATAGAAGTGAAAATGGACCCAGGGAACAACCTGAGTCAAACCTAGTTAGTTCAAAGGAAGAGGAAAATTTTTTTTACAACTAGCCTCGGATGAACTACCTATGATTCAAATCACAATAAAAAATACGAAATATTTAGCTCTTATAGATACTGGATCCTCGTTCAGTATAGTAGATGAACGAATAAATAGTTTCCAGAAAATCAAAATCAAACCTATTCATTTCACTACCATTACCGGTAAAGACACAATCTATTTCGAAATTCACACTCCAGCTCCAGAAGAGTTTGAATCCCCCCCACAGGCACGGATTAGATGAAAAGTTCGTGACCTTTCAAATAGAAAGTATCAGTTCATAATAGGCATCGATCTGCTAGATAATCTGAATACTCTGATAGATATAGAGCGAAAAAGAGTAACACTCAACGGCAAGATAATTCCTTTTATCAATAACCCATACCAATTCAAACAAGTTTGCGTATTAGAACAAACCCAAGATGATTACATAAAACATCTGAAATTAGATCACTTGAATAATGAAGAAAGAAGGGAAGTAATGAAACTGGTCAAATGATTTGAACAAGTTTTTTATAAAGAAGATTATAAATTGACCAGTACTACAAGTATAGTTCATGAAATAAAAACTACCACGGACCAACAAATTAATTCCAAGTTGTATCGTTTCCCACCTTGCCATGAGCAGGAAGTGAGAAAACAAATAGCTCAAATGGAAGAACAAGGAATCATCCAAAAGAGCAATTCGAAATATTCGAGTCCACTGATTGTTGTACCGAAAAAGGCTGACAATTCAGGACAAAAAAAGTTCCGAATAGTAATCGACTATAGGAAACTCAATGATGTAACGGTGGACGATAAGTACCCCTTACCAAATATAGATTCTATTCTAGATAAACTTGGAAGGTCCCAATATTTTTCCACTATTGACCTTGCTAAAGGATATCATTAAATCCTCGTTAAGAAAGAGGATAGGCCGAAAACAGCCTTTGTAACCCCGCATGGTCTTTATGAGTTTATAAGGATGCCGTTCGGTCTTAAAAATGCCCCAGCGACATTCCAAAGACTGATGAATGACATTCTTAGAGACTACATTAATAAGACATGTGTTGTTTACCTTGATGACATCCTTATTTTCAGTACTTCATTGCAAGAACACATGAAATCTCTATCTGATATATTCAAAGTTTTGAATGCACACCAATTAAAAGTGCAAATCGATAAGTGCAATTTCATGCAAAAAGAGACAACCTTTTTAGGACATGTAATCACTAAGGAAGGATTAAAACCTAATCCAGAAAAAATAAGCGTAATCGAAAACATAAAAATCCCTAAGAATGAAAAACAAATAAAACAATTTTTGGGTTTAACGGGCTATTATCGAAAGTTTATAAAAGACTATGCGAAAGTAGCCCAACCAATGACGAAATATCTGCAAAAAGGCATAAAAGTCAATCCCAATGATCCAAACTTCATAGACGCATTTGAAAAACTTAAGATCCTTATTAGTTCTCATCCCATCTTGCGACTTGCAGACTTTACTAAGCCTTTTCAACTCACTACCGATACATCTAATTATGCGATAGGTGCTGTTTTATCCCAAAACGGCCATCCAATTTCATTTGCCTCAAGAACATTAATTGTTCACGAGAGAAATTATTCCGCAACCGATAAGGAATTTCTCGCCATTATGTGGTCCGTAAATTATTTCCGACCATACCTCTACGGAAATAAATTCAAAATTTATACTGACCACCAGCCAATCAAATATCTGAATGCTAAGTATAAAGGCAAAGACCTCTCACCTCGGCATCAACGCTGGCTATTAAAGTTAGGTGAATACCAATATGAAATTGAATATATGAAGGGAAAGGAAAATCACGTAGCAGATTTTTTAAGTAGAATTAATCAAACAGAGGAGGAACGTGAAAATGCTTCACACAGCGACAATCGCACTAATTCCTATTCAGATTTACAAGTTCTTGTTAATGAAGAAGAAGACGTTACAATGGCTACAATACATTCTGCTGAGGAAGAGCTTCTCGATCATATTCCTATTAAGGAAGAGATCGTCAATAAATATAAAACGCAACTAATTTTAACTAACAACAAAACAGAGAAAATAGAAATTATTCACAAAAGGCGAATTATTTATATAGCTGAACACGATTTCGGAAACCTAGGTGAACTTTTCAGACGGTATATTAAAAAAGGAATTACAGCAATCTTTTCAGAACTTCCAGACACAAAATACAATATAGTACAAGAGAAACTTAGAGAAATGTACTCTAACGATCCTCAAATTACATTCATCCGGTGTTCATATCGAGCACAAGATATAAAAACTGAAGTAGAAGCAGTGAAACAAATTTCTTTGTATCACGTTAGAGAAAGTGTACATTCAGGTATTCAAGAAACTTTTAACAGTTTGAAAAATAAAATTTTTTATCCAAAGTTAGCGGAATTGGTTCAAATTGTCATAAATCAATGCGATGTATGTCAGGAAGTCAAATATGACCGCAATCCAATCAAACCTAAATTTTGCTTTACTGAAACACCCACAGAAATCAACCAAATTATTCACGTGGATCTTTACTTTATAATGAAATGCTGTTTCCTTACTGCCATTGACATATTTTCCAAATTTGCTTCAGCCTATTACTTGCCCGACCGAAACCATACAACCATTATTGAAGTTTTAGAAGAACATTTTGCTAAAATAGGCAAGCCAGAAAAAATCATCGCAGGAAATGAATTTAATGCTATCCAGGTAAAGGAATTTCTACAGACGGAAGGTGTAAAACTACATCTTACGAAAGCTCGTAGCCACACGGGCATAGCTGACGTAGAAAGATTGCATAACACTATTGCGGAAAAATTCAGAATTATTACTCTAAGAAAGAGAAAATTCTCACCTAAACAAGTATTGCAGAAGGCAATTAGAAATTATAACCATAGGTTCCATTCTACTATAAAGTGTATTCCCCGAGAAGTTCAAAGTGGAAAAGTAGACGTTGAAAAGATAAAAGAAAATATAAACAGGTGTAAAAAGAAATACATAAGTAAGTTTAACAAAAATAGAGAAAATTATAATGAAACCAGGACTGAAGGATTCATAAAGAACTATAAAGCAGTCCGACAGAAACACCTACCTAAATACAGAAAAGCGAACTTAGAGAATGTCCATCCAACTAATATTAAACGAAAACCCAAATTTGCAGACTACTCCAAGGATGAACATTTTATTATCACTGATACCCAAAAGGAAATAATCGAAAAAATATTAAACGAAGGTCCTCTAGACGAAATTATTAAATCCAAATTTAAAATAGACATAAGTCGACGAGATCTTAGGACACTTATAGATCAGTCATGGCTTAATGACAATATAATTAACATGTATCTAAAATTAATAGCAGAACGCAACGAACAACAAAGTTCCAAAAATCTATGTGATGGACACATTTTTTGCTCCACGCCTTTTAAATTCCGGCTATAATGCAGTTCGTAGATGGACTCGAAATGTTGATATCTTCGCATATGATATCATATTAGTACCTGTTCATGTAAATAACGTATGGCGATCATAAACTTAAATAACAAAACAATTAAGTATTATGACTCCTTAGGATCACCAAATTCTCAACTTTTAGATTCCTTGGAAGAATATATGAAAGAAGAATCCCTAGATAAAAGAAAACTACCATTAGATTCACCTCCATTTATTAAAGAAAATGTAGTAGATTGTCCTCGCCAATCAAATAGCAGTGATTGTGGGGTATTCAGCTGCATGATTGCAGAGTACATCGCAAGGAATAGCGAAATAACCTTTTCACAAAACAACATTCCAGACCTAAGAAAAAGAATGATCTTAGAGATTACGGAAGGAAAAGTATTATTATAAGTTTATATCTTCTCCTAAAAATTAGTCTTAAGTAGTCCCAATAATCATTATACTAATAATACCACAAACCTGCAGATTATCATGGCATTACTGATACTATTCAGTCCGATTAATCCAGCGAAAGGATTATTGAATATTCACGAAATTAAAGAGCAGACAGGGTTTGCAGAAATTCAACTAGATAAAACTGACATCGTTTCCAAAACAAACATAATACTTCACGTTATCAACACCACCGAAATTTTGGACCTGATAACTGACTTTAGGACGAACGCAGAAAATTCAGACGGACAACATAAGGACTTAATACTCACAGAACTCAGACATTTGACAAACAAAGTTAGAACCCTTATACCTCAGGAAACGAGATATAAACGTGGACTTATTAATTTAGTAGGAAATACCCAAAAATGGCTATTTGGAACAATGGACGCACAAGACAGACAAGACATCGACGATCACCTAAAGACACTTGATTTAAATACCCATAACTTAATCACTACAATTAATCAGCAAGTTGAAATTAATAAAAACTATAGTGAAACGTTTAAACAGCTCAAAGAAATAGTTAAAAGAGACCGGGAAATTATTTTGAATAGAATTAATAACCTCTCAATGGCAAATAACCATTTTTATGATCAAATGTTTAAAATTCAAATAATCAAAAGTAGAATCGAACATATTCAAGATAACATTGCCTCCACTAGGTATGGTTTATTGCATCCAGGTATCCTCACTGACGAAGAAATCCAAAAATATGAAATTAATTTAAATAAATTAGCTTACGTTAAAGTTGGAGTAGCCAAATCAGAAAACAATTTGTTATTATTTGCAATTAAAATACCAAAAGAATATATAACAGTCCAATTGAAAATGGTTATACCTGTACCAAATGACCAAAATAAGGAAATAGATTACCCAAACGAAATTGTATTTAGTCTTAACAATTCTGTATACAAATATGAAAAACTTAAATACTTGAACGAACTTAGTATAAGTAAACATTGTATGTACAAGCAAAATTGTAATTTTAAAAAAAATTTAAATACAGAAATATTAGAATTAGATACAGAAACGATTCTAATTAAGAATGCCAAACAATTGGAAATAATTCAAAATTGTGATTCAAGAAAATTAATTTTGTCCGGAAATCAATTATTACATTTCAGTAATTGTCAAGTTAAAATTCTCGATCACTATTTTTCTAACATAAAAGAGAAAAGTCAAGACCGTTTTTTTCTACCCAACCAATCAAATAAATCAAAATTTCACAGATAAACTTACGTTGGATGATATTATATTATATAATGCTGAAAACATACATAAAATTGAAGAACTCCAAGTTCATAGAAAAATCACATATGGTATTAATATTGGTTTTGTTTTTGTAATTGTATTTGCAATTTTTGGAATATTTGCTTATCTTAAACGAAATAGTAAAATTTGTAAAGTTCAAGTAGAAAATCGAATTCAGGAGAATTCAAAGAGAAGGGAGGGGGAAGTTACGTATCCGTCTGCACCTGACCCATTAGAATATGAAACCGCAATGTGCAACATTAGACAATTTCTGGAAAACGTGGGAAACACAAAATGCACATCAGCAAATACTTCATTCCAAAGTCCAGACGCAAGATCAGCAAATTATGTATAATAAATATAGGTGCAACGTAACCTCCGGTGACCAGTCTCTAAAATTCAGTCAGATAAGTTACGTTTAGTTGAATTTTGTGTGTGAAATAAAGTTTTATAGTGAATTATAAATCGTGTGTTTTTAAAAACCTTCCCGCTTGGTCCGAACACGTAATTAGCTACCTCAACAAACTTAAAATTATGGCTAAACTAACCATGGAGATCTGCCCTCAAATACTGAAATGTCCCGTCGACGCACCTCTACGCCAGCCAAACTTGGATATGTAGGGTCCTTTTGGACAGTTCAGTCACTCACGTGCTATTTTACGATATTTCACGTGTCCTTTAACCAACGTGTGGGATCGCACTTGAACCTAAAATATAATAAAATCCTATTATATAATAAAATCCTATTGGAAAACACGTAAATCGAAACTGCAAGTAAAACAAGTCGGGAAACCGGAAGCTTGACGCTTCAGGTGTAAAAGGTTTTGTGTTTCCCTATGTGAGGAGCATAACGTAGTTCTCCATTGACTTATAGTATTAACCCGAGATATTGAAATCATTCAGTTCTGGGCAGGTTACTATCATTGCCAGAACTCAGCGATTTAAGTATCTCGTAGGGCAGGTTACTGCCATTGCCAGAACTCAGCGATTTAAACATCTCGCGTCAACGCTATCAGCCAATGGAGAACCGCGTAATGATTGTTTCACGCATTAATGCAACCTGGATGAATTGGCATTCCCCAACTGGTGTTCTTTGTGATCAACGTGTCAGCGCACGTCCCAAATCTAAAATTTACTGCAATGTCGTCCGTCTGCCACTCTCTATAGTTCCGAGTGTTGGCCGACTATAAAGGACAATGAACGGCGTGTTGCGGTAATGGGGACGAAGATGTTGCATTGCACTGGTGGCGTGACACGTTTTGATTACATCTGAAATGAGAATATCCGCGATCGATATAGATTTGCACCGATCGTGGAAAAACTGCAAGTGAGGCGTTTTCGATGGTGTGGTCACGTAATTCACGCTAACGAGAATTCAACAACCAGTATTGGTAAGAATATCGAAAGCAATGGAAAGTAACCGAAATCCGCCAAAACAATGGTGGCTTGAAACGCTGGATGGGGATTTAAAGGTCTCGCGATTACATCCTGATGAGGCATTTGATAAAATAAAATGACGAAACCGATCATCACGAGCCGACCCCGCTTGTGAACTAAAGGCTGAAGAAAAAGAAAAAGATGTGAGGAGCGACGAGTGCACGACAGCTCCGTGTAATATAGCTAAAAATTCCATTGCCCTCTATTTTCTAGAAAGCGATTTAAATAAATCATTTGATGGAAAGCCCTGTGTTGATAATGGTCAACCTCATACGTTTCACGCCCTCAGGTTAATATTATTAGCGAATGAAAACAATTTAACCAACATCAAATATAAAAATGGGCTAGGGAGAATTAGATTCTTCTTGAATGGAATTTTAATATTTCACTGGAATTTCAATTATTCTCGTTAATTATGACGTCATCATCTTATTTGTATGGCTTAGGATGCTGTTAATTAGCACGAAATTGATAAGTTTGAACTGCTATAACTTTCCTACTAATAGTTGGATTTTCATGAAACCTGGCATGTGTATGCACGAGGTTGTCCTCTATGTTGGTGCAAAATTTAGTATACTTAGGATGAACTTTAGTCTATTTCTAAAAGTTGATAATATACTATTAGTAAGTATATTTGAGCAGATATCGGAATGGGACATATTTTGAGGCCTAGATTTCATCTAGGCGCATCACTCCGATTTTCTTCGGATTTTTAGGTTGGGTAGTTTCCGAAAATGAGTCCTGTCTCACTTCAAATGCGTACATTTTGACTCCTTACTCACGCACTTTGCAATTTATGCCAAAACTAATGTCAGTTTCGGAAAGTACAAATCGAGACCTATCATTTGATACCCTACACAACTATATCCGGTGAAAAAAATGTTTGAATCCCCCCTTTGCATGTATGGGGAGCCCCCCTTTAAACTCCACCTAAATTTATGCCACTCGCTGTATGCGTGGGATTTCATAGTTCCCATCTATCCACCAAATTTCGTTTGGATCGGTTTAGCCGTTTTGGAGAAAAATGTGTGTGACAGACAGACAGACAGACATTGAATCGATTTTAATAAGGTTTTGTTTTACACAAAACCTTAAAAATGGAAATTCTACCGCCCGCGAGCAACCGTAAAATTCGAGATCAGACTGCTGAGATCGAGAGGAAAGTTCGACGACGGATCACATCCTCAATTATTGCTCCCTCTGCTTCAGATTTTGAAGAAATGCAGCCTTTGGGATTCTCACCCTTCCTTGGTATCGACAGGCCATAAAAACTGGAAGATGATCTCCTTTATTGTGAGTTCGCGGGTGTCAGGGATTAGAACGGAGGAGAAGAGGGAGTCCACAAGCAAATAAAAACAAGTCGGGAGACCGGAAGCTAGACACTTCAGGTATAAAAGGTTTTGTGTTTCTCTATGTTAAGAATAATGAGTGCATGACAATTCCGTGTGTACATAGTTTAAAATTCAATTGTCTTCTATTTTTTTACACAAATAATTTGATCTGATTTGAAACCATGGTATTGACAGCAGTCAACTTCATACACTTCAATATTATTAACAAATGTGGAGAGGACAACCTACAACAGATGCAAACAACGCAGAATACCGGAAGTTCGCCGCTTCAGGTGAAGGTTTTGTGTTCATCTTATGTGAGCAACTCTCTATGCAAGATTTTCCATTCGTACATAGCTAAACTATGAAACAAATTGCGCAACAGAGGCTGTTGCGCAATAATTTCATAAATTATGGACGCTTTTCATGCGTTGCGAAAATGGTTGACGAATTTCAAACATGTTTGAAGTCTTTTGCACAACGCGTTGTGTTGCTGAGCATATTGCGCAATATTCTTCAGCTTACTGCGAAATATAATTTTCTTAAAGGTAGACCTCATTCCCGGAGGGGGTGCAAAGTTTATGGAAGAGGAAGAGAGTCGTACCCCCTCTTTAAACCCGGTCAAAACTCGATGCGCCCATTTCCCCTAAAATCGTATGGCCATTCAAAGTGTGGTTCCTCTAACATTGCCCTCAATTGCTCCATCGCGCACAGGTGCATGCGGCCCAACCAGGTATCTTACGCTCAAACAGCCAGAAATGCTCTTCCTAGAGCTGCAGCCCCAAACTTCGCAAAACGTATCTCTTACCCAAGCGACTAGGAATACTATTCCTAAAACTGCAGGCCCTTAAGTTCCTCAAGGCAACAAGTTGGCCTTCAGAAAATTGTCGAAACGTACGCTTCGGCCCAAACCAATGAAAAGCGGCAATTCGCCGCTATCCAACTTTTAATGAGTCTATGAAGTTAAAAATTGTCACATTGATGCGTTTCCTTGGTCTCACACGACCAACGTGCCACCGCACAAGAGTTGGTAGATTTTCTGAAAACGAACTTCTGCTTTGTTTCAGAGACACGATTAAAAAGCAGGCATAACGTAGATTTTACCGGCTATAACATTATCTGGAACGACGCCAACTACGGTACCGCCCTTTTAGTCAGAAAAGACTATGAATTTGAGGAAGCTACCATCAAAAACATGCAAACCTGTTTCGCGGCAACGATTTCAGTTGAAACCAACGACAGTAGATGCATCTTAATAGCTGCAGTCAAATGTAGCTCACCCTCTGAACAACTGGTCCAAGACTTAAAAATCTTGAGCAATCTCCAGTCAAAACCTAAGTACCAAATTTTTGGTGGCGACTTTAATTCGAGGCACTCTTCCTGGGGGGATCTGGCCAAAAACCGAAATGAGGTTATCCTCGAAAAATGGATCCACATTCAAAGACCATTAAACCAGCTTGAGATGATCTTGCCCGGCACACCCACAAGACCTGAAAGCCAATCCATACTTGACTATTTTCTAATGTCCGTAGAAGCTACACTCACACTGCAGGTGTTAACTTGCAAAACCTTACCAGGAATGTCCGATCACCTTGCAATTGAGCTCAAACTTTCCTTAAACTCTCAACTGCAAAAGCGAGTACCCAACAAAATTAGAACATTCGCCCACACTAACTGGAATAAGTTCATGGCAGAATTAGCACTACAGCTAAACCTAAAAAAATCACTGTCTCGCACAATTTAATGGACAAGGAGATCGTTGAGGCCATTATCTTGGCTACTGATGCCATCAACTCTGCTACACGCAGAAAGACAAAGCTCCTCAAAGTCGATGAGATTCAGTTAAACTGCCACACGAGATAATAACACATCTGAAAGTCAAGCAAACAAACCCACAGTAGCGTGTGCGTTAGATCTTAAGAAGGCCTTTGATTCCGTGTGGGTTAACGGACTCATTTCCAAACTAATCAGCCTTGAATTCTTTATCCCGGTGATTAGACTTATAATAACTTTCTCCGAAGATAGGCATCTTTACTTCAGCGTGAGAAATGATTATTCCGATCTCCTACCGGTCACTTCCGGAGTACCGCAGATATCCATTTCAGGACCAACTCTATAACATTTTCTCGGCCAACGCTCCAATCCCAAAGCGGCACAGAACTATTACAGTTAACTGACAACATGCTCATCTTCTCGTCAAGCCTCCGACCAGGTCAGGCAGCTAATGCTATTGAGAAATACTTATCAGATCTTTGCATATACTACCAGACCTAGAGGATAAAAACCAACGAAGCCAAAACACAGGCCATCACTGTTTGGAGAAGATTCAGATATTTGGGATCTAGATCTATCCACAGAAAAGCGCTTAAAAATACGCATCGGGAATATCGGAGTGAACAGTTCACAAAAAATGAAATACTTGGGAATGTTATTTCATGAACACCTAAGATTCGATTCCCACCTGAATCTTGCTTTCAGCAAAGCACGCGGTACACTAAGTAATATCTACTCTTTTCTTCGTAAAAAAAAATAAGGACTTTGTACTAGTTTCAGTTTAGTTTACTGGGAGGAGCCATAGCATCGAGCACTCATCAGGCCATTGTTAGGCCCATTGTACTATCCCCGTAAATCGCCTATTCAATGGCTTCCCGCCTACGGCGTTGGCAGGCTTTAGTGAATCTGAACACGTTCTCCAGAGGCAGAGAATGTGCAGATTCTTCATTGAAGAAAACCTTGCCAAGATGTCTTCGTTTGAGATCTGAGGAGGCCGGGCAGCTGCATAAAAAGTGCAGGGTCATCTCCTCCTCCTTCTCACATTGGCTGTACATAGACGAAACCACTACCCCAATCTTTTCCACATGGCAGTTTAGGCAGCAGTGTCCCGGTAAAAGCCTTACTAGGGTTTTCATGTCCCACTTGTTAAGGGACAATAAAATTGCCGTCCTAGTGACCCTAGGCTCTTTCACAAGGATTTTCGCGCACCGGCAAAAGTCCAAATTTCTCCACTCGGCTGCGTGAATCCTTGCAATTTCACCCTTCAGAGTAGATTTGACAGTAGATGGACGAATTTCAAGATAGTCGTTGCCGAGGCAGCTTTCTTTGCTGCCTTTTATGTCGAAGAGTTAGAATCGTCCGAGGACTGCTGCTGCTTCGGTTTCCCCTTGGCTGCAGGTACCCTGAACGATCCTTTCCCCTCAGCCTTGATGCAGCTCTTCGGTTGTGCGTTGCCCGGAGGCGATTTGCCGAAGGCGGTTTACCCGGAGGCGGTTTGCCCGAAGGCTGTTTGCGGTCCGTGGACAAGTGCTTACCCATGGGCAAGACTTTAGGCTCAGCAGGTGGCGCCGATTGGAGCCTGGGATCAAGAGTGTTGACAGAAGGGGCCTGTTTCGGCTAGTCCGTTAAGGACTGGGTCCCAATTAGATTGGTTCCCACCTGAGTAAGTGGAGAATCTGAGTCTAGACTCAGGTTCTCCATCGATGGGCTTAGGCTTGCTCCTTCACTCGGGGTTGAATCGTCGCGATCGAGGTTTAATTGTGTTTGTTTAATAGGTTTATGTTTTTTTGTTTGTTCATAATTGGCTGCCATGGCCTTAGTTTTATTGGGGAAAGTAGGTCTATCTCGGCAGAGCGCCTTTTTGCCGAGACAAGGCTAGTTGAAACTGGAAATCGCCTGGTACCCAAAGTTCACTGTTTACAGCCGCATCTTAACCCCTGTGACCATTCAGCCCTCGGCACGGTGGTCACATCTTGGCTTGGGGTTTTGATTAACGCTTGGCTTCAGGTGTCACCTCCCGTTTCCTGGAGGATCTTTCTTACTGAGCTCCCTCACCACGGCAAGGTAGGTAATCGTCGAGGGTGGATGAGGACTTTGCACTATATATAGGCTGACTATATATAAAGTCCTCATAAGACCCATTCTTTGTTACGGAGCCCCTAAATGGATCACTTGCTCGACACAAAGCTATGAAGAAATGTAAGTCCTCTGAGCGCAGAATTTTGAGACACTGCACCGTCTTGTCGTACAATTGGAAAACCAAGAAAAGCGGCCGCAACGCCGAAGTGTACAGGCGAGCAAAAGTTAAACCTCTTCGAGAGTTTAACCTGATAGAAAGATTCTTTCAAAGAACGAAGAATCGTCCCAATCAACTCATGAGACAACTTTATCTGGAGGGTAACTCCACCCCATTGGCCACATTCTTAAGGCCTTGTCAAATTGTGAGCACAGAATTAAAACCCGCCATTGTCTCTCTCTTCAACACTCCTTGCCGAGTAGGGGTGCATAGAGGGGTAAGCGCAGAATTATGCGCGCTGTTTCAAACATTAGATGTAAGCATTAGATTTAAGTATCATTATTAGATTAAGTTAGAATAAGTAAGTAGGTAAGCCTTCTCGCGCTCTAGGTGCAGGCGCAGTATGTCCAAATATATGGTCATTTTAAATCATAAATTGTCAATATTCATTTGTAAAGTAAATAAACACTGGTTTAATAAATGATTTTAAAACGAAAACAAGGAAATTGTGTTGGGAAAACCACTTTCGGTATGCTGCCCAGAGCAACACAGAGGTCAATTTTGCGAGAAAACCTTATTTGATTTCACTGTTGAAATAGGTGCTATATTAATGCGACGAGTAACACCAAGTAAGGTGCATTTGCTTCCGTTTAGTTTGTATTTTGCCATTTGAGCTAAGAACGTAAATAAAAACAAAAATGGGTTGAATTCAAAACTGCTCTTTTGAATTCATTTTCAAAACAGGAAATTCATTTTCCACCACAATTATTCGTTCTTCACCACGACAGCAAAATCCAAAATTGACAGCGCATCACTTCATTTTAAAAACATCATGAACAATATGTCAAAATAGTAAATCTGAAGTGTTTGGTTTTTTTAAGTGATGACGATCGTTCCCTCATTTGCCATTTTCGAAGAATATCATCATTTTCCATAGTGGACAGTAAACGAAAGCCCCTAACCGAGCTACCAACACTTCTTGCGTAAATTTACGATGGATAATCCAGCTGGCACACAGGTTTGTCCCGATAAAAGGCTAAAAGACAGCATTCACAATCTTTGTCAATTTCAGGAAGGGCCTCCGAAGAAGGGACCCCTGGAGAATCTGAGCCGCGAGGAACTCATTAGGAAATGCAAGGGTCTTCTAGGATTGGCACAGAAAGCAAAACAGGCTAAAGATGGTAAAAACAAACGATTCCACGTAAATATAAAATCCTAAAGTTTGTTGTTCGCAGAGTTTGCCGAGGAAAACAAGAAGCTCAAGGAAGAACTGAATAAATTTGAAACTCAAAAAGACGCTGATAAAAAATCTCTGATTGCTATGAAGGAAATTGTAGACGCTTTGACCGAGAATAAACTAACGCTCACGACGCAAGTGGCCGATCACAAAGCTCAGTGCGACAGGCTGCAAAGTGAGTTGCAAAAGTTTGATCAAATGGCGATCGAGAACGAGGCCTTGAAGCGGCAAATGAAGCGATTGAGCGATGAAAATGAGGAACTGCTTACAGACCT
Source organism: Hermetia illucens (assembly GCF_905115235.1). Lineage (NCBI taxonomy): Eukaryota > Metazoa > Arthropoda > Insecta > Diptera > Stratiomyidae > Hermetia > Hermetia illucens. The sequence goes on from NC_051854.1 coordinate 39,107,737, forward strand.
AGATGCGATGGAGAAGAAGCTAGACCAGGTGTGTAATAATTTCAGGAGGGTATTTCGGAAAGTGGAGGGTGGAATGAACGTCGTTATGAGCATCGTTTCCGATGGAATCAAGTTCATCATTATCACGTGACTCAGGGGCTATCAGCTGCGAGCGGCAGCACATTTTATTTATATTTCCTGACAAAACGGCGGAAGGTCACGCATAAAATAAGCAACCTGTTAAAAATAGAGAAGAGAAAAAATGGTGGAACATTTGATGTTGCGTTGATGGTTTCTGCTTTTCAAACACTTTTCTGAAATGACTTTTTTCATGTATCGCTTTTGTTATCTTTTGAGAACAATTAGAGATTACACCTTGAAACATTTTGATTGTTTCCTCAAACACAACAAAGCCATAAAAAATGAACATTAACGATTCAGTCTTTATCACGTATTCATTCGAGCTCATTTTATAAAGTGTGAAGTTTTGAGTCAGTTGTGTCTTCACATAAAGTTGATGGTGAAGTCCAGTTTTTTTCAGCTCGAATAAGAAGGAAGGAAATCATCAGCATTATCATCAACGGTACAATAACCGGTCTGGATCTAATTTAATAAGGAGCTCCAGACATCCCAGTTTTGCGCCGAGGTCCACAAATTCTATCGTTCCATCTGAAAAGGGTCTACCACGTCTTTTTCTGCCATAGATATTGCCCTTATATACTTTCCGGACTGGATCATCCTCACCTATATGGATTAAGTGACCCTCCTACCACTTCCTTTTAAGAATGTTTTTGCTCATAATCAGATGACCATGGCTACGGAATCGCCCATCGTATTGTAGGAGGCCAAACAATTTTTAAGAGGATATTTCTCTAGGACGGGGTTAAGAGTTCTCGTCTGGATGTAGGCAGTTTGTACATCTCAGGTTGTTCTTCTCATAATGTCGATATCGTCAGAATAGGGCAGTAGTTGGGTGACCTAAAGAAGGATGGTACTTCTCGCATGTACCCCAGCATCAGGGGTCATTTCTTCCAGGGCCAGGCCCAGGCCCAAAAGGCTGCACGATAGGGCATCTCCATGTGTTTGACCATTGTTTTTGTCGAATAGTTTCGAGAGTGATCCTGCTGAATTTATCTGGCTTCGCACATTGGTCAGGATAACAGACAGATAATGCCAGTCATCAGGCATTGATTCGCTCCCCCACACCTCGAGCATAAGTTGGTGAACCATTTGGTGTAATTTTTCGCCTCCACATTTAACCAGTTCGACTGTAATTCCATCGGCTCCTGGCGACTGATGAATAGCACCGTCTATCTCTTCCATGGTTAGTGGTGTGCATTTGTGTGTTGTCCTTGCTTTCATATAGTCAATAATGACACAATCCAATGTTTCTCGGTCACATGTTGAGGGCTTAACAGTTCGCTTCTGCCAGCCATAGCGAATGGTTCGTTGTACCGATTGGTCGCGCTTGCCCTTGGATCGTGCTTTTGCGTCGTTGCCGTTGATATCGTTATTCAGTTGTTTAGCGTGCTTTACGCGATAATAAAGTGAAATCGGAACAAGCCTCTCGCTGCGAGTGCAGAGAGGCTAAACCGCAGTGTGTAAAGGACGCGGAACCAGCATTCATCATCGTCACCTATGTCACTTCTAACATCACCACATAACTCCTTCATCCGACCGCCAAGGCGTTTACCACCGAAGACAAGATTAATTAGGACTGCCCTCCCATAATTATCGACGACAACCAGAGCTTCTCTCCTGGAGACGCTCGGAACCGTGTAGTGAATTTGCCCATCAATTACATTCACGGACTTCAAGAGGAATCCAAACTTTCCTCAGGTAAGTCTTCCTTCAAGCGAAAACAAGCGGCATCTCGGATATCAAGTCTTCAGCGAAAAAAACCGTTACCATCTTCTCACAAACAATGATCATCGTCTCGAAGCGACTCACGCACATTCCGGAACTTCGAAGTCTCCCGACTCGGCCAGCCCGTCGGTAATTAAGGATAGTTTAAAATTCATTTTCTCCCGCCTTCCTGTAAGGATCGACTGTCAGATTATTAATCTGCATCTCACAAGAGACTCTTCCGGTTAATTAAAGCCTCCAAACTAGAAGGTCATTCCTTCGCTATTAAGGAGGAGAGGAAGCCAATCCTCATTCTCCGAGCAATTTCCCCCAAGAAAACACTTTTGACGACTTGGCAACGGAAATCAAGGAATTAGCACAGGTAACGCCGATTCGCACTCCAAGGTTCTCCACTCTGTGGTGACGGGCCAACGATATCAACTTCACCCTCTTTCGCGTGATCCGCATTTTGCAAATTAACATGCACCGGAGTGCAACCGCTCACCAGTTGCTAGCACAGTTCGCTGCGGAAGTAAATGCTAATCTAGTGCTGATTAGCGAGCAATACCGAAACAAGGACCCGTCCTCATGGTATCTCGACTTATCGGGCACCGCTGCCATCTGGGTTCGGGACGACGTTCGACTTCGTGTTCTTGCCGAAGGCCGGGGGGACGGATTTGTCTGGATCCGGTGTTTAGGGATAACGTTTTTTAGCGTTTACCTGACGCCGAATGAGGCGATTCCGGACTTTCGGCGCCGGCTTGATGCTCTGGAGGACGCCGTTTCGATCACGGAGGGACGAATCCTGGTTGGCGGTGATTTTAACGCCAGGGCTCTTGAATGGGGCATGCCTCAATCAGACTCCAGAGGGAAACGGATTCTGGAAATGGCGGCGAGAACCGGGCTCGTAATTTTAAACACCGGATCCACGCCAACGTTTCGGCGCCCAGGTTGTGAAGGAAGCATTCCCGACATCACTTTTGCGTCGGAATCTCTGGCATCATCGGTGGACGGGTGGCGAGTCCTAGAAGACTTCTCGGCAAATGATCATCAGTACATTGCGTTCGAAGTGTTTGACGCTACTTGCCGGCGAGCACCAACACGACGTTCCCCCTGGGTGTGGAATGTCGCGAAGGTGAACATCGGAAGGTTCGTCGAAGCTCTTGGAGCAGGTAGGGCCGCGCTGGGGGGCACTCCGGGGGGTGGTGGTGTCGCAGCTGACACCGTCGTAAATTCAATGATGAACCTGATAACGACGGCGTGTGAGGCTTCCATGCCCCGGAGAGGCCCCAGGCGCGACAAGCCTTCTATGTACTGGTGGACGGCGGGAATTGCCGACCTACGGAAGGAGTGTCATAAGCTCCGCCGTTTGGCACAACGTTTGTACGCCATAAAGGAACAATATAGATCAGCAAAAAGGAGACTCCGCAGCGCTATAAATAAAAGCAAAGCTCGCGGCTGGCAAAATCTTGTAAATGAGGTGAATGATGACCCGTGGGGACTTGGCTATAAGCTTGGCACTCGGAAAATCGGGGCTCTGCGGAAGCCCTGCATATTGAGCACCGACCAGATGGACCGTATTGTGCGGGCATTGTTCCCCAGACACCCTGTACGGGTTGATGTAAACAGCGCGGAAAGCGTCGTGGATTGCCCCCTTTTCACAATGGGAGAACTCGAAGAAGCGGTTCTCACTATGAAAAACAGAAAGGCGCCAGGTCCTGATGGCATCCCGGCGGAAGTTTACAAACTAGTGTTCCGCCAACGGCCAGAATTGCTGCTCGAAGCGTTCAACGCGTGCTTGAAGGAGGGCATTTTTCCTTGTCGCTGGAAAGTGGCCAGACTCGCGTTGATCAGTAAGGGTAAAGGAGACCCGGAGCTCCCGTCTGCATACCGACCGCTGTGTATGCTTGACACGGCCGGAAAAGTGCTCGAGAAGCTCATCAGGGGTAGACTCGCTGAGGCGATCCGTGCTGCCGGGGACTTATCCGCAAGGCAGTTCGGGTTTAGAACAGGGAAATCTACAGTGGATGCTGTTATGGAGGTCGTAGATGCGTTTAATCGAGCCGGGGCACACAGCCGCCGATCTCGACGGATAGTGCTCCTCATAACGCTTGATGTCAGAAATGCCTTCAATTCCGTAAGATGGACAGATATGCTAGGCACACTAGAGAACTCCTTTCACGTGCCAAGCTATCTCTTGCGGATATTGAGGGATTATCTGAAAGACCGCTCCCTGTCCTATGAGACGCTAGAGGGCCAGAGGAGGATGGAAATCACGTCGGGAGTAGCGCAGGGATCCATCCTAGGGCCGGACCTCTGGAACGCTTCCTACGATAGTCTGCTGAGACTCGATATGCCTGAAGAGTCGCGCCTGGTCGGTTATGCAGACGACGTTGCGGCACTTGTTGCCGGACGCACTGTTGAATAGGCGCAAAGCAGACTTGGCATATTGATGCGACGGGTAAGCGGATGGATGACTGCTCGCGGTTTCAACCTTGCGCTGGAAAAAACCGAAGTAGTCATCCTGACCAGAAGGAGAATCCCGACCTTGCGTCCCATATCGATCGGCGAGTTGACTATAGAGTGAAAACCAGTGATTAAATACTTTGGTTTAATGCTCGACTCGAAGATGAGCTTCTTCGAGCAAATCAAAGCAGCAGCGGACAGGGCTGCAGCAGGAGTCGCGGCCTTGAGTCGGTTAATGGCGAATGTCGGGGGCCCTATATCAACTAGGAGACGTCTCCTCATGGGAGCAACGCAGTCCGTCCTTCTCTATGGTGCGGAGGTATGGGCTGATGCCCTTGACAAGGAAGTGCATCGTAAACGCCTCGCTCAAGTGCAGAGGCGGGGAGCTTTGCGAGTGGCGTCTGCTTATCGCACGGTTTCCGAACCGGCTGTGATGGTGATTGCGGGAGTGATCCCCGTTGCCCTCCTTGCCAAGGAGCGCAAAGCTATCTACCGCCGTAAAAGCGAAAGCTTAAGAGAAGTGGTTGCCCGTGAAGAACGTCAACGCACCCTTAACGAGTGGCAACTTTCTTGGTAAAATGAGCCAAGGGGCAGGTGGACTGCGCGGCTCATCGACAAATTAGATCCGTGGTTGAACAGAAAGCACGGTGAGATTGATTACTTCCTTACCCAACTTCTAAGTGGGCATGGAGGTTTTCAGTTTTACCTGCACAGGGTTGGGAAGGCGCCATCTCCTGATTGTGTGTTCTGCAATAGAGTGGCGGATGACGCTGAACACACCTTTTTCTCTTGCGAGAGGTGGGACGGCCTCCGCCAGCAGCTTTATGCAGACACAGGGGAGCTCTCTCCAGATAACATTGTGCGAGAGATGCTGAAGAGCGCTGGCAGCTGGAATCGTATTGCGCATTATGTTCGGGCTCTTCTTACTACGAAGAAGATTGAACTCGACCGGCAGAGGGATCGGACGGTAAGGGGTTCCCTGAACTAACAACTCCCTTCCTCCCCTCCCCTCCCCTCCCGTTGGTGAAGGGAATTCCCTGACTTGAAGGCTCCCAAAGCCGGGAGAGCGGGAGGGCTAGCCCGAAGTAATGTGTCAAACGGTTCCAGGCTAGTTCTCTGATAACAGGGAGGTGTTTAGTTGGTAGTCCGCCAGCGTGCTGTTGCGGGAGTCCAACACTCTGTGCGTAAACGCATTCACCTACCCTACTCCCAAAAAAAAAAAAAAACCCTCTTTCGCGTGACCCTCAATTCCGAAACAGATGTCATCATAGTCCCTAAACTAGAAACTCTACTACACCCGCGAATCAGCTGGGAGAAATCCAGGAATGGGGATGTCACTCAGTGCTTTAATTATCAATAATTTGGCCACGCTTCTTCAAATTGTGGCTACGACCCTAGATGTATCAAATGCATGAGGCCAACATGCCTCTAGGGGCTGCCCTCGTTTGACTGACCCAGACAGCGCCGATAAGGAGTCGGCAGCGCTCCTCAATTACCTTAAACTGTGACTAACTGAGTCATCCAGCCAATTTCTCCAAATGTCCCCGTAGGTTGGAATCAATCCAACGTAAAAAGAGAGCTAAAAGCGTTCCGGACTCCCGCCTTGCTCCGTTCTTCCCTCCTAGACAGACTCTCCGCTGCTCGTTAATTTATACCTGGCCTTGTGCCTCATTTCCGCCCACCCCCACCCTTCTCTCACTGGCCCCTTCTTAAGTTGCAGTTGCCAGGGGTCGAGTAAAACCCGAAACTCGCAGCTCTTCATCTCCCCTAGATTCCTCCATTCCTAGGGTCAGTCCCCTTTTCAACATGTCATTCTCCGCCCTCCGGGCCACAATCTTTGACTTCTATCACAACTACTTTCGCCTTCCCCATGAAGATAGCCTACTTATAATTCCTTCTCTTCAAAATGAAGATGCTAATTCGCTCATTTCAAACGACAAACGTTTCGCTCTTCACAAATTCCTCGAGGAAATTGACCCCAATCTTGCTCTCCTAAACGAAATCATATTTGCGTAAGCTCCCAAGGTTATACTATACGTTCCCGGATACATTACATACCGCAATGACGCGGGCAGAGACCCAGCCATCCTAGTCAAATCGAAACTAAGAGCAAATACCATCTCATCTGATTCATTTCCACCAAACTGAATGTTAGGGGCGGCGGAGTCCTAATTGGCTTCCTCTTCTTCCCGGGTAGTACAGGTCGCCACTTCATTCCGATTCTGTCTGAACTCTGGAAAATCGCGGCCAGTTTTGACACTTTCCTCCTTGGTGGTGACCTCAGTTAACAAAGAAAACAGCATAATATTCTTTGTTTGCTTCCAATGAAGCCCATTTCTTAGCGCGGACATCATTAACGCGGGAGTACCAACTTTTCCACGAGGGTTCTCCTTCCCAGACGGCGCTGTAATCTCGTCCAATCTTTCAGCATGTGTCACTAGTTGCTCCTCACTGGCAACTTACCCCGTGCACCACGCTCTCAGTCTCTCTATGCATTTACATAAAATTCTCTCCTCCCTCCCAAGTTGGCAAAAATGCAGATTCTTCAACCTGAACAGACTGACAAACTGGGACGATTTTCAACATGACTTATCCAATGTGCTGGGTTCTCCTCTGGACAAATCGCACATTCACTCCAAAGAAGAGCTAGCTACTTACATTAGCAAATTCAACTCTATCTTCGAAATCACAATTGATAAACACGCTCTCGACAAAGAGCCTGATTACTACAAATACCTCAACTCTCCTCTTAGTCCGCGACAGAAACAGACGAAGAAAACGATTATTTCACGTATCGTCTCCAAGATCATTAAAAACTTGTCAAGCAAAATTAATGGAGCTATTAGATCCGAACTGTATCCCCCCTACAAGAAACTTCTCAAATCCCCCAAACCTGGCCCCAAAGTTTCCTCAATAATGGCTGGAAGGAAAAAAAGCGTCTCTCAACGTCAACTACTTCCCAATAAAAATAGGGAACCTACAGTTCCAGTCCCCTAAGGGGAAAATATCCGCCGTGTAGACTACTTAAGTCACTTATTCAGAGCCGAAGCGGCCGCGGACCCCATCTGGAACTCGGTAGTCGCCGCTTCTGTCAACGGCAAAAGGCTGAGTTTGGAAGGGTCTTACCTCCCCCCCCCCCCCCCCCCACCGCCGGCTCCACGAGAGCAATAGTGAGAGTACTCAGTATATTCACTTTCTCTAACATGAGCGAAAATTCCAATGATATAAGCTTGACATTCTGGGTCTAAGCGACGTAAGATAGTGGAACTCTGAAGAGAACTGTTCTCCCTCTTGCGGTAATGTGCTTTTGCACTTTGGAAAGCGAGTGGTAGTAGTTGCGAATCCGGTCACAGAATGCTTCTGACGCCTACCGCAATGCGCGCCCTCTTCATCTGGGAGCCGGTTTCTGACAGACTTCTAATTGCAAGATTCCGGTCCAGCTTAAGAAGCATCACAATTGTACAATGTTATGCACCAACAACGAATTCTAATATAGTGGAGAATAATGCTTTCTACGAGCAATTACAGGCAGTTCAGGAGTGGTTTCCTAAAGGTGACATTGTGACCGTGATGAGTGATTTGAATGCCAAGGTAGGCTCTGACAATAACTTCTTCGGACATGAGATGGGGAAACACCCCAAAGGTCTGTTGAGTTTCAACTGACCGAATCGATCATTTCGCGATCAGCAGTAGATTTAGGAGTTGCCTCCTGGATATGCGTAACAAGACAGGTGCTGACATTGGCCTCGAAAAAGATCACCATCTGATGGTCGCTTAAGTTTGTTTCCGTCTTGCACTTGCCACTTTTTGCAGGGGTAGGAAGCTGTGAAAGGTTGTAACTTGTTACCGATATTCAGTGAGGTTCATAATGCTGCCTTGTCCGGAGGACATCTTTCCTCGAACACCTCAACTACTTTGATGGACCTCGGCCAAATGTTTCTGGATTTGGAAAGACGCCATACCAAGGTTCTCAGTCTGACGTAACATGGCACTATCTCTATCTGCATTAATGGGAAGAGCATATCGAAGGCTTTGATCAATTTGTATATCTAGGAACCGTGGTTTCTGCTGATAGTGACATCGAACAGGATGTTGCCCGGCGCATTAGAAGCGCTAAAATCTGGAAATGCAAGTATCTTAACATCAAGATCAAGTGGAGACTGTTCTGTGCTAGTGCTCTTTCTGCGTTGCTACCAGGTGGGCTGAAAAGTTCGTAGACTAACACACAGGTGGTGCTACTAGTATTAAATCCATATGATGATTGATTAACCCTAACCTTCAAAAGACGCGTGAACAAATTTGACAGCTGTCGGACTATTGGTTTGTAGCATAGAGCATTTTGAGTAAAGAACGTTTTGTTAGTTTGAAAAAATGGATAAAAAGGAATTTCGTATGTTAAAAAAACCATTGCTTTTTGCAAAAAAAATACTGCTGTAGCTAAGGCTTCATTTAATAAGCATTATTTGGACTTTGCACCAGGAAAATCAATCGTGGAGCAGTGGTTTGTTAGGTTCAAACGACGTGAAATGACCACGGAGGACGATGCACGCAGTTACTGACGAAAACATCAAAAGAGTCCACACAAAAATTTTGGATGACCCCAAAGTGAAGTTGATGGAGATAGCAGAAGCCCTAAAGATATCAAAAGAGCGTGTTGGACATATCGTGCATGATTGTTTGGGTATGCGAAAGCTCTGTTCATAGCGGCAAGAGCTCATAAACCAATAACAAGTTGACGATTCTGAGCAGTGTTTGAACCCCTTCCTCCATAAAAAAACCCGAATTTATTTTTCGATATGTGACAATTTTGGGATGCGCATGGGATAATATTCACGACTATCTTGAGAAGGGAACAGTCATTAACAATGACAATTACACGCGGAAAAACGACCCCTTTTTTAGAAAAAGACAATACGCATGAATTGAGCTTCGCATCCATCGTATTCTCCAGATCTGGCTTCCAGCGACTGTTCTCAGACCTCAAGAGAATGGTCGCTGGGAAGAAATTGATCGCCGATGAAGAGGTAATTGCGGAAACTAAGGCCCATTTTGAGGTTAAAATCGTTGCATCGCCCTCGAAGGCAACTATATTGAATAATAAAATCAAATTTTATAAAATAAAATGCTTCCTATGTTAGCCCACGAAATTGTTATCCCATCTGGTATATGGGAGTGGCACAATGAAACTAAACTCCACTGTTATTCAAAAACTCCAAACCTTCGTGAACATCTGTTTACGTCGCATCATCTGAGTACGATGGCCTGATACTATCTCAAACAAAAAACTTTGTCGGCGCACAGGCTTGTCACCCGTCAGCGATGTGATCGGAAAACGAAAGTGGCAACGGATAATAATAATAATAATAATCGTTGGCGCAACAATCCATATTGGATCAGGGTCTTGAAGTGTGTTAGAGCACTTCATTCAAGACTGTAACGGTACACTACAGTACACTGTAGGAGGCAATGTGGTCAGCATTGCGCTCGCCCGAGATTATTACCCTGATTTGACTCAGGCACTCATTCACAGCTGAGTCGACTGGTGTCCGACGGCAAGTCACGATACAAATCCCACTGCCACCAGTAAGATTTGAACCTCAATGGATAGGTCACACGCTAAAGAGATCCGACAAATACATTGCTGGTTACGCCATGCACTGGAACAGGCAGAACAGTAGAAAACGGGAGCGTGCCTCTCGGGAAATCCTGGGAGGAATCGAAGCGCATTTCAGTGGACGGAATACGATGGCGCGTTGGAGTGGTTAACACGCTAGGATTCAAGCATTCTGAATAAGTATCGTCAGTGTGAATAACCCGTCAACTCAAAGTACATACGAACACCTGCGAGATTTCTCGTTACGCGGTATACGGTGTCGTTTTTGCGTGTAACAGGTTCCGCTTTCTTTAACTAAGCGGATTGTTAAAGTTTCTTTCGTTTGATAAGTAAGAAAATTTTAACACTGCTGAACGATAGGATCGCGGAAACGGCCGTGGCTGAATTGGGTTGATGTCTTTTCTGAGACCAGACGCAGTAACAGTACGCAAGGTTTTCCTTATTTTTCTTCAGCCTTTGCCCCTTTCTCATTTGGGGTCGGCTTGTCGTTATCGGTTGCGCCATGTTATTTTATCAAAGGCCTATCTGGATGTAGTCGCGAGGTCTTTAAATCACCACGCAAGATTATAAGATGATAATATCTTTTGAGACAGATGGCAGCACCGCTTAAGTTGCACACATTTGGAAGACAATTCCTAAGTCCATTGTTGATTAGAATCTGGAAGATCTTATTAGGTGAGGCGAAACCCGACTGATCTTATGGCCATCACTGCGTTCAAACAGTGCGCTGCAGATGACGTGACGGTGAAGGTTGCAGAAATCTGGAAAGTTTTCATTGTTTTTTTACGATCGCCAAGACTATGCCACCTCATCACATGTGCGAGCAGAATATTGTCAGCGCGCATCTTGGCAACAGATCATACCACGATCAAAATGTCAAGAAATTTCCCCTGAATTGAAAAAATATTCCTCTCTATATCAGAAATCGCGTGGACGAGAAGGGCGATCAAACCCGAGTGTGCAATGGGACTCATCTGAAGTGGCTCTTGCCAAGAGTCCTCACCGGAGGTTAGCTGGTATCATAAGAACCGGTATTGCCCTCTGAGAGCATATATAGTACTTCAGGAATATTCTTGGTTGTGGCAGATAAGTTAGATTGGCGTCGAACCTGTAACGCGGTGCTTGTCAGATCTGATTGTGGTCTCCAAATAAATCCGATCCTAAGAGAACTATGGGATTATGCCTACACGACAGGTACTCACGATAAACTCTGCAGAACTTTTACATCGGAAATCGCCGTTGTTGTATAGCATTGCAGAATTGTGATATTCACTAATCTGGACTGGAATCTTCATCTGGACTTGCAATTATTTTTTTCTCTCTTTTCAGGTAAATCAGTTCGGCATACAACAACAAAAAGATCTCGTGTTACTGGAGAAAGAGACTGCAAAATGGAAAGATCTGGAACACTCCGTAGAAGAACTTCAAAAAGAATTAAAACAAAAAGTAACAGAAAATGAAAAATTGGAGAGTAAATGTAAAGCGCTAGAAGAGGAAATTTCCGGTCATAAATCACTTGAAGAAACCCAAAATCTAAAAGCAATACTTGAAAATAGTCAAACACTAATTTCCACTCTGCAGACAGAAAAAACTGACTTAACAGCGAGACTGGAAGGCCTCGAAAACAAAACCAAAAACATTGAATCCTATGAAAAGACAATCGAAATGCAAGCCTTAGAAATAGAACAACTAAAAAAATCAAATGACAAACATGCTGCACGTCTTCAGCTTTTCAAATCAAAAATAGTTGAATTTTCACTGAAATTGAAGAAATTAAAAAAATCTCGTGAAATTCTGATAGAAACGGTTCAGGAATATGCCCAATCTGTACCTAAATGGCAGAAGGAAATCATGAACGCTTCGAATCAGATTTCAAACCAACTTTTGTCTGTAGACCTGGAGCGAAAGGCGCTGGAAAAAGAAGTGGCTCGGCTCCAACACCAATTAGAAAAGCAAAAGACTAAACTGCGAGTAGATGAGGACGTTTCTCGACTAGATAGAAACCGGTTACAGGAGCTATGCCTTTACGTTGATAGAGCTTACTTGGAGTACCAGGAGAAAGTTGAACAGTTAGGTATCAAGTGTGGAGAAAATGAAGATTTACGAAGGCAATTATCTGAATTAGCCGAATGTCTTTCAAAATCCCAATCTGAATGCGAAGAAAAGGTTAAGGATATCGCAGGGCTCGAAACTGATATTGCTGCACTTAAAAGTAAACTGAATAAGACATTAGGTGAGTTTGCTGTTACAGCTGTCTATGAAATAAAAATCCTTTTTATCTGGCTTCATAATATCAATCTTTTTCCAATATGGAGTGCATTTTTTATTCCTCTTCGTTACTTTCTGGATTATATTATGTTCATTTATTAGCTACCGTATTTGTTGTAGGTAATACTGATACCAATTTAAATGATGAACTCAAACAAAAGCTTCATCAAACTGAACTGGATTATGCCGTCAAAAGTAAAGAACTAGAAAATCTAAAAAATCAATTGGATGACATCACACTTAAACACTCCAAGGCGATTGCTGAAAATGATGACAAAGCCAACGAAGTAAGACAACTGAAAGAAGAACTGGAAGCGGTGCGTCTCGAAATGTCTAAGTTGACCGCGGAATATGAAAATCTGCAGCAAACAATTCAAATTAGCAACACATCCTCGGATGAAGCGGTGAAGCGTTTGGAAAGTGAGATATCTTTGAAGGCTGCTGATCTACGAAATCTAGAACAGGAGAGAAATAATCTTTGCACAAGTCTTAAAGAGAAAAGCGCTCAACTGGAGCAATTCCAGTCTTCTTTGCGTATCCGTGAAACAGAAAACAGTGACCTTTTAGCAGAAATGCGGGAGTTGAATGAGGCGTTCAAAGGGCGTGGGGATGTCATATCACGGCAGCAGGACAAAATCAAAGAACTTGAAAACGAAATTCGACAAACTGCTGAGAAATTATCAAAAATTGAAGTGACATTTAACGAAAAAGACAACGAAATCAAACAGAAAGAATTACAAATAACATCAATGAACAAGGAGATTGTAGGGGCAAAAGAAGAAGTAGCAAACCTTCTTGACCAAGCAAAGCAAAATGAAATTCGAATAAAATCTCTTTCTGACGAAATGTCTACCATGCGCGAAAAATACCAAGAGTGTCAAAGTGATGCAATTTCGACCTCAACAATTTCAAAAGTAGATGAAGTAGCCCGTCTTCGTGAAGTAGACGAGTCTTTCGAGGAAAAGTACAATAAACTTCGTGCCCTCGCTGTGAAATTGAAAAAGAAGGTTCAGGAGCAGGCGGCTTACATTACGACCCTTGAACGCGATAGTCAAAAATCGGGTGAGGATAAAAGTGAAATCACCACCAAACTAAAAGTGAAAAATTTACAAGCTCTGCAAAATGAAAATGATAAACTACTAGATGAGGTTGAAAAGCTTAAAGCTGCAAATCACGATTACGAAAAGAAGGTAAAGTCCTTAGAAGCGGAGATGTCTGACATTAAAAATTGCTCGAGTAATGAAAAGATGGACAAAACTAAGTTGGATAATTCCATTAAAGCATGCCAAACTCAGATTAAGTCATTGAAACAGGAGAAAGAAAGTATGAATCTAATTCGTAAGGAAATCGAAAAGGAGCGTGATTCATTGAAGACAGAACTTGCGAAGAAGTCCGAAGAGTTAGGCGCAATGAAAACGCAATGTGATAAATTGAAATCAGAAATTGAACGGAAAAAGTCCGCTGAAAAACAGAGCAGTGTCCTGAATTTGGAGATTGAAGCATACGAAAAGTCATTAAATGACGCTACACATAAGCTAGAGAAGAGCAAGATCACGATTCAAGAGGTTCTAGCATCTTAGCCGTTGCATGATTGGTATTTAACATTTCTTTTTTGTTTGCAGCTCAAAGAAGAGGCGGAAAGTAAAGAGGCTACGATAAAAGCATTAAATGCACAAATCAAATTTCTGGAGGAAAATATCGAGTCGGAGAAAATGCATTCCTTAGGTAAGTAGAATTTCATCTAACTGAAAACACACACCACCAAATTTTGGAGACCAAGAAATTATCCCGAGAAAATTTCCAAAGCATTAAACACCTTTTTGATAATTTAATCCATGCTAGAGTTAAAACAACAAATTGATATCCAGCATGCAAAATTCAAAGAAAGCGAGCACGAAAAAATGGAGCTGCGAACGCAACTACAAGACAGAACACAAGAGTCTGAGGACTTCAAATCAGAGGTTAATTCGCTTCAACTGCAGCTTTCAACAATTGCGAGTGATCGAGAGAAACTTTGTTCATCATTGCAAGCTGAAAAAGAGAAATTGCTTCGCAGTGTTCTCAGCTTGGAAGAAAACGTAGACGAGTATAAAAACAGCCTTAGGACGACTGAACACGAACTGGAAGACTTACGCGCCGAATACGCTAGTTACAAGATAAAGGCCCAATCGGTTTTGAGACAAAGTCAATCGAAAGAGTCCAGCCGAGAACGAGAATTAGAAGAAGAATTGAACGCTTGTCACAAATCGACTGAAACTTTAACAATTAAATTGAAAGCAGCAACAGACGCACTTGAAAGCAATGAGAAAAAGATTGAGGACTTGCGGCAGGACAACGAAAGAGTTCAAAGGAGATGCAAAGAGCTCATACAGGCGCTAGAAGATTCACGCCTGCAAAACGAGCAACTTCTCGAAGACAATCGAAAACAATCTCATGATTATCAGGATTCACTCAAGTCACATCGGCTCCAAATCGAAACTCTAAACAATTGTTATAAAACCCAAATTGAAGATCTAGAGAAAAAACATCAAATTGAATTGGAAGAACTACGTAAACAGGGTATGCACCTGGCAAACATGGATAGCAAACTAACATCACGGGTAGGACCTTTCGGTGGCCCAAATAAACCTACAAACGACGAACAGAAAATCGATTTGATTTTAATGGAACGAGAAGATGCTGAGGGTTCGGAAACAACATCGACAGCTGCTACGAAACGAAAAATATCTGCATCAAAATCTAGACGAGATTTTGTCCCACTCGATGAACTACTCAATTCACCGCTGGAAGACACGCTTATTGAAGATTTCCGATCCGTTTCGCCTACTCTGGAGTTGCAACAGACGAAAGAGAAGCTTCATGTGCAGGAAAGTCGGGTGAAGCATTTAACCGCATTGTTAGCGGAAAACGAACAGGATTTGGCAAAACTCACACAACTGAACGAACTACTTAAGGAGGAAGTCCGACGACAAGAAAGATCTATGGAACGTGAACCACATGTTCAAAATTCAGAATATCTTAAAAATATCGTTCTAAAGGTATTGAGTGAATTTATTTATTCAATGTTCATTCTTCATTGGTTCACATACGCCTGAATTTGTTTTTTCTAGTTCTTAACCCTGAACAGTGGAGATGAGAGAACACGTTTGGTGCCGGTTCTTAACACAATCCTTAAGCTAAGCCCAGAAGAAACCCAGGCTTTGCAGAATGTGGCGAAAGGTGAGTAATGGATGGTTTTCGAATAGCTAACTTAGCTTTAGACCAAAGTTCTACTGGTTGCCTTAATTGTAATCCGGAACACAAATATTACAACGAAATCCATTTTCAAAGCGTAGAATCTGATTCTCGTCTACGTCCTTAAGAAGATTAAATCCAGCTCATGTTGACTTTTCGGCTTCTATTCATCTACCTTTTTCTTCATCAGTGCCCACAAATTTTCTATGGGGTTCAAATTCGGGCTGTTCCCGGGCCAAGTTAGCTGCTTCACCGAGTTTTCGGCCAGGAAGTTGCGGACCTCCCAAGCAAAACAGGTCAAATAATTGTGAGACCTTCAATATTTCTTATAAAAAGCTAGAGAATGAAAAAAAATTATAAGTTACAATGTGGAACCTGTGACAGGGCGCAGAATCGTCCGGAAAGATGACCTCACTTGAATACTGATATTGCTCCTCAAAAATTCGTTTATCCTTCCTTCAATTAATGAAAGTCCTTTCCACCATAAAACGAAAAGCAGCCCCAGATCATCCTGCTCATCGACTGGCGTACTCTGGTCTGGATAGACTCCCCACTGAGTCGCTAATTTAATCTTCTCCATACGTGGTGGATCCCATCCGACCCAAAAATATTAAATTGGGATTCACCGGAGAATATTGCAGTTTGCCACTGTTCCAGTGTCCAATTTTCGTGATCCTTTGCGCGTAAATAGGGTCCCTTCCACGTCCTTCCATTTAAAAAATACTTTTTTGCGGGACGTCGACCATGAAATCCCCCCTCTCTGAGCCTCCGATGAACCGTTGATGCATTAACTCCTGTCCCAATGGCATCCTTGAGCTCTTTTTAATATCCGATGAACTTTTGAACGGATCCCGCAGGCAGAATCTCCGCATCAGTCTTTTTTCGGCTGGTGCAGTCTTTCTTGTTTTTCCAGAACCCTGTTTTCGGCTAGTAAACTAAGGGGCACGGATTTTTTTTCAAAAAGTCAGCTACAGAGAACTGACTAAAGCCCACAGCGACCGCTATTTGTCGTGTGTTACATTTTTCATGGAATAAAGTAATTATTTCTCCTTTGTCGACATCACTCATTTTACGTGTTTTTGCCATTTCTTTTTAATTAATGCACTTCAAAAACCACTGCGAGAAACTACAATCTAACGGTGCTAATACTTTCTTCACATTTGTATTTATACAACAAAAAAAAAACTGTTCGTCAATTCAAATTCAAATAACGAGACGCCAGACTAAGCTGGGCGCACTTAACTGACCGGTCTTTTGCCCAGTACTGTATTTGTGAATCACATACATTCATAGAATCGGAACTCAGAATATACTTATGCTTCCTTAAACGCTTCTAATGCTTTTGTTCTATTTTTTTTTCAAAGGTGCTGAAAGTGTGGGTCGATCGTGGGGCAGTTACCTTCCGATTTGGTCAAACCACCAATAATATACGATCAATAAATTTGTGTGTATGTTTTATGTAAAATTTTCACAAGTCCGTTAGTACTTTTATATTGTTACATAGTTATGGTAAAATCGCATTAAAATATTTTAAATATGTATATTAAAATAATTATATGTAAATATAAAGAAAGATAGTAAACATTAAGTTTATTTAATTCGAACTGGTTTATTTTAATGTAATTTATTACTTGATGAGATTGGTGCGAACTTAGATGAGCCGACTCAAAAGAGTGCCGTGGTGGCACGATGGTAGGGAGGTAGAGCGTCAACGTCACAATATCGCTGCTCTGGGTTCGAGTCCCAGTCGTCATGGGTGTCTGTGTTCGTCTTGTTTTCGTCTCGCTGCTGTGAGATTATCACTTGCACAGTGTTAAGTGAAGATAGTGAGAATGACTCGCAGTCTGACTGTACGGACGCCCTATACTCCACTAAGGAGTAATCAGGAAACAAAAAGTAGGGTACCATTCTTCTATCCGAGAAAACCCATTCGACTCCACAGACCATCTTTGATCTGTCAATGGAGAATATTATGTCCATTCTGCACCGGTTGGAAAGCCCACATTGAAACATCAACCAAGAATAAACTAATCAACAGCCCTAATATTCTGCGGGATATAAGTGGCGCTCTTTCCGCATAAGTTCAGAATGAGGCAAACCTGTTCACTGTAAATCCCGAAGAAGTTGCTAACATAACCAAGAAGTTCTTGCGACTGCGAAGAAGATTACCGAAAACTATTCACAGGCTGAAGCGGCCGAATAAAGTTGTTTTAATGGTCGCCAGAACAGGACCAAATTGGTTTGTTGAAATATTTATCTTGCGTGAAAGAAGGGATTTTATCCGCACAGTGAAAGCAACAGAAACTAGCGCTGATTCGAAAGCCAAATAAATCTCTGGGAGATACTTCGTCCTAGATAAACTCTGAAAGACTCTCAGATAAGCAGTTAGAAATGGGCAAAAAAACTCCGTAAAGATTAGGATTGGCGAACAAACCATATATTCGCAACCAGGGTTCAAATAGGAGTCTTAAAGAAACAAAAAATCAAACCACACCTTGAGAACTTAGCAACAAAAGCATTTCGAGTCTCTTAACACTATTTGATAAGTGGGCATGACGGCTCCCCGTATTCCCAACACTGCAATTTTGAAAAGTACTAATTGGTACCTTCCATTGGAAATCCCACATGACTATATTTGATGAAAAAAAAAATGTTATACCTCGTTTTTACATATATGGGGACCCCCCTTAAATTCCGTGTAGATGTAATTCACTGTATACGTGAGTGTTCACAGTTGCCACCTGTCCACCGAATTTGGTGTCAGTAGATGTAACCATTTCCGAAAAAAATGCGTGTGACAGACAGACAGTAAACCGATTTTTATATTTGTTTTACACAAAACCTTAAAAAGGAACGAGAAAGGGATTCAAAAGTGAACAAGAGCACTAAATAAGTTCTAATACAGCCCCGTAAGATAATATCATATGCCAGTCCCTCGGGAAGAGTGGAAGGGAAGAAGGTGGTTTTATTGAGTAAAAGAACCCAATAACCGTCCGACAAGAGAGAGCGGTAACTATCGAAGCTTTCCATCTTTCGAATCAAAAATGTCCAGATAGCTCAGTGAGTGTTAGTGTCTTACAGAGGAGGTTCAAATCTCACTGGCGGCAAAACGATTCGTATGGTGACTTGATATCGAATGAATTCCTGAGTCAAATCAGGATCATAATCACAAAGGTCCGCCTGCACAGTCCATAAGTTGTGGAGAGCTCATTTCACCTTAACCTTTACATGTTTGTTATAAAGAAACTTCTTATCTAGAATTCAGAGAGTTGAAGGATTGTATCCCTCGTCACTAGAGGGCAAATATCATTCAGTTTCCTCCTTTTTGTAAATAATAACATGAAACTACATTTAGATTTACTGAAAGTCCAGTGTTATGCCTACGCGGCAGGTACCCATATTAAACCACGAGGACTTACGTTCGCATATATAGTAAGGAGTCGATCAACATACACCATAGAAGTGGCAATAGTACACCTCTTCTCAGGAGAAGTCTTTCATTACTTCTGCCATCAGGTAGCAATCAACACCCACTACGACATACAGCAATCTCTGCGTTAGCATAGCATAGAAGCACTTAATTAAAATATCATGGGCACCATGCCCACCACCCCATCGTGTACTTGTCTTTCAGAGCTACGTCCTCTATCTATGAAACCAAAGAATGAAGAGCAGACCCACAGAATTTTCCACGGTGGTAAGTATGTTGGTTTGCAGTTGGTGGTTAGTATCTTAGCGCCTTCTCACGATGTGATGTTCAACCAGTCTTCGCAGACATTTAAAAGAAAATTATGTTAAGCTGATTTGTCTGAAATTCTTTGGATTTAAATAGTCATCTTTCCCAGACTTAGGTAAAGAATACTATCTGAACGTTTTGCCCAGATCAAGACATACTAGAAAAAAATCCTTGACAGTCGCTTTAGACGCTCTATTTTTTCTTTAGTATGAACAGATGCCATCCATATGAGGTGCCCTAAATTCTTCTAAGAGAATCCAATTGGCCGATTCGTACCTTTTAAGGACTCTGCCCAGCCTGGAAGTCTCTCTTTCGCCTTCCAGTTCCTCACAGTACGTTCTAAATAAGTCTCATTTCGAGTACTTAACGAGCTCCTTATATTCACACTATGAGTTCCTGGCGATTAACCAGTTTTCATACTTATTGCTTTTACACGTACGATTCAGAAGTCGTCTGGTTGATGCATTTCTCGGTTCCGCCAAGGAACTTTTTCATCGCCTTGACTATGGTAATAGGACAAGCCTCTTTTAAAAGTATTCGATTCAGAGTTCCCAATTGATCTTCTATTGCCGAAAGTGTCCTTAATCGCTCGGAAACTACACTTTGTTCTCATGAAGTTTACGAACTTTGTTCAATCCGTTTTCATAGAATTCCGTCTTCGAATTCGTCTGTTCGCCCGCAATAGTCAGACTGAATTCTAAATATCGATTGTCTGCAGTGAGATTTCATCTAGCAACCGATCGTCTCTTATCAACTCTAAGATCTTTGAAGTGTGGATTGTTAAGTTAATTATGTACTTCACTTCTCTTTACCCCTACGGACGTAGGGGGCACCCGACGTTCGTAGTCATAAAACCAGCTGAAGTGGTGAAACCAAATGGCTTCTCTCCTATAAGATTGCATTTGCTACTCCCCCAACAAATATGTTGACTATTCCCTTGATTCTGTACACTCTACCAGGAGGACACGTAGAATCGCAAGGTAAACAAGCGGAGTCAACTATGACGATTTTTCTCTCACATTAATCTGGTATTGTGAGATGACCGCAATAAGGTCCGAGGAAAAGATGCTTCATTCACAAAGGGGAGCATCTCTGCGCGAAATAGGGACGCTAGTACGGAGCACAACAGGGCATTGCTCATCACAGATGTGGTGATCTCACGATTCTTGCCCGCTTTACCGATGACCGTTTGTCCCCTCCTTCCGCCGTAGATTCCGTTTCCCTGCGTCCGATTTCTTTGGACATTAACACACCTGCTACAGCCACGTTCATATCATTCCCAAGGAGCTTCACTTTCTTCCGCGGTGCCGACGGTAGAGGGCTGTGAGCTTTCGAGATTTACGATGTCCAGTCCACTTGGCTCCATTTTCACATACCGGCGTTAAACCAGTAGCGTCCATCTCACAAGCTTTTGTTCCCCTCTTTCTGGTAAGGATGAAGCAGAGGGTTTTGACAGGCCGGATTTATCCTGTACTCCCCCTCCTTAGTGGCTGAAGTTTCCTTCTGCCGAGGCTTCCTCTTCTGCTTACGTATCGATTAACACAGTAGTACCAACTTCAGCCGGCCCGTAATCGCATTTATAGTTTCCCTTAGAGAATTGCCGTACTTTCCTTTCTGGCAGGCGGCGCTCCCATCTAGGGACATGAATCTGGTAAGGCCTGCAAAATCCGCCCTTCAGCTCCAACTTGATCGTTTATTATCACGCATAGATTCGAAGTCTGTGACGGCTTAGCAATTGGAGAGTTTAAATTCATAGATTCCATCTTTGCCTTCAGGAGTCGTCTCGGATCTTTAACGGGTTATTCGCGATACGGGAAGTGACATCCCTTATGTGCCCGAGTAAGTAGTTTTGACCCTATAACTGTCAGTATACCCCCACCCTAGGTAGTAACCTTAAGAAAGCCTCTCGGTGAAGAGCAAAGCACAAATGACCGGTACATGTGCGAGTTGTCGACAGCTCTCTGACGACGGCGATGGGGTGATGTGAACCTAGCTTTGTCAAGGTGATAGGTATGAATTGTATCAGGGGCCAGTCCCTTTGGGCCGTTGCTCCGAGCAAGCGCTGATCCACCCGTTACTTACAAGGTTAGCCCTTAGGGAACTTGGCCAGCTCTTTGTCCCTGAGGGTTTAGCAACATAGATCCACACCCGTTTCTAACTATTTCAGCCACCTCCCTTGCATCCCGACGTAGTGTTGCGTTTTAACACGGGAGCCGTACTCCTTAGTTCAGTGGAGCTTTAGTTAGGTCTTGCATCCACTAATATGAATGCTGAGCCATGCACTCGGTATAGACTAGTACCGTTGTGACTTGTCAGGCTCAACAGGTTACGGTGGGCGGGTCATTTAATCCGTATGGATGAAGATGATCCAGCCCGGAAAGTCTATAAGGGCAATATCTATGGTAGAAAAAGAAGACGAGGCAGACCATGCTTGAGATGGAGCGATGGCGTAGGTGAGGTGACGCCAGACAGCTTTTAGGGGTATCGAATTGGCGGACCTCGGCGTAAAACCGGGATGTCTGGAGTTCCGTATTAAGGCAGGTCTAGACCGGATACCGGTTGTTGCGCCGTTGATGATGATGATGATAGTTATGTCAGAACGGGGACCCTCCAAGTTCCTTTCCGAGACCTACGAATGCCTAGAGGTAAAGTTGGCTTGAGTGGTGACCTCACAAGTTTTGAGCTTTTTCGAAAAGCATCCGGTGTAGATCTCATTTCCACTTCACTAAGATCTCTTGGAGCATTAGATGCCAAAGTAGCCAAGTTTTCCACTACTGAGACACTGCGGTCGTTGGATATCGACGGCCATATTTGGCTTGATATCTGAGTGTCCTTCCCATAGCCAATTTTTGTCCACGGGTGGGCGTTTACTTACCACCTGCCCGGGGTGCGCATAGGCATGCCCGTGCACGCAAATCTCCTGATGCGTGCATTTGCATCCCCATAACGCATCCACCGAGCGTTCTCTTGTCCGCACGAAGGGACGCGCCTGATGGAAGATTTGGCAACTCTACACAGAGGGGCAAGGAGGTAACCACCTCAGTAGCCCCCTTGCACAGCCTCTTTTCGGGTTGACGTAACTTTAACAGAAGTAGAAAGGCAGGATCTTTTTTTTCTTCTATATATTCTATTCACCTTCTTACTCTCCGGGGGTATAGTTTTATCACTGCGGGAATAAGCCTCAAAATTAAACCCTATCGTTTAAAGGGATGATGACCGCCAAAGTCCTTGAACGGAATTGGAAAAAGATCACTTTTAGCTCTCTTCTACCTATCCTCGCTATTCTATCACCCTCACGGGATAGGCTAGAAAATGCAACTTGGCATGATGATATAAAAGGAACCCCACTTTGAGGAGGCATAGGATTTTAAGGGGGATGGGCACCACGAGTTTTTATCGGGTTTGAAGAAGGGACACCAACCCCTTCCTCTTCCATGAACTTTCCACCCTCTCCGGGGATGGGGCTGAAAATTCAATCTTCATAAAAGTTGTAATTCAGTCGTCAGCTGGAAAATGTTGCGCACCGAAGCGCAATATGCCCATACACAAAACAACGCGTTGCGCAAAAGATTTTAAACACGCCTATACATTGGCAAATTATTGAGCAACAGTCTGGGTTTCGAAAATTGTTTGATAGTGTATGGGCCCTATTAGACTAACTTTTTATTTATTTGATGAGGACAATACACAGAAAGCAAATTCCTTATTACATATTGTCCTCAGAGGGAGGAGCAAGTGAATGGCTTATTTTACGCTTAAAGTTAGAGAGGGAAATAGAGTCAAAGGACCCAAGCTGTAGGGCATTGCAGGACCGGCAAAGCCTCGGGATCTGAGAGTGAAAGTAAATCTCGAGCTCCGCGAAGGATACATCAAAAATGTCCGCATTACGTGTGTTATGAAACGAGGCGATACGGGAAGTAATATCCGAGTTGGCGGAGCAGTCCATCAGAGAATTGCAGAGTTTGAAAAGAGTACACATATTAAGGAAGATACGGCGGGGGAGGGGAGATTGAGAATGCGGACTCGTGACGGATAATCAACCCGTGGAAGGTTCTTTTTGTAAAAGAGGGTCCGGGTGAATTTGCGTTGTACAGCTTCAAGAGCGCGGCAGTCATGGATGCGGTAGGTGGACCAGACTACACAGCAATATTCACGGATGTTTCTGACCAGGGAATTGAAGAGTGTTAAGGAGGGCTGGATTAAGGTAAAGTCAGAGGAGGAACGTAGGATGAAACCAGACATTTTGGAAGCTCTATTGATAAATGTCAACGAAGTGGGAATTGAAATGAATTTTATCGTCGAATATTACACCCAGGTCTTTGAAGGAGGTCAATAGTGAAAGGGGTAGTCCACCGAGAGAATAGGAAAAGGATTTTGGGGAGGGTTTAAGGGAATAGCGCATCCAGTGGCATTTGCTGATATTCAGTATAAGCTTGTTGACCGAACACCAACGAACTAAATTATCAAGGTTGGACTGTAAGAGAACACAGTCCAACGGAGCGGAAACAGAGTAAAAACAATTTAAGGTCGTCTGCGTAAAGCAAATACGGGCAGTTGAGGATGGAGGCGAGGTCATTGAAAAAAAAAACAGGAAGTATAGGGGGCCAAGTATAGAACCTTGGAGTACACCAGAGGAAGGAGAGAAGGAACCAGATGAATGACTATGAAAAGAAACTTTACAGGAACTGTATGAGAGATAGGAGGAAAGCCAGGAGATGACTGAGGGAGGGAAGTCTAGTAATGAAAGTTTAGAGTGGAGAATGTTATGGTCAACGATAGGCTTTGGCGAAATCGGTATAAATAGCATGTACCTCATGTCGTGAATTCAAGATTTTGCAACAAAGTTGGTAAAGACCAGAAGATTTGAAGCCGTTGATATATGTTTCACGAAACCATGCTGCTCTTTGACTATAAGGTGATCGAAGTGCGCGGTCAACCAGTCGTTGACATATCTTTCCAGGATTTTGGAGCAAGAGGAGAGAAGAGAAATGGGGCGGTAGTTCACAGCAAGGGAAGGGTCTCCGCTCTTGAGGATAGGAATGATAAAGGCCTCTTTCCAGAGACGGGGAAAGTAGCATTCATCTAGACTTTTGTTGTAGATTATACACAGGGGGAGGGAAATGTGTTTTCTACAGTTAAGGAGGAAGAGATTAAGAAGCCCATCGGGGCCAGGTCCAACATTGGGGCCAAGATTACCAATGAGGAACTCAACCAAAGAAGGCGCAAGAAGAGGAATGGCTAGAGATTCGGAGGAGTCTGCAATTATGAAAGGTGTAGGGGGTGGAGGACTCGAGGGAGAAAACACTGAAGAGAAGCAGGTGCAGAGAAGGTCGCAGGATTGTTGAAGGGAGTTGGTAGTGGGGTCAGCGAAGCTGATAGAAGAAGGGAGAGATTGAGTGGGATTACGAGAATTGCGAGCGTGAGATTAAAACAACAACTAAACCGTTGATGAAAGGAATTGCCTGAATTGGAGCCTCCCTGGATAGCTGAAAGGCTAGCGGAAATAATGTGTCAAAAGGTCCCAGACTAGTTCTCGGATGACGGGGAGGTATTTAGTTGACAATCTGACAACATACCATTGCAGGAGTCCATTCTGTGCGTAAAAGCATTCACCTATCCTACTCCAAGAAAATTATGTTTTACGCATTCGACGAGACAAGGGTATGTCAGAGCGGAAGTAATAAGTTCCCCTGAACGTTTGCGTAATGTATTTATAAAGCTCTGTGTAAAATAAGGCTTTGTTTCACACAAAGCTTGAAAATATATTACGCAAGATTCCTGGGTCGTTTGAGGTTCCAATGGAAATCATCCAATTTTTGCGAGCTAATAAGACAAATTTTTTGTGATTCATGATGCCGACATTTTTTCGTTTTACCAAGGGGTTAGCCAGTAGATATGGAAAAGTCCTTTTGTGTTATTTTTTGTAACTCAGACTTTATTACCACCACCAACCAATGTTTGTATTGTTCAAATCAACACGAATCCCCCTAAAATACTTTACTCCAAAAAGCATCAGGGAGTGCACTCCATGCCTACTGCAATTCAATTTTTCAAATTCAAACTGCCAAATCGTGGCTGTTACGGATCGAAACCCCAACGTGTGCTTATTGAACTGTTCGAGTTTTGCTGGGGAAGGACGACGAAGACGCTTCGCATATTTCTGAAGGAAAAAATAAATGAAAACCACATTTTAGCGAAAGAGTAACGTTTTTTGTTTGCGGCCGCCTCGTTTTTCTGTAGAATTCGGCTGATACCGAGAACCCAAAAAAAAGGAAAAGAAGAGAACACGCCAGAGACGAGGCAGGCACAGCCGGCAAAATTTGCACATCGTACACAGAATATAGCTTGCGCAGCGCAGCCCCCATCGAGCCCCCCGACCTGTTTTGGAAGCCTTACGAGGCAGGGAAAATACGAGGAGGCGCTAATTGCCCACCGAGAGTTGGGAAACTCGTGAAAATTCGCGAGCGAGAAGTCTCAGTGCGCAAAAAGCGCATGTGCATTTCCGTCTCGGAAAATTCATTCTTTCAATCTTTTGTGCTCGTGGTAAGTGGAACAAGTTTTCTTCTGCTCTTTTAAGATCCGGCGAAAATCATGGAAAATTCTAGCATCTTGTCTCGAAATTAGTTTCTAACGGCGACTAAATGCTCCGCGGTTGATTTGCAGTATTTATTTCGCGTGTTTCGTAGAAAATTTCCCGGAAAATCTTTTGTGATAAAACGGTTGCTCAGCGCACATTTTCCATGGTCCTAGCCGGCAATGACGAATTTTACCGGCAATCTACCATTTTTCCTGAAAATTTTCCTATACAAATCCCACTAAGTTCCTTGTAGTTTGCGGTGTGTACTGATCGTAACGGAAACTGTGATAGTTTTATGTAAAAAGAAAAGTGCCCTCGACTTGTAGAAATTTTAGAAGTAGAATTAGTGACCAGCGTACACCCACGTCATGCGGGAAAATATGTCACTCGACAAAATATGCATTTGGCCAAAATCCAAAGAAAATTGCTCAGAAGAGAAAGAAGCCAGTTCGCGAAAAATCCGTGAAAAGTTGCTGGCCGTGCTGAGGCTGTTCCGGAAAATCGCCGGTCGCAAGCATGTCTCCTTGATCGAAGCATTCGAGAACGAGCACTACTGCTGAGGCCGCTGGAAGGCTGGTGGAGACGTGGCTGGGGTGGCTGAAATCGATAATGGTGACGGACACGGGGTCGCTTCCTTCGAATACACCTCCACTCCGTGGCTGTCGCCTCCGCTCCACTGCCGGCCGTGAGTCGGTTCGTTACCGTCGAGTTTCGATTTTCCAATTTTCTGTTTCCCACTGCATTTTATCTTGACCTGCGTTGGGGACGTGTTGAAAGCTTTCATTTTTCCTTGGCTCTTGTGAAAATTCTATTTGGAAATTATACTCAAGTAATTGATTAGATCTTATAAGTTTATCTCGCTTGCGTGAGCTGTAGCTGTGATTTGCGAATATAAAATTAACGAGTTTAGTCCCAGCGAGGCTGCATCTCCAGTTGGTAAGATTCCGAATTTTCCTCAAGGACACTAATTTTCCTTTAACTTTTATTTGGCTTTTTGTTTGGAGTGAAAAGTTTGTTACTAGCGATTAGCGGGTGCAATCTATCTCGAATATGCTAGCTCCCGTCTAGCGCCCCAGTGAAAAATGGATATGATCTCTGCACAAGTGAGCAATCGATAAATCAAGGGTACTTGGCTTCCGGCCTTCCACCCACATACATACATACGTCTCCAGGTTTGCAGACAATGTCGTTATCGTAGCAGCCGGGAAGCATTAGTGTGAAAAGCGTGTTTGTCCGGTAGAAAGCGGTGAACTGTAATACTAAATCCGATTCTATCTAATTTTTTCGTGAAAGTATCTTTCCCTCAGTTGTGAAATTCACACGGACTTCTGACTCGCACTATCTACATGCCTGGGATCGGAGCTAATCTGTTTCAAGTTCGGTTCAGAGATTCGTGATTAGAAATTTCCTCCAAACACGAGAAGGTAATTAGAAAAAATCGAGACGGGGGTAATCGATATCCGGTCAATAGTCAAATAATGACTCTTGAATTGCCGTCTACGTGCCACCCTGCAATTTTTTTTTCGAAGGAAACATTTATTAAAGTGGCATATTCCATTTGGCTATAAACGAGAGGGGTACTAGCTAGTTTCCTTTCTATGTCTATGCAAGTGCAGTTGCTCACGGAAATAAGATTTTCCGAAAACTGATCATAACTTTTAATTATAAAATGCAAGAATCGGAAAACAAAGCAAGGGTATCTATTTTTTCCTATGCCATCATCAGGTGCAATGACTCAGCCTTAATATATGGATATCTACGATACAATTTAAGATACCGCATTGCAATTTTTAAGTTTGAATCTTGTATTCTCTCCTCAGATAATACCAGCAACGAGAAAGTTGCAATATTTTGAAATTTCAAAGTCGAACCAAAGCCCTGATCAGCATTTTGTAATTGTAAATTTCGCGAATATTTCTTTCGAAAATCCCCTTTCAGCCTATCTAGGACTTTGTGGAACTCAAAAGATGTTCGGACTTCAACCTTGTAAGAACGCCTAGAGTGTATACTATATGAAGCATTGGTTCAAATTGGAGCTGACCTCTAGGATATATTTTATCGAAAAGGCTCGATCTAACGATCGCTTCCTATAGTTTTCAAACCTCAGAATCGCAATGCTGCGTCATCCATATGGTTCACGCGGCTTGCCCTTTGCAATTTACGCAATTTCATAACTATGGTTGCAATTAAACACGCAGATATACAGTTCCTGATTTCATCAAATTTCCTTACAGCAATCCAGCATGTCGGAAGTTTAAGCCACT
This sequence comes from Hermetia illucens, assembly GCF_905115235.1. Lineage (NCBI taxonomy): Eukaryota > Metazoa > Arthropoda > Insecta > Diptera > Stratiomyidae > Hermetia > Hermetia illucens. Next base: position 39,135,720 of record NC_051854.1, read on the forward strand.
AATTTCCCCACTAACAACCCATGGTTCTTGAATGAGGTATGTACATGTCTTGCAGCTATTGATCCGACAACAGTCGTCGCTTTACAATGCTGCAAATTTATCTGAGAGAAATGGCACCTCATCTACGATTCAGATGGAGATGTCGTGGGCTGCATGTTCCCTTCGATGGTTTTAGAAGCCGACACTTGTAATGTGATGGCCCCAAGCCCGTGGTAGAGCCGGTAGCCAGGTTGTTCCCGAATCTTCTTAATATCTGCTTCAAGGACGCCGATAGTGATTAAAGTTTCCGGTCTGCCGGCTCTTCCCTTTGCTTTGCTACCTAGTAGCATCCAGGTGGAGGTGTTGATCATTACGCTCCTCTTCTGGAACCCGAGAAAAAAGTCCTTCCTAAACGATGGTAGCTGGGAAACCCTCTTCAGGGTCAGTCGCGCACCTTTCCACATATCGTTGACGGAAGAGCAGTCCTGTCTAAGCCACTCGTTCGTGCTTTCGTCGGCAGAATTTATCCGTAACATTTTAATGTATAGATCTACCGATTCGAAGCGTAGTGTAATCCTTTACTTTACACGTAGAACTAAACCAATAATTCACATTGAAAATGATATCCTTTTTGTGTTAGGAGCGTTTGCTCTTGCTGGCGGTCGGAAATAGAAGGAAGTTCATCTCGGCAGCTTCGTGCCAGGCCGCCAGGTGTGTGGCGCTAGTTCAGTGTGTCGGCGGAGACGTTTACACTGTCGGCGATGCAGTCGGTGGTCCACGTTTTCGCTGTGCCGCTATATCACTCTGCTCCTATCCAAACCGCGTCCCTGAGCAGATGCAGCACCCTCCTCTGATATCTAGCACAGGGTCGACAGGGAGCCGCAGGTTCTCCCCGTACACTATCTCTACGGTGTTGGCCATGAACTCTTCTCGATGGGCTGCGCGAAGGCCGAGGAGGACGAAATGCAAGGACTGCGACCTCAACGCGTGATCCCGTGCCATTTAGGCGGCCTTCAGCGGATGGAATTCAATCGTTCTGTGGCGTTTGAAACCCAAGGGATTGTCTAACTTCGAGAAAAGAGTAGGCACAAACTGCATTCCCTGGTTCGTGATGATTACAGCTGGTACACCGAGACGCTGAATCCATTCTCGACAGAGGGCCTTGGCGTGTGAGGTAAATCAGTCAAAGGTATTGCTTCAGGCTACCTCGTAAACATGTCGATGATTGTGAGGCAATACTTGCATCCGTGCGACTCTCGCAAAGGGCTAATGGCCACCCTGGTGATTGCCTTATGATCAACCGCGACGGAGTCTGTGGCCTCCGAGATGCGTGACGAAGCACTGTGTCTGAGGCATCGACGAACACGGCTAGGGGTACATCTTGCCCAAGAAACGCCAGAAATGTAAAATCACCCAGCTGTTTGACGGTTTTAGACGCCTGGACAGCCTCAGTAGACCATTCAACCTTGGGAGGGTCTTTCGTTTCGGGCCCAGACTAGTAAGGGTTGAGGATCGCTTGGTAATAAGCGGCCTTCGGAAGGCATTTTTGCAAGCAAATTTATTACATCGTTCAACCATGCCTACTAACCATGGCTGTTAAGATACGAACTACATCTAATGGGTGCTTATTGGGAGACACCGTCCTTCCTACATTATCTCCGTTGGTCGGCAGAAGATGTTTGATTGTATGTGTCACTCAAACTCGTTTCTGAGTTAAATGCAGAGTTTTTTAGTTCCGAGAGTTAGGCTGTTACCAAAAGCTATGAACGTTGCCTCATACTTGTAGAGGCGTAGCTTGTTACATCACGTTTGGAATAAAGTCAACTGCGACTGGTGTGATCTTGCATCCACCATCGAGAAGTAACAAGAGAGCCTTTGACGGTCTCAACGTCCAAGGGTCACTGAAGCCAGTGATTACTTGATATCCTATTATTATTATTTTGCTAAGATGATGTCGCACTACGTCCTTAAAGAACTATTGTGCCTCTTTTACTGGTTATAGCGCACCTATTAACAATAGTATTACAATAGTAGTACAATTCTACTATATTCCCGACCTCCAAGTCTTTCAACTTTGCATCTGGTATTAAATATTCTCCCAGTTGCCTCGCCCTACTTTGAACAAGTGTCGAACACTGGCCCAGAACATGTATAAAGGTTTCGACATGCTCGGCACAGAACTTGCAGGCGGTTTCAGCAGATATTCCTAGCTTCCCTAGATGATGATTTAGTCGGCATTCTCCATTCTTGGTTGGCTCGCCCAGTATAGTTCCCCCAATCGTTCCTCCTCATTTTTAAATGTCATGAACCCGTTTCCAACTCCACAGTTCTGGCCTTTGTAAATGCGTCCTTGCTCCCTCCTTGGCCAGTTCGTCCACTGCCTTCCAACCCAACGTGGCTTGGAGCCCAAAGTATCCAGACATTATTGTGCAAGCCGCGCGTATTGAGTCTCTCAATTCATTCCCACATCAGATTAGAGTTCACCGAGTTGGGTCTAAGTGCCTTGATCACCGCTTGGCTGTCAGTCAGAATAGCAATGTTCTGCTCCCTGTAGTTCCTTTGGAGATTAAAGGAGGCACATCTGCCTATCTGGAATAGGCTAGTGTTCTTACCCATTGGCTTCAAGTACATTTTCCTTGGACCAATGACCCTGGCACCCGCTCCTTCTGCTACGGGGGAGCCGTCAGTGTACCAAATAATCAGTTGCTGGTTTAAGCCGTATGTCACAGACATGTTCTCCCCGTTTGTCTTGTTACTCCAAAGTGTTTCTAACTTCTTTTCGAAATGAAACCTCGTTGTCATGTTAACCTTGGTATCAATAATTCGAAGTGTCGCCTAGAAAGGATATCAATCCTCCTTCGATTTAGACAGCCCCCCCCCTCACTGATAACCCCGGGCATCCTGCTTGCATCTGTATGTGCAGATGGAGAGGGGTTAATTCCAGATGGACCTCCAGTGATGCCGTTGGGCATGTCCCCATTGCCCCACTGATGCCCACGCAAGCCAGGGAGCTGGGAAATTAGTTCTGAGAAGCGCGTATATTCTGTGCTTCTCGGTAAAAGTCGCATCCTCCTTCAGAAGATATTGCTCCGTCTTTGGCTAGCCTGGTTGCTTCTATGGTTTGTTCGATCCCTTTACAGAATTCCATTCCCTGAATCTGTTTCGTTTTGCTTTTCTGATCGCCGTTGCTATACGCCGTCAGTTCATTTTTGGCAAAGATTTCTTAACTCTGTTGTCATTCTCTATATTCCACCAGGGTACATCCCTTGATAACTTAACCGTCTTAGCCTCATAAGCGCGTCATTGACGCTTATGAGGCCAGTTATCAAGCTAAGATAGTTAAGTCTTCAAGGGATGTGCCTTAGCGGAATATGAACCTAGAGATTTTCCACCACTATTTCTAGTTCCAATTTGCTCTTGATGTCACCGCCCCTTTGAATGAGAGCCATGTTGTTGCTGAGGTGCGTTGCATAGGAATCCCAATTCATTCTTTTGGGATTGCTTATTTTTTTTTTTTATTTCGGAGTTGCCCTCAATTAGACATAGAGGGGTCTGTGATTAGACATAGAGGGTTCATCCGACAGCCTCCAATTCCCAACCAACCCATTCATCAGAGAATTCCGTAGAGTTATGTCTAGTGCCTCTTGTATATTGCTCGTCTCGAATGTTGGAATGTTTCCCATGATGAATATATCTAACTTATTGCTAAGAATAGATACAAGAGGTATTCGCTTCTTCGACTGCTGTCGCTGCCTCCCCAGGCTTCGTGTTGGGCGTTGGCATTGCAGATGAGGAGAAGCGCCGACGCCTTTCTCTCACATTACTCCGCCAGTCTAGCAACTAGTTTCGGTTGGATCTGGATGTCGTCTTCTGTGAAGTAGCCTGATGCTACGACTGCATCTCGAGTGGTCTCCCCGGCTTCCAAAGAGACTTGGATAGCCACAAGGTCCCCGGTCAGGAACTCTGAAAATTATCTGCATGCTTCCTCTTTGCAGATTGTAAATCTGCCCCGGTACACCCAGGGCTCCTGGGCGAGCACAACTCCAATGTTCTCCTTGGAGCTTACTCTTGCCGTTAGTGCTGGTCATTTTCCCTGTTATTGTTTGGAACTTTTTTCTAGCGTCGGAGTATGAACCCCCTCCTCCGAAATGGCGCTTTCCTGTCCACCCTAAACCCTAACGAACCTATGTCTAGCTTCTACTCTTCACTGAGCAGCAGGTCTACTTCCCTGACTGATTCAGTCCTTTCTGCCTCTATAGCCTCTGAGATTCCTTCGAGGACCTCGGTAAGTTTTCCACCCGATGTCTCCTCCGAAGTGTCTTTCCTCGGCTTTTCTTTGTGCATAAGTATGTTGCCAAATCTATAGTTGATGTGGTAATTCCGGTGTTTGATTGCCTACACCGATCATCTACCCCGATCGTGAGGAGTCTACCCTTGCCCTCTACCTTGCTTCTCTCCATAACCACGTAGAAATTCTCAATCTGAATGATGAGGCCCAAGAGATCTTCTGTCTCTATCGTCGTGGCTTTCGGAAGACGCACTGTCACCATTGATTGATAACGATTTCCCCCGCGCCCGAATTTTTGCCGGTGGTTCCGATTAAAAAAATTTTGCATTCGTTTTTGGGTATTCAGACCTCTTTTCTTATAACGCTCGGCTCAAACGAATCAATTTCAGTCTTACCAATTACCCGTAATGAAATCACCAGGCTGCAGAACCTCATACACAATTTCCTTTTGGTCGCACCAGATACCCAACATGACCTTCGAACCATGGATGTTCGGCGTTGGTGTTGGTGTTGTAGTCGACAGCAACGGTTGACCGGGCCTAGCGTAGTATATTTTCTTCTTGGGATTATCATAAAATATCCAGTTCTCATCTCAAGTCATAATCCGATGTAAAAACCCTTTCTGTTTTGCCTTTGAAGTAGCTGCTTGCAAATGCACAATCGCCTTTCCACATCTCTCAGTTTAAGTTCATAAAATAATTAGTTTCCTCGCTTGTGGATCAATCTCACGGGTTTTAATTATACTGAAATTGCTTGCTGTGTCACTCCCAATGATTTTACAAGCTCATCTTCGTCGAGTAATACATCGAATTCTTCGTCTACGAATTTTTTTGGTTGTCCAGGATGAGGCTTGTCACCATCTTTTATCACTTGCAGCATTGTCACCATACACTTCCACAAGCATTCTATGTGCTTCAGCTGCTCTTTTTTCCAATTGAAACAGAAAAGTAAAATTTGCTGCAAATGTTCTTTTTCTTGAGCATTTGTCCCGTTCACAAGCGGGGTCGGCTCGTCGTGATCGGTTTCGCCATTTGGCTCTATCGAATGCCTGATCTGGGTGCAATCTCAAGTCTTTTAAACCGTTGTTTCAGCCTGCCTTTTGATCGTTTACCATCGACTTCGATGTTCAGACCAATCTTGGCAAGTGAATTCTCGTTAGCATGATTTGCGTGACCATACCATCGATCCATGCAACCCCATAAAGATCGCGGATATTCTCATTTCGGATGTGATCAAAACGTGTCACGCCACTAGTCCAACGCATCATGTTCGTCTTCATTACCGCAAGACGCCGTTCATTGTTTTTTATAGTCGGCCAACACTCAGAACCATAGAGGGTCACAAATGCTGCCTAGTTACCACAAAATTCGACATTTTTAACATAAAAGAACCGGTATTTTGCGTAAAACTTAAAGCAATATCTACTGTATATTGTTGACCTATATCTACTCTTTCTGACATAGCCGCACTCAGCTGTCTATGTGAAACATTAATGAAAATATTTTATAATTTAATGCTAGTAGTTTTGATGAACAATGTCGTTTTAGTTTTCCATATACACAATATATTTTCTTATTCAGAATTCACTAAGCCAATCTTACCTTTACAGGTATCATTAATCACCCCACTCTAGAAGTGTGCACACCCGAGAAAGCATAGCGTCATCGTTTATCTCAGAAACTGGTTTGTTTCATATTTAAGTTCTAGCGTAGAGTACTCGCTGTCAAAGGAAGAAACATGGGTAAAGAGAAGACACATATTAACATTGTCGTAATCGGACACGTCGACTCTGGTAAGTCGACAACAACTGGTCATTTGATCTACAAATGTGGTGGTATCGACAAACGTACCATTGAGAAGTTCGAAAAGGAAGCTCAGGAAATGGGTAAAGGTTCTTTCAAGTACGCATGGGTCCTTGACAAGCTGAAAGCTGAACGTGAACGTGGTATCACCATTGATATTGCTCTATGGAAATTTGAAACAGCCAAGTACTACGTTACCATCATTGACGCACCTGGACATCGGGACTTCATTAAGAACATGATCACTGGTACTTCCCAGGCTGATTGTGCTGTATTAATTGTTGCTGCCGGTACAGGAGAATTCGAAGCAGGAATCTCGAAGAATGGACAAACCCGAGAGCATGCTTTACTTGCTTTCACTTTGGGTGTAAAACAATTGATTGTCGGTGTAAACAAGATGGATTCGACTGAGCCACCATACAGCGAATCTCGCTACGAAGAAATCAAGAAGGAAGTGTCGTCATACATTAAGAAGATTGGCTACAATCCTGCTTCCGTAGCGTTTGTCCCGATTTCTGGATGGCATGGTGACAATATGCTTGAGGCATCTGAGAAGATGCCGTGGTTCAAAGGGTGGACAGTTGAACGAAAGGAAGGCAAAGTTGAGGGTAAGACTTTGATTGATGCCCTCGATGCCATTTTGCCACCCCAACGTCCAACTGACAAACCATTGAGGTTGCCATTGCAAGATGTTTACAAAATTGGTGGTATCGGCACCGTGCCTGTCGGTCGTGTAGAAACCGGCATTTTGAAGCCAGGTAAGTATCCAAATACTCAGGTTTATTCGATCGTTATTGAACAATTTCCCTGTAGGGATGGTGGTCTGCTTCGCTCCAGTAAACCTGGTAACTGAAGTCAAGTCAGTTGAAATGCATCATGAAGCACTTCCAGAGGCTTTGCCAGGCGATAACGTTGGTTTCAACGTAAAGAACGTATCTGTGAAGGAACTTCGTCGTGGCTACGTTGCTGGCGACTCTAAGAACTGCCCTCCGAAGGGAGCTGCAGACTTTACCGCTCAGGTGAGTTAACTTCGTCTTCATATTCTACTAAGTTCTTACTTTTGATCAGAACGTGATATTAATGTTGTGTGGCTCGTTTTTCCTTTTTATTAACGAGGCCATTGCTGCGAAAACAACTACAGTGAAAACTCTCATGGGTGGACACCGACGATCGTGCAATTTCTGTCCGCTCAAAAGAGGGTGTCCGTCCATAAGGAGGAATAATACAATTTTTCGAAAAAATTCTGTTGATTGAGGTCACGTTTGTAAGAAAATGAATGCACAAAATTTTTATTTTATTCTTTACCAGGCAAAACTTGAACTACAGATTTATTCAGTTTTTATTTACATTTTTCAAAAAACTCTGAAATTGTGGAGTGACGTAACATTTTCTGTTTTCCTTCCAAAAATATTGTCATTTTTACAAAAAAAAAACTAAGCTTGAAATTATTTTCAAAGCAGCCTGATTTAACAGCACCTCTAATGCTTCCTCAGGCCTTCAGTGCCAGAATCCTCTTCATCTAAGCAGATTTCGCTACTGGAACAGTCGATCTCAAGCTCTGGGAGTGTTGATGGGGGGAACTGGTGGCTAATTCTTTATCGATTTCGAGGGATTCTGTTGCGTCAGAATAGCCCTCCCCAAGTGTTTCTGACAACTGAAAAATAGAAGGTTTTCTAAAGCAGTTTATAATCGTTACTGGCTGCACCTTAATCCAGGCTGCTTTTATCATATGCACAGCCTCTAAGACGTTAATTTATTTCTTCGGTGAAGAAGTGTCAATACTTGCCAAGTTGTGTTTAACATGCATTCTTCAATAGTGAATTTTGAAATTTTTAATAACGCCTTCATCGGCTGACAAGCTGATGTGTTGCCTGGAGGAAAAGTAGTTTCTATATTTTGTAATTGCAAATCGAGAGAATGCGAAGTTTCATTGTCTAGGGAAAGTAAAATTTTCCTCCTTTGCTGCCTAATTTTTTGGTCAAATTCCATTAGCCACTGAATCATTGACTCGCGTGTCATCCACACCTTTTTATTAAAATGCCAAATTATTGGCAACGGCTTGATGTCCATAGAGGCAAATGCACTGGGACGTGCGGCTATCCCAATCACGATTTGAGAGTAAGCCTTTTGTTGGATAATGCTCTAAAGAAAAGAGCTGTTCCGGCGGCATTATAAATGGTGAATATAACCAATTAGAAGTGCTGGAAGTTTTTTTTTAAAATTGTTCAAAGTCTTCTGGATTAACAGCAGAGGCTTCGCCAGACATACATCGAAATGCTATGTTGTGTCTGCTGCGAAATCCTTGCAGCCAACCGCTAGATGCAGTGAAATCTTTACTTCCAAGGCTCAAAGCCATTTCCTTGGCCTTCTCTTGAACAAGTGGTCCCTATGATGGACTGTTTTGACTTCATCATCATCATCAACGGTGCAACAGCCAGTATCCGGTCTAGGCCTGTCTTAATAAGGAACTCCAAACATCCCGGTTTTGCGCCGAGGTCCACTAATTCGATATCCCTAAAAGCTGCCTGGCGTCCTGACCTACGCCTCCAGCAATCCATTCGGCCGTTAATGCTTCCTTGTTACGCACAATAAGGGAAGCCTGCGTCTTTCCTATGTCAAATCTGTCAAGTCAATTTAATTTAGAATATCTATTTTCTCTTTTGCTTCGTCATATGAAGGCACCATTCGGAGCAGGGACGGAGTTCTAAGTTGCTTCTGATCTAAATTTTTGGACCGTTTCCAATTCATTTCGGCTAGCCAATATCACGATTGTCCACAATTGTACGTGGATGCCGAGACTTCCGTATTCGAAATGGTTGTCATTTAGTATAACCTCAGACTTCAAAGGCCCCTTTTATGTAGACCTCCGAGACTACCATAATTGGAATCCTTACACGTGATTCTAAACCCTCGTACGAATTGAACACGATTTTTTTTCTGTAATCTTTGTGCCGTTCACAAGCGGGGTTGGCTTGTTGTTATCGGATGCGCCATTTTTCTCTATCATCTAGATCTGGATGCAGTTGCGAGGTTTTTGAATCACCATCTAACGTATTAGGTCATGGTATTTTCGGCCGACCTCTTTTGGTCGCTTACCATCGACTTCGATGTTCAGACGAACCTTTCCGGGTGAATTTTCGGTAAAGCGAATTACATGAACATTTCCCACGATCGGTGCCACCCCATATCGATGGCGGATATCCTCATTTCGGATTTGATCGATGTGAACCACTAGTCCAAAGCAATATCTTCGTCTTCATCACCGCAAGATGCGTTTCATTGTCTTTTATATTCGCCCAACACTCAGAACCGTAGAGGGCTACAGGGCGAACGACACTACGGTGTATTTTAGATTTGAGACGTTCGTTGATACCTCGATCACAAAGAACACCAGTTTTAGAACGCCACTTCATCCAGGTTGTGCTAACGTGTGAAGGAATTTCATAATGCAGCAGCACCATTGGCTGATAGTATTGACCCGAGATATTTAAATTGATCAGTTCTGGGCAAGTCACTACCATTGACAGGGATAGTGTCTATTTCACGGGGATCGGTCAATCTGAGACCCTGTTGCATGAGGCGATCATTCCATTTTGCTTAAAATCATTTGCATAAAGCAATGTATAGAGCCCTGGACAGTGGATCGACGTCCAGTGTTCATAATAAGAACGAAGAGGAGTGGTGACGTGGCGTTTCCTTAATGCACACCGACAGAGATACAAAGCGTTTTTGATATAAACAACACATTTCGAACTGTACTTTTCGGATTGTGGTAGAGCAATTTAACTCAACCCATGAGTTCTTCTGACACTAGGTATTGTCGTAGAGCATATCAGATGAATTCATGTAGCACACGGTCAAACGCTCGAGCTTGATTCACGGTTATTTGAACGAGTTGCCAAGAATTTGTTTATAAATCGAATGGTATGGGGCAGCAACCGGATTGGATGGTAATTTGCATATGCTATTGGGCTACCTTTCTTTTTTCATAATGGAACTATGCTGGAACTTTCTTGCCAGTTAGATGGTGTACCAGCTTCCTGAATAACCCGATTGAAGAATTCACTGGGCCACAGTCTTGGGTCCGAGATCTTCGCTTTCCAGGTCGCGTCAGGTCCTGTTGCTTTCCCCGATTTCATTTGTTTTATTGCTTCCTCGATTTTAATCGCGCTTGAACGACGTGGCAGTTACGTCTCTGTGGTTTAACATGAATACCTGTGTCGTCCGTGGTTTTCATAAGACACTGATTAATTTTGTGGCCACAATTAGAACCCCGCTGAGACAAACACAATGGTACCAGTCTATACAGAGTGTATGGTTTCCCCCTAAATCTTTACCGAACTGTAAAGGATGGCGATTCCTATGGTACCAGTATAACCCTGGAAAAGTTTCGTAACCTACTGACACTTCAGAAGAGTCCCCGTGCAGACTCGGGTGAGATCGTCCTATCCTCGGTCAATTAGTTTTGGTTTGTCGACTAGGTTGCTGCCCCGTCTTCCTCATCGCCACCCTTGAGCACCAGATGCGTTGAGAGGTGGATTTCCTCCAAATGCTTGTGAAAGTGCAGGATCAACAAAGTCTTCATTTGAAATCCATCGCAACTCGTCGGTAGGTAAGCAAAATACCGTTCTTGTGATTAATGCAACAGAAGTATTCGATATCCATCCTGTGTGCGTAGGAGTCGACTTTTGACAAGTCGATGCAGATTTCTCTCACCATCCCGAATGTCCAGTTTATCACAAAAATCTTTGTATTGGAACGCTCAAATTATTAATCATTTTTCCTTTTAAACTTTTCACTTCCAAATTGGTGCGATTGAATGAGACAATGTTGCGCTCATACACGAAATTAGCACACACATTTCATATCAGGGGAGTCCCCAAATTACTTTGTGGACTTTTACGTTTGAATTCCTACGCACAAGTTCGTGCGTCGTGTACGTGCAAGAAGTCCGTGTCCGGTTATGAGGGTTTTTTTTGTAATTATAAAATTTACTGTCCGCGTTCGGTCAATAGAGGTTTCCGCCCAAGAGAGGTAAATTGTTCTGACATATGTAAAAAAATCAGAATCCGAGAAAAAATGTCCGCCTATGTACCTTGAATTTTTGCTAGTGAGTAGTCACTAGGAATTCCTATGAACTAATATGGCATACATAATACAATCTCCTGGTATTCGAAAATAATATGAGATTTATTTTATAATTTTGCAGGTAATTGTCCTGAATCATCCTGGGCAAATCGCCAACGGTTACACTCCTGTCTTAGATTGCCACACTGCGCACATTGCTTGTAAGTTTGCTGAGATCAAGGAGAAGTGCGACCGCCGTACCGGCAAGACCACCGAAACTGATCCGAAGTCGATAAAATCGGGCGACGCTGCGATCATCAATTTGGTGCCAACTAAACCCTTGTGCGTTGAAAGTTTCCAGGAGTTTCCGCCGCTCGGGCGGTTTGCAGTACGCGATATGCGGCAAACGGTCGCGGTGGGTGTTATAAAGTCTGTAAACTTTAAAGAGTCGACTTCGGGTAAAGTCACAAAAGCCGCCGAGAAGGCACAAAAGAAGAAATAACTAGAGGGCCCCGAGAAGCAGATTAATAACACTATAATAAATGTTGAAGAGAAGCTAAAGAATCGACAACATCCAGATGAATTGACTCTTCTGCTCCTGCTTTGCAATCGCAAGGGCGGGGTTTCGAGAGATACGAATGACACTGACATCAATATTATTAATACCAACAACAATAAAACTTATATAATATATTACGCTTTTCTTCTATTTTATTATAATTGTAAGATGAATTGCAAGAAATCTAATCACTATTTGAACTTACAACATCTGAGAAATTTCAACATTAAAAATATTACTAACAGTAACGAGAATAAGGATATTAATATAAACCACAATGATAGAAGGAGAAGTTACACGAATGCCGATTTTATTGGTACCATTCAAATTATTGATGTAATTGTGAGCTTTTGTTGCATATTTTACCACTATCATTTGCATTACCGTCATCGCAAGGCGTTCCGCAGGAAACCAAAACTCATGACCGCGCCTGCATCACCACCATCCAGACATTCACTCCCGCTCATCTCAGTGCTAATGCGAGACTTCAAGGCAGATGCTTATGCGAATCCCACCAAGAACTTAACAATATTTGACGCCCCCAGCCCCATCCCAGTACAAAGTCTGCCTGCATCCCAATCCTGCGATCATTTCCCTTTCCCGGGCTCATCATTTTTCCATTTGCTCATGTCATTTTCATTGAATTTTTTATTAATCTATTTTAAGAAATTTTTTATATCTATAGTTATCATACTCGAGAAAAATAGTGGTTACAATAAAATATTTTCTAATTATTGTAAGCTAGCGACAACAACTGCAAGATTCGGAGTTTTTCACAATGATTTGATGGATTGTTTATAATAATTAGCGCTGTTATGTTTGTTGAATTTGCTCCTTTGTTAACTGTACCATTTACTGATTTTCATCGCTTTCAAATACTTTCCACATGGCCGAGTCGATTGTTTCTATGATTTTTAGTAAGCATCTGTAAGTTTCGGTTCCACGATGCACGCACGCTACTACTACCGCTAAGGGATGGTAGCGTGAAACCAGGCTTTTACTCAGTTTGCATTGTTGGTGTTATACATACGTAATACGTTACTTCGCGAAAAATTCAACATCAGATCATTGAGAAGCAGATGGAGATTTTGAGATTCAACTTGTGTGCACATGGTGTAAGCACAACAGCCCAGTTAGATTTGAAGGAGTTGCAGGCGTTGAATATATTACCATTTCCCCTGTTTTCTCCAACCCTATACATTCCTCTTAAAAGTCACCTATAAATGTAATGAACACAATATGCATACATATGTAAAGAGCCTGATGCATTCTATATGTTGTACACGTGGGAAAATGTAAAACATTATACCAATAAAAGAGGCTTAATAAAATATCAAATTTCTTCCTGTTTTACTAAGGATCTTTCCTTCGTCCACAACTGTATATGGGAATCCTACTATGTTCCTTCGAATTTCTACTTAAAGATTTTGCCATTAACAGGTGTTCCAACTAATCACTTACAGCATGTCTCTTCTAATAAATTGTTCCAGCTCAAACTACTTACGTGGTGGATACATGGCATCTAATACAACGCTTCCCTGTAAATAATACCTGGTCCGCACATTTTACTAACACCCGGAACCCCGTATCGATCGCGGATATCCTCATTACGGATGTGATTAAAGCGTGTTACGCCATTAGTCCAACACAACATCTTTGACTCCATTACCACAAGACGGCGTTCATTGTCTTTTATAGTCGGCCAACACTCAGAACCATAGACAGCGACAGGACGGACGACATTGCGTAAATTTTAGATTTGAGACGTTCGTTGATACAAGAACACCAGTTGTGGAACGCCACTTCATCCAGGTTGCGCTAATGTGTGAAGCGACTTCATAACGCTATTCTCCATTGGCTGATACTCGAGATATTTAAATCATTCAGTTTTGGGCAGGTCACTGCCGTTGACAGTGATTGTGCCTGTTTCATGGAGATCAGTCGTCAAAAATTCAGTTTTATTTAGATTCAATCTGAGATTGTGTTGCATGAGGTGATCATTCCATTTGTGGACAAATTGGTCGAGATAATTTTTGCTATTAGACGCTAGGAAAACATCCGCATAGAGCAGCGTATATGGCGCTAGACGTAGGATGTCCCGTGTAACAGTGCGCATAACAAGAACAAAGAGGAGTGGTGAGAGGGCACTTCCTTAATGAATATCAACAGAGACACGAATTGGTTTTGATACACCCGCCACACTTTGAACTTTACTTTTCGGGTCGTGGTAGAGCAGATGAACCCAGCGCAAGAGTTCTTCTGGCACTATGTAAGTGTTGCCATAGAGCATACCAGATAAGTTCGTGTGGCACACGGTCAAACGCTTTCTCTAGATCCAGAAATGCAATGTAAAGAGGGCGATGTTTCTCACGGTGTTTCTCCATGAGTAACCACGCACCGTGTATTGCGTCAGTAGTTCCACAGTTCTTGACGAATCCGGCTTGATTCGCAGTTATTTCAACGATTTCGCGAATACGGTTGGTATAGGAAAGTAATCGGATCGGACGGTAATTTGAACATTCTGTTGGACGCGACACCCGTGTTGAAACGCTACACCACGCCGAGGTCCAAAGGCCTCTGTCCGCTTGAACGTAACCAACAACCCCCATGAAGCTCCCACTAGGGGGCCAACCACAACAACCGAGCTGAACGCACATACAACAGGAATTCTCCTGAAATATGTGACTTCAGGGGCTATCCCGGTTTCCATGGTACCTTGGTAAGTTTTCATGACCTATTGCCACTTCAGATGAGTATTCGTGCATGGAATGAGAACTGAGGGAGCGGGATGAGATTTTTACTGATGATCTAAGGGAAGTTGTGGGGTCAATGAGGGACTTATTATGAATATCGACTAGCAAACCATAGTGGCACAGGAAATCCGCGCCTAACATGGGTATATTGATGTCCGCGATTATGAAGCACCAAGAAAACGTTCGTCAAAGTCCTAAACTCAAGTCTATCTGCCTGTAGCCATACGTGCGGATCGAGGAAGAATTTGCTGTCGCGAGTTTCAATAATTGTGATACGAACCGGAACTTCAGCGCTTGTATCGACCAGGTAGTTGCACCGGCTCAAGAGGTCCTAGATTGTAAGGCAACGTGTTGCTGCATTTCTGGTAGCCGTCACCAGAACTGTAAGTCTAATTTATTTGGTGAGAAATTGTTGCGGCTGGTAGATGTTTTAGTCTTTTCAGCGAATCTACGATGGTTCCAGCATGACCCGGTACTTGCCGAAGGTCCCGGCGACCTACTAACTGATCTAGTCCTACTCCCCGAACGCACGTGGATCCCATGAATTTTGTCCGCGATGACGGCTAACGTTTCCGGAGACCCCGAATCCGCACCCGTCAGGATGGCATGTGCGCTCTCCAGAGCCTCTGCAGCCACAAAGACTGTAACAGCTCGGTGCCGACTTTGTCACCACCCAACTGCTTCATTTCACGCAGCAGTTGGCTTGGCGCAAAGTCACCTAACATTAAGTTTGTCAGTAAGTGGTTAAATTTAGCCATCCCACTTACTGATAAGCGTCTTACGAGCTAATCTTTTAATTGCCTATAGGAGCAGTCCTCGAGGACGTCGGAGACAAGTTCAACGATCTCCTCGCTCCGCCCGAACAGTGGCTAATTAAAACGAACGGCATCCGCTGCGACGCCGTCCAAAGTGAATTGGTCCACGAGTTGCAGGAACTGTGCTGCCACGATCCTACGACAAAACGGCAGCACCAGTTCGGCCGTGGTAGTTAGTGAGGACATCGTTAGTGGAAGCGAACAACCCAAGGGAGAAAACGCAAGGGGAAGTTCCAGAACCAAAGAAGCGAAAGAGCGGAGGAGAAAAAAATGCGGCCAAGCACCGTCTCTTACGGCGTTCTTTTCTTTATGATGACGTTAACGGGGGGGAGGAGGAGGGGTGTGGCTCATTCAGTGGGAGTATTTTCAGTTGCCTTCGTCGATTGTAAATTCGCCTTTGCTCAGTGGAATTTCGTTTCAGGGTCACCAATTGTGTTTTAAACATTTTATTTTATTATTTTTATTTCTAATTTTTTCAACTTAATTTAAGTTTCTAATTGAATTGAGAGGAGTAGCCTCTCTCCTTCTGCTTGACTTCTCAAACTCCAACAGACACCGAAAATCAATTTTCGCTGTCAAAAACTTTAACTTGATTGAGTCAAAGTGTTTCAGGGGGTTTTCTTCTTTCTCCAGTGTTAATTTCCCCTAGTGGCGTGACTCGTTTTGATCACATCCGAAATGAGGATATCCGCGATCGATATGGGGTTGCACCGATTTTGGAAAAATTTCGAGAGAGGCGTCTTCGATTGTATGGTCACGTAATTCGCGCTAACGAGAATTCACTTGCCAAGATTGGTCTGAAAAGGAAGGTCGAAACAACGGTGGCTTGATACGCTGGATGCGTATTTAAAAGCCTCGTGATTGCATTCAGATCAGGCATTTGATAGAACCGAACGGCGAAACCGTTCATGTCGAGCCGACCCCGCTTGTGAACGGGACAAAGGCTTAAGAAAAAGAAGATTAATTTCCCTAAAGAGCAATTTGCTTTAATTTAGAGCCCAAAAGAACCAAAGAAAAGAATCACTTCACAACTTCCTCAAATCTATTCTTCAGAAAACACAAGTGATGAAATTTACATATCATGATTGACGCTCAAGTATTTGTATGGATAAACTCATAACAATAGAGAAAAATGAACTGAACACTAAAACAGGTAGAATAGAAATTGAATAATTCAAAGAATTATTTTCATTGAGACAATAATCAAATTTATTTCCATCCATCAAAGAAACTAATAAACATAATATCCTTCAATGATTCGTTGACCGCCTATACCAGAACCTTGCTCGGTAATCATCAGAACATGTGAGGAACGCAGGCTGTGTTGGTGAATGTATTATGTATCTAACAGGTCCATTATGACCGAGTGACATCAAATGCAAACGTGACGCATTGCGAGAATTCCATGAACATAATGAAGTTGTGGCTTCATCGGGGAAGAGGACGTAGTCTTCCGTATGATTAAAAACGGCTTGGGTACTATGCTCCTGTTTTCCAGTTGTTCCAGCGCCTGTATACGCAATCAAACACCGACTTGTGCTCAGTTCCCATAATTTAACAAGCGAATCCTTGCCGGAGGATAGTAGATACTGAATAGAAAGTAAATTTAAACAAGATTACATGATATGAAATGCAATTCTTGATTACCTTGCCGTTCCTTGAAAATTGAAGAGAGCAAATCTCCACACCGTCATGAGATTGAGCGAAAGTATTGATGCACCTTCCACTCACGCCATCCCAGAGTTTGATAGAGCCGTCAGTGCTTCCAGTTGCATACACCTAAATTCACAATGCAATTTTATCGTCCCAACTTCGAGAATCTTCATAATTTACCTTTGCAGTGGAAGCGTATTTAACACATGTCACAGACGACTTATGCTGTTGCGAAGGAATAGCGCTGACAAAGCACTGAGCTGTGTTCACATCGTACACTCTTAAAACATGATGGTCCGTTCCAACTGCCATGAAATCCCCACTAGGATGAAACGAGAGACATCGAACCGGTTCACAATCCGTGAATACTTTATGCGCTTTTTTCACAGAAGCTTTGGAAATATCAAATAATTTTACAGAGCAGTCTCTCGAACCGGAAGCCAATATCTGCTCTTTCGGATGGAATTCAAGAAATGCCACCTCATCTGTGTGGTCATACAAAGTTCGTATAACTGGATGTCCTTGCTGTTCGCGACCTGGTTCAATTTCTTCCGGTGCAGACTTTGCCAACATACGATCAACGTCGAGAATTTTAATACTTGCATCAACACTTCCAGTTGCTACAAGTTGCCCGTCAAAACTGAACGCACCAGCACGGCAAGCTTGCTTGTGCGACGTAACGTAGGCGGTCTCATACGATGCAGGTTCTGGAGCCAAGGATGATCCCTCCGTTTCGAATTCGAGATCTGGAAATTAATGAGAACTTGAAGTCATAAAATTCAAATATCGCTAAACCCACGGTTTTATGTTCATCCACCGTCGGACCCGTCGAGAAGGAAGAGAATTGGAGAGGAGATTTCCAATGGGCTCGGAATATAGTGATTGTAATACAATTAAGTTTTTAAGTTCTTTGTGATAATAATGTAAGAAGAATCAACCTCTAACTAGGCTCGACGTGCACTTGACTTCATTTCTTCAAATGCCTTTTCCCCTAAAACAAGCGTTCCTAAGCCTCGTTCGACCAATCCCTTTACGCAATTACACTATGTGACGGTGGGTGAACCTGAAAATAAATCATACCTATTCCTGTTATCACATCATCATAAACAGTCTGTTGCTTTGGGCTCTCTGTTTGCATTCCAGCAATCATCACATGCAGCAGCCTGTCGCTAGGGGGGCATGGAGGATCAGCTCGTACAAGTGAAACCAATTCTATTGCTAGATTATGATGTCCATCGTAAAAAAGTTGGCTGTAAATAGGCAGAAGAGATTTAGATCACTAAATTATTTGCGATTGGATTTTCGAGTTGTCCATCCAAAACCCTTCTGAGTATATGGATAGCCGGATCTACAACACACTCCGAGCGATACAGCAGTGAAATGAAGCCTGTTAAGGACAGGATCGAATTCTATATATATAGTTGCCATTTACCCTTTAGTGGAGTATAGCGCGTCAACTACACGGCTCCATGAAATTCACTTTAGCTCCCCCCAGGACCCGCACTCTTCCTGTTCTGCGTCAAGTGCCTTTAGGGCAACCCACCCTTCGGCCAGCTTGGGAGAGTGGGTTCCAATTCATGGCATAGCCACCAATGCAATGGTCTCTCCTTGATGTGCGGTCTATTCACTGATACTCCCTTTTTCCGATCGCATCACGTACTTGTGACAGGCCTGTGAGGCGATCAAGTTCTTCGTTTGAAATAATATCAGACCAGCGTATCCCGAAAATACGCAGAAAGGTGCTCATGAAAGCTTGGAGCTTTCAAGCGACAGCTGTAGTCAATTTCCATATGCTAATCTCTTATAGCAACACAAGAGGAACACTAGCACGGAACAGTCTCAATTTCTTTTTGATGTTGAGATAACTGCATTTCCAGATTTTCGATAAGGCAGCAAAAACAAATCTAGCACTATTAATTCGTCAGACGATATCCAATTCGGTGCCACTGTCGGCAGAAACCACGCGTTCTAGATATACAAATTGATCGACAGAGTGCGATGACCTGTCACACTGGAAACCTTGATTTTGTTGGTGTTTATCTTCAGTTCAACTCTACTTGCCTCTCTTTCCAAATCAAGAGCCATTTGCACAAGGTCCATGACCCGATGAGAGCACAAACAGATGTCATTAGCGACGCCCAGGTGTTTGAGGAAAGAATCATGTTCCCTTGAACTCTTTCGCGTTCTCCTGACTAGGCAGCATGAAGAACGTCACCGATAACAAGACGAAATAGTATCGGTGACAAGATGCAATCCTGACGGACTCCGCTTTGCACCTCAAACTTCTCTGAGATTTTACCTCGATCCAGCACGCAACATTTTGCGGCAACATATGTCGGTCTGATAATAGCTATCAGTTTCTGCGGAATACCCCTCCTACATAAAGCAGTTCAAACTGACAAAGGTTTTCCCGAAATAGATGAAAATAAGGTTTAGGGTGTTGATGTGGTGAATGCAGGAAGATCCGAAGTGGAAACCAGCCTGCTTCCGGTCGATCAAGTTTGTAAGACGTTATTTGATGCGTTCCAGAATTTTTCAGCTATTACCTTTTCAACGGCGGGGAGCACACAGATACCCCCCAAATTGTCACACTCAAAACGGGTGCTTTCTTTTCCTTGATTCTTGATTTCACGTCGGGGGTCAACCGTTAACGTTCTTCACAGGACCATCGAAAGATTTACAACCATATGCAATTTTTTTCGAGCTGCGGTATATATCTCTGAAAACATTGCGTTCTGCGGCATCTTCCGCTTTCTGACCAGCACAAAAACAAATTCCCTTTTGTCACGGCGCACACTAAATTATAATTCCCAGGATTTCGCATGACATCGAAGTTGGAAAGCGTCACGCCCGCCATCCCTCGCAGTGGTCAATAGAGGACGTCGGAGGAGCGGAAAAAGGAGCAGGAAGTGCAGCCGTCAAAAGAGACGTAGCAGGATCGGTTGGAAAGGTAAAAGGCAAGCCATAAAACAAGTGGTATGGGAAAGCTTAGAGACGAGAGTTTGGATAGAAGTATCTTACGATTTACAGTGTTGAAGGCTTTAACGAAATCAGTGTAAATGCTCTTTCACTATATGGTGGCCAAAGTGGGCGGACAACCAGTTGCTGACATATCTTTTCAAGATTTTAAAACAGGAGGAGAGGAGGGAAATGGGACGGTAATTCTCGGCAAGCGTACGATCGCCACTTTTGTGTATGGGGATGATGAGAGCCTCTTTCCGCAAGCCGGGAAAATGATACTCTTCGAGGCTTTTGTTGAAAATAAGGGATAGTGGAAGAGAGATGGACTTACGATTTTTGAGCAAAAAGAGGTTTGGAGGACCATCGTAGCCAGGTCCAACAGTGGCATCAAGTTTGCAAATGAGGAACTGGACAAAGATAGGGGTAAGAAGGGGAATGGTGGGCGATGCGGGAAAGGCTATGTAGGGGATTCGGAGGGAGGAAGGGGAACATAGACCGAGGAAGAGTAGCGGCAGAGTCAATCACCAGATAGTTGGGGGTAGTTAGCAGAGGAGCCAAAGAATTTAATGGACAGAGGGGATAACTGGGCAGGACAGCGGCAGTTGCGAATGTGGGACCAGAAAGATTTCAGGTTTCCGTAAAAGCGTAAGCACTTAGGAGAAGAGGGAACGTAACAAGGGAGAAGATCAGATAAAATGGTATAGGTGTTGAGTGCTTGGTCACACGTAAATGAAGAGAGGAGGGGGACCCAGTTGATTGCCGCCAGAGCTGAGTTTAGAAGGCATGAAGGGATTGGGAAAGGCAACGCACAAGAAGGTTAGAGAGGACAAGGTCAAGAGTGCGATCTAAGTGGTTTCTAGAAAGGTTAAACTGGAGGACGCCACAGGTGTACATGAAAGTGGAGAGAGGAAAGGAAGGGTGGGTGGAGTTACTAGGGAGGGAGGGAAAGCTAGGAGTAATGGGCCAGGATGAAAGGAAGTGAGGGAAACCAAACGATTAGGACCTCTGATAATTTGTCGAAGAAAGCCTCGTACACAGAAGGCGTGTTAAGGTAGGGTATGGTGACCGAATCGTAGGTGGAGGAAGAGGAGTAAAAGATGATTTCGGCACGGAGTGGGGGCTTAACAGCTATTAGGGCATCTCCACCAGTTGTCTTGCCAAGCGCAGCGCAGTCTCTGTCACAACGAAAGACAGAGTCACCTTCGAGGAGCTCAGAATCTAAAATCCTGTCATCTAGCCAGGTTTCAGAAATGCAGATGACATGATGTTGGAATGCTAAGGCAGGCAGTTTGAAATCTGACAGCTTGGTCCTTAGACCCCTTACATTTTGATATAGTGTCGAATCATTTAAGTTCGGCGAGGCAAGCGGGCGGTCTGGAAATTTTCAATTTTTCAAGCTTATTCCTCTGATAGGACTTGACGAAGACCCCCTGTGGCCAAAAGGAAGACTGGACGATAGCATCGAAGTCGTGGGGATATATCACTTTCAAGGAAGCTGTCACTCGGTCAGGAGAGCCATCCTTCGAAAGCTGAAAGAGGTGGCAAAGTTGAGTTGACTTTGCTTCTGATATCATCATCATCATCAACGGCGCAACAACCGGTATCCGGTCTAGGCCTGCCTTAATAAGGAACTCCAGACATCCCGGTTTTGTGCCGAGGTCCACCAATTCGATATCCCTAAAAGCTGTCGAGCGTCCTGACCTACGCCATCGCTCCATCTTAGGCAGGAGCTGCCTCGTCTTCTTTTTCTACCATAGATGTTGCCCTTATAGACTTTCCGGGCTGGATCATCCTCATCCATACGGATTAAGTTATCTGCCCACCGTAACCTATTGAGCCGGATTTTATCCACAACCGGACGGTCATAGTATTGCTCATAGATTTCGTCATTGTGTAGACTACGGAACCGTCCATCCTCATGTAGGGGGCCAAAAATTCTTCGGAGGATTCTTCTCTCGAACGCGGCCAAGAGTTCGCAATTCGTTTTGCTAAGAATTCAAGCCTCCGAGGAATGCTTCTGATATAGGCCAGAATTTCATCGGACGTGGGGGAGTACGCTAGCCTTGACACGAACAGCTGTTTCGGCGCCAAGGCGACGTTCAATTGGAGTCCGCTCGGGCGACATGAGGTCGGAAAGGCCTGCGGTTCAGCAATGGCGAGCGTTGATGATGCCCAGAAGGAAGCGTGTGGTGCTAATGCAGCGACAATAGGACAAGCCCCAGGAGTGCTTAGCGCAGCGGGTGCTGAGTAGGAAACATGTCCCTCGGATGCAAGACGATTTTTCAGTTGGCTAGCGGACGTCGTCGGGTTGATACAATCTTTTATAGACACAATGTAATATTGCGTGGCAGATAGAGGCAAAGAATTAGTCGGGACGACTTATATATGGCGCCAGTATTGTTGGCCGCAGTCATCGGCAGGGTATAAGCAGAGCAGCGATGTTTCAGGAGCTGAGGCTACGCTAATGCTCGGCGAAGCAGCAGCTTGTGGGAGCAGAATTGACGGTGATTTCGAAAAAGCATGTTGAATCGACGCCAAAGTCGCCGTGTGTTGATGCAGCAGTTGAATTGCATCAAATAGCGTGGTACCACAGCAGGCGTTACAACGATAGGTAACGTTCAGTGAAAATTTTGCGCGAATATCTATGAACGCAGAGGGAATCACCAAACATTTGGGATCGAAGGTCGTACCATAGTGGCCATCGCAATCTAAAAATTTGGAGCGAATAGATTCCGGCTCCTTACAAATAGCACACAAAGTACCATAAATCGGCGAGGAAGTTGCATAATAAATTTGAAAAAGGGAGTGAAACACACAACCACGGAAGCTAATGATGCAAATTAAAGAGTGTTGGGCTCAAACCTCTTCCCTGGGGTAAGCCATTGTTTCAATCCCTTCGTCCAGCCTAACTTCAACCCACGTGTAGATGTCAGCTGGAATTTTATTTGTTCTCATAATACTGGCCAAAGTTCTAAGGACGACTGTTTCGTAGGCCTGGCTGATGTCCAATATCGCAGCCTTCGCTATTTGCCCTCGACTCGTAGCAATGGACACTTGAAGCAGAAACCCATTTATGCATGATGTCGTCGATCTACCTTAAAAGTGAATAACGCACACCTCATTCACGAGAGCAACTGGGATTACTAAATAAGAAAGTATGTTTATTTTGCATTTTTAGCCTCACACACAATTCCTGAACCACTCACCTTATCATCAGCCTGTATAGAATCTCCCGGTTTTTTACAATATTTTTCGGATCAAGTATCTCAGTGTCCTTCATTTTTACTCCTATTATTTACTTCTATGTATTAACACTTTTCACAATAAACTCTGAAATTGGTACTGCTTTGCCACTACTTCTCAACAGAATGCCGCGAATGTTTACTTCCGAAGATGTCAATTTGACAGACACCAAACTCAATTTTTTGAAAAGCCTTTTGGCCAACAGCCTTTCTTTCAAGTAGCACCAGCGACCCCGCAATCAAACCGAAGTCGTGACACTTCTCTGACATTCAAAACATTTTCGTTTATACACGTGAGTGTCTGACAAGTTCGTGCGGTACGTTACCAAGATGAAAATCCGGAAGGTAAAGCGGAGTAAGACGTATCGGTACAATGTTAATAGAAAGCGATTGCGGAAAACCCGTACGTCGACCGGCAAGATAAAGTGGTATGTGCAGTAAGCCCAATCGAAATCCTCTTCAGATTAATCACTTCCATCCACTTACAGCCGCACGATTAAGGAGAACTGGGCGGCCAATAAAAGCATTAAAAGCAACCTCCGGGAAATGGGTCTTGCAGTAGATCCCAACTTAGCTGTTGGTATCCCAAACACAAAGCAAGAGCGCATGAAGATTGTTAAACTAGTGAACGGCTTCGTGGAGGAAGATGTCATCGGCACAGCCAAACAAGGGAAGACTAAGCGGCCACCACGCAAAGCATTTGTCGTTCAGGAACTGGAGAAAGAAGCCAAAATGCCCAGGGAGTCGCAGTTTCGGTAAATATCTGCAGTTTCTTTCTAATCCTGTGCATTTGATTAAAAGAACCTTTGTTTCCAGGTTGCCACGGGGCGTCGTCAAGGACCTCGAGTATTTCCTAGATAAATTCAAATTTAATTACAATGCAATGGTCACTGATCGGAGAAACGTTAACCAGCTCACCTGGCGACAGTTTCGAGCCAAAGTGAAGAAATTTATGTCAATACCGGAGCAATTCAATGAGTATTTGAGAAGTAAAAATCTGACAAAGGACGATCTGAGAAATTGGGAGGAGTATGATACCGACGAGGAGTAGGAATTAGTTTAAGGATATTTGTTACGTTTATTTTTAAATATATAATTCTTTCATTAAGCAAGAGTTTTCATTTCTGCCGTGAGTGACTGTTTTCGAAGTTCCTGCCACTTAGAGGATTTCACAGCATCGTAATTTTGCAGCCCCTCCATCGCTCAGTGGTTAAATCCAGTGCGAAGAAAGCTTAAACTTCTCGAGTTTTCCAAGTGGAGGCATGCAAGTTTGCACAAACTTCTGTTCCTTCAGTAACAATAAATAAATAAATCTGCGCGGATTTCATCATCGTAGCTGTTATCGGTTGTGATTTTCGACCCTACATAGGAGAAATTATCAACGGTCTCAAAGTTGTATTCTCCTATCTTTATTCTTCCTGTTTGACTAATGCGGTTTGATGTTGTTGGTTGGTTAGTTTTCGATGCTGACGTTGCCACCATATACTTTGTTTTGCCTTCATTGATATGCAACCCAAGATCTCGCACCGCCTGCTCGATCTGGATGAAGGCAGTTTGAACGTCTCGGGTGGTTCTTCCCATGATGTCGATATCGTCAGCATAGGCCAGTAGTTGGGTGGACTTGAAAAGGATCGTACCTCTTGCATTTACCTCAGCATCACGGATCACTTTCTCGAGGGCCAGGTTAAAGAGGACGCATGATAGCGCATCCCCTTGTCGTAGACCGTTGTTGATGTCGAATGGTCTTGAGAGTGATTCTGCTGCTTTTATCCTCGCACATTGGTCAGGGTCAGCCTAGTCAGTCTTATTAATTTCGTTGGGATACCCAATTCTCACATGGCGTTGTACAGTTTTACCCTGGCTATGCTATCATAGGCGGCTTTAAAGTCGATGAATAGATGGTGCAACTGTTGTCCATATTCCATCAGTTTTTCCATCGCTTGCCGCACAGAGAAAATCTGATCTGTTGCTGATTTGCCTGGAGTGAAGCCTCTTTGGTATGGGCCAATGATGTTCTGGACGTATGGGGCTATCCGGCCTAGCAAGATAGCGGAGAATATCTTATAGATGGTATTCCGCGACGTGATACCTCTATAATTGCTGGACTGTGTGATATCTCCCTTTTTATGTATGAGACAGATAATGCCTCGTTGCCAATTGTCAGGCATTGATTCGCTGTCCCATACCTTGAGCACAAGTTGATGAACCACTTGCTGTAACTGGTCGCCTCCATATTTAACCAATTCGGCTATAATTCCATCGGCCTCAGGCGACTTATGATTTTTTAGCCGATGAATTGCACGGACTGTTTCTCCTAAACTTGGGGGTGGCAGTATTTGTCCGTCGTCTTCAGTTGGCGGGACCTCCAACTCGCCGATGTTATTGTTCAGTAGCTCATCAAAGTACTCAACCCATCGCTCTAATATGCCCATTCTGTCGGAATTCAGATGTCCCTCTTTGTCTCGGCAGGATGAGCATCGTGGTGTATAAGGCTCTATCCTGCTGACTTGTTGGTAAAACTCGGAGCTCGGAGCACCATGCCAGCGATGTATTGGTCCGAGTCTATATTGGCTCCCCTATATGTTCTGGCATTCATCAAGGCTGAAAGGTGGCGGCGTTCAATCAGCATGTGGTCAATTTAGTTGAAAGTGGTCCCGTCTGGAGAGCTCCACGTATGTTTATGAATCGCTTTCCGCGCAAACCAGGTACTTCCAACAACCATTTCGTGTGATGCTGCTAACTGGATAATGCGCAATCCGTTATCATTGGTATCCTTATGTAAGTTATGGGAGCCAACGTATCGCCTGAATACGGACTCCGTCCCTACTGGACTGTCGAAATCTCCAAATATGATTTTGATATCATACTTGGGACAGGCTTCGAGGGTCCGCTCAACTGCCTCGTAGAAGGTATCCAATGTTGATGAGGCTTATATTTCTAAATTTGCCTCGCAAGCGCAGAGTGCATAGCCATTCGCTTATGTTTTCAAAGCCGATAACAGCAGGTTTCATTTTTTGGCTGACTAAAAAACCTACTCCGAGCATATGGTTTATTGAATTACCGCTATAATATATGGTGTAGCGGCTCTTCTCCAGAAAACCGGTCCCTGTCCATCACATCTCTTGTAACGCTGTTATATCAGCCCTATATTGGGACAGAGTATCGGCTCGGCTATCAGCAGCATTCGGTCTGTACAGGGAGCGCACGTTCCATTAGAAAATGCGCAAATAGTTAATCCGTTGTCGTTGCCGGGTTCGTCGTTGTAAGATCCATCCTGTCCGAGCTCCTGTCCTGGCTTCGTAACATCGGTTTTCCGTGTAGGATTGTCAGCCCTACCCAACCCCCAACCTGGAGGACCAGTTGGTGCATTCGGTCCCGTTTTTAGGCGCGGGAGACTCACCTTCATCGTTCTCCGTCTGCAGTTTTTCATAAAGAAAGAACTCCCAGCGATCACCACGTGGAGGTGGAGATAGGGTTTGGTAGTAGAGGTGTTGGCTCAGCAGGTATTTCCCAGGTTTTATGCTCCACGTTTCGCTCTGGGACCTATACTACCCTTTGACCGCAGCGGTTTTTGGTGATGTTTAATTGCAAGGCAGAACAAGTATTCATAAAATAGTAGAGTAGAAAGGGAGAGGGGGAAAGGTGGTTGGGAGAAATTGGAAAGCTGAGATGATTTGACCACTTCAGCATGAGGAGGCTAAGATCCTCGTAGAGGAAGAAAAGGAGCCTGATAGCAATAAGAAACATTTCTTCATATATTGTAGGTGAGATGGGCACGCACAGTGGGCGTATAGACAAGATGCTATGAACGGAAGGGAGTTGGTCGGGGAGACACGAAAGACAACATAGTCATAAGGAAAGGTCAGATAAGGGGAAGCCGGGTTCAGTGCAGAATCGATCTTTTATTGCAGTTAGCATCCCACCGTCTCTGGACTTACGTTATAAAGGCCGGTTCCTGTTGCAGCCGAAAATAGAGTACCCTACGGAAGCTCAGAGTTTAGTATACTATCATCAAATCAGGTTTGAGATATAGATGACCTGATGTTGCTGAGTCAGTTTGGATCCTAAATCCACAATATTCCGGTAAAACAGGCGGACAGTGGACACGGAATCAGCTACATTGATCGGCAAGGGTTGTCCTGAAATTTACTCGAGAATTGATGGCGACAAAATTGTTTCCACCGATGGACCCAAGCCTCTGGATACCTGAAACTTTTATCTAAAATGTGATGAAAGGAGACGATTAATATTATCGAAAAATAAGTAATGATTTCCTTCCCTTTCAAATCGATTGCGCAACTACAGTATGGGAAAGACGCAAAAATGTTAAGTGCTGGGTTCCGTTTTGAAAAATCAGAAGTTTCCTGATCTTTGGCGGGAGCGCGTAGGGTGCCATATACCTCTTGACAACAAAAAGAAATACTTTGTCCC
The DNA here is from genome assembly GCF_905115235.1 of Hermetia illucens. Classification (NCBI taxonomy): domain Eukaryota; kingdom Metazoa; phylum Arthropoda; class Insecta; order Diptera; family Stratiomyidae; genus Hermetia; species Hermetia illucens. The sequence continues at coordinate 39,163,270 of NC_051854.1, forward strand.
AATTTCATTTATTAAACTAATAATTTCCTCTACAAATATAAAACGATCCCTATTTCTTCGCTCGTTTGCCTTCACCTTTCTTTGGAGCCGCCTTACCCCTGAGCCTCCTCAACCGCTTCATTTCTTCCTTGAAATCCTCATGCTCATCTCGGAAAAGTCCATAATTTCTCAGATTCTTCATAAGAATGTGGGTTTCAACGTGCCGCGGGTAATATTTTACAACATCTTCACGGAGCTGTACGGGCTTCTCGGCGAACATTCGGACGACTTTCATGGATTTGCTGTTTGTTGGTCGCGCCACTTCTCCAAATATCCGATTCGACAGAAAATTCATGCGACGAGCGTACTGTGTTCCAAGTTTTATTAATTCTGAATATTTCGACATTTTAATTTACTAGTGATTAGCCATGAACTTTGGGGAAAAGACAATTATTGTACGACCAGTTTTGGAATAGGAGAATAGGTTATATTGCAATATGTTAACAAGGGGCAGCGCTGCCAGTGTGAAAATTGTGTAGATGACGAAAATCACCTTTTTGCCGTCACTGTAGCTGTCAGCCGGAGGAGATCTTGTTTACATCGGGGATCTAACCTCACAGAGTGGTTCCGGAGGTGCTCTTAGTGGTGTGTCAGCTTAGTCTCGGTCATTATTTGTGAAAATTTCAAACAATTGTGTTAAGTCATAAATAATGAAGGCTATTATTCAGAGAGTAACTACGGCTAAAGTGACAGGTGCGTTAAGAACCGCGTCTTTTACTACTAAAAATTTGTAAGAATGGTATCCAAATATAGTCATCGCTAGGTCGCAGGATATTGCAGCAATTTTGTTATTTTTGGGGGAACCCCCAATCAAATTACTTATACTAGGTGATATGATGCAATCCGAGTGGTATTTTACATGGCATCTGGGTGGGCACTACAATCCAATATTTCAGATTTAATTATTGAGCAGAGAAAAGAAGTACATATGCGGTACAAAAAGAATAATAGTTTAAAGACTCAAACGTGACTAATTAAGTATGTAACGCTGAACTGCGGGAATATCCGGCCTAGCCGGTTACATGGTATAAAGTGAAAAAGTGGTCCATGTCAATGTTAATTTGGCATAACATGTGCTTAACTAAGAATAATTTATAACTTACAACTAAGCAAGCATAACACAAAATAGTACTCCGTACTGGAAAACCAGAAAAAGGGAGTTTTTAGGCACCGGTGCACAGGATTGATCGACGAATTTGGAGTAAAGCGCGGTCCTTTTTCAATGGTGGTAGCAACTAAGAAAGGGCTACCTTTTACTCGATTTGGACCTGTGCAAGAACAGTGACCGAAGGCGGGAGGGATGAAGAGGACTGTGGGATTGCGGGGCATGTATTATGGAGCCTAATTGGTAGAAGGAGGAACCTTAATTTAGGGAAGAAGTTAATGCTTGCAGATATTACATATTGTACAGGCTAATTAATGTCTATTGTGTTAATCTGGACTAAGTAAAGAAAAATAATAAAAAGTGATCTACACCTGCGCGGGGATTGACTGCCGGAGCGTTGGCCTTATGCGGTTAGCCTCTGTGAAGGTCTGGGGAGGAGCTTTGATAAAAGGAGGGGATGAAGGTGAGAGGGGAGGCGTGATGGTTGAGAGGAGAATTAGTGTCTGAGAGGAGAGTCAGCCCTGACACGTAGTAATTCTCCTCGCGTAACAATGCATTGCGCTTAGCGAGATTTTTTATCAGCGGATTAGGGTGGGGCAGCCACTTTTTCAGTCTGACGCGCGACAACTTCATCATCGTACAGGACAGAGTTTTTGTGAACTTTTACGTTTGTCCTTCTATATTTGGCCCTGCATTTCCTGAGTATCGTCCTTTCAAAGCGTTGGAGGGCATCTGCTACGTTCGGTGATGGTAGCCCGTGCTGGGAAAGCGTAGGTTAGGATTGGGCGAATAAGAGTTTTGTATAAAAGGGTTTTAGTGGCAAGGAGCAGGAAGGGAGTTTTTTTATGGGGTTGGATTTGAGTTTGTTGTTGTTGAGGGAGATTCCCAGGTATTTAATGTTTGATTTCGGCTTGAGCGTGTGGTTGGCAATGCGTAAATGCACGTTTTTGCTTTCAGGCACTGTGTGCCAGTCGCACTTCCCACTAGGGTTTCTGAAGCAAATAACCTCAGAATTAAGGGAATTAACGATGAGAGCCCACTGGTTGAAATAAGCGATGACCTAGTGAGGGCCTGAGACCACTCGCATATAGGATCCCTCCTGACCCGGGAGGACCATTGTCGTTGAGGGAAAAAGGCAGGTGAAGGGCTGCCTGAGTTGCCGTTACCGTGGGGGATAAATTTACGGGAGGGAGGGGAATATCGTGGAGGAAGATATTAAAAAGTTAAGGGCCTAGAATAGATCCCTGGGGGACTCCTGAGTTTACCGGGAAATCGATGTAGCGAAGTCCATCGAAGCGTACGTGGCATCTTCTGTTGGAGATGAAGTCTCCGAGAATTCTGAATAAAGGGAGGGGGCAATTGGACTGAATTAGTTTGTAGAGCAAGCCCTCTTTCCAAACTGAATCAAATGCCTTTTCGAGGTTTAAGACGCAGGCTACGGTGCAATGCCTATTTTCCAGGTGATTGAGGATATGATCTTGCAAATACAGGATTGCCTGCTCCGTGGATCTGGTTTTCGAAGCCGAATTGATTAAGTGGGATGATAGGGGAGTAGTGTCTATTGAGGTGATTTCCCCAATATTTCCCCTTCTTAGGGATAGATATGAGGAGGGCTGATTTCCAAGATATCGGGAAGTGGCCGTTGTTCAGGCAGTTGTTGAAGAGGATGGCGAGGCGTTCACTGATGGTAGGTGCACATTTCTGCAGAACAAAGGTAGAGATGTCATCGGGGCCCGAAGATTTTTTATTGTTGGACCGGGAGATTGCAAGTTCTTCTTCTTCTAGGGAGGTAAAGAAGGACCCGAACGGGCCTGTTCTACTTTATCGTGGAACGTAACTCATAATTAAGGCTGTAAATGTGCCTGCGGTAATGACGAATATATTGAATTATGTTCAGCGCAAAGTGAGTTTGCAGATGAAAGGCCAAGGATAAACTTCTCACTATATAAAAATAAAACTAGGTAGCTTGCTCCTACTACAATATATTTTAATAGTTAGTAAATACGTATTTCGAAAGCTACTTACTTTCTTCCTCAGTACTTAAGCTACTAAATCATTGGGAAGTTTTTCCTGAATTTTTAAATAAAATAAATTAAACGTCTGTAGGGACAGATTATAAAAAGTTGCTTAAAAGCTAAAGATGCGTATGTGGGTACAGATTCTAAGAGGTACAGAGAAAAACTTAAAAAGGTCCACATGCAGGTAGGGATAATATAATAACTTTTAGAATTCATGGCCATCAATTATCAATAGTTAGTGGGTGGTGCGGTCCCTGTGTTTGTCAGCGAGTTTTTTGATTAGCCTTGATGCACAATTCCCTCCATCTGTGTTCATCAATTTTGCCGCATCCTTTCGCAATATTTCCAAGCTTTCCCATGCGTCCAAGGTGTGTGGCTTATTCACTTGTCGTACCAGCTCAAGATTTGCCCTCGTCACAGAATGCCCCTCCTCTATGACGTGCATCGCAACCGAAGAACGCACCGTGTTGGCTCCTCGTCTTTCTCCCCTCTCTACTTCCTTTAGGTGTTCTTGGAACCTAGTAGTGATGAGGCGTTTTGTCTGGCCAATGTAGACCATCTCGCAGTCATTGCAGCTGATCTTGTAGATCCCACTTTTTTCCTCTTCCGTTAATGGGTCCTTTTCGCTCCCTAATTGTTTTGGCTGTAAATGTGCCTGCGGTAATGACGAATATATTGAATTATGTTCAGCGCAAAGTGAGTTTGCAGATGAAAGGCCAAGGATAAACTTCTCACGTCGTAGAAATTTTGTTTTCAGTGTTTAAGCTGTGAATATTTGCCGATTCGAATATGTTAAATGTGCTTAATGGGAAAGGGAGGTTTGCATTCGTTACGAGGGAGGATTTGATAGCAAATTTAAATTGAAACTGTTGAGTCGAAGTGTAACTACGTGCTCGTACATCAAACAGAAACGTATTTTGATACAGATTTTAATGGCACGTTGCGTAGTGACAATTACCTGAATTCACTTTTCTCAGTACTTAACATCGTTATTATTAACTGTATCTGTATGGCAGCAAAGAATGGACTAATGTTACTAAAAGCGTTATAAATACCACATTTAGTTTGTACAAAAATGGACTTGTTCAGGACAGAAGCACCCTCTTCTGATTTTGGAACAGGGTAACCGAAATGTTCTTTTTTCAAAGATGGTTAATATACCCTTTATTGATAAACGTCACAGGTTAGTTTTGACCTAAAACAGAACAGAGCAAGGAAATCGAAGTAATACCTATGCTGCTGCACTCCTGTTCAATAAGTGTTCAAAAAATATGACTTAATTCCAAAAAATTGGCTCTTGGAAGTATGTGTGTAACAGGACCATCCTTCTAGTATGCTTTTGGTTTCGATTAAAAAAAAATGGTATGTCAAGTAGGATTTAGGCTCTGTCATTTGTCCTTAAGGGAAGCCTTTTCCTAATTATTCATAGCAGCCTTCGCAGAAGATACTCACACTGCAATTGAAAAACTGAACCCTCTTTTGCAAACGATCCGAGATTTAATTTTTTCTGCATCAAAGTGACCAGCTATTCATGGTGTATAGAGTTCCAACGAGTTCTACAGAGACTACTGAACGATTATAGGGCCACTGATTATCGCCGAATTTTGCCATGTATGTATGTGTGTATGCCAGCAATTACTTCACTGCTCTTTTGCTTAACTTTACATCTTCTACTAAATAGATGTTCGGGAATCGAAAGGAACCTAATATCTCTTTCAATATGGATTGGTTTATAAGCCGTAAGCTATTACATCAGCGGACAAAATTAGCCCGCACTAGCTTCCTTTTCTGATCTCCTCTGCTTTTCTAAGTTTATATTGGAAACATCAACTTCGAGGTGGGTTAACCGAATCTCAATTCTCCTAGAATGGCAGCAATCTCCATGCTAGATTTTCCGGTATTAGCAATCCATAAATTTTCAACAATGAAAGTGTCCATGTTGCAGGTCCTCTGTGATCCTATTGCAATTGTGAAGTGCTCAATTTAAACACGTAGTGATAGTGGCGGCAGCCTTCATGTTCCATGAGAACCTGGGTGAGTAATTAACTGTGCATGCTTTCTCTTTAACCTAATCGTAATAGCAGGGAGCACTTTTATGTCTACCGATCATTTTCAATCCATGCTTATCGCCGTCGAGTTCTTTCTTTCGGCATTCCTATAAAGCGGATATATTATCTTCATCACATATGCTCTTCATCGCATTTACTAAGATGTCCATCTGCATTATTCTTGAGATAATGGATGGTGCATCTGCTACGGCAATTCTAGCAAACTGTACTCTCATGGCTATCCCTCAATAAACTGCACACTCAGTGTATTTACACTAAACGAGATATGCATTGTTTCTAAACTGGAATTGCAAAGAGAAAAATTGGGTGACTTTAGCAAACTTACAATGGTATCTCGCCCTCCCAAGCTCGTTATCATTCGAGGAATATCTTTTTCGCAAGCCATCTGCATAACAAAATTTTAGGTCTGTTATCACTCCCAAGTATTTTATGACCGATTTAAAGGTAACCAAGTCTTAAAAGCATCTATTGCTTCACATATGTATAACTCAGCATCTTGGGGATGATGAAGTATTAGTTGAGCTCAGCTAGCATGATGTCATCGACTCACCACTGTGGATTCCTCCCCAGCAGGGAGGTTAAGGAGATGCTGTTCCACATTAGTGGGCTCAATATAGAACCCTGTGGGATTACTGCGGACAGAGCGTATTCTTTACGTTCGCCCTCGGTGTCATACCAGATTCTAAAATTTTTTACTTCAAACACGTTTTTCGATGGTTTTTCCCGATTTGTTCCTAATATCCCCATTTTCGAAAAATAATCTTTTTACCCGCTTTTGTTAAAACGTCAACGTACCCACCGAGACCAAAAAAATTGATGCCAAACTGACCACTGAACACAACACTGAATTGATTGCTGGCTTTTTATAACTAGGTAATTCCCCTAATTTGATGATTCCTTGGCGTTTACTTACTGCGTTCATGAGTCCGTCGTTAAGATTCAAATTTAGTCAATTCGTCGCAGAATTTTTCGCCGCTATAAACGGTTGGTCTTAATATCCGATGTCCTTATAGACGATAAGTAGCATGTACAGAAGTACTCTTTCTGGCCGGGACTTTTGAAATTCGTCGTAAAAACCGATACATCCGATGATATAAACAATATATACTGTATTTTTATTTTTTCCAGTTGGAGAGGATCTTATCAGTACTATAGGAAAAGGGCTATGCATACTCGTGGGCATCTGTCAAACAGATACTATCAAGGATGTGGATTTCATGTAATTCAGAATATTAAACTTATAATTCTTAAGTTACTAAAAACATTCTTTTTGTCTAGGGTTCGAAAAATATTATCTCTTCGCTTATTCGAAGACGGAAACGGAAAACGTTGGGCACGAAGTGTGAAAGATGAAAACCTGGAAATTTTATGCATTAGCCAATTCACTCTCTATCATCGGTTGACAAAAAACAAACCTGATTTTCACCAGGCGATGCAAGGTCCCCAGGCCAGTGTATTATATAATACGTTTCTTGAGAAATTAGGAGATAATTATTCGGCGGATAAAATTAAAGGTAAGTAGCGCCAATAGATCTGAATATGTAATTTGAGCCGACTTATATATCTACGAATACGGCATAAGGTCATATAGAACATATTTATTCAAAATATCCTCTGTCAGTTTGTATGATTGCCTCCATTCTCAGTCTGAAGTGTGCCCAGGAGTGTTTCGGCGAAAGTCCCTTCAATAGTAGCTATCAATGATGTGGTGTAGGGATGTCTAGATTTGTTGGTGACTCTTTCAATTTCCCCCTATTTGAATCTGGGCTGCTGGAAGGCCAAAATTCTTCCGCCCACTGGTGAAATAAATGACTTGTGTAAGCAGGCGCACGATCCTACTAGAAGACACCGATTTCCAACGACACATCTATCAATTATTGAAGCTGTTGATGGATGACATATCATTCGGAACACGTGAATAAACTTCTTTTGTGACATCACATTATCCTCACTGAGAACAACTCTTAGTACGGGAACCGTGGTGGGCGAACCAGCGGTAATTTCTTCGATCCTTTTTTCCATTTACAGAAATATTTCTCTCGTCAGAGAAAAACTGTCTCCCGGCAGTATTGTTTCGTCAGTAACACAAAATCAAGTAGCCATGTTCAACTCACTTTGTCCTGTTGGCTTCGGAAAGCATCTGTCTGACTTTAGTTGTGTAAGACTTGTAGCGGAGATCCTCATTGACGATTCGACGCACATCTGAATCTTGAAAAATCAGCTCCTGAGATCGTTCAATGACGGCGAGCGTTTTGGCAGTAGTCTTCTTCGAGTGTGTTTTTTGTCGATGTTGCAAAACCTTCGTTGGGCTTTTCTGGTTCGTTGTACTTTGCAGCGATGTTCAAACTCGGTTATCCGAAGAACATCCAGCGCAAGAAAAACACGTCCAATACTACTGGCTGCTGGATCACAATCCATCTTGTTGACAAAAACTTCTTTCTTCTTCAATGTTCTGTGTCTGCATCCCCAATTTGTGGTTTGCGTTGATGATACTATTTTCTCGTCTTTCGGATTTGCGGGTTCGATTTGAGTTTCTTCAATATGCCATTTGATATTGCAACCTAGATTTGACCATGTAATGGCCACTGTTGCGAATGGTACCTCGAAATTGGTGAACATCGATGATGCAAGAAATCCCAGTTTTTCCTATGAGAAAGTAACTCATTCAGTTGAAAGTTCGTCCATCGGATGATGCCACGTTCTCTCATGAATATCATGGCGCGAGAAGCATGCCGAGCCTTCAGCAAGATTTTTGCTTCTGGCGAAATCAATGAATTTCTGGCCGTTGCCAATATTATTGTCACATGGTATTCTATGATTGTTCGTTTTTTCTTTCCCAATTTTTGTGGTAAAATCAAACTGGAGTTTGTTGACATAAACTAGCTACTCGGCAAAGGAACGAAGAAAAATACTACGTTCCAAAATAGCGTGGTTTGGAAACGATTTGCTTAATTATTCTACTTGGTTAGCTTTGTGCTATACATACTCCTTCACTGAGTTTTTGACGACCGATCCCCATGAAACAGGCACAATCACTGTCAGCGGCAGTGATCTGGAGAACTACGTTATGGAATTGCTTCACGCATTAACGCAGCCCGGATTAAGTGGTGTTCTTTGTGATCCACGTATCAAAGAAAGTCTCAAATCTGGAATTTACCGCAATGTCGTCCGTCCTGTCGCCCGCTACGGTTCTTACTGTTGGTCGACTATAAAAGACAATGAACGACGTCTTGCGGTAATGGAGACGAAGATGTCGAATTGGACTAGTGGCGTGACACGGTGGCTTGATATGCTGGATGGGAATTTAAAAGCCTCGCGATTGCATCCAGATCAGCCGACCCCGCTATTTGACTCTGTATATTGTTATTAAATTGTATCTATGTTTTCCTAAGTACATGCAAAGTAAAAGGGGAAAATGTAAATGTTTATATATTTTTTCAGATGGAAAATTTGGTGCATATATGCAGGTGCATATTCAAAATGATGGACCAGTTACAGTGGAACTAGAATCTCCGCCACCATCGCCACCACCTCCGCAGCTAAACAAAGAACAGAATGCGGCGTAAATTGATGGACAAAAATTGTATGAATGAAACGAAAATTTGTATTGGAAATTTTCCATTAACTTTATTGGTATGTTTAATAAAGATAATCAAAATAATCGATGTCAAAGTAATTTTGATTCTACTCTTGAAAATTTAAGTTATTTCTTGAAAAAATGATATTAGATTTTTTCAGAAATGAGTTCCATTTTGTTGATGTGAGATTTAATCTAAAAGGCACCATGTTGAATGTTTCAAAATAAAATATTATTTTTTCTTTCTGTCATGTTTCTGTTTTTTGTTTGTCTAAATACACATTTGCGTTTTTCACTCTATGATGGAGAGTTACTGTATTTTCTAGGAAATAAATTTGGAGAAAAATACGTGTTTTAAAAATAGAACTGTTTCTACGGAAGAGTATAGTTTGGAAGCGATTAGATTTCCTATGATCTTACTTCGCTAGATGTTAGTTGGTTTCGGTTAATGTTAATGTGTTACGTATATTATTTTCAATTGGATTAAATTGGTTTGGTGCAATTGAGCCATTTGCAACGAATTTTGCTCCCTACCGTTCTATCAGTTCTTTTTTTTACCTAGGCCTTTTATCGCTATCAAGATTGAATCAATGTTGAGCGAGCACTTTCAAATTATGATGCATTTCCTGGTCTGATGAATTCCGTTAATGGCAATTGATGGAACAGTTGAAATCTAGCATTTCATGAGGAGTACATTTAGATTCTACACATATATTAAAAATCGATCTACTGATATAAGAGATATTCGGAATCCTTGCCTTCCAATGATTTGGACTACAGTCAATTTGAAATTTGCTTTCCTTTCTGATGATTGAACTTCAGACGCTAAACATTTGATTTTATTTCTACAAAAGTTCAGTTCATATTATACATATTCAGACGAATTTTATTGGTTACACTTATGAATATTATACTACCTTTTGATAAGTTGTTATATGGTTGTCAATGCTGGAATGATTTTTAGGTTTGATGTTGTGAAAAACTGCAACACATAAACTTAGCGGGGTTCACTTTGTTGATCTAAGAGTACAGTTTGCTTATTTAGTTGATCAAAAACATAAAAAAGATTTGTTTTTCAGGAAAAACGTGGAACCCCTTTACAAAATTAAGGCTAATTAAATTATTTACAATCGACAATTTAGGGAAAAAAAGGAGTATTTGAGCGCTAAATACGCAAACGCCTTACAGCTGGCCATTTTCCAGAAATTATTTAATTTGCAAACAAATACAATTAACAATTAATGGAACGATTCAAATGAAAATATGAGCGTTAACATAACATAATATGGCGAATATGAAGCTTCAAAAAAAAACGTAAATGGTAAGGAGTATTCAATTTCCTCCATGCCCGGAACGAAACCAGCAATTGGGGTGTCAGTAGCATTGGCTGAAGCTGCTATTGAAAACTGGAAACAAACTTCCCATAATGACAGGTGGCTGAGCCTTAATGCTGCTAGACACATCAAACTTTTCCTGTCAGAACCAAACAAACATATCCTGTCGAAAAGCAGGAAGACTTGCAGAAGTATTCTGACTGGCCATAATTCACTAGCTGGGCATATGTTCAGAATAGAAATTCTCCCAAATGATAGTTGTTCATCCTGTAATGAGGAAGTGGAATCCACGGAACATTTTCTATGTCAGTGTCCGGCTATGGACGCATCAGACACCAGATTTGGTGCTCATGTGCTCCAAACGCAGCGGGTAGCATCATATCCACTAACGGAGATCCTGCGATACACAAACGAATCCGAGATATTCCGTTCAACGGAGATTCGAGTACAATGGGACCAGTAAATTCTTAGTGCTCGGAGGCTTTGCCTCTTCTCTACCTCAAACACACACACATGACCCATTGGAGTCGCAATCCTTTTTTTGTCAGTGATACTATCATACGGGACATCCAGTGTCCAACACCCTACTTACTGCTCTACGCAGATGTTTTCTTAGCATTTCATAACAAAGCTGATCCTAACTCGCCCAAAAGTGAAATGATTTCCGCATGCAGTACAGTCAACGATTGAATCTGAATAAAACAAAGCATCTGATGATCGAGCACAATCAAACTGTCGCAATTGGAGTCCTTTACGCTTTACTTCTTCTTCTTCACCAGCTTTTGTCCCATTCAGCAGCGACTCGTCCTGATCGATTGCGCCCAGAACCGTAACGCCAAAATCCGGCCCGGGGTGAAAATTGTGCATAAAAACAGGATCCGGGGTGACAAGTATACGAGCCTTCTATTATCCTTTTTTTCATGCTCGTCAGGTTTGATTTGAATGCAATCGCGAGGCTTTAAAATCACGAACCAGCGTATCAAGCTACTGTTACTTTAACTGGAACATTATCCCAATGGGGCTAGATAAGGTGGAATCTGAAATCGGGACCCCAACTATAGAATAGTCTTAAACGAGCTTTTTGTAACGAGGGTGATGTCATGCCGACAGTTTAAGAGTAGAAGGATAGCAGTCAGTAGCTTCCTGAATATAGGAAAGAGAGTATCATCGACTTAAGTTTTAAGGAAAAATCAAAGTTGCATATTTATGTTTGGTCAGATGTTTTGCACAGATATGTTTTCTCGTTGAGTATTTTTAGAAAACAATCTCTTTTACAAGCCTAACATGTTCAATGCACTACGTGGATGGATCGGTTCAGTTTAACTTGATAAATAAAACCTGTGCAGAAAAATGTTAGCTTATACATTTTGATCCTGGATTACGTGAAGTCCAAAGCAGGAGCTTATTTAGAATACAATCTCCTCTCAGGATTCAGAAACATTTTATTTACATCACACGTAACATAACCATAATGAATGCAACGGTCTGAACTGTATGTGACAAGCAGACAGACATTGAATTGATTTTAATAGGATTTTGTTCTCCACAAAACCCCAAAAATCCGAAAGTTGAAAAAAATAAAATTTTCCTCATTCATGGCAAAGACCATGAATAGTTTGGGTTCCTTTCTGATAATCTTGCTGAAAGCCATAATATCAATGAAAACAGGCGGAGCGGAAGTCCTAATTTCCGTCAGTTTGATCTGGTGCTCAGAGGTGGTGGTGAGGAAGACGGGCGGCAACCCTGTCGGCCAAACCAAAACCAAGTGGCCGAGGAGAAGCTCCATAGTGGTGGCACCAGGAGACGCTGTGCTTACTTTGGCTTGCCGGCCGCAGTAGGCGAATGCTCCAAAGGCCTAATCAGGGCGATCAGACCCGAGTCTGCATGGGGACTTATCTGAAGTGACAAATTGGTCACGAAACCTCACCAGGGGTATACTGGTACCATGGGAACCGAGATAGCCGCTGGACTCTCATACTTCGGGTGAATTTCCGTTGTATGTGAGTACAGCTCGGTTATTTGCGGTTGGCCCCCTAGTAAGAGCTTCATGGGGGTTGTTGGTTATCCTCAAGCGAGAAGAGACCTTCGGGCCTTGGCGTGGTGTTGCATTTCACCATGGGTGCCATACTCCTGTTCGGTAGAGATTTAGGTAGTATGAATGCTAAGCCATGCACTTGGTATAGGCTGGTACCGTTGTTGCTTTTCTCAACGGGGCTCTGATTATGGTCACCAAATCAATCCGTGACTTAAGAAAACCGTGGGATTAAGTCGTCCAGACAGGTGCTCACGTAAAATACGCAAGGACTCACTGTCAGTTTAATCTATATAGTTTTGAAATAAACTGATTAAGAGTTCGCTCGCGGAGAACTTTGGACACTCAGCGCTCATCAGCAAGAACGTATTATGTCTTTAATACTAAAATCTATTTCCAATGGCTTCCTTATACAGATAAGTATTAAAGACCTCTGAATAACTCTTGCTGCAATTCGATGCCAGACTAGAAAATGAGTTGTAGGAGTTGGCTGAAGGTCTCCAGTATGGTGCTGGAATGGCAGGATAAACGTGGGTATTATTTTTCTAGCACTTTTCAATAAACAAAACTTTAAATGCGTTTTTTACAAAACCACTTTTTCTGTTGTGGCGTTGATAGATTCTCCGAAACTACTGGACCCATCCTTACCAAATTTTCACGAAATACTTGTCATATTGACATGTATGGCTCCATCAAAGTTTTGATTTTAACTACTTTTTTAAACCTAAATGCCGTGAAAAAATACAATTTTTCTGACTAAAATGTCATCAACGCCGAGGGCATCGCTACTTTTGGAGGAGTTCCAGATATTCCATTGTAATTATTACACTCACGCAATAAAATCATTAATTTTTTTTTGTATACACTAAAGGGTCATATTATATTTACTGGAACTAAAAAGATTCAAGCTGCTACCTATCGTCATGTGCATAAAAAAATTCGCAAAAATTGCTCATTTTCAAATCGATTAAAGTGAGGTGATCCGTTAATAAGGTTTTGTTTCACTTAAAATCTTAAACAAGTCGAGAAACCGGAAGCTTGACGCTTCAGGTATGAATATTTTTGTGTTTCCTTATGGAAGGAGTATAACCCAGTTCTCCATTGACGCGAAATATTTAAATTGCTCAGTGCTGTCAGCTTCAGTAACCTGCCCAGAACTGAGCGCATTAAATATCTCGGGTCAATGCATCAGTCAATGGAGAACTGCGTAATGAATTTGCTTCACGCATTAATGCGACCTGGATGGAGTGGCATTCCACACCTGGTGTTCTTTATGATCGACGTATTACCGAACGTCTCAAATCTACAGTTTACTGCAATGTCGTTCGTCTGCCGCTCTCTATAGTTCTGAGTGTTGAAGAGGAAGATGTTGCATTGGACTGGTGGCGTGACACGTTTTGATTACATCTGAAATGAGGATATCCGCGATAGATATGGGATTGTACCGATCGTGGAAAAACTGCGAGAGAGGCGTTTTCGATGGTATGGTCACGTGATTCGCGATAACGAGAATTCACTTGCCAATATTGGTCTGAACATCGAAGTCAACGGTAAGCGCCCAAAAGGTCGGCCGAAACAACGGTGGCTTGATACGCAGGATGCGACTATATTCAGATCAGGCAATTGAGCTGACACCGCTTGTGAACGGGACCAAGGTTAAAGAAAAAGAAGATGTGAGGAGCGACGAGTGAAAGACAGCTGCGTGTCACACAGCTAAAAATTCCATTACTCTCTATTTTTTAAATTTGGCACGTGCATATGAAATATTGTTCTCTATGCTGGTGCGAAGTCCTAGGATGAATTTAGGATGAATGTAATATACTATTAGTAAATTTATTTGAGCAGATATGGGAATGGGACATATCTTGAGGCTTAGATTTCATCTAAGCGCACTTTCCTGTTATTTTTTCGGATTTTTGAGTTAGATAGTTTCCGAAAATGAGTCCTGTCTTACTTTAAGTATCTACATTTGCACTCCTTACTCACGCATTTTGCAATTCACGCCAAAACTAATGTCAGTTTTGGAAAGTACTAGCCGTAAAAAAAATTGTTAATCCCCCCTTTGCATGTATGGGGCGCCGTTTTGTTTTACACAAAACCTTAAAAATCATTAGAATAACTTCAGCAGTTGCTTTGCATTTAATTTCCCAAAATGGGCCTGAAGTTTACGCTTGACGCAAGAAGACCGCCTTAATGCTGTCCAAGTGATAACCCTACAGAATTGGGACAACACAAATATCCATTTCTAAACGGGATTCGAATCCGGGGCCACGAAATCGAGAGGCTGCCTCAACCAATTCAGTTGTGGCACCGCCACACGAATTAGTGAAAATGAATGTTTCGAACCGAATTGATGTCTGCGACTTTTTCTGAAACAACGAAATCGACCTATTTTTTAAATGGGACAGTATTTGGCGATGAGAAATGAGAAACGCACGACAACAACAGCTGAACTGACCCAAACAATTGCCAAGCCCAATTGCTGTGTGCTTCATGAGATTGCAAGGGAATCATCTACTATGAGCTGTTCCCGCCTAGTCGGTCACACTTAATTTTGACCACCATTGTCAACATTTGACCAGATTAAAAACAGACGATCGACCAGAAATGGTTGTGTTCCGTTATAGACAACGTCAAGTCACACACATTTTGAACGATGCACCACAAAAAATTAACTTTAAAATTAGCACATTTGATCTAATAAATCGATCAGAACGCTTTACTTCATCCAATATTTCACGGATTTGTATAAATAAAAATTTGCAATAAACGCAAAGAATCTTACGTTTGCAAATGTCATTCCCATTTCGTCCGCAAAACTATATCAAAAGAAAATAAATTAAAAAAAAGGAAGGAAAACAGGACATATATACATATAAAAAAGTGTGGTGGTTTTATTAAATGTACTAATTTTCTATACAAATAAAGGCAAAAAATCAGTGTGTAATCATATCAAAATAAAGTCGTTATTCATACACAATAATTGAATGACTTCTCTCATTAAATCAAATTACACGAGAAAGCCAAGAAAGTAAATAAATGTAAATTTCTAATTAGGATTTTCATAAATATGTAATGTCAATGAGTGTTAAAATCAAGTTTATCAGAATTATTATGTTAAAAGATATAAGTGTGATACTGGCGCGTGACATGACACGGCACGGTCTCTTGAAAGCACAACAAAACTAAACGATTACAATTATATGAATAGAGCGCTTATTGCGGATTATTAAGTGAAAAGAAAAAAAGGAAATCGATAAAATAAAAGATAGCATAAATACCACCAAGTTGTGTACAAAACATGGATGAGCATCATTCAGATTAAATAATTTCGTGAAATGTGAACATGTCTCCAGTAGAAATAAATAATTTAATTTCGTTTTGTTTTCATAACCACTATTGAGATTTTAGAGATTTGATTTACTTCAACTATACCGGTTTTATCGGTACGCAATGTATATGTACCGAGAGATCGGAAAATTTAGACAACTTCATCAATAGAGGCGTGAAAAAAGAACAAATTTATACCCCCCTTAATTCCTCAAATCTTTTACAAATTTTCTGTGCTTACAACATAGAAGTAAAAATTAGAAAAGGGTGGCGGCAGGGTACATTGCTTATTACTGATTATCTATCATTCTTATAATTTCTTGCTATTTCGTATTCCTTTTCGAATTGCCTTCGTGGACATTTCGGTTTTTCTTTTTCTTTTCATTAATTTTAATTACTTAATTTTGCCATAAATGTTAATGTATTTATGTATTTCTAAATATATATTTTAAATGTCTGTTTTGGAGGAAAAGTGCTTCTCTTTTTCATTATTGTAACAACATCCAATCGTCGTTTTTCTACCAAAGTCCAGAGGAGTAGCCACCTGGAGGAATGCGGTTCTTGTTAATGACCTGTTTGGCACCATTTAGAGAGGGTACTGCTGTATTCACTTCGGCACCTCCTGAACCATTGTAACCTTCGCCGGTGACTGGATTTCCATCTAAAATTTAAACGACACATATAAGAATATGGAAGCTGAATTCTTTTCTATAAATTCGAAATAACTAAAAGCGAAATAATCTACAACAAATCAAGCTAGCAACAAATAGTACTTAAGAGCAAATAAATAAACCTGTTTCCCCAGAGTCCAGTCAGAACATATGTCCTTGTTCACAATTTGATTTGGATCAAAATTCTAGGCGAATGTGAAATATAAAGTTTCTTTTAGGATTTTGAGATGAGGCATGATAGCATATTGAACACTCAGTGTCGAATGGATTTGTTTCAGAGATGAAAATTACTTCTTGCATCAGTAAGACGATTTTTCTTCCAAAGAAACGCGATCTGTAAATGCTATTTAAGAACAGAAAATGGATTTCCTTCATTCATACTCTTCAATTTGAAGATCATCGCGAAATTCGCTTTCAAATCCCAAATTTCTTATCTCCAATCCTGCACATCCCTTTACATCCCAAAATTTCTTCAATAACAATATCAAATATTGTTAGAATTTACAGGGAAAGGTTTTAAATTTTATTCTAAAAACTGCATTTATTAAAAAGGTATTTATCAACCCTCGACAAAGTATATTCCTCCCCATTAGATGATTGTTTTGGAAAACAATTCTTTGCATGTTTTCGTGCAAAAAACATAATTTTAACTTTGCCTATTCGAAACACATAAACGACCGTGTAAGTGAAAAAAAGCTCATAAAATTCGAACAAAAAAAGGTAAGAAACAACATCAAAAGAATATTTCGAGCTGGTACCTCTTCGTAAAACCCGAGTTCTCTTATACGATGGCATTTCAATGCCGACGCCAGTTACAGGGTTTCGTGACCCAGTTTGGCCCCTGGGCGAACGCAGGGAACTGCCACTGCTAGCGACCGATTTATTACTCTGATCGGTAGTATCTGTTGAAATAGCCGATACTGGAGACGTAACTGAAGATGTTGTCGTGCTTGAACTATCTCCATTCTTGTAAGACTTATCAATATCGCTCCCACCACCATC
The DNA here is from genome assembly GCF_905115235.1 of Hermetia illucens. Lineage (NCBI taxonomy): Eukaryota > Metazoa > Arthropoda > Insecta > Diptera > Stratiomyidae > Hermetia > Hermetia illucens. Next base: position 39,180,447 of record NC_051854.1, read on the forward strand.
ATTTCCGTTTATTTCACGATTGTTATTGGCCTGTTTCGGAGAAGTAATACTATCATTTGTAGTATCTGCTGCGTTGTTATTGCTGGCTGTAATTGATAATTTATCAGTGGCTTCAGAAACACCAGTCTCGTTTGAAGTAACTTTTCCTTGCTCTCCAACTTCAGATTGCGAGTTTTCATTAGCACTTGATTCATTATTATTGTCGATATTACTACTAGCATTTGTGTTATTATCACTGTCTGGGGAAGTTTGAGGATGGGCTTCTGGATTTTGTGAAGATTGAGTTTGATTCGATTCTCCAGAGGGATTCGCTTCAACCTCTGCAAAAATTTATACTGATTTGGTTATGAATAGGGTCTAATGTAAACCATAGAATTAAATTGCAACGTTCCATTCAAATGTTATTTGTGTGCTAGTGAGAGACTTCTTGGAATATCTTATGATCATGAATGACTTTCAATGAGTGGCGCAGATGAGAATGGAATTGCAAAGAAATATGGAATGCTCTGAAATATTTCCTTGCTGAAGTAATATTCTAACAAACCAACTGAAAGCTCAAAACCTAGTGACAGCTAACACCGACAGTAATAAAATTCATTTCTGTAGTACAGCAAATTTTCTATAAATATTTCAACATTTTACTCACTGATTCTCCGTCGAAATCCTAGTACAAAAGCAGCACAAAAATATAAATACAAGAATACAAACTCAAAGCAAAATACGTGCATTTCATAAGGAAATTGTAATATCAAACAAATGACCTCAGAAGTCTTATAATTAGAGATGGACAAATCCCTATTCAAATGTGTCTGCAACATTTAGCACCCCCTTTTTACAGATGCGAAATAGGCGTCGATCCAACTTCGAAATTAAAGGAGTCATCCCTGGATGGTCATTTACACCATTTCTACCTAACTCGTAAAGTTTATACATTTAGTTTACCAGACCATTCAACTTCAATATAACACTGCCATCCAAAGCCTTAGAATCCAAGAAATTTGCACAAAAGTGGCAACTTTGAGCTATTATAACGCTGTTAGCAATGGGGCGATTTCCACCAAACTTGTTAGTTTCATGTTCTATATTATTACAAAAGTTGGCGATTCTAAAATAAACTGTGTGTTCCGAAGCAGTTTTCAGCGACTACTATATTTTTTTCAGATAGTTGGTTTGGATAGGCTCCGAGAATAGACCATTGAAGAAACTGGCCCTTTTCGGGCCCCACACTCTCCCCCTTTGGAACTAATGTCAAAACTAATATCGGATTAGCAAAGTACAAATCGAGGCCTTTCATTTGATACCCCACACGACTATACTCGATGAAAAAAAAATTTACGGCGAAATAAATGAGTACACGAAAAAGAGGGGATCCTCTAATTAATCAGCAGGCACCAAAGGGAAAAAAACGCGGACAATCAATTCCGAAAACAAGCGCTAATATGTATGAACGTCAGCAAGCGTTACAAAGCCCAAGACGAACGAAGACAATGGATGGACTAAAGTTATCAACAAAAAACCGAGAGGAAAAGCAAAGGACCGAATTCGTCCAGAGGCGATTGTTATATCCAGTAAGAGCAATCTATCCTACGCGGAGATGCTCAAAAAGGTCAAAACTGACCCCGGCCTATAAGATCTGAGCGGAAATGTGAACAAAATCGGAAGAAACCACAAAGGGGATCTCATACTCGAACTGAAAAAATCCAGCGTGGGAAAACTGACAGCTTTTGTATGCAAGTTAAAAACTTACTTGGGGAGAATGCCGCTTATGCGTGACCAGAAACATCCTTCAATGAAGTGACATCGAAAGGAAAAATTTGTACTGCTTTGAAGGAGCAATTCAAGTTGGAAGAATTTGCTGAGGAATCTATCATGGATTTACGAAAGGCCTATGGCGGTACTCAAACGGCCACAATACGAGTACCAGCAAAGGTAGCACAGAAGTTGTTGGCGGCCGGAAAAGTTCGGATTGGATGGGTGTCAGTCGTTTAAGAGAACAAACTTCGCCTGCGAAGGCATGCATCAGCATCGATGATGCAGAAGGTGTGGAGTGAAATGCCATATTGCCAGGGGGTGCAATAGTGGCACCAAATACCTATTGTGCGAAGTAAAGGAAGGACAGGATAACCAGCAGATAACCCTCAATCATGGCTTTAGTGGGAGAAAATCCCACACTGGTGTGTCCAGGTCAATGTCTTTTGAAGGTTTCCACGTCCTCAAAATAAAAAAGGACAGACAGTAAACCGATTTTAATGAGGTTTTGTTTTACACAAATCAACTCATCGACAATCTTGAGAAGGCAAAAATCATCAACAGCGACTGTTACATACGTGTTATTGAAGCATTTGAAAAAATTCCGGAAAAGCGGCCTCATTTGGAGAAAAAGGAAGTGCTATTTCATCAAGACAATGCACCGTTGTGTCACAAACCGATGAAAACGATGACAAAGTGGCATGAATTGGAATTCGAATTGCTCCCGCATCAACCGTATTCTCGAGATCTCGGCCTCAGCGACTTTTTTCTCTTCTCAGAAATTTAGCGCCGATGAAGGAGTAATCGCCGAAACTGAAGTCTATTTTGAGGCTAACGACAAATCGTACTATAAAAATGATATCGAAAAATTGTATGATCGGTAGAGCCGTCGTATGGCCCTAGAAGGCAACTATATTGAATAATAAAATCAAAATTTTTTCCTATGTTAGCCTACGAAGTTTTCAGCCTACCTGGTAGTGGCGACATTTACCAACCACCTACGAGGGGGGAGGAGGCGTCTGTTGAAGATCAACTTCAATCAGGACGCCCCTCAACGTCAAGAACTGATGAAGACGTCGACAAAATCAATGCCCTCGTTCGTGAAGAACGTCGCCGAACCATTGATCAACTCTGTGAGATGTTGGGAATGTCATGGAGTTCAATTCAGAGAATTTTATCAGAAGATTTGCACATGAGAAGGCTTTCAGCCAGATTCCTCCCGCGCCTTCTCATAGACGAGCTGTTTTCCAAGGTGATAACTGGTAACGAATCGTGGTGCTATGGATACGACCCCGAAACAGTGGAAGCAGCTGGCTCTCCTCGTCCCAAAAAAGCTCGCCAAGTGAAGTCAAACATCAAGACAATGCTCATTTGTTTCCTCGATTGCACAGGTGTTGTGCACGCGGAGTTCGTTCCCCCGGGTCAAACTGTCAACCAGAAATTCTACTTAGAGGCTTTGAAAAGATTGGGGGAGAGTATCCGGAAGAAAATGGCAGATCTTTGGCGCACAAGCGACTGGTTCTTCCATCATGACAACGCGCCGGCCCACACCGCCCTTTCCGTGAAGCAATTTTTGAGCAAAAACGTCATGACACCGATTGTCCAGCCCCCATACTCATCGGATCTAGCCCCCTGTGACTTCTTTTTGTACCCCAGACTTAAAAAGAATATGAAAGGAAAGCGTTTTACCACTGTGGAGGTGAAACAAAAATCGCTGGAAGGCTTAAAGGACACTCCGATGAGTGACTTTAAAAAATGTTTTGAACAATGGAAGAATCGTTTGGAGAAGTGCGTTGCAGTCAAAGGCGAATACTTTGAAGGTGATCATAATTTGGTGTAAACATATTCAGAAATAAAGAAGCTATGACGAAATTTCCATTTTTGTTGGGTCCCCCCTCGTATAATGTGATCTTAACAACAGAATCAATTTGCCAGTCGGGAGACCTATAAAAATTTCTAACTTAGGAGCCCAAAAATCTATCCATAATGTCACGGTAGTTCAAACATTGAAGCATTTTGAAAATTCGTTATAATTCCCAGGAATAAATAAGATTTTTCGGAATAGGTAATCTATATTCTAGAAATATTTTCATATCCCTTAAGGACATTCTCTGGATTCAAGTCAAGCATTCTGAAATTCTAAAAAATAAAAACAACCATTATCTGTCCTAGGTACTTCTATAGCAATACTCGGTATAATTCTCTAAGTAAAAAATCGATTTATTAATATTTGTTTACCTGTTTTGGAAGTTCCGTTTTGTTGTACACCATTATTATTTTCGGCTTTACCATTGGTGTGACCATTTGTCGCTGCGTTATTACCATTATTAATTTTAGCCGGAGAGTCGCCTCCCAATGGAATATTGCTCTTCAAGTGATTTTTTGCAGGTGTAAATGGGCGGTCACTTTCCCCAAATAGACGATTGTATGAATCGCCATTTTTTCCACCACGACGCACACCATCACCTGAAATAAGATTGATGAGTTTAATAAAAATTTGATAAATGATAATAGGATGTTTATTGACGAACTTCATGCACTAGAATGCAACATAGATATTTCCAGATATGGGAATGAAGATGATTTTTACTAAGTGAAATTATTTACAATTGAATGCAATTATACACGTGACAATATACAAATATGATTTAGATACGCTTACTAAACTAGACCTCCTTTATAATTTGTAAGGTTATGTGAGAGACCTCCTCGCTAATCGCTCTACTCGCTCCTCGCTAATCGCTCTACTCGATCATTAAAAAGCTGGGCACGCAAATGGGAAAACTCAATAGTTTACCTTTGAGCGAACTGATATAACTAAGGATGCTAAGGAATTCCGTAAAAGGGAATTATACTTTTTCTGTATCTGTCAACAGGAATTACTACCTCAGTTGCACATGCATACATGAGCATTCTCGGAGCCTACATAAATTCTGTTTACGTATTTTTTTGAGAATTGCGGGGTCTAAGTCCTCATTTTTGGTCCACGAACCCCCCGTTTAGGGCTTAGCACACAAACTTTAAAAATATTAGGCGATGACGGCTTTATGGTTTCTTACCAAGGCAGGGGCAAATCGTCAGACACTGGCTCATCTCTGACCTGAGAGCAGCGTGACCGAAGCGGCTCGCAGATGTTAAATGCTCCTTTATATAATTCGCAGAACACAATATGACTACGAATTATATTGAGCACAAATCCGCCCATACTACTAAGAAACCGTAAAGCCGTCATGCTAAGCCCTAAACGAGGGGTCTGTGGACAAAAAAACGAGGGAGTAAGTTGCTTTCCATTTGCTCCGGTCCGGCATCAAGTTGCCTCCTCCGAAGAATTTTTGGCCCTACATGAGGATGGATGATTCCGTAGCCTACACAATGACGAAATCTATGAGCGATACCATGACCGTCCGGTTGTGGATAAAATCCAGCTCAATAGGTTACGGTGGGCAGGTCACTTAATCCGTATGGATGAGGATGATCCAACTCGGAAAGTCTATAAGGGCAATATCTATAGTAGGAAAATAACAGGCAGACCTTGCCTAAGATGGAGCGATGGCGTAGGTCAGGACGCCAGACAGCTTTTAGGGATATCGAATTGGTGGACCTCGGCGCAAAGCCGGGATGTCTGGAGTTCCTTATTAAGGCAGGCCTAGATCGGATACCGGGTGTTGCGCCGTTGATGATGATGATGATGACTTAATATCTGCAAGCCGCTTTGGTCACGCTGCTCCCAGAGCAGAAGTGAGGCAGCGTCCGACGATCTGTCTGCCCTAGTAAGAAACCGTAATGCCGTCATCGCCTAATCTGTTCGCATAACTAAAAGCTGCTTCGAATTTATAATTTTTAAATTTCTGTTATGGACTTTTCGACTACTTCGGCATTTGAAAAAATTCAGCTCAGCCAATGAAAGAAATATTAGCCAGCTAATTTTTCCATTTAAAAGTGCCGAAGATACAATTTTTACTTCACAAGCGTCTTATTTTTATTTTAAAGAAAAAGTAGCGCCTAAATTGCAGATTTTTTAAATTTAATAAACAATATCAGAAACAATTACAAACAACCCAACTTTATTGACGATGAAGAGATGAACTTATGTTTCCATAAAAAATCTGGTATAATATTTGCATGCAACAAATACATTGACTTGTCATAATGTCTTACAATGAATGAATTAAATTTTTGAAAATCGGCATGCAATTGTAAACATGATGACAAACATTATGTATTGAGAAATGATATTACAAAAGAGGTAGAAGTGCAAGTAGAACGAATTGTGCTATTAAAAAAAGTGAAAAAATTGTATATGACTGAGCGTTTACCAAATATTACGGTAGTAGCAAAAACGGAAAAAAAATGTTTAGGTATAAAGTCGACTTCCACAACACAAATTAAGGGTCTTCTCATTGCAATATTTATTTTTATATTTTTTTTTTTAGATGAGAAGTAGAAGATACAATAGTCCCTCACGAGTACTTACTGAAGGGCAACTTGGGCTTGATTAAATCGAAACACGAAATTTCCCATTGGGGAGAAAGAAAGGCGCCTTCGATAGTATGATCATCATCAGTAGCTAAAATGGGCCTGGACATCCAAACCGATGGGAAAGGACTCTAAGGCCGACTGAAAGAGCGATAACTAGGAAGTTCGTAGCTATGCAAACCGTTGTCGTTTCGATCTTTAATAATAGTGTTAATCGTAGGGGCGAGAAACCGATTGGATCTGAACCGACTGGTATCCTGCATTCAGTCATTATATAAACCCCTCTGCCACAGCCTAGCGCTGTAACCACTAAGCCATTCGTCCTTACAACGACGGGTTGAAGAGAAAAGCTGTCTAGCTTAGTTTCTTTATTCTAAACAATACCCGCATGTCCTAGCACCAAATAGGGAACGTTTCGTCCAAATGACCGAATTGAAACAGCATTCTATGGCTATTCTATGGTAACCATTTTTATATGTTACCCCTTTTTGTGCTGGAATCCCGGCTCAACACTCGCACGAGACACATCAAGAGAAGGAAGTAAAGCTGCGATATCGATGTGCCATCAACTCTTGACCAAAATCTAAACCGAAAGACTTATATTGTCAAACTGACCCAAGAGTCTGTTATACCCCATTTATAAACAAGTTGGAGAACCAGAAGCTTGACGGCTCAGATATAAAGGTTTTGTGCCCATCTTGTGTGACAAATTTCCTATGCATGTTTCTCCATTCATACATAGCTAAACATTCAAAATATTCCTTGATATATCCAACTCTGCCATTTATATAGGTTCACTTTATATGATGATGACATCATGTACGCTTTAGAGTGTAATCAGTTTACGCGAAATACAAAATTTTGACCTTCTATAACTTTGCTAATAATAGTTGGATTTCCCTCAAACTTTCCAAAATTTTGTATTATAGTATTACTTATGGTGGTTCCAAATTGTACTTCTACCAATCAGTAGATTTTATTGTAATTCTTTTCTACAGCAGTCACAGAAAGGAGATGATACAAATCTCCTGACAAAGTCGAAAATGAGCATCGAAGAATCGCTGGTAAGGGCTTGACAAGCCAACGAGAAAAATCGACCAAAAATAAACAACACAAACTCCACATGAATCAAATGGCCACCTGTTACCTTTGAAGTCTTGGTTCGTCAACGCATGTAGAGTATTTCATAGGGCATACATCTCCACCCAATTTCTTATTAATAGGTTGTCTTTAACGAGCAAATTGAGGGTAACAGACGGACAGTTGAGCAATAGCTTATCCAGTTAGTGCACTTCAAGCATGTTAGACTTACTGAGTGATATCATATGGGGCGGGCGTGTTATTACAAGGACAATCTGGCAGTCATTCTGGTGCAAGAGCGCGCATCACTATTGATTTGCCCAGATATCAGACTTTCTCACATATCAAAGCGCAATTTTATATGTGAACTTGGGTTCCTCTTTTACTAAGGTCTTGCAGTCCTGGTGGTAAGTCACCCGGTGATGCGACCACAAATATACTTTGACCGAGTCGGAAAACAATTTGGAACAACTGGTTGAAAGATAAATATAAGCTAGTAACGGAACGGAAGAATGCAGCATACCGGGCAATGCTGGACTCTCAAAGCAAGCAGGCATGCGCATAGTCCTATCATGAACTTTGTCGAGTCGAGAAATGACTTCACAGGCGGCAAAAGGAAGTTTGCGGCAACCAATAAGTCTCTGATTTCGAATATTATATTGGGGAGATGGGTTGGGTATTTTGATGAACTGCTCAACACTCCAAAATATCGACGAGTTGGAGATGCCGCCAAGTGAAGACCGCGGAAAAATCACCGTTTAAAAATCATAAGTCGCCAGGATCAGCCGGAATGACAGTCGGAACTGGTTAAATGTGGAGACGACCAATCACAATTGATGCTCAAGGTGTAAAACAGCGAATCAACGCCTGACGATTGACAACGAGGCATTATCTGCCCCATACAAAAAAAGGGAGATATCACACAGTGCAGCAATTATTAAGGTATGACGTTGTAGAGTACCATCTATGATATAAGATATTCTTCGTTACTTTTCTAGGCCGAATAGTCCCAAACGCCCAGAACATCATTAGTCTATGCCAAAGAATTTTCACTCCAGCAACAGATCAGATTTTCTCTCTGCGGGAAGCGATGGAAAAACTGTTGGAATATGCAACCTCCTTTAATCGATTTCAAGGTCGCCTATGAAAACATTGCCGGGTAAAACTGTACAAGGCCATGATAGAACTCGGAAACCCGACCAAATTGATAAGACTGACTAGGCTGACCCTGATCAATGTGCCGGGGCTAGATAAAAGCAGCAGGATCACTCTCCAGACCATTCAACATCAACAACGGTCTAGAACAAGAGGATGTCCTATCATGCATCCATTCTAACCTGGCCCTAGATAATAAGATTCGAATTGCTGATATAATTCTGGGAGGAACCATCCTCTTCAAATCCACACAACTATTGGCCTAGGTTGACGATATTGACATTATGGGGAGAACACATTCTACCTTCATCTAGATCGAGCAGGCGGCGATTGTCCCGAGATCATTGGTTGCACATTAATGAAGGCAAGACGAAGTACATGGTGGCAACGCCAACAATAAAAAAAAAAAGCAACAACATCAAGTCGCTTATACGATATAAAGATAGGAGACTACAATTTTGAGACCGATGATAATTTCTCCTATATAGGGCCGGAAATCCGATCACGGTTGTTGGCAACCAACAAAGCCTATTTCACCTTACAAAAACTGTTCCGCTCTAAACGCCTTACCATAGGGCCAACGTTCTTACTATACAAGCAATGATCTTGCTAGCCTTCATATATTCATGGGATTCCTCGAAAACTTGATTCTTAGCAAGAAAATTTGTGAACTCTTAGCCGCATTCAAGAGGAAAATCCTGAGAAGAATTTTTGGCCCCCACTATTTAGTAGCCTATGCAACGAAGAAATTTCTGAGCTGAGATCCGGCTCAATAGGTTGCGATAGGCAAGTCACTTAATCCGTAGGGGTGAGGGAGATCCAGCCCGGAAAATCTTAGAGAGAAGTCGTATAGGCAATATCTATGGTAGAAAAAGAACGTAGCAGACCCTGTCTCAGATGGAGCGATGGCACAGACCAGGACGTCAGACAGCTTTTAGGGATACTGATTTGCTGGAGCTCGGTGCAAAATTGGGATATCTGGAGTTTCTTACTAAGACAGGCCTAGACTGGATACCATTTTTGCGCCGTTGATAATGATGATGAGAAAGGATCACAGGTTTTGCCAAAGTAAGATAGGTGCGCAAATTAAGCAACATAGCATCAACTATAGTAAATGGGCACTAATAGCAACATATATGTAGCGTAGTCTACAAAACAATGGATAATATGGAATTCGATAGAAATTTCAAATGTTCAGGATTTAAGTATGAAAATAGTTTAAAAGGGGATTGCTACTCCGGTTCAGCGAAACGAACATGTATGCCATTCTGCAGTTTATCACTTTATTCTGCTAAGTAGATCAAAATAAACAAAGAATAACAGCTAGAAACACGAATTAAGATGCTCAATTCCCATTCAGTCATATACAAAATTTTCGTTACATGTACATTTTATTAACAAAAAAATAAAAATTTATTTTCCAATTAAAATGTTTTAATTTTCTAAAAACATTTTTATGAACATGTAAAATTTTCTCAATATCTTCTATCAATTTTGTGAAAATTCTTTTTATACCAATGAAATAATATCTGTGCATTCCTTGTCGCACTGGAAAGAAAATAATTTAAGAAAAAAAATATTCTTATTAAATTTTCTGTTTCACTCGCATAATGCCATTATGTTCGAAATATGGAAAAAAAAAAAAATAAATACTCTTACAAGACAAAACATACTTTATTGGAGAGGGGAGGGGCAAAAGGAAAAGTTTATTTTTCATGAAACTAAAAGCACAATATAAACTCGTCTTTGAGAGCAGGGAAAAAGTCCAAATAAAAGTGATAATATATGTAGGCACTTACCATTGTTCTTTACTGGAGCATCTTGAGTGCTACCAAAAATATTTGATGCCATGTGATTACGTACTGTGCGGGGAGTTCCTGCATTCTCTGCTCCAAAGATGTCACTTGATCCACCGCCTGGTGGTCTCAAGACCCTAAAAAGATAAAAGAAACCCATTTAGTTTATTTTATTTATTAAAGTTGTCGAAATTGTTGTTGTTGACAGGCTCATATAAATTTAAATTAATTGATGGTCTTAAGTATATTTGTTCAAGATATGGTATACCGAATTTTTACTTTGGATATTACGTATCGTTACGTTTTTAAGATTTTGTGTAAAATAAAACCTCATTAAAATCGGTTTACTGTATGTGTGTTGCATTTTCTCGAAGTTGGTTATAGCAACTCACACCAACTTTAGTGGAAAAGTGGGAACTGTGAACGCTCACGTATACAGTGAGTTACATCCTTTTACGTCGAATTTAAGGGGGGTCCCCATACATGGAAAAGGAGATGTACATTGTTTTCACCAAATATAGTTATGTGGGATATCAAGTGAAAGGTCTTGATTAGTACTTTCCGAAGCCGATCTTAGTTTTGACACTTGTTGGAAAGGTTGGGAGTGTGAAGGGTCGAAAGTGGTTAACTCTTTAGCGGACCCATTTTCAGAAACTACTCAACCGAAAAATTTGAAAAAAATGCGAGGCTGCCACTATATGGTGCCACTTCTATAGGACTCCTTAATCAAGTGATTTAGACAATGTAGATGGTCATACAAAATTATGCACCAAGCATGCACGAGGAAGACAATTCTACCATCATTCATCAAAATCACCAAACGTTACTCGAAGTTGCAGGCCGAAGAGGAATGGATCAAAAAAAGTGACGACGAACTCGAAAAAGAATTTTCGACGAAAGAATTACACTAGCTACCCAAGAGAATACCTATGAAAATGATGATGATGTTGAAGGAGAGGAAAAGGTCGACCCCACCAAACCGAGGGCCGCAATAGAAGTGTCATTGAAATATATTGAACAATCTGGGTCATTTTCAATAGACGCTTTGGTTATAAAAAAATAGAGAGATGTAGCATTTAAAAATTCACTTAAGGTCAAGAATCAGAAGAAAGTTAGTGATTTCTTTTTAAAAAGGTTGATAAAATATTTAAATATACAATTAAATATGTACTTTTTCAACTGTATACTTCGTCTATTCAATTAATATACATTGTTGTATATATCTTTAATATACAGATAAAAATACTTAATTTTTCTAACGAAAATGCCGGCACATTGGATCAACCGGCCATTTAGTCAACCGGCTAGGCTCTGGTCCCGACGTGGTTGATTAAGAGCGAGTCTACTGTAGTGCGATTTCCACCAAACTTTGTGGTATGATGCTCTATAGTATTAATTGCTGCAAAACTTGATGATTCTAAGGTAAACTTGAGGGGTCAATCATTTTCTAAAAAATATACTTATAATGAATATGGTTATACATTACTATCAAGTTTATTTAAACAGGTATCGATATGGAGAGTATATCCATGCACATGGACCACCATATTGGTGGATATCAAAGGTTTTGTTTGCTTCTTCTGTGAGTATATTTGAGTGTAGAACTATCCCATTTGTTCGTAGCCAGTTATGTATATGCGTTTAGCATGCCTGACTACCCACTTCAGTGTGATATCGATATTTAGTTGCAGTAAATTTACATGGTAAAGTCAAATTTGAGCTACTGTAACTTTGTTACTTATAGTATGATTTTGATCAAACTTGGGGATAATATGCTTCATATTATATTTTATACTGCTGCCAATTTTTATAACTCTGGGATAAACTTAAGGGGGTATTACTCAATGTTCCCAAAAATTTGGTAATATACTATTATTAATTTAAATTGAACAGATGTCGATATGGAGAGAATTTTTCCAGATTTTTCGGTTGGATAGTTCATTATCACTTTCCACACCTCCCACTCCCCGCCTTTTTAACAAATCTCAAAACTAAGACAGATTCTGGGCGTTCACAGTTCCCACCTTCTCACCAAATTTGGTGTCAATCGGTTTAGTCGTTTCTGAAAAAAGTGCCTGTGACAGACAGGCAGACAGACATTGAACCGATTTTAATAAGGATTTCTTTTGTAAACAAAACCTTAAAAAATAATAAATTTGGTCATCGTAAAGTTAGGGAAGAGCTAATCAGAAAAATGAAAATAAAATTAATAACACTTTTTCCCAGCTTAGGCAACCTGCACTGAAAATATGTTTTTCAATAGATGAAAGAAATGTTATCAAAATCTTTGGATAATTTTCTTTTTAATTTAAAATCTGATAAAAGATAATACACTTTACACCAAACTTTAGGATAAGTGAAAGCTACCTATCAAATTAAATCAAAATTGGTTAAACTATAAAAAAATTCAATAGGAAACAGTGAAATAAAATATTTATCAATGAAATAGAAGACGTCACGCTGCGTTTATGCTTTTCTAAATGATAAAATTAATTATGTGTATTCAGAGTGGGGTTCGCCTTTAACTATTGTGATTTCAATTTAATTCAAATGCTTCTAATTAACCGAATGAAAGACTGCACAAATTGTTTATTAGGGTCACAGATGAGCAGCCTATTCAACTAGGCTGTTACTGGAGAGAAAATGAAAGTGATGGTAATTGGAAAAAATTTTTTTTTGTAAAATCTTTAGTGTTATTATATCTTTTTCGGGCATAGATGAAAAAAAGATATCAGCGATTTTGCATGATTACGGCACACCGTTGATTTCTCCTAATCTGCCTGTAGTAATCGACTCAATCTGGTTGCGTTCGGCAAAGAATAATCAATTAATCTTTATTGAGTTATGTGATAACAGCGAAGTGAAAAAACTTTGCAGTTATTTTGAACGTTATTCGGAATTCTTACTTTCCTGTGAGGTATATTGCTCAGGTGTCGGTAATGGTTTAAAATCGCGCATAAATTTGCGTATCACTTTTCACAAGAACTGGGAATTGACCGGTGTCCGTTTGATTTATATTAGGAAGCTAAATTTTGCATACTAAATTTGAACACTTGCCTTTCAAAATTTTTCCACCATTTTGTTGTTTATAACTAGCTTATTTTCCTGAGTGATTCGTGTGGTAATCCGGTGATTAGTATAAACGGATAGAAAACCGAATTGAGTAATATAAGCCACCAAATGATGGTGATGAAGTGTGGAAACCGGAATATTATGACGACCCTGCTATTATTCTGTGTAATGTTAAGATGCCCATTTTAATAGTATGTATATTATGTCCAACAAAGGTCTTAAGCAGTTTAAAAGTTTTGCGAGCAGGCGTCGCTTTGTACCTGCCTTCCTCTCCCTCCTTCCCCAGAATCTCCGTTTGTAGTCATTTGAATCCAAAAATTTAAAGCCTAGGAAAAGCTTTGCACAATAAAAACCAACAGAGTAGGCGGACACCGACCTATTCTCTTTGAAAAGCTTGTAGAAATCTGAAAGACAATATTCACCACCCTTATATCTAGGAAATGATAACTGGGTTCAAAGCGATGCTGAAAAAGGTGCTGCACTGGCGACTCATTTCGAAAGAGTTTTTACACACAACCCAATCAAAAACAAAATTCAACTTTCGCGATGTTCACCTTCATCTGTCAAAACGAACCTCCGCCCCGATAAAATTGAAGGCAAAAACGGTCAAAGAGCTCCCTCTCCATGCTATCATGAATTCGATTGAGATCTTCAACGCGGTGACACGTATTGGTCACTTCTCGAACATGTGGAGAAATTCTATTATAATTACGGTCGCAAAACCGGGAAAAGATCCGACGCAAGCACAGTATCATACCGCTTGATAAGCCCGCTTCCTATCTTATAAAAAGTATTTGAAAAACTGCTGGCATCGAAGATTCTGTTGTTCCTGGTAAGTTGAAATATAATCCCCGATCATCAATTCGGATTCCGAGAAAAACATGGCATAACAGAATAGGTTCATAAGACAAGCTTTCAGCCGAAAAAATATTGTTCAACCGCAGTTTTTTGACAGAGTGTGGCATAAAGGGCTATTGTACATGATTAGAAAAATTCTACCGGCAAATATGTATGATACCTTGAAGTCCTGTATAAAAGGTCGATCGTTCCGATTAAGATACAAAAGCTTCATATCCAAAGATCATCCCCCAAGGAAGTGTACTAGGGCCTTCCATGCTCCGCCACAATTATATCTGATATATTTGCCCGATCTGCCAGTTGACGATAGTCTGATTATATGTACATTTGCGGACGACACGGGGATCCTTAGCTTTCATAAAAACCCTGAGGATACTTCTAAATCCCTGCAATTTTATTTGGAAAAATAGCGGCTAATGACATGGAGGATTCGCGCGAACGAGAGCAAAAGTTTTCACGTTACGTTTACTCTGAATCGGAATACATGCCCGCCCATTTCGTTAAATGGAATCAACATTCCACAAACTGACAATATCAGATACATCTTGGCTTGCATCTCCATCGACGTCTTACTAGGAGAAGACATCGAAGCTAGACAAACGCAAATGCGTCTAAAAGTAAAAAGCATCTACTGGTTACTCAACCGAAATTCTAGTTATCAATAAGAAGTTACTTTTGTACAAGTGTTTAATTAAACTTATCTGGACCTACGAAATTCTATGGTGGGATGCAAAAAAAATGTCAAATATCAAACTACTCTAACAAACCCTTCCGAAGATCCTTCGAATAATAACAAATGCACCTTAGTTCATCAAGAATAGTAGCTTACATCGAGATCTAAAAACTCTTCTCGTAGATGACGAAATACTTAATCAAACTAATAAATATCGACAAAAACTGAAAGACCACCATTTGCAGAACATTTCCAAAACGCATGCTCCCAACCAACCAACCACCAACCAACCATGAACGTCAGATTGTGGATAAAATCCGGCTCAATAGGTTACGGTGGGCGGGTCAATTAATCCGTATGGATGAGGATGATCCAGCCCCGAAAAGTCTACAAGGGCAATATCTATGGTAGAAAAAGAAAACGAGGCAGACCCTGCCTGAGATGGAACGACGGCGTAGGTCAGGACGCGAGACAGCTTTTAGGGATATTGAATTGGTGGACCTCAGCGCAAAACCGGGGTGTCCAGAATTCCTTTCTAGGGCAGGCCTAGGTTGGATACCGGTTGTTGCGCCGTTGATGATGAATGTCTGAATTTGAAATGGAAAGTTCCGAAGCTGACTTGCAAAAGTCTGAAGTCAGTTTAGACAATTCTGAATTTGATTGAAAAATTCGGAATTTGATTTGGAAAATTCTGCATCAGACTTGCAAAACCTATATATCCTTCAATACAAGAATCAATGGATTAAGTTAGATGTCATACGACTTTCGATACAATGTAGCCATATGCAATCCTACCACAATTGACCAACCAGGTACATTCCAAGAACATTACTACCATCACGATCAAACAAACCAAAGAAGTCCCAAAAAACCATTGTACAATAATTTTAAGAAAACACACAGCCCATAAGTGATCTAAAAGGCCTTTCGAAATCTACATCTGAAGTCACAAGAAATAACGGATCCTTCCGTAAATAATGCGGCTAATGCAATTAAAGAAATTCTGTTAAAACCCATTCAAGTAGTTTGAAGCAACCATTTATTTCTCGTATGCCTCACGGAGTTTCCTCCATTGCATGCCATAATGAATCATAAATTACTCAAAAATCTTTCTGAAAAGGCTATTCATCAATCAAAATCGAAACATTTTTCTCAGATGCCAGCAACGGCAGTAGCTAGCAACAATAATAATTACAAAAGCGTAACATGAAATATGAATACAATCTAACACGACCATGTGTTCTCAGCGACGTTGAGAAAACAAGGAGGCTGGAGCCATGTTTATCTTGTGTTTGTAAGGCACTTGTGCTCTTGTTGTACTCGGCATGATTTCGATACTGCACTTTGGCATTCGACTTGATACCATGCAATGATTATTATTGTTAGACCTTGTCTTGTCTAAATTTATGTATGTAAATTTGTTTTTAGTTTGGATGCCGTGGAAGCCAGTGGAAACGCATGAACAGTACAGGAACACTTCATTACAATATCCAAACAAAACTGGGAAAACGCTGTGGAATCTCTCCGTTGTTTGGACTTTTGAAATCTAATTATGTATATCCAGAGTTTGATCAATTGTTGTTATTCTTAACTGAAAACACTTCGCCATACTTTCGTATAGTTTGAAAGTGAAGGTGCAGATATGTGCATTTCCGCTGCACTGCGGGAAAGATACTGAGATCACCAAACTCTTGTTTACAGCCATCAATTTACTACTTAAATCCGCTGGTCTCCAAACCAGTTCACATGTCCAAATTAAAGCATAGATAGCTATACTCATGTTGGGCGAGCAGAATATGTAGAGTCTTTTCAACTTATAAGGATGTATTTTTGGCGGCCTGGTCTGGTTATGCTTCAGGTTAAAGTTGCATAATTCGGCAAGTCCTCTCACGCCGCTGGAAACCGTTTTCGGGCGGAGAAGGTGCTAATAGGGCCCCAAGCCAAGGTGGAACAGCATACGTCGAGGGCTGCGTGGCCAATGGGGAGCTTGGTCTTTAGTAGGCGAACTCTGAATACCTTGGGCACCTTCAGTTTCAAATAAGACCCTTACCCTGATAGCCGGGCCAGCCAGGGTGGACATTCTTCCCGGACTACTCGTGGGACCAAGACATGGACTCAATTATCAAAAAACAAAAAAAGACGATAGAAGAAGAGGGGGTGATGCCAGGCGCATCATCGGAGGACGAGCCGCTGGCCTCCAGCCAGGAGACAGTAGCCGTCGAGAGCAGTACACTCGGTGCCAGCCGTAGCACCGTTGTGCTGAAACCAACGCCTGGCTGATGAGCAGAAGGCGAAGCCCATCGCTCTAAAACGCAATCGATCTCAAGACGAGATCGAGCAAGAAAGGAAGCGGAGCAGAGTGGGCAAGAGCGCAGACGCTAAGTAACATCCGAAGGAAATTGTACAGCAACCGTCAACCGATGGGCCACGTACTACGAAGTCCTTCAGCGACGTGGCCAGGAGCCACTTACGTGTGGCGCTGGCTGATGGCAATTCTGCTAGCGGCAAACTAGCGCTGGAGGTGTGGACCAGTGTTGAGGCCAGGCTGTCGGGCATGGTCTATAAGCATCTCCTGGACACCGGAGGCAAACACCCGGGACTCATCCCCACTTTGATTCATCTCAGGTGGTCCGTGGGTTTCACGTAATAGCTTGCATGGACCAGTTCTTTAAGGAATTTCTCGGTTCGTATGTCGCTAAGATCAGCGACGCCTGGGAGGGCGTTAAGCTCAAGATCGTCCCTTACGACGAAATTCCCAGGAGACCGGTCGTTTGCATCTGGTTGCCGAAGATCCGCATGGATAAGGACAAGCTCGTCCAATTACTGCGCCTTCACAACCCCGGGATTCCCATGGACGACTGGATGGTTATCAAGGAGGAGGAACCTCAGACAAACAGCCAGCCTGTACTACTTCGTATAAATGAGGAGTGCCTGGAGGCACTGAAAAAGCCCGACTATAAAGGGTGGCTCGGAGTCAGGAATGCAAAGGTAAAAGTGTTCCGCTCTGCAAAACCGGACGACGATCTAGACCCAATCGACGCCGCCAACGAGCTGTTGGAGGAGATGACGATCGACGGGGACTGACAAAACCCCACGCAAGCAGATCATGCTTAGGGTAACGCAGATAAATCTGCAGCACTCGAAGTGCGCGTCAGCTAATCTGCTTGTCTTCCTCTTAGAGGAAGACATCGACATCGCATTATTACAGGAGCCCTGGGTCGGAAGCGACCGAACCATCAAGGGGCTGATCAGGATAGACCTAGAGCATGTATTCTTGCGAGGAAGAGTGCACGCTTTCCTGTGCCAGGACCTGAGTTCCAGTGACCTAGTCGTGGTCAAGCTGGAGCAGGCGGGGGCAGGGAACGTGTATATTTCCTCGGCTTACATGGCTCATGGCCGATCAGCTCCCCCAGAAGAACTACAACATCTGACGAACACCATAGCAACAAAGAAAGCCAACCTGCTGATAGGCTGCGACGCTAATGCAAGGCATACGCTTTGGGGCAGCTCCGAAATCAACGAAAGAGGTGAGCCATTTTTTGATTTTATTATTACTTCAAATCTATCGGTGTGTAACAGGGGCAGTACACCAACCTTCCATTTTTCCTGCTCGGAGAACTGTGACGGTTGGGAGGAGGTGCTTGATATCACCCTAATAACCGACAATGGGATTCTTAGGATGGAGGACTGGAGAGTGCCTGACCAGAGATCCTTCTCTGACCGCAGTTGGATACTCTTCAGTCTAGATTTCACCGCAGAGGTCTCCAAGCCCTTTAGAGACCTCAGGAGGATCGACTGGAGAAATTTTGGTCAGGTAATTAAAAACAAATGAAGAAGTACAAGTCGGCCATCAGGACCGCCAAGAGGCGGTCTTGGCTGGACTATTGTCAGAACATCGAAAGCACAAGTGAATCCGCGAGGCTCAGTAAGATTCTGTCCAAGGAACATAAGAGCCCATCTTTACTTAAAAAGTCGGAAGGCTCCTGGACGGAATCTTCTAGCGAAACCTTGGAGCTGCTGGTTCAAACGCACTTTCCCTCCAGCGAGGAAGACGGTGAGTCAGAACCTTGCTTGGAGGGTTTGCGGCAACCCCAGCTGTGCGAGACTATCAAATCGGTAATTACCGAGGATAGGATCGGCTGGGCTATAAACAGCTTCTCCGCATGCAAGCCTCCAGGCCCAGATGGCATAATTCCAGTCATGCTACAGAAGCAGCAGGAAAGGGTTGTGCCGTGGCTGGTTGAGATTTACCCAGCAGCATTGGACAGCAGCGGGGTGAAGGTGGTGGTGTGCCGATGACTTGGTGATATTAGTATCAGGGTTGTTTCTGTCCATTATGAGCGACAATCGTGGAAGGAGAGTTGCGAAAGGTGTGCCTGTTAGCCGCAAAATGCGGACTCAGCATAAACCCAACCAAAACGCAACTGATACTATTCACCACCAAGCCAAGGATACCTGTATTCCATCTACCACGGCTGAATGAACAAACATTGGTCTCTTTCCTCTAATGTAAAGTATCTGGGTGTAATCCTGGATCCTAAGCTAAATTGGAGGTTGAATATAGAACTGAGGGTTAAGAAGGCCTGTATAGCCTTCTATGCCTGCAAGAGAACCTTTGCAAAAAAATAGGGTCTCCGGCCGAGGATGGCCAGCTTTGAAGAAAAAATACAATAGAACGAAGTTTAATAGGATTCAAAGACTCGTGTGCGGATGCTACTTGGGCTCTGCAGTCCTGCCCGGCAGATGTTGCCACAGCAACATCCTAGATGAAATACCTCAGGAAATCTGGGCATCTCCCACGGACTATGTCACACGCCAGCTGAACTTCACGAGAAACTTTGCTGTGGACTTTTCAATCAGGGCAAAGTGGAAGACCGGCGGCGTGTTGCAAGACTATGATACAGTATTCTTTACGGACGGATCAAAGATGGTCTATGGAGTCGGCGCGGAGGTTTTCTCGAATACACACGGTGTATCCAAGTCGTATGGTCTCCCAGGTTGCGCCAGTATATTCCAGGCGGAAGTTCTGGCGATAGTGGAAGTCTGTCGATGGCTGGAGCGTGATTCGAGCTCCAAGCGTAACATAGCCATTCTGACCGACAGCCAAGCGGCCACCAAGGCCTTGTACTCAATGACGACATCTTCCCGGCTGATGGAGCAGTGCAGAGACGCACTTAACCGTCTGGGCGGCACGCTCAAGGTCACTCTCCGCTGAGTTCCCGGGCATAGGAACGTAGAAGGGAATGAGCGGGCTGATGAATTGGCCAGGCAAGGGTCTGCTCTTGGCAGTCCCTCGGCGAATACAAACGGTGTTCCGCTGGCGGCTGTCAGGGGCCGAGTCTACTCGCACTATCTAGCAGCCGCGGACCTGAAATGGCGAAGGCTTACATTCAAGATTACGGCGGTCTGCATGGGGCACTGGCCCATAGGGGACCATGCCACTAGGCTCGGCATACCCTGCAACTCACATTGCCGAAGCTGCGGAGAAGGAAGGGAAACCTTCATGCACTTTCGTTACGATTGCCCAGCTCTGGGTAAATCATTTTTTGGGGACCTCAGAGAGATTTTTAGCTGCAGGGTGGGAGAGCTGCTTTCCTTCGTGAATGCTATGGGCTGGCTCTGAAGATCCGAGCCGGTTGGACTCTGCCTCCCTGCTCACATAACAACAGTCACGGTCTTAGGAGTTTGTGGCATCAAAACGACCCACTAAAGCGCTAATTGGGCTCCTCGGAGTGGACACGGACACCTACCTATCTATAAGGATGTATTTTTGGCAATGTTGAAACATCTTTCTATCCACTTGCATGAAGCATAACTCAGCATTCGCTCTCTAATTTCAACAGTATCTTATTCTAGCTAATTACTTATTAATTTGGTTTTGATTGCGGTAGAATAGTATCTGCTAATTTGCTTTCAGCACAAAAGAACAACGGTTTTGTGTTACAGCATTATGCTAATTAACACCTCTGCTACTCTGTGGTTCTGGTCCCGCCGTCTCCGCTTTGGCGCTTTTTATACTTTTATAGCAAAAGATTGAGTTTATAAACCCAGCACTCAGTTGGGTAAAGCACATGCAAGCATGCACACATTGCCTATTTTGCACTCGGGGGAAATGAAGATTTTACCGCTCAACATAGATAAATCGACTCTACAGTACAGTGTACGTTTATTATTTCTTAGGTTTCCTTAATTGTTATGTTCAAGATGCTGTGACGAGATTGTATGGTCTAGATAATAATAATGATTGTATCTTTCTTACTCAAATGATGCTACAAGCAAAAAGGAAACGCATTCACGAACGTACCTTATCTCACCGTAACTGAGGAGAAAATCCATGGAAATATCGCAAAACATTATTTTTTTTTGTGTGTTTTCATCTTTGCACACTTACTCAGTTGTCATAAATTATGCGCTTTGTAAATAGATTTCCTACATAAAAAATATCAGACAACAATAACGGAATGTACCCGACGTTTCAATATTAATTAGTGTAGCTGAAAAATTTAAGATAATTGAAAAATCCTCATTTACCGACTGACTTATCGTGGTGCATTCGTGTATGCAAGATGTTGAGAAAAGAAATGAATGCAATGAATGAAATTCATTGCATTCGTGGAAACAGAGAATTAACCTAGAATTTAAAATTCATTCATCATTTATTTTTTGGATCATATTCATTAATTAGGGTCTTCTTTACAAGAAACATCAACCATACATTTAATTATACTTTAAATGCATTGTCATTACCCTAGATACTTTTAAGGGTTTTGTTTGTAAAACAAGATCTTATTAAAATCGGATCAATGTCTGTCTGTCACACGCACTTTTCTCAGAAATGGTTATACCGATTGACACGAAATTTGGTGAGAGGGTGGCAATTGTGAATAACCACACATGCAGTCAGTTATATCTTTCTACATTGAGTTTAAGGGGGTATAATTTTATTCCACCAAATAAAGTCATGTTGGGTATCAAATGAAAGATCTCGATTAGTACTTTATGAAGTCAGTCTTAGTTTTGACATTTGTTCGAAAGGTGGGGGCGCTGGGTCGAAAGATTTTTTTAACGGACCCCTTTTCAGAAAATACAGTGAGCGCAATTTCTATAGGTGCTATGGCATTTTCAATAATTTTCAAGGAAGGCACAAAGAACGCTTGCTGTATCATGACCACTTGCATTAATATCTGTTCTCGGGTTTGCTGGGAAGGCGTTTTGACATTTGCAATGTGATCAGCTGATTAGTTGTGCTAATTTCTATGTTTTTATGGTGAAAATCCGTTTTCAACTGCGCAATTTCTATAAGTGCACACGAAAAAAAATTTATAGTGTGTTGTTTAGAGGGGGCTTTTCGTACAAAAAACGGTGTGTTATTAGTAATAGTATTGTTTAATGTTATATAGGTTAAAATCCATAGTCTTATATTATTGTTTTATATAGCAACAACAGTATGCCACGTGGAAAAGTATTAACTGAAACAGAACGAGTAAAAGCAGCCACTATGAAGAATCTGGGATGCAGTATGCGAGCTATAGCAAAGGAAATCGGCAGATCATTAAATGTTATCCGAAATTTTTTCAAATTAGGGGAAAAATACGCCGCCCGAAAGCACCCGAAAGGAAACAAAAAAGTTGGAAACAGGCTCATCACACAAATTAAGGATGAAGCGACGAAAAATAAATTAAGTCCGGCTGAAATTGTTTCCAAACTGAATCTTCCCATCAAAAAGAGGCGTGTTCAGCAAATTTTGCAGGCCGATATCAATTTAAAATACAAGAAACCCGCGAAAGCTCCGCACCTAACACCCCGCCATAAAACCGCCCGGTTAGATTTTGCACGGAAACATATGAAATGGGAAGATGAATGGAAAACAGTTATCTTTTCTGATGAAAAGAAATTCAATTTAGATGGCCCCGATGGGTTTAGTTGTTACTGGCACGACCTACGAAAAGATAACCCTCCGCGTATGAGCAGAAACTTTGGTGGTGGAAGTTTAATGATTTGGGGTGCTTTCTCCTATCATGGAAAACTTCGTCTTGGGATAGTACCCACGAAAATGAACTCAGACATTTACACCGATTTGTTAGAGGTTATTCTTGTCCCATATTTAGACGAGAAAAATAACATAGATTTTATTTTCCAACAAGATAACGCCGCCGTCCATGCTTCCCGATTCAGAAAATCTTACCTAGATTCTAAAAACATAAAAATAATGGAGTGGCCCTCCCGTAGTCCCGACATAAACCCAATCGAAAACCTTTGGGGAATACTATCCAGAAGGGTTTATGCAAATGGGCGGCAGTTTAGCTCAGTCGCTGAATTAAAAAAGAAAATATTAGAGTGCTGGGGGGAAATCGATGATAATGTACTAAAAACCCTTATTAATTCAATGCCAAACAGAATATTTCAAATAATAAGAAATAATGGTGCAAAAACAAAATACTAAAGTTTGATTGATGTCTTTTATTCGATTGGTAAAAGTGTTACAATGAAAGTGCACCTATGGAAATTGCGCACTGAAATGCTATTTTTTGTTAATTTTTTTAAGAATACTATTTATTTCGTTATTTTTTGTTTGTATTATAATTTAAAATAAATGTGTCCACTTTACTTTGTTTTAACATGAATTTCATCTCAAAATTGAAAAAAATTGGGTGTGCCTATAGAAATTGCGCTCACTGTATCTCTAGGAAATACTCTGATGAACGCAATGATCAGGAATTGGAGGGTGTCAGATGAACCCTCTATGTCTGATCACAAGATAATGAGATGCAACATGAGGGTAACTCCGAAATAAAAAGAATAATAAGGAATCCCGGGAGAACGGATTAAGAATCCTATGTAACGCACTTGAGCAATAACATTGCCCACCTTCAAGGGACATTAGGAGCGAACTGGAACTAGAAACAGTGGTGGAAAACCTCAACACAGTCGTCATTGACGCATATGAGGACAGCTGTCCGGCTGGCAGTTATATCATCAAGAGATGTACCGTGGTGGAACAGGAACCTGGCCAGAATGAGTACAGGGTGACGAAAACTCTTCAACCAGGCAAAACAAACCGGGGACTGGCAGAGGTACAAAAAGCACTGACTGCGTCTAGGAACGCGATCAGAGAAGCAAAACGGAACAGGGAATTCTGTGGAGGGATCGAAAAAATCACAGGACGAACCAGGCTTTACAAGGAGTAGCCAAAGACGGGGAAATATCGTCTGTCTGTTTAAAGAAGGAAGATGGGCTGATTCTTAGAACTTGACTCCCTGGGTGGTACCCCACGGTGGCAGGCGACAACATTCTGCTTGACACCCCAACAACGAATAAAAGTTCCGACTAGGTGAACTCTAAACTGGTATGGGAATGCCTTGAGAGACTGAATATACTCGGCTTGTCCAAAAAGGTCTGGAAACTTTGAGTTCCAGGCCATGCTGGGTGGGAAGGCAATGAGGCAGCGGACGAACTAGCCAAGAAGGGAGCAGGGACGCCTTTACAATGGCCAGAACCCTTCTGTGGAATCGGGAACGGTTCCATGGCTATGACACTAAGAAATGAAGAGGAACGGTTGAGGCAACTGTACTGGGCGGGCTACCAGGAATGGAGCAGTTTAGGGTGCTTATTGGGGGATACGAACCCATGCGCCCAAAGATTTGCTTAAACCGCACCAAAAAGAACCTCCGAATCATAGTGGGAATTCTCACTGGTCACTGCCGGCTAAACTATCACCTAGGGAAGCTAGGGATATAAGGACACTGCCTGCAGGTTTTGTGAGGAGTGTGACGAAACCTCTATACACGTCCTGTCCGGCACTTGTGCAAAGTAGGTTGAGGCATCTGGGAGAACCCTTAATACCAGATGCAAAGTTGAAAGATTTGGAACCAGGGAATATACTAAATATACTACCTATGTATGCATGTCATTTGTTTATTTAGTGCCGAATTTAATGCCGGATTCAGATGCTTGCCAAACCTCAACAAGCCATGTCAAATTCAAACGTGTGGATCGAGTGTTTGGTTGGACTTGTTAGTTGAGTCACTTAAGCTTTCAACTTACGGATTTTTTCGGTCAAGACGGATTGACATGAAACTTAGGATAGGAGTAGAGGCTGGCATAATAAACAAAAGTTATATAGCGCCGATAGCAGATTGACATTTGGCACTTGTAACTGGACATTTTGTTTTAGCTGATTTCAGGGTCTTTTTACAAAACTATCAGTCAAGTCTAAGATGTTTTTTTAAAATAAATTCCAAGTTCAATGCTCATAAAGCCCAGTTCGGTGGTATACAAGTTGACGTGTAATGAGAGGTGATTTTGTTTTAGCGCGTTAAGTTCCATGCAAGCTTAATGCGCGCTTATAGTGGTTTCTTTCGAATGGAAAGATAGATACTTAATCTGTCTTTCATTTCAAAGCTTTTGCCCTACGATTTTTCAAGAAAATCGCAGGTTGTGCCTACATTTTTCACGTGCTTTCCAACAATTAGAGCTACTCTAAGTGCTTTTATGTGTGGAACGCTTGGTCACACAATCAGCGGAAAAGCAATTATCTGTGAACAAATATGTGAGAGCACTAAATGTGTTTTATACAATAGTTCGAATCGTCTTTGTTTGAACGGAGCATCCCTCAAATATGTCCAACATTTTGTATTAAATAAAATAACGGCCATTATACTTTAATACTTCATTCGGTATGCTCAGAAATCGAATCCTAACGATTTATTCTTTTGAGCTCCGCCTTAGCTGAAATTAACAGCTTTCCTCACCTATTTAAAACTATTTCACTGTCAGTCAAATACCTCCAGGATGACGTCAGCAAGTTTCTCGGGAGCCATGGGTTACACAGTGTGGCAGTTAGGAAGAGCCTCCCCTTATTTTGAAAAGAATATATTTTCAATAGCCAAACCCTTTGCTCCTGTAACCATTTCCGTTACACTACTCTCAAGCCAGCGTCGGATGAGTTGTGTCTGCCCTAAATGAAACCGCAAGTCGTAATTTTTTTATAATAAAATTAAAATATGGTAATTGGGATATCAAATTAGACGAACTACCCAAGCCCCTTTATTCCAAAAGTTGCTGGGCATCAATTGAGAATATTAGGAACGCGTGTATTAACCCAAATTGAATCTTTTCTAAGTACAGCCTGACAGATGTTCAGAGTTGTCAAATTTCACTTCGCTACATGTAGTCTTTGTATTGTCAAATGAACTGGCCCCGACCTAAGAAAAATCCTTATTACCAAAGAAATTTCCAACAAATGTTAAAACTAAAAGCGGTTTCGGAAAGTACTAACCGAGACCTTTCACTTGACACCTCACATGACTATATTCGTAAATAGTATATTATTATGTTTTGGAAATTTACTGGAACCCCCCCCCCCCCTTTTTTTTTTCTCCGAAAATAATCATGTTGGGTATCAAATGAAAGGTCTGGAATAGTACTTTTTGATGCTCGTTTTAGTTTTGACATTTGTTGGAAAGACGGAGTGGGGGGGAGTCTAAAGTGATGATTTCTTTAAGAAACTAGCCAACCGAAAAATCTGAAAAAATACGTGAAGCTGCCTCTATAAGTTTTCCAGACTTCTCCAAATAGATATCTGCTCAAATTAAATTAATAATAAGCCGACCCCGCTTGTGAACGGGACAAAGGCTTAAGAAAAGGAAGAACCTACTATTAGTAGTAAGATAGATAGATAGCCTGTGTGGAGTTGCCTGTGTGGAGTTGCCAAATCTCCCATCAGGCGCGTCCCTTCGTGCGGATAAGGGAATGCTCGGCGAATGTGTCATGGCCATGCACATGCACGCATCCGGAGATGTGCGTGTATGGGCATGTTTATGCGCAGGCCGGGTAGGTGGGAAGTAAACGCCCACCCGTGGATAAAAATTGGCTATGGGAAGGATACCCAGAAATAAAACCAAACATGGAGGAGCAGAAGAAGGATGAAGTTACGGTGCAGGGCTTCGGAAACCCAGTGCCGGCGGTTTTTGGGAGTGAGCAAGCGGGCTCCCGGCCGTCGATATCCAACGACCGCAGTGCCTCAGTAGTGGGAACCTTGGCTACTGTGGCATCTAATGTTACAAGCGTACGGGAGGAACTTGAACTGGCTCCAGTGATGGATCCGTTCAGAAGGAGCTCGATTTTTCGCAGATCCCCTCCCACACGGGCACAAGCCCCCACGATTGCTACCCCCAGTGGGAAGCGTATAGCGGGAGTCTTCGATGAGGAAGAATCGCTGACGCCGATTCACCCGAGCGATGTTTTGGGCAATGATCAGTCTGGAGCTGCCTTTACTGCCCTCGGTAAAAAGATCATGGAGCTGTGTGAGTTTATAAAGGAGCGCCGGAACATTCACCAAAATATAAGGTCCATGATAAGAGGCATCCGTTTGACGTACGGCAAGGCCCAGGATGAACGAGTAGGGAAGTCGCCGATTGGAAAATTGAGCCAGGCAACTCAAGTAACGCCGGTTCAAAACACAAAAGGGGAGAAACCGGGGAAGAGGCTGCGCGAGAAGCTGAATGAATCAACAGGCCAACAAACCCCGAAAAGAAAAAAGGACTCAACTCCCAAAAAGGCGGAGTTCATGAAAAGTACGTCTGAAGCTACCAGGGAAAATACTGCAGTGGCTACCTCGAGAAAAGGAATCGAACCTTCAAAGGCGGATGCGGAAGCTTGGAGGAAAGTAGAACCGCGGAAAAAAAGTTATCGGAGGAAGATTAGACCGGAGGTGATTTTCATTTCCAAACGGGGCGAAGGGTCATACGCCGACATTCTCAGCAAAGTGAAGGCAGACCCCGAACTCACCAATTTGGGAGACAACGTCAGCCGCATTAGACGGTCCCAGAAGGGAGATCTTATGTTGGAACTTAAGAAATCCAAGGATGTAACCGTGGACAAATTCTTGAGCCAAATCGGGAAGACTTTAGGACAGGAAGCCGACATAAGAGCTAACAGGCCGGAGATCACTATAATCTGCAAAGATATAGATGAAATCACGACGAAGTAGGAGGTTCGCGAAGCGTTGGAGAAACAGTTCGATCTTGCCGGACTACAAGAGTCAGCGGTGAAAACGCTAAGGAAAGCCTATTGGGGAACACAAACCGCCATCATCAGCCTACCAGTGGAGAACGCACTCAAACTGTTAGCAGCAGGGAGAGTGAGAATAGGCTGGGTAATGTGTCGCCTTAGGGAACAGGTGGCGTTAAAACGGTGCTTTAGATGCCTTGGCTTTGGTCACATTGCGAAGTCATGCACTAACCCAAATAACAGGTCAAAGCAATGCAGGAGATGCGGAGTGGAAGGCCACATCAGCAAGGACTGCGGAGCTGACCCAAATTGTCTACTGTGCAAAGGAAAGGAGGGTGTGGACCATCGGCACATTGCGGGCAGTAGCAGGTGCCCGGAATACAGGAGAGCCCTTAGCACAAATCGCAGATGAGGTTGATACAAATCAACCTCAACCACTGCGAGGCGGCGCAGGATCTACTCGCGCAAACCATCCGCGAGAAAAACATCGATGTGGCCATACTAAGTGAACCATACCGAAACCGCGGTGGTAGCGTTTGGGTCAAAGACCAAACGGGCCAAGCAGCGCTGTGGACTTGTGGAGAACAGGCCTTCCAGGAAATAATGGAGCACCCGGAGGAGGGCTTCATCAGAGCGAAGGTGAAGGGCATCCACATCTACAGCTGCTATGCTCCACCCAGCGCTACACTCGTCGAGTATGAGCGGATGCTTGCTGCTCTTGTTCTGGATGCAAGAGGACGTTGGCCGATCATAATAGGAGGCGATTTCAATGCGTGGGCTCTTGAATGGGGCAGCCGGGTAACTAATGTGAGGGGACGTGTTCTCCTCGAAGCATGTTGGGTCTTCGTACACTTTCCGGGGAAGGGGCCTGGGGTCTATAGTGGACCTGACATACGTGAGTGCCACTTTAGCCAGTAGAATCGCTTGGCATGTCAGTGAGGACTATACTCACAGCGACCACCAGGCAATCTGCATAGAGATCAAGGGCGGATCGAGCTCGAAAAAGAGTTTTCGCAAAATGCCGGGTGGTATGCTTGGCTGGACAGTGAAAGCGTTCGAGGGGGACACGTTTTCCGCGGTGCTCAAATCCGACATATCCCTGAATGGTACGGCTGGAGAGAAAGCCACCCAGATCACTCGATGGGTGACGGAAGCATGCGATGCTACTATGCCCAGAAGGCGATTGCTCCCCAGTAGGCAACCCAACTACTGGTGGAACAATGAAATCGCAAGTTTGCGAGCCGCATGTTTTCGGGCAAGGAGGCTTTGCCAGAGGCTCAGGGGAAAACCCGGTGGCGACGGTCGAGAGGAGGCACACAAGCAATTGCGTGGCCGCCTAAAGGAAGCCATTCGGAGGAGCAAAAAGAACTGCTTCAAACAGCTGTGCGACCATGCCGACATAAACCCTTGGGGCGAGGCTTACAGAGTGGTGATGAAAAGGCTGCGGAAATCACCCCAGGTGACCTGTCCGCGCCTCCTGAAACAGATTGTTACCATTCTGTTCCCTAACCACGAAAATAGGGGAAGGCAAGTTTTTGTGCAGCCAAATGACGCCATAATACTGCCTGTAACTGTGGAGGAGCTGCGGGAAATATGTGGTAGGTTCGGTGATAACAAGGCCCCAGGTTTGGATGGCATCCCCAACCGAGCTTTGAAACTGGCAGTGAAGACTAGGCCCGACCTTTTCGCCAACACCTTCGAGGCGTGCCTAAAAGAAGGAATATTCCCTGCCCAGTGGAAAAAGCAAAAGTTGGTGTTGCTTCCGAAGCCTGGCAAGCAACCTGGAAACCCAGCGTCGTATCGTCCTATCTACCTGTTGGATACAATGGGGAAGATGATGGAGAGAGTCATCTACAACAGACTCGTGCCCATCGTCGAAGCCAGCAATGGTTTGTCGGAACGCCAGTTTGGTTTCCGACGCGCCCACTCTACGGTCAACGCAATTGGCATGGTGGTAAACCTGGCAAAAGGTGCACTGATTGCTGGCGGCTGCTGTGCCGTGGTGGCGTTGGATGTCAAAAACGCATTCAACTCGGCCAACTGGAATAGAATTAAAGGGGCGTTGGCTGACATAGGTATCCCCGGATACTTAGCGAATTTGGTGGAAAACTACCTCTCAGAGAGGACTCTCTGGTACGGGACGGATGAGGGCCCCAAAGAGTACATTGTCACAGCCGGGGTACCACAGGGATCGGTACTTGGTCCCCTGTTGTGGAATATCATGTATAATGGGGTGCTTGCTCTTCCCGTCCCAGAGGGGACTACGATTGTCGGCTTTGCTGATGACCTAGCTGTGGTTGTTGCAGCAAAACACCCAGAAGATGTGGAGGTTTACGCAACGGAAACAGTGAGAGCGGTAAAGTCCTGGCTAGAAAAGGCCGGGCTGACCTTGGCGGACGCGAAAACGGAAGCGGTCTTGATAACGAAACGCAGGAAAAATAATACTGTAAAAGTGGAGGTCGGTGGACATACGGTCGTATCAAAGCCGGCTATCAAATACCTGGGGGTAATAATTGATACCAAATTGAGTTTTAGGGAGCACCTAGAGTATGCATGCCAAAAGGCAGCCGAAACATTCCCGGAGGTTGGTGCTAGCCGGAGTGGTGCGCTTCATCCTGCTCTACTCGTCGCCTGTGTGGGCAGAGGCGCTTGCAAACTCTCAGAGACGGAAGCAGGTGAACTCGGTTTACCGGCTGATGGCTTTGAGGGTTTGCAGTGCTTTTAGAACCACATCAGATGAGGCAGTATTGGTGGTGGCAGGCATGATCCCGGTTGACATTCTGGCCAAAGAAATGAGTGTCCTGTACAATGCAAGACATATGGAGGGGCATACACAGCGTAGAAATGCGGCAAGGTCAGAGTCGCTTGATCTCTGGCAACGCAGATGGGACGAGTCTGCGAAAGGTCGTTGGACGCACAGGCTCATTCCCAACATTAGGGTGTGGCTTGAGCGAAAACATGGGGATACCAACTACCACATTACCCAGTTCCTCACGGGACACGGTGGTTGCTACAGGCAGTATCTGCACCGCTTTGGGTTGGATGATTTTCCGAACTGTCCCAGATGCGATGGCATACCGGAGGATCCAGAGCATGTGATGTTTCACTGCCCACGCTTTGCGATGGAGAGAAGGAGCTTAAACCAGGTGCTGGGCAGGAGCGGGACCCCGGAGAGCTTGGTTACTGAGATGCTGGAGTCCGAGGAGAAGTGGCTTGCGGTTAGCTCCGCAATCATCCAAATGCAGGAGGAGTTGCTGAAAGAACAAAGAAGGAGGGAAGCTGCAAATAGGAGAAGGATGAGTGCCTAAGAGCAAACCTACCCCGCGAAGTAATACCTCAATGGTGGTCCCGCGGGGCTGGAGAGAGAGAGAGAGAGAAAAAAAAAAAAAAAAAAATAGATAGATAGATAGATAGATAACTCAATTCCTAAAAATATTACACCAAATACTACTCCAGACAAGAAGAAAAATTTACCTTAACCCCGATGTACTTAATCTTCTGCAATAGATGCACTTTTTTACATTCTGATAACATACTCGTGCGTCTGGGATGTAAGATTTCTGTGAGAAAATTTATGTGGAGAAAATGTTCCTTTCATCTATATATATTACATGTACGGAATAGGCAATTTTAATACCACTTAGGTTTCCCAGGTCTCGAACGTCTTCGTCTGTATATTCCTACTTTTCTCCGAATCTTAAACACATGTCCGTATCCAATATCAGGTGTACGAATCGTGGCGTAAAAGAAATAAGACAGTGGACGACGCCATCGCAGACATACAAAGTCGACATCGTGCATAATATGTTGCATTCGTAATATATTATGTGTGAAATATTGCAATGGAAATCAGTTCTATTAGTTCTCAAGATTGAACGTGCTTTCTTATTGCCGCCGCACCTTTCACTTTACACCTTTTACCTAGTCAGCATTAAAAATTCCTGAGCTGCGTACGATAGAAACATGCAGCAAATGACCAATACCTTCATTTGGTATTTGTAATTCCTTCTATTTTCTGAAGTATTTCTTCATAACAGATTACTTAGACAATAAACAGTAAACTTGAATTATGGTCATAAAGATGGGAATTTCATTGACTTTCTCACTTAACATATGAATTATGTTATATGTATCGCCACGGTCTGGTGCATTGGGTTCAAATGTAATTTTTATGATTAGTGAGCTCCGCTCCATGTTATGGTTACATTAACTTTTGGTAGTTAACACAAATGTGGAATTTACAAGGTTTGATTGATGATATTCGAGAGGAACAGTATCCTAATTTGCACCTCTTTGATGATTTGAAATTTAAAACAGGAAAAGTTACCATGCACTTTCTTCTCTACATAAAAAACATTGGTTGGATGAAATGAAGTCAATTTTCTTGGGAATTAACATTTGGTCTCTCATCAATCTAGCCAGACAACCGTTATGACAAAGGAAAAAATGCAACGCTAGGTTCGCAACGTTCTCGACAAAAAATATATACTTTCCTCAATAGCGCTTAATTTATTCATGGTTGGATTTTGATATCATAAATACTTAGATATTCATACGATACTGATTAAAATAGATTCTTGAATTAGTTAAATCAAAATATCGCTGAAGGAATGCTTGTCGAAATCAGAAAGAAAATCAGGTAAGAACCTTGAATTGCATTAGATCTGGAGATTGGTATACAATTAACTGTGACGAATTTAATAAAAGGTCAGTAATAAATGCAAACTTACATCACCCACCCACCCACATCGGCGTTGTTTCCGACTATATATATAAAAGAGCGATTACTACCTGTAGCCTCCCATCTCACTATCAATCTAGCCCGTTTCAGCCCGGCCCTTCCAACCTTCAATAAAGGCTACTACCATTCCTATCTAGACCACTTCCTGATTAGCAGTAACCTAACTGTTATTCCCAACCCAAACACTTTTCCCTTCCTCGAAACAGTCCCTGGAATCAGTGATCAGTGGTCCTAGACATCAAGTTCCCAGACAGTCATTCCCAAGCCTGGAAGGGTGCTCGGATAGATTACATCCCAAAAAAGAAGCACAATCCTCTAAATTCCGATAGCTACAGGCCCATCTCGGTCTTAAAATCCTCCGCCAAGATCGTCGAGCGGACCATAAAAGAAACCATCGACGAGCCCTGTGACTCCAATCACTCACTCCCCGACTTTCAATTCGTCAACCGACATAAACATTCGGTTGAGCATGCACGTGCTCAAATCGGATGTCCTCCTGGGCCTCAACCGGAAGGCGCCGACCATAGACTGTTTCCTCGACGTAAAGAAGGCTTTCGACTCCGTATGGCAATACGGACTCGTTTATAAGCTTTCCGAAGTCCTCCATTTCCATCCGCACCTCTGCAAGCTAATTCTTAGCTTTCTTGACGGGTAGAAATCCCAAGTCCAACTCCAACAGCACCTCTCTTCTCCCTACTCAAGCCCGGCTGGCACCCCTCAAGGATCAGTCCTCTCTGCTATCCTCTTTTCCCTGTTCACCGCAGACCTGCCCAAACGAACCCCACACCCAAACCCAATCCGAATCCTCCAATACGCGGATGATCTCACCCTTTACACCTCCACCAGAAACATTCCGGCCAATGAAGCCCGCCTGAATTTCTATTTGAACGAGCTTTATCGGTACTTCACCCATTGGAAACTCTCCCTTAATCCGCAGAAGTGCGCGACTATCGTGTTCTACGATAACGCAAAGATGACGTCAAAAATAAGGAGTGACATATCAAACCCATCCCTCAAAATTCACAACGCCCCAATCCTAATCGTAAATGAAGTCACCTATCTTGGGGTGAATATGAATCGCTATCCCACCTCCCACATATCACGAAGACACTAAGCCGTGCAACTGGTGCTTTCAAATCCCTTTACCCAATTCTGAAATACAACATCCTAACACTTCCGAAAGTGTTTTGCTACAAAGAGCTTATCTGCCCCCCCCCCCTCATTTTCGACTTCATTTTCAGGTCCGACAGGTCCCCTACCTAAATCGAACGACACCGACTCAAAGAGCGCAGAATCCTACACCACTGTTTCAACACCTATAAAAACACCTCCAAATACATTTCCAACCAGATGCTCTACGACACCTGTCAAACACCCCGCATCGAAGCCGCCCTAGCCCGTCATGCCCTCAACTACCTCAATAAATGTCTAACCCAGATCATGCAGATCGAGATCATCGAAGAAAATCTTCTACAGGATTTGAGGGAACCGATGAATTTGCTCCCTCAAATCCTGTTATCACTGCAGACCCGAAACCCCCTTCTCGACCCCAACGGTACAGTAGTCTTGGACACCGGTAACTACTTCTCATCCTAACTTTCAATTTTTCTTAGAATACTTCTCTAGTAATAAGTTAGTTTAGTCCTTAGATTATACCTTACGTTAAATTAAGCTGTTAAGGTAGTTCATAAGTGTCCCCCCTCCTGGACGAACATGCCGTCGACCTTTTTAACGAATACAGTTCTCATACCCTTCTAACTTTTCACATATGAGCATTGTAATTTCTTCGGTTGGAAGAAGAAATAACAATAGCAATCAAGCTCTCAAAGGTCAAAGGGTAGTATAGGTCCTAGAGCGAAACGTGGATTGGTACCCACGATGGAGCATAAAACCTTGGAAACACCTGCTGAACAAACACCAACAGCTCTACTACCAAACCCTATCTCCACCTCCACGTGGCGACCGCAGGGAGTCCTTTCTACATGAAAAACTGCAGACGGAGAAGGATGAAGGCGAGTCTCCCGCGCCTAAAAACGGGACAAATTGTATCAACTGGTCCTCCAGTTTGGGGATTGGGTAGGGCTGGCAACCCTACACGGAAAACAACTTGTTACGAAGTCACAACAGGAGCCTCGGACTGGACGGATAACACAACCACGAACCCGGCAACGACAAATGAATAACGATTTGCGCATTTTCTTATGGAACGTGCGCTCCCTATAGAGAGATGGATCTGCCAAGCAGCTAGCCGATACCCCGTCCCAATATAGGGCTGATGTAAAAGCGTTGCTGGAGATGCGTTGGACAAAGACCGGTTTCCTGAAGAAGAGTCACTACACCATATATTACAGCGGCCATCCAGTAAACCATATGCTCGGAGTAGGTTTCTTAGTCAGCCAAAAAATGAAACTTGCTGTTATCGGCTTTGAAAACATGAGCGAACGGCCATACACTCTGCGCTTGCGAGGCAAATTTAGAAATATAAGCCTCATTAACGTTCACGCCCCTACAGAGGAGACTGCAGAGTCGGAGAAGGATACCTTCTACGAGGCAGTAGAACGGAGACTACAACTTTGAGACCGTTGATAATTTCTCTGATCTAGGGTCGAAAATCACAACCGATAACAGCTGCAACGATGAAATCCGCGCACGGTTGTTGTCAGCCAACAGAACCTTTTTCAGCTTACCAAAACTGTTCCGCTCGAAACGTCTCACCATAGGGTCAAATCTCTTACTGTACAAAACAGTTCTTAGCAAGAAAAATTCCGAACTCCGAACCGCGTTTGAGAGGAGAATCATCCGAATAATTTTTAGTCCCCTACATGAGGATAACCAATAAGCGATAAAATCCGAATCAACAGGTTACGGTGGGCGGGTCACTTAATCCGTATGGATGAGGATGATCCAGCCCGGAAAGTCTATAAGGGCAATATCGATGGTAGAAAAAGAAAAGGAAGACGAGGCAGACCCCGCCTGAGATGGAGTGATGGCGTCGGTCAGGACGCCAGACAGCTTTTAGGGATATCGAATTGGTGGACCTCGGCGCAAAACCGGGATGTCTGGAGTTCCTTATTAAGCCAGGCCTAGACCGGATACCAGTTGTTGCGCCGTTGATGATGATGTTGAAGATAAGATGGCCTGAATATGCCAAAAGACATTATAAGGTAATTTTTCAACTTGATAATGCTCGACCACATGTTGCAAACCCGTCATAGAAGCTGCGAGTCTTATCCCAACTGACTACAGCCCAGACATTGCATAATCGCATTCCCATTTTCTCCCATCAATGACGCATGGTCTGACTGGCCAACACTTTCGTCCTTGTGAGGAAACGTTTCGTGGGTTTTCATGCGAAATCCGTATGGTACAAGAAACACGGAAAAAAGTAGTGGCTGACAAGGAAAATTTTTTGAATAATCGCATTGTAACCATTTTTAACATTTTATGCAAAACAAAATCTTATCAAAATCGGTTTACTGTCTGTCTGTCACATGCATTTTTTCTCGGGAACGGTTATAGTAATGACACCAAATTTGGTAGAAAGTAGGAACTGTGAACGCTCACGCATACAGAAAGTTACATCATTCTACGTCGAATTTAAAGGGGTCTCCATATATGCACAAGGAAGAGGGGGGGATACCCCACATGATCAAAAATAGTCATGTGGGGTATCAAATGAAAGGTCTCGGTTAGTACTTTCTTAGTTTTGACATTTATTGAGTGCGGAGGATCAAAAGTGATCATTTCTTTCACGGACCCATTCTTAGAAACTACTCAACCGACAAATCTGAAAAAAATCGAGAGGCTGGGACTATATGGTGCCTAGGTTCCGAAATACCATCCATACCAATATCTGAGGGGGGCGTTACCAACAACAGCTGATGAGTTTGAGTCGGACGTTGGATATAAAATGATCAAAATATGCTAAATGACATGACAGGATTATCTTTCAACTTGATAATGCTCAGCCAGTAGTAGAAACCTGGGAAGCGTCAAACTGATGTGCCTTAACCCGCCCGCTAATCGCATTCCCTTTTTCCGATCAATGACGCATGACCTGCCACTTTCGTTCTTATGAGAAAACCAACAAATAGGTTGATTCGCGGTTTTTCACGCGACATCTGTATGCTATCAGAAAGATGGGAGTAAGTAGTGGATGGACAATTTTTTGAATAATTGCATTGCAACAATTTTTTCAAAATAAGGGTTCAATTGCACGAAAAAACTCCTTGAAATTGATTTAGACTGGATGTAATTCGCACTTGTCGTGTGGTTAGGAATGTATATAAGGTTAACGATTAGCAGTTGGAAAACACTTTCGGTCACTAGTTACCATTTCTAGGGCGGACGTAAGACAAGACAACAAGTCGGGGAAACCGGAAGCTTGACGCTTCAGGTATAAAAGGTTTTGTGTTTCCCTATGTGAGGAGCATAACGTAGTTCTCCATTGGCTTATAGCATTGACCCGAGATATTGAAATCGTTCAGTTCTGGGCAGGTTACTGCCATTGCCAGAACTGAGCGATTTAAATATCTCGAAGGGCAGGTTACCGACATTGCCAAAACTCAGCGATTTAAATATCTCGAAGGGCAGGTTACTGCAAATTGCCAACTCAGCGATTTAAATATCTCGAGTCAATGCTATCTGCCAATGGAGAACTGCGTAATGAAATTGTTTCACGCATTAACGCAACCTGGATGAAGTGGCATTCCCCAACTGGTGTTCTTTGTGATCGACGTATCAGCGCACGTCCCAAATCTAAAATTTACTGCAATGTCGTCCGTCTGCCACTCTCTATAGTTCTGAGTATTGGCCGACTATAAAGGTCAATGAACGGCGTGTTGCGGTAATGTGGACGAAGATGTTGCACTGCACTGGTGGCGTGACACGTTTTGATTACATCTGAAATGAGAATATCCGCGATCGAACGGGTTTGCACCGATCGTGGAAAAACTGCAAGAGAGGCGTTTTCGATGTTGTGGTCACGTAATTCACACTAACGAGAATTGAACAACCAGTATTGGTCAGAACATCGAAAGCAATGGTAAGCAACCAAAAAGCCGGCCAAAATAATGGTGGCTTGATATGCTGGATGGGGATTTAAAGGTCTCAAGATTACATCCTGATCAAGCATTTGATAAAATAAAATGACGAAACCGATCACCACAGGGCGACCCCGCTTGTCGTTCAAATATTATGCTTGATCAAAAGAAAACATTGACTTTGCATTTAAACTGATCGGGTCAGTTGATCTGGTTGAGACAAATGAAAATGCATTTTGCACGAAATTAGCAGGACCGTGACCGGCCGATCGATTGACAGCAGAACAGCTGGACCGGGGAATTGATGATTTGTAGAATGGCGGCTAGAAGCTGATAGTGAAAAGGGTAGATTTGAATGCGTCCTAAAATTTATAATAATTAGTGGGGTTTGTCATAAAACGAACGTGAATCTATAGTTCGGTTTTGACTATGTAAATAGTGGATGAAGTGAGAAAAGTGCGATTTGACCATAAGAAAGACCTCCCCCTTTCGAAAAGACGTGCGGACGGTGACAATTTGGAGAGATTACCTCTCCCCAGATGATCATTTGCAAGAAACCTACTTATTCGAAACATTACATACGGGCATGTGATTCATGCTACCTATCTAACTTCGGAGACCCAGTGACGAGGAAAGTGATGATCTGGACGAGGATGATCGACAATGCCCATCGACATCAAAGGGGCTACCGCAAAAACGTCGCTGTGACGTCATGAATTTGAAATGATATAATTAGAATGTTTTTTTTTTTGTTATCAAATATCATAGTTCATTTGAACTGAAATGCAAACCTCCATATAACAATTTTATTTTGGATACCTTTAGGAAAACATCGATTTCTTATGAAAAATATCCATTTGACATGCAAAATAAATAGGCACACTGAGTGCCCGAGGGACGGGCGGAAAACACATAGGAGCAATGAGCGTCCTAGGGACAGGATTAAGTTATAATTTTCAGGGATGATGTGAAAACTGCGATTTTCCATGCAAAATACACTGAGGGCACACAGTGCCCGAGGGACGGGGATAAGTTATAGTAACGAGGGAGGGGTATAGGGTTAAGGTGGGTTCCCAGTCAATTTCTAAAAAATATACTTATAATAAATATGGGAATCTTCTGTTATTAAGTTTATTTAAACCGGTATTGATATGGAGAATATTTTGAGCCCTAGATAACATATGCATGGATCATCATGCGTTCGGTAGTTTCTGAGAACGGGTCGTTGAAGTAATCGACCCTCTTCGGACTACTACACTCCACACCTTTTCAAGCAATATCAAAATTAATACCCGCATCGTAAAGTACTAATCGAGAGGTTTCATTTGATACCCCACCCGGCTATACTTGGTGAAAAAAAATTTTAGACACCACTTTTACATTTACCCTCCTTAAACTCAACGTGGAATTATGCGACTCCTTGCATGCAATGGGATTCACAGGTCCCACACGACACGGACAGACCGACAGTAAACCCAGTAAAATTTTAATAACGGCTAGGCCGAATCATGGATGGAAGGTCATGCTCTGCATTTGGTGGGATTAAAAGGGCATCGTGTGTTATGAGCTGCCCTACCCGAACGGAATCATCGCGGGGTGTTACATTTTTTTCAAAATACACGAAAAAAATCCATGAAATTGATTTATACTGGATGTAATTCGCACTTTTCGTGTGGTTAGGAATGTATATAAGGTTAAAGGTAAACGATGAACATCCACGCAGTGACACAAAGCTTGGCCAATCCCAGCGTATCGTACGCGCAAGCTGCCAGAAACTTTCTACCAATAGTGGCAGCACAACCTGCTATCATCTCCGCACCAAACGCCTTCCTGGAATTGGTGCAATCCCTCGCGTCGGCCTCCCCTAATGAGCAGCGGCAATTCGCCGTCCTCCCAACTACGAAAGCGAATGATGACCACCGTAAGTTTCTTCGTCCACACTGACTGGGACAAACTCAAGTCTGACCTTGCACCAAGGCTGAATTTGAAAAAACTCACAACTGACCGCAATCTATCAGACAGTACAATAATTCTTCAAAGAGTGGCTCTTTTCCGCAACAAAGAACTCACAAGGAAACTAGCAGATATTAAGCCCACACCAGATACGTTTCAGCATATCAATAGGCTAATCGGCAAACATAAATCTCGTAACATCGCTCTTTCCAAGAACGGGGAGCACATCTGCAGTGACGCCAAGAAAGCGCAAGTTCTCGCGGAATCTTTTGAGACCCTCCTCCTCAAAACAACCCGGGTATATCGTTGATTGTTCGTTCAACAATCAAGGCCTTTGTCTCTAAGAACTCAAAGAAGCTTATAAAATTCACCACAACCGACACCTCGGTCAAGCCATCGAACTCGCAACATTTTCTGAGTTTACCTCAACTCATCGATTTAACCAAAAACCTTAACGGTAAAACGTCAGCCGGGCCTGATGAAATCCCAAACTTCGTAATAAAGAGCCTCCCCAGAGCCTCCTTGAAATTTAGAAAAGGCCTCCGTGGGGGTAAACGGACTTATATATAAATTAATTGACAATGAATTCCCAGTTCCGATAATTAGAATTGCGAGAAGTTTCTTTGAAGATAGGCACTTTTTTGTCAGTGTGGTGAATGAATTCTCCGATCTCTTATCGGTAACGTCGGGAGTACCGCAAGGATCTATTTCTGGGGCAATTTTTTGCAATATCTTCACGGCTGACGTTCCGATCCCCGATGAGGG
Organism: Hermetia illucens; assembly: GCF_905115235.1. Lineage (NCBI taxonomy): Eukaryota > Metazoa > Arthropoda > Insecta > Diptera > Stratiomyidae > Hermetia > Hermetia illucens. The sequence goes on from NC_051854.1 coordinate 39,220,818, forward strand.
CGTTGATCTGATCCAATTCGCCGATGACACGCTTATCTTCGCATCGAACCTCCACCCCAACAGGGCAACCAAAGCGGTTGAGAACTACATTGTAGATCTCTGCAGGTACTAGCGTACCTGGCTACGGGAATCAAGACAAATGAGGGAAAAACGCAAATCTGTACTTTTAGGAGATCTAGCTCGATCAAATACTTGGGAGTAACACTGCATAAACTCCTCAAGTTCAAACTCCAGTTTCAGGTCGCTATTAGCAAGGCACGCGGTGCAGTCAGTGGCATCTACTATCTTTTTCGCAAGACAATAGGTCTCAGCACCAAAACCAAACTGACCCTGTATAAAACTAGGATAAGACCCATTATCTGCTACGGAGTAGCAACTTGGATTTCATGCTCCAACAATGCCATGGAAAAATGTGAGGCATTCGAACACCGAATTCTAAGACATCTGCACGGGCTTGTTATACAATTGGAAGACCAAAAAGGTCGGCAAAAACGCCGAAGTGTACAGGCAAGCCAAAGTGAAACCACTTCGAGAATACGTTCTCACCCTACTGGAAAAGTTTTTCGAAAAAACGGAGGACCACCCCAACCCATTAAATCGGCATCTCTACCAACAGGGTAAAACCTCCCCATTGGCCACATACTTAAGGCCCTGCTAAATCGTGAGTTCAACCGTCAAACCCAAAATCCTCACCCTTTTTGACACTCCTTGTCTGGTAGGTGTAGATAGAGGCTAAGCACAGGAAATTGATATGTGCTTATTGTAGATATTAGTTAAGTATTTATTTAAGTTAGGTTAAGCTGAGCAATAACATTGCCCACTTTCAGGAGCGAATTGGAATTAGAAACGGTGGTGGAAAATCTCAACACAATCGTCATTGACGCGTATGAGGCCAGCTGTCCGGCTAAGACAGTCAAGTCATCAAGGGATGCACCATAGTGGAACAAGAACCTAGCCAGAATGAGAACAGAGGCACGAAAACTCTTTAACCGGGCAAAACAAACCGGAGACTGGCAGAGGTATGAAAATGCACTGGCTGCGTATAGCAACGCGATCAGGGAAGCGAAACGGAACAGCTTTAGGGAATTCTGTGAAGGGATCGAACAGATCACAGAAGCAACCAGGCTATACAAGGCTGTAGCCAAAGACGGGGGAATATCCTCTGTCTGCTTGAAAAAGGAAGATGGAACATTTACCAAGAATGAGGAGAACAGGGTACACCTGCTGCTCAGAACTCATTTCCCGGGGTCCTACCCCACGGTGGCAGGCGACAACATTCTGCCTGACACCCCAACAACGAATAAAAGGGGAAGAAAGCAGAGCTGGAAACTAGCAAAAGAGGTATGCTCAGAAGCTAGGCTAAGATGGGCAGTGGGAACTTTTAAACCACTGAAATCTCCCGCAGTAGATGGCATTTTCCCAGCACTTATCCAGAGAGGTCTAGGAATTATCATAGAGTCTCTTCTGAGGGTGGACGGGCAAAAGTGGTCTTTATTCCGAAAGCGGGTAAAAAGGATCCTTTTCACCCTAAATCTTTCAGACCGATTTGCCTAACATCATTCGTACTCAAAACGGTGGAGGAGGTCATAGACAACTATCATATATTAGAACTAACGTTCTAAAGCGTAATCCCCTATATCACTGTCAGCACGCTTACCGGGCAGGACGGTCAACTGAAACTGCTGGTACTACGGGATGCCATGGAAACAAAAGAAATTACACTGTGCGCGTTTTTGGATATCGAAGGAGCATTCGACAACACATCGCACACAGAGATACAAGATGCCCTGAGCCGCAAAGGAGTGGGAAACATCCTGGCATTCTGGATGGGCAAAATGCTAGAAAGCAGGCAAATAGAGATACCGACAAATTTGGTACTGGATGAACTCCTGGACGTGTTCACAAATGCTGAAATACAAATCCAGGGTCACGCGGACGAAATTGTTTTAATCTGTAGGGGTAAATATGAAGATACCCTATGTGATAGAATCCAACCTGGACTAAGGGTTACTAATGCCTGGTGCAAGAAGGTGGGACTGCGGATCAACCCAGCCAAAACCACCATAGTATCATTCACTAGGAGGCGTAAGCTTGATCACCTAAGAGCCATAACATTACATGATATGGAGGTGAAACGAGAAACAGAGGTCGAATATTTGGGAATTACGCTAGGCCAAAAATTACTCTGGAAGACACATGTCGGAAAGTCACGAGGGCTCTGATGACTTGCAGATCCATAGCAGGAAAAAAATGGGGTTGCAGCCCGAAGATACTACTTTGGATATATACTGCAATAGTAAGGCCAATCATTACCTATGGAGCGGTAATTTGGGCAGAAAGAACCGAACTCAACACACAAGCCAGGGAATTACATAAGCTCCAAAGGCTGGCTTGCGTGTGTATCAGTGGGGCAATGAGGACATGTCCAACGGCATCCCTGGAAGTCCTTCTGGGATTAACCCCTCTCCATCTGCACATACAGATGCAGGCAAGGAGGGCAATATTCAAGATGGCCGGTAGTATGAGTGAGGCGGGGAGCTGCCTAAATCGAAGGAAGATTGATATCCTTTCTAGGCGGTATCCCGAATTACTGATACCGAGGGACAACATGACAACGAGGTTTCACTTCTTATCGAAGTTTGAAACACGTTGGAGTAACAAGGCAAACTGGGAGAGCGTGGCTGCGACATACGGCTTAAACCAGCAACTGATTACTTGGTACACTGACGAATCCCTCACAGCAGAGGTAGCGGGTGCCGGTGTCATCGGTCCAAGGAAAATGTACTTTGAGCCAATGGGCAAGTACATTAGCGTATTCCAGGCGGAAATTTACGCCCAACAAGCGACAAATGTGCCTCCTTTAATCTGCAAAGGAACTACAGGAGGCAGAACATAGCTATTCTCACCGATAGCCAAGCAGCGATCAAGGCACTAAGGTCCAACCAGGTGAACTCTAAACTGGTATGGGAATGCCTTGAGAGACTGAATACACTCGGCTCGTCCAACAAGGTCTGAATACTTTGGGTTGCAGGCCATGCTGGGTTGGAAGGCAATGAGGCAGCGGATGAACTAGCCAAGAAGGGAGCAGGGATGCCTTTACACGGGCCAGAACCCTTCTGTGGAATCGGAAACGGTTTCATGGCTATGAATCTAAGAAATGAAGAGAAATGGTTGAGGGAACTATATTGGGCGGGCCTACCAGGGATGGAGCAGTCCAGGGTGCTTATTGGGGGATACGAACCCATGCGTACAAAGGATTGCTTAAACCTCACCAAAAAGAACCTCCGAATCATAGTGGGAATTCTCACTGGTCATTGTCGGCTGAACTATCGCCTAGGGAAGCTAGGGATATCTACGGACACTGCCTGTAGGTTCTGTGAGGAGGAGGACGAAACCTCTATGCACGTTCTGGGACAGTGTCCGGCACTTGTGCAAAGTACGTCGATACATCTGGGAGAACACTTAATACCAGATGCAAAGCTGAAACTTCTGGAAGTGGGGAACATACTAAAGTTCCTAACGGTTACAGACCTGCTTGAGATACTATGATGAATACTATACTATACTATAACCAGTAAAAGGGGCACAATAGTTCTTCAAGGATGCGGTGCGACTTTCCCTTAACAGAATAATAATAATCAGAATCTTCAGTGATTCTTATAGAGTCGATCAATAGAAATTATCTATTTGCCGAAATCATTTCTTGGCCGTAAAAGACTAAGGTTTCTAAGGGTGTGAGTTTTGATATAAATATTGAAGAAGATCTAAGAACCTCATCATACGTGAGAAAGGTATATTCAGAAAGTCATTGAACCCAAAGTAACATCATAATTCGCATTTTCTCCAACATTAAAGACTGCAAATCTTTTCGGCTAAAAGCTTCTATAAAAGCAATTTCCGATTTGATTCAATGCTTTCAAAAGTAGTTAATTTCAAAAGCAATGTTAGATGAAATTTAATGCCCAATCAAGAAACCAATCGGTTGTATGATGACTTGAGTGAAAATAATGCATATGCCAATTTTCGGAAAAAAAACGCCCCACGATGAAATCAAAATTCGGTATGCACAAGGCATGTGAGGTGAATAAGACATGGCTGGTCACCATATGTTGGCTGCACTCCATTACTCTTCTTACGTGCCCAAAACAAATGCCCGGCCCGGTTTAACTGGCATTTTAAATCACTTTGCGAGTATTTAATTATCGTAATGAATATTCCGTTACCGAAAACCAGTTAGTCCATCTTCATATTGGATAGGTGTTCGCCGATTCAGCGGTGTTAACTCGTATCGCACAAATACGACAACACAAGGTAGTAAATCCATATCTCCGGAAGCATTTCCTCAATTGTACAAATTGCTTTAATTGAAATGAGGAAACCGATTTCTCTTCATTTGTTCTCAATTGATTTGGTTGTAACCGTTTTAGAAGTAATCAGTGAAATGAATTCTTACTACTTTTTGCACTTTGACTATAATACGTGACTAACCGATTTACGCATGTCGGCCGACTCATGGGTTTGTACCTGTTCAAATCTCCCGCTTCTCATCAAATTTCAAATGGATTTCAAGCGGCAATTCACCAGGATATTTTACAGTGGTTCTTTTTCTACATCTCCGCTTGACGTCTATCATATCATCTTCTGACGAGTTAGTTGGTCATCCCATCCAATCTTTTCTAGCCATAAGTCCTGCATCAGAATTTTCAAAGAACGCATTTTTCGAACATTGTTTTTGAAGCGTTTCTCGCACATTTTTTGGTCCGTCGAGCCGGATAACTACGAATAGCATTCAATAGTACCACAAGAAGATAGAATGCTTCAGCAGCCTCACCAGTGATCCTAGAAAAACCGAACTTGCTCATGTTAAACCAACAATAGAGAGGACAACCCTATTTGTGGTGATGTATTCGTATAGTGGTCAAAGGGTAGTATAGGTCCCAGAGCGAAACGTGGATTGGTACCCACGATGGAGCATGAAACCTGGGAAATGCCTGCTGAACTAACACCAACAGCTCTACTACCAAACCTTATCTCCACCTCCACGTGGTGACCGCTGGGAGCTTTTTCTTAACGAAAAGCTGCAGACGGAGAAGGATGAAGGCGAGTCTGCCGCACCTAAAAACGGGACAAATTGTACCAACTGGTCCTCCAGGTTGAGGATTGGGTAGGGCTGACAACCCTTCACGGAAGACAACTTGTTATGACGCCACAACAGGAGCCTCAGACTGGACGGATTACACAACGACGAACCCGGCAACGACAACGGAATAACGATTTGCGCATTTCCTCATGGAACGTGCGCTCCCTGTACAGAGATGAAGCTGATGAGCAGCTAGTCGATACCCTGTCCCAATATAAGGCTGATGTAACAGCGTTACAGGAGATGCGTTGGACAGGGACCGATTTCCTGGAGAAGAGCCGCTACACCATATATTATAGTGGCCATCCAGCAAACCATGTGCTCGGAGTAGGTTTCTTAGTCATGAAACGTGCTGTTATCGGCTTTGAAAACATAAGCAAACGGCTACGCACTCTGCGTTTGAGAGGCAAGTTTAGAAATATAAGCCTCATACAGAGGAGACTGCAGAGTCGGAGAAGGATACCTTCTACGAGGCAGTTGAGCGGACCCTCGAAGTCTGTCCCAAGCATGATATCAAAATAATACTTGGAGATTTTAACAGTCAAGTAGGGACGGAGCCAGTATTCAGGTGATACGTTGGCTCCCATAGTTTACATAGAGATAGAAATGTTAACGGATTGCGCATTATCCAGTAAGCAGCATCACACGAAATGGTTGTTGGAAGCACCTGGTTTGCGCGGAAAGCGGTCCACAAACATACGTGGGCCTCTTCAGACTGGGCCACTTTCAACCAAATTGACCACGTGCTGATTGAACGCAGCCACTTCTCAGCCTTGATGAATGTCAGAACATATAGGGGGGCCAATATAGACCCGGATCCCTATCTCGTTGGCATGGTGTTCTGAGCTCGAATAACAACACCACCCAGAATCCCCTCTGACAATCAGGTGAGAGTTAACACTGAAGCCATCCACAACACAGCCCTCCGCGACACCTATAAGAGGGAAATCGATGCCGCAATAACCGCAGTCAACAGAGAACCTGGAGATGAAGCATCAACAAATGATCTTCCCAACCACGTGAAGAACGTTATCATTGATACGGCCACAAACATACTTGGCCTCAGCCACAAAAGGAGTCGGAACGACTATTTTGACGATGAATGCAAGCTAGCAACGAAACGGAAGAATGCCGCATACCGAGTAATGTTGCATTCTCAAGGAACGCAGGCACGCGCAGAGACTAATCACGAACTCCGTCGAGCGGAGAAGCGACTTCACAGACGGAAAAAGGAAGCCTGGGAGAACCAACAAGTCTGTGAACTAGAAAAGTATAGGGAGCAACCGCACCAGGCGCGCAAGTTTTACCAACAAGTCAACAGGATGAAGCCTTATACACCTCGATGCGAGACAAAGAGGGGAATCTAATTTCCGACAGAATGGACATATTGGAGTGATGGGTTGAGTACTTTGATGAACTACTGAACAACCAGAACATCGGCGAGTTGGAGGTCCTGTCAACTGAAGACGACGGACAAATACTGCCACCACCAAGTTTAGGAGAAACAGTCCGTGCAATTCATCGGCTAAAAAATTATAAGTCGCCTGGGACCGATGGAATTACAGCCGAATTGGTTAAATATGGAGGTGACCAATTACACCAAGTGGTTCATCAACTTGTGCTCAAAGTATGGGAAGGTTGCCTGACGATTGGCAACGAGGCATTATCTGTCTCATACATAAAAAGGAAGATATCACACAGTGCAGGAATTATAGAGGTATCACGTTGCTGAGTGCCATCTATAAGATATTCTCCACTATCTTGCTAGGCCGGATAGCCCCATACGTCCAGAACATCATTGTCCCATACCAAAGAGGCTTCACTCCAAGCAAATCAGAAACAGATCAGATTTTCTCTCTACGGGAAGCGATGGAAAAACTGTTGGAATATGGACAACAGTTGCACCATCTATTCATCGACTTTAAAGCCGCCTATGGTAGCATAGCTAGGGTAAAACTGTACACGGCCACGAGAGAATTCGGTATCCTAACGAAATTAATAAGACTGACTAGGCTGACCCTGACCAATGTGCGAGGCCAGATAAAAGCAGCAGGATCACTCTCAAGACCATTCGACATCAACAACGGTCTACGACAAGGGGATGCCCTATCCTGTGTCCTCCTGGCCCTCGACAAAGTGATCCGTGATGCTGAGGTAAATGCAAGAGGTACGATACTATTTAAGTCCACCCAACTACTGGCCTATGCTGACGATATCGACATCATGGGAATAACCTTCCGAGACGTACAAACTGCCTTCATCCAGATCGAGCAGGCGGCAATCGGGGCGAGATCTTGGGCTGCACATCAATGAAGACAAGACAAAATATATGTTGGCAACGTCAGCACCGAAGACGAATCAACCAACAACATCAAACCGCACTGGTCAAACACGAAGAAGAATAAGGATAGGAGAATACAACTTTGAGACCGTTGACAATTTCTCCTATCTAGGGTCGAAAATCACAACCGATAACAGCTACGATGATGAAATCCGCACACGGTTGTTGTCAGCCAACAGAGCCTGTTTCAGCTTACAAAAACTTCTCCGCTCGAAACGTCTCACCCTATGGTGAGAGGTTAGGAGCTCTTACTGTACAAGACAATGAACTTGCCAGTCCTCATGTATTCTTCGGAGACTTGGGTTCTTAGCAAGAAAAATTGCGAACTCTTGGCCGCGTTCGAGAGAAGAATCCTCCAAGAATTTTTCGCCCCCTACATGAGGATGGACGATTCCGTAGCCTACATAACGACGAAATCTATGAGCGATACCATGACCGTCCGGTTGTGGATAAAATCCGGCTCAATAGGTTACGGTGGGCGCGTCACTTAATCCGTATGGATGAGGATGATCCAGTCCGGAAAGTATATAAGGGCAATATCTATGGTAGAAAAGAAGACGAGGCAGACCCTGCCTAAGATGGAGCGATGACGTAGGTCAGGCTGCCAGACAGCTTTTAGGAATATCGAATTGGTGGACCTCGGCGCAAAACCGGGATGTCTGGAGTTCCTTATTAAGACAGACCTAGAGCGGATACTGGTTGTTGCGCCGTTGATGATGATGATGATTTATTCGTATATGAGGGCCATGAACTCAAGTGAGAGAATAACAACCGTCACTACTCAAAACAACTCAGCCCATAAATTGCTAAGAAACAGTGGATCAGTATCTTCCTTTAGAGACCCTTCACTAGCTCGAAAGTCCGCAATCTAAATGCTACATTCTCCTACATCTGATTTGTGTATTAGTTTCCCAAACACAACTAACTCTCCCAATCACCAGAAGAAGTTTTTTTTTTCAATTAACTTTTTGTAAGGCTATTTCATGGGCAACTAATGAGGTGTGGAGTTGACTTGGCTACAGGTGCGCCACAATTCCAGTTTTTCACTCTTGTCCATTTTATTTCATACCTTTGTCTATGCTTAAACTCCAATACAGAGCAATTAACCGGTACCTTCCGGTAAAAGTGCACTTACAGTGAAATTGGACAAAGGTACTGACAGCAGCACTCACGGAGTCGAGGCAGCCATTATGCACTTGATACAGAGACAACCTTTAAAGCCGCAACCAACATGAAACACTTTGTAATTTTACGGTTCAGTAATTATTTTTGCGGCGTAACAATAGAAAATTGAAAAACCGAAAAAAAACTGATTCGAAAAATCACAAAACATTAAATATCTGTGAATTGTTTCCCCAACTCGTGTTACTCGGGATGGTTTTTTCAAAGCATCTTTCTCGAGAAAGTTTCAATGCTTGCTGGTCACTTTGTTGGGGTTTTTGCTGGTTTCCGGTAAAGTTCTTTCTTCTATGTCGATTTTGATTAATGTACTTCGTGGTGTATGTTTGCTCCGGCCTGATAGATGGAGAAAATTAATATCAATGCGAAACGAAAGATGGGTGAATGCACGGAACATTTATTTTATTGGGCATAGCAACCACGAAGGGACCAAGGAAAAGATGTTCGAGAAAGTGCATGTAAACCATGTTCACGAGGGGTAATTAATTATGTGAAAATACCTGGGACGATTATCGTGAATCAATGATGTGCATATAAATTATATGGAAATGCAAGCCAGTGCATATTGGCCAATTATAATTAGCATAGGAGCGGCAAGGAATTCGCATTGCTGGGCTTCAATGTTAAGCAAATTATCAGCAACTTGAATGTGAAATTCATGCGAATATAACAAGGAAGATAATGAACGAAATGAAGTTATCACACGAATATTATTAACGGAAAGTTTCACTTAGACTGAGATAATGTCGATGTGGATGACTTATGGGAGCGAATCGTTGGAATAAAAAAACTAAAAATTCTACTTTTTTGAACCAAACCAACCAACCAACCAAACTCCGATATTTATGTAAATATTATGCTGATCCCAAGTGCAGGTAAAGAGCGAGGGTTTGAGGAAACGTATTTATTAGAATCCTCAGTAAAAGAATCAGAGACGCGGAACATAGCTTCCTGCGGCCAACCTATCTCTCTCTGAGGATAAGCTGTCTCTTCTCTGGGGCGGTTCGTGGCTTCTCAGGTACCAAGCCTTTTGTCTACCAAGACCGTTAGTGAGTGGTGATAGCCACACCCTGTACGAGGTGACCCTACTATTAACAAAACGCTACGGATCTAGGCTGGGGAGTCGAAAAACACCTCCCCCAATCCAGGGTGTCATGCGAACCGTGCCCATTGGATAGTTTGCAGTCGGAAGTAATTGACTGTATGCAAACGGAGCCTCACTGATGCCTGGTCGCCTCAGTGAGTAACTTAGATCTTACCGTGCTACAGGGGACCATCGCATGGCGGACCTCCTAACCCTCATACTCGAAGAAGTCAAATGAGTACAAGCAACAAAGAAAAAAAAACGAAAACCAATAAAGCGGGGTCCCGTACCGTACACAAACTGGTTAATCAGGCGGAGGCACATCTCCGAAATACTGAGAGCTAGGTGATTACACCCAAGAAGAGAGAAGTTGGGACGTTAAGCAGTAGATCCAAGGTTAACATTGGTATACTGCGTGGACAACAACCAACGAACATCACTGCTCAAAAAGCAGGGACCAGCAAAAGCACGTCTGAGATAAATATATCAGACGTCAAGAAGGGGAGAGGTCTCAGTGGCGCAGATGCTAAATGGAACTTGCACTATCTGAAGGAAGGCCTGAAACCAGAAGAGGCCCTTAAGAAGGCTCAGGATAGACCTAAGCCATCTCTACCGGAGCCGAGAAAGCGGGGAGCAGCACAGATCAAAAAATCCAAACCTCAACCGAAGGGGGGAGAAAACCCGGGCAGGTCAGGGTGAAGGCAGAACTCAGGAAGCCCGTCATTAGCTATGCTGTCTATGCTGCAGTCAAGGGCAAATACTCACTCGTCAGGAGCAGGAAACCAACGAAGACCTTGTCATCAGGCAGATGTGCAAGGGATGGACTTCGAAACTTGTGTTCACCGAGATACGCTTTCGACCAGGCCTTATACTGGTGTACTGCGCGACGGAAGACACTGCAGAGTGGATTAGAACCATCGTTTCTGAATTGCCAAGCTGTGAAGAAGCAGAACTGTCAACATGTGTTGGGGATGATATACCAGGAGCCCACATGGTGACAGTTTTTCTCCCAATAGCCGCGACAATAGAAACGGAAGACCTTAAGGGCTTCCTAACCGCTCATAATGAGGATCTCCATACCCGACTATGGAGAGTCTTCAGAAGCAAGGTGGAGGGAAAGGGTAAACTCCTCCCGATTGGGGTAGATGACCGATCTCTGGAGGCAATCAAACGTTGCAGTTACCATATCAACTACCGATTTGGCAACATACCCGTGCATGTGCACAGGGAAAAGCTGAGGAAAGACACCTCGGAGGAGACACCGGGTGAAAAGCATAATGAGGTCCCCGAAGAAGTCTCGAAAGCCATAGAGGCGGAAAGGGTCCAGTCCTTCAACTAGGGAAGTAGACCTGCTGCCCAGTGAAGAGCAGAAGCTGGACGACTTAGACCTAGAACTCCTAGGGCTCAGTGTGGACAGCGATGCGCAGGAAAGCCCCATGTCGGAAGAGGAGGGCGATACTCCGACAATGGAGAAGAACTCCAAACAATAACGGAGCCAATGGCCAGCACTAAGATAGCCCAGACAAACCTCCACAATGCGAAAGCTGCATCTGCAGTAATTGCAAGGGCAAGTTCCAAGGAGAACATTGGAATAGTGCTGGCTCAGAAGCCCTGAGTGTACCGGAGTCAGATTCGCGGTCTGCAAGGAGGAAGCATGCAGATAATTTGGGACTCCTCTTGTGAAAAACCAAGAGCTTACATAATTCTTAAACGCAATTTAAAATACATATGTCTTTCAGAGTTCTTAACCGGGGACCTTGTGGCTATCCAAGTCTCATTGGAAGCCGGGAGGAACACTCGAGAGGCAGTCGTAGCATCGGGATACTTCCCAGGAGAAGAAATCCGGGCTCCACCGGAACAAGTCGCAAAACCGATGAAGTATTGTGAGAAGAGGGCGTTACCACTTCTCCTCGGCTGCGATGCCAACGCCCACCAAGAAGTCTGGGGAAATAGCGAAACCAATCGAAGAGGTGAGTATCTTCTCGAATTTATCCTTAGCAGTAAGTTAGAAATATACAACGTAGGGAACACTCCAACATTTGTGACCAGCACCAGAAAAGAGGTACTAGATATAACTCTAGGAAATACCCTAATAAACGGGATGGTCAGGAATTGGAGGGTGTCGGATGAACCTTCAATGACTGATCACAGGATGATCAGATTGGACATTAAGGGTAACTCTGAAATAAAAAGAATAATAAGGAATCCCAGGAGAACGGATTGGGAATCCTATGCAACGCACTTGAGCAACAACATTGTCCACTTTCAAGTGAACAGTGACATCAGGAGCGAACTGGAACTAGAAACAGTGGTGGAAAACCTCAACACAGTCGTCATTGACGCATATGAAGCCAGCTGTCCGGCCAAGACAGTTTAGTCATCAAGGGAAAGGAAACCTAGCCGGAATGAGAACAGAGGTACGAAATCTCTTCAACCGGACAAAACAAACCGGGGACTGGGCAAGGTACAAAAATGCACTGACTGCGTATAGCAATCCAATCAAAGAAGCAAAATGGAACAGCTTCAGAGAATTCTTTGAAGGGATCGAACAAATCACAGAAGCAACCACGCTATACAAGGCTGTAGCCAAAGACGGGGGAATATCCTCTGTCTGCTTGAAAAAGGAAGATGGAACATTTACCGAGAATGAGGAGGACAGAGTACACCTGCTTCTCAAAACTTATTTCCCGGAGTCCTACCCCAGCAAAGGGGACAACATTCTGCCTGACACCCCACCAACGAATAAAAGGGGAAGAAGGAGAACTCGAAACTAGCAAAAGTGGAATGCTCAGAAGCTAGGGTAAGGTCTATCTATAAATCTTCTTCTTCATCTTCTTTACTGAAAACACCCGGAGTAGAATTGCATTTTCCCAGCACTGATCCACAGAGGCCTAGAAATCATCTTAGAGTCTCTTCTGAGGGTGGTAAGGGGCAGCATAAACTTGGGATATATACCAAGGGCATGAAAGACGGGCAAAAGTGGTCTTTATTCCGAAAGCGGCTAAAAAGGATCCTTTTCACCCTAAATCTTTTAGACCATTTGCCTAATATTGTTCGTAATCAAAACGTTCGTGAAGCGTAACCTCCTACATCCGTGTCAACTGAAACTGTCTATGTGGAGGAGTATGGTTGTGGACGAACTCCTGAACGTGCTAACAAATACCGGAATACAGGGTTATACAGACGACATTGTTTTAATCGGTAGGGGCAAATGTAAGCATACCATACGTGAGAGAATCCAAATTGGACTAAGGGTTACTATTGCTTTTACTCTGGAAGACGCATGTCGAAAACATCTGTCAGAAAGCTACGAGGGCTCTGATGACTTGCAGGTCCATAGTAGGAAAACAAGTCGGAATACCGGAAGCTCGCGCTTCGGGTATAAAGGTTTTGTGTTCATCTTATGTGAGAAACTTCAACGCACATTTTTCTGTCCGTATATAGCTACAAATCCAACATAATCCTTCATATTTTTCCAAACTACGAGACATACGTATATATTACAGCCATAGATACCACGCTCACCCTAAACAAACAAACTCCCTATTACCGAATACTGTACACATATATGCACGTATATAAATTGATCGTACCCATATTTCCGATTTACTTCTTATATCTATTTGAATTAGGCACTACCCGCAAAGTTCATTAGCACGCATCTATTATATACCTACATACACGCATGTCTGGCTGACAAATAACTAAAAAACTAAAACAAAATAATTCTCTGCGACCCAATTCATAAAAACTCATTTCGTTGTGGTATTGACGAATTGATATGTGATGATGACGTCATGCGGGTTGTAGAGTGCACGAAATTCACAACAAATTGTAAAGTTTCACCCCCTATAACTTTGTTAATAATAGTTGGATTTTTTTCAAACTTAACCGAGTTGTGCACCATGTTCTTCGTTATACGCATGCCAAATTTTGTACTTCTGAGATGAACATAAGGGGGGGTGCCGGGTAAATTTCTAAAATGTGGAAATATACTATTTTTAACTTTATTTGTGCAGATATCGGAACCGGATATATTTTGAGGCCTAGATTTCGCAGAGATGCACCACTGTGATTTTTTTCAGATTTTTCGGTTGGATAGGTTCTGAGAACGAGACCTGTTACACTTTTTGTGGGTCATATTTTGAACCCTCACTCCCCTATGTTTCATCTAATATCAAATATTGAACCAGATTCGAAAAGTACTAATTGAGACCTTTCATTTGATATCCTACATGGCTACATTCTGTGAAAAAAAAATTTGCACCCTCCATTCACATGTATGGGGAGCCCCCCCTTAAACTTAACACAAGATGGCGCCACTTACTGCATGTAAAGGGATCACCAGATTACATACTCTCACCAATTTTCGTGACAATCGGTCCAGTCGTTTCCGAATAAATCGGGTGTGACAGACAGACAGACAGACAGACGGACAGACAGACAGACAGACAGACAGACAGACGGACAGACAGACACCGTCTCGATTCTAATAAGGTTTTGTTTCACACAAAACCTTAAAAATGGAGTTGCAGAACTGAGCTCAGCACACAAGCCAGTTAGCCAGGGAGGGTCACAAACTTCAAAGACTGCCTCGCGTATGTATCAGTGGGACAATGAGGACATGCCCAACGGCATCCCTGGAGGTCCCTGTGGGATTAACCCCTCTCCATCTGCACATACAGATGCAGGTAAGGAGATCAATATTCAGGATGGCCGGGTGAGGGGTGAGGCTTCCTAAATAAAATAAGATTTATATTCTTTCTGGGCGGTATCCCGAATTATACCAAGGGATAACATGACAACGAGGTTTCACTTCGATAAGAAGTTTGAAACACGGAGTAACAAGGCAAACTGGGAGAGCGTGGCTGCGACATACGGCTTAAACCAGCAACTGATTATTTGGTACACTGACGGCTCCCTGACAGCAGAGGGAGCGGGTGCCGGTGTTATTGGTCTAAGGAAAATGTACTCTGAGCCAATGGGCAGGTACACTAGCATATTCCAGACGGAAATATATACCATAGACAAATGTGCCTCCTCTAATCTGTAAAGGAACTTTCGGAGGCAGAATATAGCTATTCTCACCGATAGCCAAGCAGCGATCAAGGCAGTTAAGTCCAACCAGGTGAACTCTAAACTGGTATGGGAATGCCATTAACAAGGCAAAATGAGAGAGCGTGGCTGTGACATACCACTTACACCGACAACTGCTGGATTATTTAAACCTCGCCGAAAAGGACCTTTTTGGGAATTCTCACTGCTCACTGCCAGCTAAACTATCACCTAGGGAAGCTAGGGACATCTACGAACACTGCCTGCAGGTTCTGTGCGTAGTGTGATGAAACCTCTATACACGTTCTGGAACAGTGTCCGGCACTTGTGCAAAGTAGGTTCCAGGCATCTGAGAGAACACTTAATACCAGATGCAAAGTTGAAAGGTCTGGAAGTAGGGAATATACTAAAATTCCTAACGGTTATAGACTTGCTTGAGATACTATGATTAATGGGTAACCAGTAAAAGGGGTACAATAGTTCTTTTGAGGACGCGGTCCGACTTCCCCTTAACAGAATAATAATAGATCTGAGTGTTTCATAGGCACATTTAATTCGTGTTTTATGGAAGGATTCAGCTCAGAAAAAAGGGTGGAAGTTAGTTTTGCTACCGACGCCCCAATGACTAAACGACCTGACTTCTCTTTATTTTTTAAATACCATAAAGGACGATATAAAACAAGCTACTCTCGTTCATCGCTGAAGAATAACGGTCCATTTTTTTGGTGAGAATGCTGTGCCGATTTGCGGTTATCGCGTAATAAATCACTTTGACTAAACATTCATGGCTACTTTACTGGTTAGAAAGGCTGTTTTCCGCTATATCGTCGCCTATAGACTGTGTTTCCCTTCAGAATAACCTGGACACTCTGGTTCGTTGGTGCTCGACCAATGGTTTAGCGCTAAACGTCAGAAAGTGTCACTCTATGTGCTACTCCCTAAAATCCTCACCCACTTCTTTCTCCTACTCGCTTGACGGACATTCCTTATCCTGCTTAAATTCCACTCAAGACCTCGGAGTCACTTTCGACTATAAGCTCCGCTTTGACACCCATTGCCTCGATGTCATCAATCGAGCAGCAAAATTGTCAGGCTTTATTCTTCGCTCCTCCTCTGATTTTGACTCCATCCAACCCTCAGCTCTCTTCAATTCCCTTGTGAGGAATACCCTCGAGTATTGCTCCGTGATCTGGTCACCCACTCGTAACTGTGATTGTCTTGCCCTTGAAAATGTGCAACGTAAATTCACCCGTTCTCTCTTCTTTAAGAAAAGCTTCCCTCGTGTGGATTATCCCTCCCGCCTCCGTTTTCTAAACCTTCCCTTCCTACAACAGCGTAGATCCTATCTGGATCTATGCACATTCTTTAAATTTTCCTCGGGCCTGATGGACTGCTCCGCCGCTGACGAGATCACCTGCCGTCCTGCGTCTTATGACACACGTAACGCAGATATTTTCAACGTGCCCTTCGCGGAGCTCGAAGTCTATTTTCATTCCCCGATTCCCAGGCTTTGTCGTAATTATAATGCAAAACAGCTTGGTCCTTTTAACTTCCCTACTTTAAGTAATTTTAAATGTAGGGTAAGTTTTTTACTTTCTCCTCCTCCTCCTGAGGACAATAATTAATTGGAATTCTATCTGTTTGTTGTCCGTTAATTAAATAAATAAATAAATAAATAAATAAATAAATAAATAAATAAATATGGACGATGGACCGAAAGAGCACATATCGCGACTGTAGATGTTCCTCAGTGTTCCGTATTGGAACCCCTTTCGTCTGGAATAGGTTTTATATGATAAAACCGCCTTCGCGTTGATTGATTTCGCAGACGAACAGAAGGGGAGCGAATCCCGGACCGAAAAGCCACTAGAAAGGAGGAGGATTGCAGAGATGATAAGAACAGTGCGACATCTTCAAAATGGGAGAATTAAATTGTCACGAAGCGATGCAAACATTTCCTATAACAACCTTGGGTTATAGGAAGTGTTTGCATCGCTTCGGATTCGGTGAGCCTCCAGACTGTCCACTACATCTGAAAAGGCAGAGCATGTTATGTTCCCTTGACCGAGGGGATAACTTTGAGTGGCCTCTTCAGCGTACATAGATATTCTCCTTTTTCTTCAGCCTTTGTCCCGTTCACAAGCGGGGTCGGCTCGTCGTGATCGGCTTCGCCATTTGGCTCTATCGAATGCCTGATCTGGGTGCAATCTCGAGGCTTTCAAATTCCCATCCAGCGTATCAAGCCACCGTTGCTTAGGTCTGCCTTTTGGTCGTTTACCATCGACTTCGATGTTCAGACCAATCTTGGCAAGTGAATTCTCGTTTGCACGAACTGCATGACCATACCATCGAAGACGCCTCTCTCGCAACTTTTCCACGATCGGTGCAACCCCATAACGATCGCGGATATCCTCATTTCGGATGTGATTTAAACGTGTGACGCCACTAGTCCAACGTAGCATCTTCGTCCCAATTACCGCAAGACGCCGTTCATTGTCTTTTATGTTTGGCCAACACTCAGAACCATAGAGAGCGACTGGACGGACGACATTGCGGTAAATTTTAGATTTAAGACGTTCGTTGATACGTCGATCACAAAGGACACCAGTTGTGGAACGGCACTTCATCCAGGTTGCGTTAATGCGTGAAGCAATTTCATAACGCAGCTCTCCATTGGCCGATAGCGTTGACCCGAGGTATTTAAATCGCTCAGTTCTGGGCAGATCACTGCCGCTGACAGTGATTGTGCCTGTTTCATGGGGATCGGTCGTCAAAAATTCAGTTTTGTTTAAATTCAATCTGAGACCGTGATATTGAATGTTACAATCTTATTCAGGAGATACTGACGTCAGAGACGAACATTAAACTCATAAATAACCGTGACTCTAAACTCTAGGAGCTGGGGATTGATCCCGAAAAGCGTGTCTGACGATTGCCTTGGGGATGCTTTTAGAAGGTATCATTTCCACGCACTGCTGCAACCTAGCAAAGGATCGCCTCTTTAAAATTCCCATCTCCATCCAAAGAAAATCGATTGTCATCTTATTTGGGTAGAAGTGTTATTCGAGAACCCCCGAAGAATGCAAACGGCTGTCCAACGGAGACATTGAGGCCTGGTTCGACCTTGGATTGGACGAGTCTCGTGACTATCTCGAATGCTTCACTACATTTAAGGAGACAAAGGCCATTGTAATATTCCCTTTTCCGAGGTTCATACAGGAGTCAAGCAGGTTGAGCGATGTTTTCAACGCAGATATTGCAGCCCACCTTGTAGGTGAATTGATTGTGGTAGGCGTAGTAATATCTAAAATACCAAAGAAACTCCAGGGACTGAATGGAGCCTGGATAGTGCACGAGCTGGTAACTTCAGCGTACTGGTGTAGACTATCCCCGCGTAGGAATATTTTAACGCTGGTTATATGGGGATACGGCCATAAGAGTGGGAGCGGTTTTAGCGGGCGCAGACTGGTGCAACAGTCCTTCCTCTTCCATCCTTCTATAGAATATTTTATCAATAAGGTATCCATATTCCAATATATGAAAATAGGGACAAAAAGAGAACAAACTCCTCCACAAAACTTTTCCCGTTCCTTTGTGGGAAAATCGAAGGCTCAAAATTAGGGTCTATTGAAAATTCATATTTATATGAATATGGCATTGTCGCAAGTTTGTAGTCGTCTTCTGGAAAATTTTCATACCAACCCTTTTGGGAATTCTGCTCGGAAAATTTCTTGGTACCAACATACAAGCAGCTTCTGCTTTTCATACGATTGTGTGCCTAAAACAAACAAGTTTTTTTCAGACCGAACTGGAATGCGCATAACAGCTTCCAGGGATGAAAGCTTACACGAAAATGTGATATTAGAAGGACGAAAAAGATGCCTTTTATTAATTTTCGATTAGTTTACACGCATTAAGACCAAGTTACAATTTATTTATCCACCCCTTATTCCTTATTCCTCTTGGAAAGGCGTACAGCATGCAATAACCTACGGTAAAAATGCCAATAGCGATTTTTTCCTCCCACCATTTTATCTCCCTCCCTTTCAATTGCTTTAGTATCCTTAAGTATGATTCCTTTCTTGCTTGATTACAATAGTATGAAAATGGTAAAAGAATTCAAAACCCAAAAGACCACCACGAGGAAGAATCAAATGATATTCAATAGTTGATTCGACAATCGAAAAATGGTACCACCAGTCACCAATCATATCCTGCTGTCTGTCTATTCGCTTATGTTGTATGTGTTTGTTGTTAAAGGATATTTCTGAGAAGACGACACGATAAAGAATTATTTTTTGGACTTGGAAGTTATTTTTATAAGAGAGATAGCTGTGATATGAACGGATTTTGTTAAATCAATTCAATCGCTTTAGGGAGTCGAGTTGCGAGTCGATAAATTGTTAGGATTCCGAAAGGATATTCGTGTTCATTTCCTGGTTTTAATTAGATTGAGGATACTTTCCAAATGGCTTTACATGGGGATATCTAACCATTGATTGATTATCAAGGTATACTAATGTAACCTTTGTTTCAAACACATTCTCAAAGTAGATACGACAGTGAAGGATATTCGTAATTCATACAATAATTTTCAAGAAATCTTAAGGAGATCTTAAGTGAATTACAAGTCGTAAGTATCTTGGTTATGCCTTCTCTGTAGCGAACTAACTTGTTGCTGGTTTTGGCATAACACATCGTTCAATAAGTGCCGGGACTAGCGTAGAGATGGCGCTAATAATGCCATTTATATACCAAGTTTCAGAAGTACCAACCTTCAGATAAGATGTGTCAAAATTTGATGTAATTCGAAACATAACCAAGAAAGCTATAGTGGTTAAAGTGACGCTACCTTTACAATCCTGAAAAAAATGGACCAAAACGAGTTTCGTGTGTTGATAAAACATTGTTTTCTAATGGGAAAAAACACTGTTCAAGCTCAGCAATGGCTTGAAAAACGTTATCCGAACTCTACTCCGTCGAAAACAACCATTTGTCGGTGGTATGCTGACTTGAAATGCGGTCGTGCTGATACAAATGATGCGGAATGTTCGGGTCGGCCAAATGAGGCAGTAACTCCCGAAAACACCAAGCAAGTATTGAAAATCGTGATGGGTGACCGCAAAATGAAAGTGCACGAGATAGCTAGGATGGTGAACATACCAACTGGTAGTGCATTGACTATTTTGCACCAAAAATTGGCTATGAAAAAGGTTTTTTCCAAATGGGTGCCGCATTTGCTCACAATAGAACAGAAGCAACAACGTATCAATGATTCGGAGAGCTGTTTGGCACTGTTTATTCGCAATAAACAGAATTTTTTGCATCGATATGTGACAGTGGACGAAACATGGATTCACCATTTCACTCCGGAGTCAAGTCGACAGTCAGCTGAATGGCGTACGACCAGTGAAAGCGTCCAAAAACACAACAGTCGGTCGGCAAAGTGATGGCGTCCGTATTCTGGGATGCGAATCGTATAATTTTCATTGACTACCTCGAAAAAGGAAAAACCATCAATAGCGACTACTACATGGTGTTATTGGATCGTTTGAAGGCCGAAATAGCAAAAAAACGCCCACACATGAAGAAGAAGAAGAAAGTCATCTTTCATCATGACAACGCACCGTGCCACAAGTCAATCAAAACGATGACCAAATTCAACGAATTAGGCTTCCAACTGCTTCCTCGCCGGATCTGGCCCCCAGCGACTACTGGCTCTTTGCGGATCTCAAAAAGATGCTCCAGGGAAAAAGATTTGGCTCAAATGAGGAGGCGATCGCTGCTATTGAGGCTCATTTTGAGTCAAAAGACAAATCGTTCTACAAACATGGCATTGAAAAGTTAGAGAAGCGTTGGAATGATTGTATTACCTTTGAAGGAGATTATGTTGATGAATAATAAAGAATTTTGCCGATAAAATGTTGTTTTCATAGTTAGTCCCGGGACTTATTGAACGATGTGTTATATGGGGAAAGTGATTTTTGATATTCGGAGTCATTCGGAAATTACAGTGTTAAACACGTGATAAGTCACATGCCAGATTTATGTTGATCGCCGTAATAAAGCTATTTATCGATCCGGAAAAGAATTGAAGCCAAAGCTGTACATGTGTTTCTTGAAGAAACCTAAGGTTTATGGATTAGGTATAGTAGATTAAGGGTCAGTTAAGGTTTTATGGCTAAAAACCGCATTCTACTTTTTAAATGCGTTTTTCTCGAAACTGCATGTTGAAAATCGGCTGCTACCATAGCTCGAAATCTATTCAACGAAATTCTTTGAAATTTTCAGGACTTATTCAGAACATATTTCTACGGTCCACAAACTAGGATAATTGCGATTCATTCAGTAGTTTTTTTTTTATTCATTGAAAAAGCACCAAAATTCACAAAAAAAAGTTTGACACGGCACCAAAAATTTAGCTTTTAATATTTTTTAATAATCCTAGTTTATGGACTGTAGTCAACTCTGTATGATAAAATGCCGTTTACTTTTTTTTTTTCTTTAAAATGATCACAGCGCCCTCTAGCGTGGCTGCAGAAAAACACCTTTTTTTTTGGAGATGGGTGTATAAATTGTCCTGTATTTCGATAACCAACTATGCGATCGCGTTGGAAAAATTACTATGTATGCCCAAGATATCAATAAATCTATGGTGAAAAATTTGTATTTGTATCTTTATCTAGTTCTTCACAAAAAAATTCTAAACAAAAAAAAAAAACTAAAACGGCCTTCACACGGGATGACCCCCTTAAGATAGATACAACAGTGAAGGATATTCGTAATACCTACAATTTTGAAGAAATCTTAAGGAAATCTTAAGCGAATTACAAGTCGTAAGTATCTTGGTTATCCCTTCTCTGTAGAGAACTAACTTGTTGCTGGTTTTGGCATATAACGTGCAAAACCAATCGATTCGACTGCGTCAGAAACCTACATGTTCTCAGCAAATTGTTAATGGGGTCATCCCGTGTGAAGGCCGTTTTTTTTTTTAGAAATTTTTTGTGATTCTAGAGTGAACTTAAGGGGGGTTGTTTTCCTGGCAATTACTAAAAATTCAAAAATTCTAGTAATGTACTATTATTAACTTTATTTTAATAGGTATCGGTATGGAGAGTATTTCGGAGCCTAGGCACCATATAGTGGCAGCCCCCTGAGTTTTTTCAGATTTTTCGGTTGGATAGTTTCTGAGAATGGGTTCGTTAAAAAAAATGACCACTTTCAACCCCCCGCACTCCCCACCTTTACAACAAATGTCAAAACTAAGACCGGCCTCGAAAAGTACTAATCGAGACCTTTAATTTGATACCCCACATGACTACATTTGATGAAAAAAAATTTTACACCCTCCTTTTGTATGTACGGGACGTAAAAGGATGTAATTCACTGTATGCGTGAGCGTTCACAGTTTCCACCTTTCTACCAAATTTGGTGTTAATCGCTATAACCGTCTCCGAGAAAAATGCGTGTGACGGACAGACAGACAGACAGTAAACCGATTTTAATAAGGTTTTGTTTTGCACAAAACCTTAAAAAAAGATGGAAAAGAGCCAAGAACGTATACTTTGTCTGTATGAGTGTAAACTCGGTCATAAAGCGGCGGAGGCGACCAAAACATTAACAGCGCATTTGGAGCTGATACAGTAAGCGAACGAACCACACGGCGATGGTTCGAAAAATTCCGGTCAGGTGACGTAAACCTTCAAAGTGGGCCACGTGGACATCCAGGACCATCGATTGACAAGGACCAGCTGCCTTTGCTAGTCGAATCCGACACACGTCAGTCTGTGACAGACATTGCAGACAAACTGAGCGTACACTATTCGACAGTTTCCCGGCACTTGCAGCAACTTGGAGAGGTAAAAAGCTCGACAAATGGGTTCGGTATGCCCTTACGGAGCAAAACATGGCACTTCGAATGGAAATTTGCAGTTTTTTACTCTCCTGCAACAAAAGCAATCCCTTTTGGCACAAAATAGTAACATGTGATGAAAAGTGGATATTATACGACAATCGTCGCCGATTAGCACAATGGCTAGGTGCTGTTGAGCCACCGAAGCACATGCCGAAACCGAGCCTCCATCCGAAGAAGGTAATGGAGACTGTTTGGTGGTCTACAGCTGGAGTCATCCACTATTCTTTCTTGGCACCTGGAGAAAGGATAAATGCACAGGAATACTGTGCCCAACTCGAGGAAATGCACCAAAAGTTGATTATTCAACGGCCAAGATTGATCAACAGAGATAGTGTGATACTCCTTCACGACAATGCATGACCTCATGTTTCTAGAACAACGGTTCAAAAGTTGAACGAATTGCAGTATGAGATTCTGCCCCATCCACCATATTCACCGGACCTTTCGTCAATCGACTACCACTTTTTTAAGCATTTGGATAATTTTTTGACGGAATAACAATTGACGAAAGAAGGGGTCATCAAAATTGCCTTCAATGAGTTTATCAACCCCTGAAAATTAGACTTTTATGAAACTGGCATAAATGCTCTTGAATCTCGCTGGGAGAGGTGTTTTGAATCGACTGGCACGTATTTTGATTAAATAAATAAATTTTTGTAAGCTTTACAGTCGTTTAAAATTTTTGTACAAAAACGGCCGTTTCATTTGGAACAACCTAATACACTATTATCTAGATACAATTCTTCTTCTTCTTCTTTTTCTTCAGCCTTTGTCCCGTTCACAAGCGGGGTCGGCTCGTCGTGATCGGCTTCACCATTTGGCTCTATCGAATGCCTGATCTGGGTGCAATCTCGAGGCTTTCAAATTCCCATCCAGCGTATCAAGCCACCGTTTCTTAGGACTGCCTTTTGGTTGTTTACCATCGACTTCTGTGTTCAGAGCAATCTTGGCAAGTGAATTCTCGTTTGCACGAATTGCGTGACCATACCATCGAAGACGCCTCTCTCGCAACTTTTCCACGATCGGTGCAACCCCATAACGATCGCGGATATCCTCATTTCGGATGTGATCTAAACGTGTGACGCCACTAGTCCAACGTAGCATCTTCGTCCCAATTACCGCAAAACGCCGTTCATTGTCTTTTATGGTCGGCCAACACTCAGAACCATAGAGAGCGACTGGACGGACGACATTGCGGTAAATTTTAGATTTGAGACGTTCGTTGATACGTCGATCACAAAGGACACCAGTTGTGGAAGGCCACTTCATTCAGGTTGCGTTAATGCGTGAAGCAATTTCATAACGCAGCTCTCCATTGGCTGATAGCGTTGACCCGAGGTATTTAAATCGCTCAGTTCTGGGCAGATCACTGCCGCTAACAGTGATTGTGCCTATTTCATGGGGATCGGTCGTCAAAAGTTCAGTTTTGTTTAAATTCAATCTGAGACCCTGTATCTAGATACGTGTGTGTGTGTGTGTATGGTGGGGGAGAAGCTACAGCTTCTGCCCCACCCAGGCCGTGTTGGCCCATTGTACTCGCCTCCCCCGTCTAACGGAATATTGCGGATTTGTTAACGTACCGCAGGATTTCCGTTAGTGGATGTGATACTACCCGTCGCAATTGGAGGACATCGGCACCAAAGATCTGATGCCTGATGCGTCCATAGGCGGGGCATTCACATAGGAAATGCTCCGTGGATTCCGCTTCCTCATTACAGGAGTTACACGTATCATCTTCGGTAATTCCTATTCTGAACATATGCCCAGCTAGTGAATTATGGCCTGTCAGAATGCCCACAATACACCTGCAGGTCCTCCTGCTTTTCGACAGGATAAACTTTGCGGTACGTATGTTGGGTTCTGGCAGGAAAAATTTGGTGTGTCGAGCAGCATTTAGGCTCTGCCACCTGTCATTATGGGAAACTTGTTCCCAGTTTTGGAAAACAGATTTACCCAATGCTACTGATACCCCAATTGCTGGCTCCGGTCCCGGCATAAGGGAGGTTGACCCCTCTTTCGCTAAAGCGTCCGAGATTTCATTTCCCTCTCTGCCACAGTGACCAGGTACCCAGAGTAGTTCCACCGTTTTGAATCTAGACATAGAGTTCAAACGGTTTCTGCATTCCTGAACGATTTTCGAGGTGATCAAAGGACTGCTCAATGCCCTCAGTGCAGCTTGACTGTCACTGCAGATTGCGATGCGCCTGCCCTTCAACCGCTCGTCAATCACCCAGTTTGCCACCCTTAGGATCGCATAAACTTCGGCTTCAAAAAACCGTTGCATATTGTCCCAAAGGAAAAGCCCACTTCTTGTTTTTATTCGAGAGGTAGACTCCGGCTCCAGAACCCTCTTCTGTTTTTGAGCCATCGGTGTAGAAGACTTCCGTATATCCCGCCACGCATTCCTCTGGGTCTTCCCAGTCCTCTCTACGCTTCAGGGTAACTACATATCTTCTACCAAACAGATGTATGGGGATACGAGAATCGGAAGGCATTGTAAGAACTGGATTCACCCAGTAACTCTTCCAATGCTCTGTGCCCCCACATCCATTGTTTTCCCATAGATCTAATCGAATTAGCCTATGAGCTGCTCTCATTGCAGTGCTTTGAATAAATATATCCAGGGGCTGCAAGTTGAGTAGTGCATTCAGAGCTGCGCCGGATGTCGTGCTCATGGCACCAGTGATATCCAGACAAACAGTTCTTTGCAGTGCGGCTAGTTTACGGTGAAAACCTTTTTGTCTCACCTTAGCCCGCCACACTACGGATGCATATACGAACATCGGCCTAATGATGGCAACGTATATCCACATTACCACATGAGGCCTGAGTCCCCATGTCGAGGCAAAAGTCCGTCTGCACATCCCATAAGCTATGGGAGTTCGTTTCATCTTTACCTCTACATGTTTGTTCCAAAGAAGTTTTTTATCTAGAGTGACCCCCAGATATTTCACTTTTTCGGAGAGTTGAAGGATAGTACCCCTCATCTCAGGGAGACAAAGTCCATCCAGTTTTCTCCTTTTTGTGAATAAAACCATTGCGGTTTTATTTGGATTAACTGACAAACCATGTCTAAGGCACCAGCTGTCTATCAAATCAACGACACGTTGTATATTCCTACACACCGTTCCAAGATCCCGATCAACAGCAAGTACAGCCACGTCATCAGCATAAGCTTGAGCGTGGATTGGCAAATTTTGCAGTTCGCATAGCAGTGAGTCGATCAGCATACTCCACAGAAGCGGCGAAAACATACCTCCTTGGGGGCAGTCCTTCGTTGCTTCCGTAGTCAGGTAGCGATCGACCCCTACCTCAGCGCACAACATTCTTTGCGTTAGCATAGCATGGATCCACTTAATTAAAGCATCATCAACACCATGCGCTCTGGCGGCATCACAAAGTTTTTGAAAAGGCGCACAGTCAAAAGCCCCTTCAATGTCCACAAACACCCCCATCGCGTACTCACCATTCAAAATTGCATCCTCTATCTTTGTGACCAAAGAATGAAGAGCAGACTCACAGGACTTTCCACGTTGGTAAGCATGTTGGTTTTCACTAAGTGGGTGTGACCTAAGTGCGTTTCTACGAATGTGACGCTCCACCAGTCTCTCCAAACCTTTCAGCAAGAATGAAGTCAAGCTGATCTGTCTGAAGTTCTTTGGATTAGAATGGTCATCTTTCCCAGGTTTCGGTATGAAAACTACCTTAACCTGTTGCCAAGAAGAAGGCACGTAGCCCAGAGCAAGACATCCTCGAAAAATATTTCTTACAGGTCGCTCTAAATGCTCCATACCCTCCTTTAGCATTGCCGGATAGATGCCATCCATGCCTGGTGCTTTGAAATGTTCAAAGGACAGTATGGCAGCTCTCCCCTTTTCATGGGTAACAACCGCTTTCGTAGTGTTCTAGATACAATTGATGCCAAAAAAAAAAATCGATTCCACGGATCCGGCACACGGGATGACCTCCTTAAGCTCATCTGAAAACCAGTTACTCAGGTTCAAATCAATGAAACCTCGTCCTTGAGATAATTTGAAAGATGAGAACGAATCGAGGACTTAGTAAGAAAGGATCCAAATCTCACAATTTTTCTCATATTCAAAAATATATTGAATTTTCAATAATGACAATGAATTCTTGGAAGTTTCCCTGATGTATCTTTAAAATCTATCTTTTATCTTGCTCTCAATCTTGAACTCTTATGATATCTGATGTGAAACTATAATGCAACCTACCTCTTTTTCGTCCTTCCAACATTGTAGAGTTCAACATGTTTGAATGCTGCGTAAGTGGCCATTTTTGTTCAGTTAATTTATCACTTTTTTAATAATAAAAAATTTTCTCTCGGAAAATTCCGTTCAGCTCAGACAAATCACGACCAAATGCACTTGCACACTTGCAACAGTTCAAGAATATTCTTTATCTATTTAGTTAGAAACAACAAAGATGAATTTAAATGCATGTATTAGGTGAAATAGATACACAACAAACATGCTTGAATTCAATATGCCCGGACTTTCCAAATTTCACTTAGTTTTTCCTTTCTGGCTTTTCATAACTTGATCATCTCCAATGGGAAAAGAATGAAAAATGCTTTATGTGACGCAACGCATTCCAAACATTCCCCAGGGATGTCTATTCCATGTGATGGAATTTCAGGTAGTGTGCATATTGACCGGCTTGCAATTGGAGGAGTTGAGGAAGAAACAACCGAGGAGGAGTCCAGGACACTCAGAATATATTCCAATATGCATAGGGAACCCATACTAGTCAGGAAAAATTGCACACTTGCAATTACTAGAGGGCTCCTATGCGCCGAGTCCTTGTCGTTCCGTACGAAGTGGTCGGTGATAAAAATCAATAATTATCCTTGTTCTATGCACATTGGTGACACTGCGAACTTCAACACATCCAGAATGCTCCCACACATTATTTTGGAAATTTTCACGAGCCGGGGATTGATTTCAAGCATTGTTGTGCATCTATTCCACATTTTTAAGGATTAAAGGCACGTTAGGACCAACTAGTTAGTTTTAAATCACATAAAGTTCTTTAACATCTGCGTATTAAGGATGTACTGATAATCACTTGCAAACGATTACTAGAACTATCTAAAAACAAACAAATTTACGTTATTCCTCTTCGGGGATACCAGAAAGTGCTTCTTTCTCCTGAATATGCTATCGGATCGACGTAAAGCTTTCGACTGGAATCGAGCCGGGCTCTTGCATAGATTTTATAATGTCGGAATGAAACTTTGTGTGTGGAATCAGCGAAAACTTGGAAAAGAGAAGGTGAAAACTCGATGTGGAATCAAAATGATACAAGCGCAGCCGATGGTTTCTGCTTTTCCATGTACACAAGTTGTTACTTATGCTGAATGGAATGGTACCAACTATGCACGCGAGCCGCACTATTCCCGTACTATCTCTACCACAAATTGAAAGCATTTCTCCCTAAACTGTCTATCTCATGGATGGAACCCCCCCGGCAAGTTTTCCACATGAACCCAACCGAAGCGATTGCATCGTGGCGACGTTCTTACGGGAAAGCCCTTGATGACGAACTTTCCACTGGGTTTCCTTCAGATGGTTCCGCTCCGAAATAGATGGTGAAAAGTGCCTGGCCAGAGACGTCTTTATAGATAGTGTTCGTGCACTGCCTAGTGTACTGTGAAGGAGGGGGTGTTAGTTCTTGGAGCTGCATAGCAATGCACAATTTAATGAATTCCATGCTCGCATTTTATCCAGTGCACCATGCGCTTTGTAGAGTAACGCATGATATACTCGCATAGTCGTTGCTTAAGAGGGTCATCCCGTGTGAAGGCCGTTTTTTCGCCTTTTTTCGAAAAATTATTTTGAAGGACTCAATAAAGATAGAAACGTGATTTTTTCACCATATGTTTATTGATATCTCTAGTATATGTGATAAATTTTTCAGCTTGATATCGTAGCTAGTTTTTGGAATATGTGTCAATTTATGCACCCATCTCCAAAAAAAGGTGTTTTTCTGCTGCCACGCTGGAGGGCGCTGTGTTCATCCGAGGAAAAAAAACTAAACGACATTTTAATGTGGACAATATTTCACGGTCCGCAAACTAGGATAATTAGAAAATATTAAAAGGTAAATTTTTGGTGGGCTTTTAAACTTATAGGGCCTACAAATAAGTTCTGTCGGTTTTTTTGTTAAATTTGAAGCTTTATTGTGAAAAATTGGTTACACATTCATTGTTCAAAGTATTGCCCATCCCTAGCCACCACTTTCTTCCGTCTTTCAGGCAATTCATAGATACCATCGCGCCAAAAATTGGCCGGCTTGGCCGCTATCCACTCATCGAGCCATTTTTTGAGTTCCTCGCAATTGGAGAAGTGCTAGTCAGCCAGGCCATGCTGCAGCGACCGGAACAAATAGTAATCAGAAGGAGCAATGTCTGGAGAGTACGGCGGGTGGGGTAGGACTTCCCATTTCAACGTTTCTAGATATGTTTTAACGGGCTGTGCAACATGTGGACGAGCATTGTCATGTTGCAAAATAACTTTATCATGCCTTTGCTGGTATTGCGGCCGTTTTTTCTTGAGTTCGCGGCTCAAACGCATCATTTGACGTCGGTAGAGTTTGCCCGTGTCCGTTTCGTTCGGTTTTAGCAGCTCATAGTATACCACACCTAGCTGGTCCCACCATATACACAGCGTGATCTTCTCACCATGAATATTCGCTTTGGCCGTCGATGATGAGGCATGGCCGGGGTATCCCCACGTTGCCCGACGCTTGGGATTATCGTAATGGATCCACTTTTCATCGCCAGTAACTATTCGATGCAGAAAACCCTTCCTTTCTTGTCGTTGGAGCAGTTGTTCGCACGTGAAAAAACGGCGTTCGACGTCTCTTGGCTTCAGTTCATACGGAACCCAATTTCCGACCTTTCGGATCATTCCCATTGCTTTTAAACGGTGGGAAATGGCTGCTGAGTGACTCCAAATGTTTTTCCAAGTTCTTCTTGCGTTTGCGATGGATCTTGCTCGAGCAATGCCTCTAATTCTTCATCTTCAAAAATGGTTGGCCATCCGGCGCGCTCTTCGTCTTCCAAGTCAAAATTGCCACTTTTAAACCGTCCAAACCACCTCTGGCACGTTCGCTCAGATAGAGCATGGTCACCATAAACTTCCACCAAAATGCGATGACTTTCGGTTGCTTTTTTCTTCATATTGAAATAATGAAGTAGAACCCCTCGCAAAAACACACAAAATTGGCCATTTTCATTGATGAAAAAAGTATTGTTGTTTACACTTCAATTAAATAATTTATACTGACGTTTGCGCCTATTGACAGTAGCTTTCTGATGAATGTTTGGAAATGTGGATCAATGGAATAAAAAACAAGCTACCCCATCTATTGTGAAAACCAACAGAACTTATTTGTACGCCTAATAAGTCTCTGGCAGTGCGTATCGCTTCAGCAAGTTTACTTCTAAAGAGCTTTTCGAGCACTTTTCCAGCAGTGTCAAGCATGCAAAGTGGGCTTCATACCGCCCACTTTGCATGCTTGACACTGCTGGAACTCGGGATCGACTTTCTCCTTGCTGATCAGCGCAAGCCTCACCACCTTCCAACGAGCAAGGAAAATGCCCTCTTTCATGCAGACGTTGGAATGCGCCGAACAGTATGTCTGACCGGTGTTGGAATACCAGTTTGTTTACCTCTGCTGGAATACTTTCGAGTCCTGGCGCCTTCTTGCTTTTCATAGGGATGACTGTCTGTTCCAATTCTTTTATAGAGAAAAGTGGAAAGTCCTCGACGCTCTCCGCGTCGACGTCATCATCCCGTATGGGATGCGCAGGGAATAGTGATCGTACAATGCGATCCATCTGCTCCGCCTAAAGTGAACAGAGTTTTCCGCAGAGCCCTAATTTTTCGAGTTACTGATCGGTTGCACTCCGGTGCATATTGATTTGTAGGATGCGAATCATGTTAACCGCGTCCTAGCTCTTTCCAGTTCTGCTCTGAAGATTGGACACCGCCCCGAGCCCGCAGTGTGGGTAACGTACTCGCCACGGTCCCTGCATAGGACGCACCTTCTGTCCTTCTGTCAGGTCCCCAACAGGTTGCAGACGTGTGCCCATAATCCAAACATTTGTAACATTTGGTTGAGGCGGTTCGAATTCGTATCCTATATACTACCCAACCAATTCTGATTTTCCCGCTGTTCAGAAGTTTCCTCGCGTATTGCTCCGCAACTTCCACCACAGCGAGTTTTTGACCTCCGGAGTTCACAGAGGTGATACCAATCCGTACATTGGTTACCTCCGGACATTCGCGTTTGATGGCCTTTTCTACCCCTCGGTCGGGGCACCGCGTTCTATTAATATCGGTTCAATGCACACCACGCGACCAGGGTCCCGGAGGGCCTGGCTGATACACGCCACAATCACCACCGGCTCACATCACTCCATCGACATCGACAAGGAGTTTTCGACGGCTCTGGGAACTCCCAGTGTGTCCCGGCGTGTATCGGTCATTAGCAGTTCGCTCTCCACCGAGAAACTTTCTCAAGGCTACTACCTAGGACGCAGGTATTATACCAGATAGGGGGTCAAAACTACTTACTCGGGCACCTCGGGGACGCCACTCCCCGTATCGAAAACGATTCATTGCATTAAGGATCGTTGGTGACCCCTGAGTGCTTTCGACCGTTCATCCAACCGCTCTTCGTCTCACTTCACCCCACTCAGAGGATTGAAAGATCGATGAACTTCAGTGGAAACAGCCGCAATGCCTTACGAAACAATCACATGCAATGGACTCGCCTGCTTGTTCCTATAAAAAAAAGCGCGTAGAGAGTCAACTTGGCGTGATGTTGTGCCCAATGTCAACTATACTCCTCTCATGTCACGAAACAGGTTCATCCGCTTCAGGACTGAATTTGGGTGATGCATTTGGAATTGGGCGTAGTAGATTGGTTCCCCCGCTCTGCGTTTTCAGATTGGTTTTCGTCCACAGTAATATTTCGAAAGTATATGCAGTGAAAGGATAACGAATTAATTCAGTACCTTTATTTTGTTCTTCCGCGAGAGATGCAATTTAAGCACCAGCTTCGCACGTCGTAGGAATTCGAACAGCAGAGCATCTTTGAGATCATCGACTCGAGCATGGGTGTCTTCCAGAATTCCTAGATGCTTGTAGGAGTGCCTCGGTTATAGTTTGGAAGTGAAGGTCACGCAACACTATGTCCGGCATGCGACTCATGATGACCTTTGCGGATCTGAATTTCATAGTCAGATGCAAGATGGCCATCAATACCAGCTTACAACTTGATGTCATCTAACTACGTCAATGTAGTCATATCTCACTGCGAAACCATCCCGTCTAGCATAATTTAGTAGCCATGAAGCCAGATTTAGCGCCATACAAGCCCCTCCGTAAATGGATGGGTTCTGAGGTATTGTCACCCTCAGATGAATGCACTGACAAGATGGTAAAAAGCCCTGGCGTAATCGATATAACCGCTAAAGAGATTTCTTTGGCCTCTAATTGGTCGTCCTACTGTTACCGAGTCGATAATAAGTTGCCACTTGCAACGCCTTTATTCAACTCCGGAGCCCTTCTGCTCTTTTGACAGAATGTTTTTGGTTTCGAAGTGTCTCTTGACCCTTCCACTAATAACGGATGTTATGAATTTGTAGAGAGTTGGAAAGCAACTACTCAGCCTCGTGTCTTATTCTTTATCGCTCTGCTGGCACTGGCTATGCTGATTTGAGTCAACCTAGCAATGTCCTGCCACAATGAGTCGTGCCTATGTTCTAGACAAATTTTCGATTTCCACTCACTTAACACAATAATTTGAAAGCGAATCTTCTGACCGTGCAATCTGACAGCTGCAAGTGCACCACAGTGCACAAGTGATTGTAGTTGCTGCAGCGTTATATTAGAACACAATCGAGACGTAAGCTCATCATTGTTTTGGAATAGAATTATCGGAGTTGCTGAAGATGCATAGGTGGGAATACCTGGACTACGCAAATCTATCTTTTGAAATGAAAAATTATTGGATTAAATTTAAATTGCCAGTATGGGTTTTTTCGCTGTTATTGAAGCTCATATTTTGTGACCGCACCTTCTAACTAAACGTTTAATATTCTCATATAACCCTGGTGAACAATGGCTTTGTTGCCTTTGGTATAAAAATATTTCTAGAATCAGGTCATGCTAGTAGCTATGGAATTATGAATTAGCTCGGGGTCACCAAACCGGGTGAGCGGTACATCAACCGAATTACTTGCTTTTGCAATGAAGATGTTGAAATGAAAGTTCGTGAAAAGAAACCTCTCTACCACAAATTTCTCGATGATAAAACTCCGGCCAATTGGCAAATTTATAAGAATGCCAACCGGGAAGCAAAGAAAGCAGTCGCTATCACCCGAGCGGACTTTTACAAACATCTTTATGATAAACTGGACACTCGGAATGGCGAGAGAGATCTGTATTGACTTGCTAAAGGCCGCAACGAACGCACACAGTTTATCGAACATTTCTGTTGCGTTAATGACAAGAACGGCACTTTGTTTACCAACCGTCGAGCCACGACGGATAGATGGCGAGAATACTTCGAGCAGATTTCAACTGAAGAATTTGCTCATCCTCCACTTCAACAATCATTGCCGATATTTGGACCAGTTTCACCTGTCAGCGGAACTGAGACCTTCGAGCCTCGACGTGGTGTTGCATATCAACACGGGTGCCGTACTTCTTAGTTCGGTAGAGATTTAGGTAATTCTTGCATCCACCAGTATGAATGCTAAGCCATGCACTTGGTATAGACTGGTACCGTTGCGCTTGTCTCAGCGGGGCTCTGATTGTGGTCACAAAATCAATCCGTGCCTGAAGAGGGCCGTAGGATTAAGTCTCAAGACAGGTACCTACGTTAAACACTGAGGACTTCACTGTCAGCGGAACTGAAGTCGAGGAGGCAATAAAACAAATGAAATCGGGGAAAACCAGACGACCTGACGACATCGCATCTGAGCTCTGGAAAGCGAAGAGCTGGGACCCAACACTGTGACTCAGTGAATTCTTTAATCGGGTTATTCACGAAGGAAGAAGACCATCTGACTGACAAGAACTGTTCCAATATGGAAAAAGAATGGTAGTCCATCAGAATGTTCAAATTACCATCCGATCCGGTTACTTTCCCATACCATGAAGATTTTTGAACGCATTCATGACAACCGTATTCGCGAAATCTTTGAAATAACCATGAATCAAGCCGGATTTGTCAAAAACTGCGGAACTACTGACGTAATACACGCTGCGTTACTCATGGAGAAACACGGTGAGAAGCATCGTCCTTACATTGCATTTTTAGATCTAGAGAAAGCGTTTGACCGTGTGCCACACGAACTCATCTGCTATGCTTTACGACAACACTTAGTGCTAGAAGAACTCGTGCGCTGGGTTCAATTACTCTACCACGATCCGAAAAGTAAAGTTCGAAGTATGGCGGGTGTATCAGAACCGTTTCGTGTCCCTGTTGGTGTCCAACAAGGAAGTGCCCTCTCACCAATCCTCTTTGTTCTTGGTTACGGACACCGCTACGCAGAACATCCCACGTCCCGCGCCCTACACACTGCTTTATGCACATTGGTGAAACCCATAATTTGTTTTCTTCTTTAAGTTTTTCCGCATTGTTTCCAACTATTTTATCCTAATAAGCTTTCCTTGCACATTGAAACTGAAAATCTCCTCCATTCATACGCTACTGCTAATGTTGCGTCTGATGAGATCTTAAGGAATCATCAAAACACTTTAGCAAATCTATTCTATTCCAAATTCTCTACATGAAGTCAGAGATATGTAATATACTCTGTTTGCTATTCTATACTGTTCTTCTAATTTATGGGGTGCTGATTGTGTTCACAATATTTCACCAAACATCATTTTCCAGGGGCGATCACACGTATTACATAAAGATTTAACTAAAAGATTAGGCAGCGCTTTACTCACATACCCTTAAATGTACGGAATCTTTCCTACATTCTCTCTGTTTGAAAGGCACCAATTTAATAGGCATATCATTCAGCCAACTCTATTCACTCTGGACGTGTGATAGGCGAATGATTTTTCAAGAGGCTGTCGATGATGCCGTTGCAGTTCTAACAAGGATGAATACAGACCAAACAGAAGGTGGTACTTAATTTCTTCGGTGAGGAAGTGAACACAAAAGCAAAGCGAAGAACAAAACCTCTTCTGCTGGCACACGAAACTGAAAGTAGTGCACGTTTTGCACGACACGACACTCAGTCTACGTATGAATATATTGATTGGTAAAAATGATGGAAATGGAAATATAATGTTGAACGAACAGAAAGATACACTCCTTCTTGGCTACATACTCATTCCGATTTTTTCCAGTAAGATGACAGACATGCGGGAAGTAAAGCCCGCGTAACACTCGAATTCAAGTGGCTATTGTCAAAGATTTGTAGAAGAACAAAGATTAGTAAGGTGCATTTAGAGAGAAAGGTTGGCTGGTTCTGCATGCAGTAACTCCCCTTCATTTGTATTCACAAAAAAAAATTGAACAAAAGATGAAATTTAGTAATAATACTTTTCAGTCAATTTAATAAAAGTACCAGGAAACTCCCCTAGATGCCTGGTCACTGTGGTGTAGAGAGAAAGGGAATCTCGGATGTCTCAGCAAAAGAGGTTTCAATTTCTCCCATGCCGGGACTGGATCCAGCAACTGACAATGCTGCTACCAAAAACTGAGCCCATTCCAAAAGTTAGACGGTTCTTTACTATTCCCCACTCCTAAACCTAGATAAAGGACAAGGGTTGCAGGTAACGTAGTATCCTCAGTAAAATAAAAATAAAATGCTGAGATCAGGGAAAGAGATGAATAAAATATAGTTGGAGTTATCCACTATGCCAAATCCTACCTGATCTCTCTTGTTGACAGGTCCCGTGACAGGTAAACCAAGAAAACCTAATAAATACACTAAATATCAGCACCCTCACTGAAAACACGGAAGAACTTGCAAGAGCCCTTCGCAAAGGCGCATTGATATTTGTACTTCCCAACAAAGTCGATGTTGCGATGCAAAAAGCTGCGACATAAAACGCGAACGCGTGGTAGCCTTCAGATTCAATGTGGTGTCGGCTTTACCATCTCAGGGATTTGACGAACGCCTGATGAAGCTCACTATTATATCAGCTCATCACAAACAGGTCGATCGGACGCAGAGAAAGATGCCTTCTGGCAACTTTTCGATGGAAAGACTTGCAACGTGCCTGCTGATGACTATATCGGACGACTTTAATGATCATGTGGGTGAAAAGGTAGACGGACAACAGGGACCTCGAGAGAAAAGTGTTTGGAGCACGCAATGAGAATTGCGAGCGTCGATTTTGCAGACACCCATGACCTTGTAGTTGTGAATATATGTTTCGTCAAAGGATTGTCTCATCTTCCTACATTAAATGGTAGCGATTGGTGGTGTCGGCTTTGCCATCTCAGGGATTTGATGAACGCCTGATGAAGCTCACTATTATATCAGCTCATCACAAACAGGTCGATCGGACGCCGAGAAAGATGCCTTCTGGCAACTCTGGCGTCAAAAAAAAGGGAAAAGATCTCAAGCGATAACCATAAAAAATGTGAAAGAATCGTGGAACTAAGTTAAACACACGATCCACAAAGCGGCCTAAGTAAGCGGGTTCATCAATCGAGATACTTGGCTTTGGAATAACGATGCCCAAATCAAGGTCCGTGGAAAGAAATGCCTCTACCAAAACTTTCTCGATGATAAAAGGCTGGCCAAATGGTAAATTTGCAAGGATGCCAATCGGCAAACGAACAAAGCAGTCGCTATTACCCGAGCTGTCCGTTACAAAAATCTTTAGGATGAAAAGGACACTCAGGACGGAGAGGGAGATCTGTATCCACTTGTTAAAAGCCAGCACCAGCGCACACAGAATATCGAATAATTCTGCTTCGTTAATGACAATAACGATGCTTTGCTTACCGATCGATGAGCCGGGATGGATAGATGGCGAGAATATGACGAAGAATTTGCTCATGCTCCACTTCTACAAGCACGTTTCGAGAAATTCCATCTGTCAGCGCCACTAAAGGCAAGGAGGCAATAAAACGACTAAAATCGGGGAAGCAGCAGGGCCTGACGACATCGCATCTGAGTTCTGTAACACAATGTGACTGGGAAATGTCTGCTGAACCAACACCAACAGCTCTACTACCAAACCGTACCTCCACCTCCACGTGGTGATCGCTGGGAGTTCTCTCTTAATGGAAAACTGCAGACGGAGAAGGATGAAGGCGAGTTTCCCGCGCCTAAAAACGGGACAAATTATACTAACTGGTCCTCCAGTTTGGGTAGGGTCGACAACCCTACATGGAAAATCGATGTTACGAAGCCACAGAGAGATCCTCGGCCAGAATGGAATTTAAAACGACGAACCCGGCAACGACAACGGAATAACAATTTGCGCATTTTCTCATGGGACGTGCGCTCCCTGTACAGAAAGAATGCTGCTCAGTAGCTAGTCGATACACTGTCCCAATATAAGGTTGATGTAACAGCGTTGCAAGGGATGGATCGGTTTCCAGAAGGAGAGCCACTACACCATAAATTACCGCTGCCATCCAATAAACCATGTGCTCGGAGTAGAAGTAGTAGCAGTATCGCACGAAATGGTTGTTGGAAATACCTGGTTTGTACGGAAAGCAGTCCACAAACATACGCGGGCCTCTTTAGACGGGACTACTTTCAACCAAATTAACCACGTGCTGATTGAACACCGCCACCTCTCAGCCTTAATGAAAATCAGAACATATGGAGGGCCAATATAGACTCGGATCACCATCTCGTTGGCATAGTGCTCCGAGCTCGAATTACAACACCGCCTACAATTCCCTCTGACAATAAGGTGGAAGTGAATACTGAAGCCATTTACAACATAGTCCTCCGCAACATATATAAGGGGGGAGTGGATGCCGCAATAATCGCAGCTATCAGATATTTTGGAGAAAAAGCATCAACAAATGATCTTCACAACCACCTGAGGAGCGTTATCATTGATGCGGCCACAAACATAATTGGCCCCAGCCGCGAGAAAAGTCGGAATGGCTGGTTTGACGATAAATGTAAGCTAGCAACGGAACGAAAGAATGCCGCATACCGAGTAATGTTGCATTCTCAAAGAACACGCGTACGCGAAGAGACCTATCACGAACTTCATCGAGCGGAGAAGCGACTTCACAGACGGAAAAAGGAAGCCTGGGAGAACCAACAAGTCTGTGAACTAGAAAAGTACAGGGAGCAACCGCACCAGGCGCGCAAGTTTTACCACTAAGTCAGCAGGATGAAGCCTTATACACCGCGATGTTCATCCTGCCGAGACAAAGAGGCAAATCTGTTTGCGACAGAATGGGCATATTGGAGCGATGGGTTGAGTACTTTGATGAACTACTGAACAACCAGAACATCGGCGAGTTGAAGGTCCCGCCAACTGAAGACGATGGACAAATACTGCCACCACCAAGCATAGAAGAAACACTTGGCTAAATCGCCAGAAGCCGATGGATTTACAGTCGAATTGGTTAAGTATGAAGGCGACCAACTGCACCAAGCGGTTCATCAACTGATGCTCAAGGTGTGGAACGGCGAATCAATGCCTGAAGACTGACAAAGAGACATTATCTGTCTCATACATAAAAACGGAGATATCACATATTGCAGTAATTATAGAGGTAACACGTTACTGAGTACCACGTATAAGATATTCTCCGCTATCTTGCTA
This sequence comes from Hermetia illucens, assembly GCF_905115235.1. NCBI lineage: Eukaryota > Metazoa > Arthropoda > Insecta > Diptera > Stratiomyidae > Hermetia > Hermetia illucens. The sequence goes on from NC_051854.1 coordinate 39,259,344, forward strand.
GGCCGAATAGCCCCACACGCTTAGAACATCATTAGCCCATACCAAAGAGATTTCACTCTAGGCAAATCAGCAACAGATCAGATTTCTGTAGCAAGCGATGGAAAAAACTGTAACTGTATGGCCATCAGTTGCATTATCTTTTCATCGAATTTAAGGCCGGTTATGATTGCATAGCAAGGGTAAAACTGCAACGAAATTGATAAGACTTATTAGGCTGACCCTGAACAATGTGCGAGGTCAGATAAAAGCAGCAGGATCACTCTCAAGACATCAACAACAGTCTAAGACAAGGGAATACGGAATTATGCGTCCTCTTTAACCTGGCCCTGGAGAAAGTGATTCGCGATACAGCTGTGAATGCGAGAGGCACCATCCTCTTCAAGTCCACTCAATTACTGGGCTATGCTGACGATATCAACATCATGGGAAGAACAACACGAGATGTACAGTCTACGTTCATCCAGATCGAGCAGGCGGCACACAAAAATGAGTTAAGGCACTGAATCGTACTGGTCAAACGAAAATAATGAAGATAGGTAATTACAACTTTGAGACCGTTGAAAATTTCTCCAATCTAGGGTCGAAATCACAACCGATAACACCTGTCACGATGAAATCCGCGCACGGTTGTTGGCAGCGAACAGACCCTATTTCAGCTTACAAAATCTGTTTCGCTCGAAACGTCTCACCATACCGTCAAAGCTCTTACTGTACAAGACTATGATGTTGCCAGTCCTTGTGTATGTATGAGACATGGGTTCTTTGCAAAAAAAAATCACAAAATCTTGGTCGCGTTCAAGAAAAGAATCTTCCGAAAAATTATTGGCCCCCCTAATGAGGATGGACGATTCCGTAGCTTACATAACGACGAAATCTATGAGGGATACCATGGTCGTCTGGTGGTGGATGAAATCCGGCTCAATAGGGTGCAGTGGACAGGTCACATAATCCGTATGGATGAGGATGATCCAGCCCGGAAAGTCTGCAAGGGCAATATCTATGGTAGAAAAAGAAGAGGAGGCAGACCCTGCTTTAGATGGAGCAATGGCATAGATCAAGGCGCTAGACAGCTTTTAGGGATATCGAATTGGTGGACCTCGGCGCAAAACCGGGGTGTCTGGAGTTCCTTATTAGGGCAGGCCTAGACCGGATACCGGTTGTTGCGCCGTTGATGATGAGAATTGTTCATTTACGTTCTTTATAGTCTTGTGTTTCCCTTTATAATAAATTTAATCTATAACCTTCTGAGTAATTCTTCGGCGCGTGATGCGCCAACGAATGTCAGTTTAACAAATGAATCAGACAGTATGCATCCATATCTCTTTCGTTGGCCAGTACAAAGTCTAACTGCGCGAAAAAGGGTCTGGCGCTTTTCTAAGTACAACCTGCATTTGGGGACGTGTCAAACTCCTTGAAAATGAGCAGAGAAAATCAGGGGCTTCTATATTATCAAAATATATATCTTTGTTAACCTCTATTCCGGCCCCAGGGGGAATCACTCTTCCCGCCTCTTCTCTCGTCAGGCCTGCTTATGAATAATCAAAATGTAGACAATAACTTGCAAAAGTGCAAAGCGACTGACAATGACCCCAAAGACCAAGCGCATCTTCAAATGTTTATTATAAAATTCACTATCTCTGCAGACCCCCTTATCTGAGATACAAGCTACAAACCTTTTTTTAGACTCATGCCTAGTCAGCAAATCACAACTTGATCTTATACCAATCCAACCTATTTGAGTACCTGAGTCTCGTTCCTATCTTTGAGCAACAACAGAATGTGGAATTACCAGATACATGTCTGAGGAATTCGGATGACTCATCAGCAACAATGGTTCCAAAGGGCTGACTGGCGAAAGCGGCAGGAAGCTCTACGGAGAGGCAACTTTAACTTTTAACCTAATTTCATCCAAATTAGAAAAAAATGGATGGAAACCAAAAGCCTTGGCAACCATACCCGATTGTACTTATTGAATGCAAGTCCACTTATTACAGCATTTTACAAGTACTTACTGGTAAGTCCAGATATCCGATGGTCTTAAGGTAAACTTGGTATGACCATAGGTGCAGGGCATCATCATCGCCACCATGTGAGCGCTAATCTTATTAATTTTTCTAGACGAATATTTTCTCTTACACAAAAAAATTAATAACAGCAAATGTACAAGTCATTCACAATGGTTCGGATTAAATTGCATCCTAAGAAATACTTTACAAGTGAAAATTAATTTCAAACCGTTAATAAATTATTTTTTTCTTCCTCATCTGTAAATTATCTTCTACGGTAGTTTTGGTGTGCGCGAGATATATGTAGCCCAGAATGGAGATTTCAGATGAGCGCAATGTATCTCTTCTTCGTGCGATAATCAAATCCAATTTCTCTACGTGTTACGTGAAAATGAAAGAAATACAAGAAGAATGCATGTACGCACTCATATGTGCATCGAATCTAATCTGGATTAAGAGTTTATTAGCGAAAACTAATATTATCTGTCTTGTGCTGAATTGCTCCTATTATGGTGGTTCGGAAACGAGCATCGTAAAGGTGAGCAAATCCATGCTTATAATGAGGTCCGGTCGATTAATTGGAAGTTGCTTCTTAAAGAGTTTCTATTGTTTTTGCCTTGGATAGTAATTTTTATTTCCACGTCGTAATGTATTTTATGCCAGGTGCAATCGCCGACCTGCTTACAGCACCAATCACGTATGAGAGTCTGTTAGAGCGCTACTTGGAAAGGTGATTAGATCGACTTTTATATGGAACATATTGGATAGAAATTGGAGGTTCGCTTCAGATTCTTTTTTTCTTGAACCTAATTGAGCATATCATCGGCGGTTATTTTTTATTCTACATTCAAAAAGCAGGTCAGCAACGATTCTAGAATAGTCGGGTATAATATGCAACGAAAATCGCATAAATTTGATTTAGCTAGTTTTACCAGAATTTTGCGCTTACATACACGTGGAAAAATAAAAAAAACTGTCGCTATGGTTTCTCCAAACCTACTTTTTCTTGAAGGGCAGATAGTTTTCCAAACGTGGTTCTCCACACGACAAGGTCTTACATGAATGAAATACCATTTCCTACTTTATCCCTAAAACGTTGTGACTCGTCTACCAAGTTTCAGGGACCATGCCAAAATTTCTATCGCTCATTAAAGGGAAAGGGCGAAGTGCCAGTACAACAACCCCCCAACCCCTTAGAACTCAGTCGATAATCATCCGCGGTCTTCACAGGGAAACTGACCGTTAACTCAGAGTAGCCAACTCACTTCAGAGTACCCACTTCTGAAAGTTCGCTTAGTTACAAGTTAGTTTAGTTAACTGGGGGAAGCCGCAGCTCCGAGCACTCAGGTCATTGTTAGGCCCATTGCACTATCCCCGTAAGTTGCCTATTCAATGGCTTCCCGCCTACGGTGTTCGCAAGCTTTAGCGAATCTTAGAACATTCTCCAGAGGCAGAGAGTGTGCAGATTCTTCACTGAAGAAAACCTTGCCAGGTTGTCTTCGTCTGAGATCTGAGGATGCCGGGCAGCTGCATAAAAACATTGGCTGCACATAGTCGAAACCCCTACCCCAATCTTTTCCATATGGTAGTTTAAGGAGTAGTGTCCCGTCAAAAGCCCTACTAGGGTTTTCATGTCCCACTTCTTAAGGGACAACAAAAAATCCGCTCTAGCGGCCCTAGGCTCTTTCACAAGGATTTTCGCTTGCCGGCAAGAGTCCAAATTTCTCCACTCGGTTGCGTGAATCCTTGCAATTTCACTCTTCAGAGTAGACTTGACAGTAGATGGTTGGATTCCAAGAGCTGGTTCTGGTCCCACCATTGTGGATTAGGTCCCAGAGGTGGCGGTGAGGAAGACGGCAACTCTGTCGCCCAAACCAAAACCAAGTGGCCGAGGAGAACCTCCATATTGGTGGCACCGGGAGACGCTGTACTCACTTTGGTTTGCCGGCCGTGATGCAGTAGGCGAATGCTCCAAAGGCCTAATCAGGGCGATCAGACCCAAGTCTGCACGGGAATTCATCTGAAGTGGCAAATTGGCACGAAACCTTACCAGGAGTATACTGGTACCATGGGAATCGGGATAGCTCCTGGACTCTCATACTTCGGGTGAACTCCCATTGTATGTGAGTACAGCTAGGTTAGTTGCGGTAGGTCCCCTAGTGGGAGATTCATGTGGGCTGTGGTTATACTCAAGCGAGAAGAGACCTTCGGGCCTCGGCGTGGTGTTGAGTTTCAATACGGGTGCCGTACTCCTTAGTTCGGTAGAGATTTAGGTATGTCTTCATCACCAGTATGAATGCTATGCCATGCACTTGGTATAGACTGGTACCGTTGTTGCTTGTCTCAGCGCGGCTCTGATTGGGGTCACAAAATCAATCCGTGTCTTAAGAAGGCCGTAGGTCGTCCAGACAGGTGCTCACGTTAAACCCTCAATGACTTAACTGTCAGCGCAACTGAAGTCGAGGAGGCAATAAAACAAATGAAATCGGGGAAAACCACAGGAGCTGACGACATACCATCTGAGCTGAGGTTGTTCAGGAAGGAAGAATACTATCTGACTGTCAAGAAAGTACCACAATCCTTTGTGCGTATGGGTTCGTATCCCCCAATAAGCACCCTGGACTGCTCGACTCCTGGTAGGCCCGCCCAGTATAGTTCCCTTTTAAGAGCTAAATACTTTATCTTTTTATGATATTAAATTATATTCAGCACTTAACTATATACAACATGAAATTAAATTAATATTAATTGCCGCAATAGCCAATCTCGAAGACAGAAGACTCTCTTTTCTTTTCATTCACGTCCTGCCGTCAAGTCATGGCACTCTGATCTCCACTCCTGTGGCGAGGTCTACACTGAGTGGAGAGCGCCGGTGGCGTCATTTGTCCGCTCGCAATCGCAACATTTGAAATAAATTTCGAATGCTGCGAATCCTGCCGCGCCACACCCTCAACCGTTTCTCTTCATTTCTTAGATTCATAGCCATGAAACCATTTTCGATTCCACAGAAGGGTTCTGGCCCGTGTAAAGGCGTCCCTGCTCCCTGCTTGGCTAGTTCGTCCGCTGCCTCGTTGCCTTCCAACCCAGCATGGCCTGGAACCCAAAGTATCCAGATATTGTTGGACGAGCCGAGTATATTCAGTCTCTCACGGCATTCCCATACCAGTTTAGTTCCTTTGCACAGCCACAGTTCCAATATGGAAAAAGAAAGGTAGTCAAACGGAATTTTCAAATTACCGTCCGATCTGGCTACTTTCCCATACCATGAAGATTTTTGAACGCAGTTTTGATAACCGTATTCGCGAAATCGTTCAAAAAACCCTGAATCAAGCCGGATTAGTCAAAAACTGCGGAGCTACTGATGCAATACACGCTGTGCGGTTACTCATGGAGAAACACCGTGTGAAGAATCGCTCTCTTCACATTGCATTTTTGGATTTAGAGAAACCGTTTCGTTCGCCACACGAACTCATATGGTATGCTTTACGACAACACTTAGTGCCAGAAGAACTCGTGCGCTGGGATCAATTGCTCTACCACGATCCTAAAAGTAAAGTTCGAAGTATGGCGGGTGCATCAAAACCGCTTCGTGTTTCTGTTGGTGTTCATCAAGGAAGCGCTCTCTCACCACTCCTCTTTGTTCTTGTTATGGACAGTGTCACATAAGAAATCCAACATCCGGCGCCCTACACACCGCTTTATGCAGATGATGTCATCATGCAACATGGTCTCAGATGAATTTTTGACGAACGATCCCCATGAAACAAGCAAAATCACTGTCAGCGGCAATGATTTGCCCAGAACTGAGCGATTTAAATACCTCGGGTCAACGCTATCAGCCAATGGAGAACTGCGTTATGAAATTGCTTCACGCATTAACGCAACCTGGATGAAGTGGAGTTCCGCAACTGGGTTTTTTTGTGATCGACGTATTAACGAGCGTCTCAAATCGAAAATTTACCACAATGTTGTCCGTCCTATCGCCCTCTATGGTTCTGAGTGTTGGCCGACTATAAAAGACAATGAACGGCTTCTTGTGATAATGGAGACGAAGATGTTGCATTGGACTAGTGGCGTAATACGTTTTGATCACATCCGAAAAGAGGATACCCGCGATCGTTATGGGGTTGTACCGACCGTGGAAAAATTGCGAGAAAGGCGTCTTCGATGATATGGTCACGCAATTCGTGCTAACGAGAATTTACTTGTCAAGATTGGTCCGAACATCGAAGTCGATGGTAAACGACCAAAGGGCAGGCCGAAACAACGGTGGCTTGATATGTTGGATGGTGATTTAAAAGCGAAATGGCGAAATCGATCACGACGAGACGACCCTGCTTGTGAACGGGACAAAGACTGAACAAAAAGAAGAATCGAGATTGTATGTAGGAAGAAATTCTCACGTATAAAATGCATCATCGTCTTAACTCCTTTTCCTTCTCCCTGAGGTCGTTCAACGGGGTCATTTAACCTAGTGTTGTATCAATGATATTTTTTTCATAACCGAAGTGATGTGTAATGAAGTTTGCTATTGTATTTATCGTCACATCTAAATATCATATAATTTGTATACCGTTATTCAAAATAACAAAACTTTGAAAAAGATATAATACAAAATAATTACTCCTCAATTTTGTCTTTTGGCAAAAATGTAATATCTAGAGCGTGAAATGAATACTACGAAAAAAAATTCTTAGCGAGGGAGCATAGCAACTGGTTGAAAAAATCATTTAAAATTATGTTACGGCTCTTACCGTCAATAATATCAGTTGCATTATGACCATCAATCGGAAGCAATGACCATAAGAACAAAGCAAAACAGTTAATAGTGACGAGTTAATTACAAATTGTGGTTCGTTACCCTCCAGATCATAACTGAAATAAATGTTTATCCAAACATATGTGTATCTAGGTATAATTTCAGTAATATTCAGCTGCTGTTCCTCAGTTTTTATCGTAGAGTTTTGTTCCGCAAGCATGCGGAAAATAAATAATGGAGCCTCTTTTACCTAATATCTACTGGTATGGCCACATGAGCTTCTCTAGGTTTCTTTCATATATTACCAGTTGCAATTAAAATAATGTAGAAAGTGACATCTTTCAAAGGGAAAAGTTCCAAAATTCATGTGTGGTGTGAATAAGATTGTTTCTTGGAAATGATTTCCACCGCAATAGAAATTTCACCAAAAAATAGTGACAAGCACTGATTAAGATTCATTGGTACAGGCGAATTATCAGCATCGGAAACTAAGATTCTGGAAATTACCCAAAACACACCTGAGAAAATTCTAACCATTTTCGAACAATTTTTCAATCTAAATTGCCTGAAATATGCTTCGAATCTTATTAATTCCATAAAAATCTTTTCCATATGAGTAATTTGTATCTCGTTAGCATTTTATATGGGCTGACTGCCTTGTGGAGGTATTAATCACTCAGTGATGAAGTCTCTGAATATAAAGATACATCCATTGAATTTCACTCGACTTCAGAAGATAAAAACGCAATCATATGGAACGGATTTAAAAATGAAAATCAAGGTCCGTGTAATCTGCTTTTGTTTTTAGTATTTTTTTTATAATCTTTGGAGATAATGTAGGCAATGAAATGCGAATTGTTCCATTGTAATAAGCGATTTGTACTGATGTGCCTGATGAAGGGTAACGGCGACATACCGACGTTTTTGATTTCCTTCCTTTATTCCTACAACCATTAATTTTTTGAATGGCACAATATCAAATGATTTTGCGCACTTGATTAATATGCATGTGTTTTTAGAAATCTATCAAAACTTATCTATTTCAAATGGGAAAGATGAGATCATTGAAGGTCCAAGAGTCCTCCCTAACTTCTTGGGAGCATTTCCATCTAGTAGGCAGATAGCTCCGAGTTCGATTCACAGCGCATGCTATAATTCTTTTTTCCTATTATTATTCTGTTAAGAGAAAGTCGCACCGCGTCCTTGAAGAACTATTGTGCCCCTTTTACTGGTTATAGTATAACTATTCATCATAGTATCTCAAGCAGGCCTATCACCGTTAGGAACTTTAGTATGTTCCCTACTTCCAGATCTTTCAGCTTTACATCTGGTATTAAGTGTTCTCCCACATGCCTCGACCTACTTTGCACAAGTGCCGGACACTGTCCCAAGACGTGTATAGAGGTTTCGTCACGCTCCTCACAAAACCTGCAGGCAGTGTCCGTAGATATCCCAAGCTTCCCTAGGCGATAGTTCAGCCGACAATGACCAGTGAGAATTCCCATTATGTTTCGGAGGTTCTTTTTGGTGTGGTTTAAGCAATCCTTTGTGCGTATGGGTTCGTATCTACCAATAAGCACCCTGGACTGCTCCATCCCTGGTAGGCCCGCCCAGTATAGTTCTCTCAACCGTTTCTCTTCATTTCTTAGATTCATAGCCATGAAACCGTTTCCGATTCCACAGAAGGGTTCTGGCCCGTGTAAAGGCGTTCCTGCTCCCTGCTTGGCTAGTTCGTCCGCTGCCTCGTTGCCTCCCAACCCAACATGGCCTGGAACCCAAAGTATCCAGACCTTGTTGGACGAGCCGATTGTATTGTCTCTCAAGGCATTCCCATACCAGTTTGGAGTTCACCTGGTTGGACCTAAGTGCCTTGATCGCTGCTTGACTATCGGTGAGAATAGCTATGTTCTGCCCTCTACAGTTCCTTTGCAGATTAAAGGAGGCACATTTGTCTATGGCGTATATTTCCGCCTAGAATATGCTAGTGTACCTGCCCATTGGCTCAAAGTACATTTTCCTTTCCCTCTGCTGAGGGATCCGTCAGTGTACCAAGTAATCTATTGCTGGTTTAAGCCGTATGTCGCAGCCACGCTCTCCCAGTTTCCCTTGTTGCTCCAACGTATTTCAAACTTCTTATCGAAATGAAACCTCGTTGTCATGTTATCCCTTGGTATCAGTAATTCGGGATACCACCTAGAAAGAATATCGATCTTCCTTCGATTTAGGCAGCTCCCCGTCTCGCTCATACTACCGGCCATCTTGAATATTGTCCTCCTTGCCTGCATCTGTATGTGCAGATGGAGAGGGGTTAATCCCAGAAGGACTTCCAGGGATGCCGTTGGACATGTCCTCATTGCCCCACTGATACACACGTAAGCCAGCCTTTGGGGCTTATGTAATTCCCTGGCTTGTGTGCTGAGGTAATCGAGCTGCAACCCCATTTTTTTCCTGCTATGGATTTGCAAGTCATCAGAGCCCTCGTGGCTTTCCGACATGTGTCTTCCAGAGTAATTTTTGGTCTAGCGTAATTCCCAAATATTTGACCTCTGTTTCTTGTTTCACTTCCATATCATGTAATGTTATGGCTCTCAGGTGAGCAACAGCCTAGAGCAATTAAACATTCAGTCTACCTAGGATAAATTTTTAGAAAGACTAATAGGGATAGTTTACTACTACACCAAGGGTGTCCAAAAACACATGAAGATGGAAACAAAGGATTGTAACTCTCCAAGTGGTAAGAAGTCACAGACTTGGAATCCACCTGCGACTTTGAGAAATCAGATCGTGGCCGAGGGACGGATTCTGCACGCCTCACCAAATTCTCCTAGCCGACGATAATGGAAGGTACTGCGAAAGAAGTCGAAGTGAAGACATGGACTTGTTGCTACACCACCAAGTGTGGCGAAATCCAGAGAATTCGGACGCAAGAAAGCAGAACTTTCGGCGGAACGTCGACAGAAGCAGCTTCATGATTTTTTTCAGATTTTTTGATTGGGTAGTTTCTGAGAATGGGTCCATTAAAGAAATCATCACTTTCCACCCCGCCCACTCCCCGCCTTTTTAACAAATACTTCATTTCTAAACATGAGAAATTCGTAGACCAGTGTTCTAGTTCAAAAAATCAATTATAATTCTCCCAGTACCTACCCTTCAACTGAAAACCGCTGCAATACAATGGAAACGACTTTGCAGCCATTCTCAGATAAGCAGACAAGAGGAAAACGCTTGCATGACTACAAGAGGATCGCAATAGATTTGCAGAGTTGAATAGACTAAATTAAGCCTGGATTATCAAACGCAGGCTAACACGATCACTTTTGGTATATTCAGAGGAAGGTGCATGCAGCGAAAAGATGAGATGTTACGTATCTTCAACAATGGCAAATTAGCTGGAACGGACCTATTGTGAGGATCAGCTTACATTTTTACTTTACACTGCACTGGCAGCCCCTTGTCAAAAGTGAAATGTTGATGCAATCAATGTACAATTGTAAAACTAGAATCATTTCTTTCCATGTTTGGACCAACGATCTGTTATGTGGGCATCATCTCGAAAATAGTGTCGTGCATCTTGGCAAAACTTTCCTCTTCAATGGTATTTTTGCTGGAACTATTTCGATCGTGGCGGCAGGTCTAGAAAATAGCAGTCGCAACGACATGAGCATCATAGGCGACCAACGACTCTGGATATGTGCTAACAATATCTATACGACTACCATGCTATTAATAGGCTCTGTTAATGATTAGTGCCGGTAGTTTCAAAAATGAGGGGCATTAGACATCCCTTGACTATAGGTCATAGTACGTGCAAGATTTCTGGTTTGGTCTGTTTCCGTGACATATTTATAAATTAGAGTGCAAAGCTCTCTATTATTGGCCGTTACTGTAATTTGACACTGGTTTCTCATGATTTCGATTATGAGGTTTAGGTTTAATATTTTTTGGGATAAGGGCAAAGAAGTGGAACTGGATCTATTTTGTCTGAATTATAGAAGGAATTGTACAGGTGGAGCATGGGTGTCAAACTGTTCGATAACCCCAGGTGTATTGAATTTGATATCATATCATCTCCCCTCTCAAGGGAAGGGAAAGATCTCACCTAGAACAGGTGACAAATTGCTGTATAAGTGCCAAAATATCCTTTTTGTACTAATGAAGGACACTTAATTCACTCGTCCTCTTAATAAAATTATGACAATTACAATCCTCTCTCCAACACTCCTAGTATCTAGTAATCTAGAGAATTCGGACGCAAGAAAGCAGAACTTTCGGCGGAACGTCGACAGAAGCAGCTTCATGATTTTTTTCAGATTTTTTGGTTGGGTAGTTTCTGAGAATGGGTCCATTAATTTATTGGTGCATCAATTTATTGGTCCATCAATTTATTGGTGCATTCATCAATAACCCTGAGAAAGTGATGAAAACATCATTATTGAAACTTTAGAAGTTTTGAATTTGGTGCTCAGAAGTGGTGGTGAGGAAAATGGAGCAATAACCTTATCGGACAAACCAAAACCAAGTAGCCGAGGAGACCCTCTATGGTGATGGTACCGGGAGACGCTGCATCACGTTGGTTTTGCTGGCCGTGATGCAGTAGGCGGATACTCCATAGGCTTTATCAGGGCAATCCGACCCGAGTCTGCATATTTGAAATGGTTGCAGATTTTGAAACCTTGCCAGGGATATGCTCGTACCATCGGAATTCATTTGATTCAGGAGAATTCCTGTTTCATTTGAATTCATTTCGGTTGGTCCACTAGTGGAAACTTCATGGGGCTGGTGGTTACCTTCAAGCGAACAGAGACCTTCGGGCCTCCAAAGTGGTTTTGCGTTTCAACACGGGTGCTGTACTCCATAGTTCGGTAGAGATTTAGGTAGGTCTTACATCCCCCAGAGAGCCAAGAAAGAGAACCTCGAACAGGGGTCCGATAATAATTATCGAAATTGTAAACAAACTGAAAATTGTATGGAAGTGGGTGTGACTTTCCCCTCCGACAATAACAATTCTAAAGTAGTGTCTGGAAAACAAGTCATTAAACAAGTCGGAATACCGGAAGCTCGTGCTTCGGGTATAAAGGTTTTGTGTTCATCTTTGTAGGAAATTTCAACGCACATTTTTCTATCCGTGTATAACTACAAATTCAACATAATCTTTCATATTTTCCAAACTACGAGACATACGTACATATTACAGCCATAGATATTCCGCTCACCCTAAACAAACAAACTGAAAATTTCCGAATACTGTACACATATTTGCACGTATATAAATTGATCGTACCCATATTTCCGATTTACTTCTTATATCTATCTGAATTAGGCACTACCCGCAAAGTTCATTAGCACGCATATATTATATACCTACATACACACATGTCTGTTTGACAGATAACTAAAAAACTAAAACAAAATAATTCTCTGCGACCCAATTCATAAGAACTCATTTCGTTGTGGTATTGACGAATTGATATGTGATGATGACGTCATGCAGGTTGTAGAGTGCACGAAATTCACAACAAATTGTAAAGTTTCACCCCCTATAACTTTGTTAATAATAGTTGGATTTTCTTCGAACTTGACTAAACTATGCACTATGTTCTTCATTATACGCACGCCAAATTTTGTACTTCTGGGATGAACATAAGGGGGTGCCGGGTAAATGTCTAAAATGTGGAAATATACTATTATTAACTTTGTTTGTGCAGATATCGGAACCGGATATATTTTGAGGCCTAGATTTCGTAGAGGTGCATCACTGTGATTTTTTTCAGATTTTTCGGTTGGATAGGTTCTGAGAACGAGACCTGTTACACTTTTTGGGGGTCATATTTTGAGCCCTCACTCTCCTATGTTTCACCCAATATCAAATGTTGAACCAGTTTCAAAAAGTACTAATCGAGACCTTTCATTTGATACCCCACATGGCTACATTCTGTGAAAAAAAATTTGCACCCTCCATTTACATGTATGGGGAGCCCCCCCTTAAACTTAACACAAGATGGCGCCACTTACTGCATGTAAAGGGAACACCAGATTACATACTCTCATTAATTTTCATGACAATCGGTCCAGCCGTTTCTGAATAAATCGGGTGTGACAGACAGACACCGTCTCGATTCTAATAAGGTTTTGTTTCACACAACACCTTAAAAAAACAAGTCGGAATACCGGAAGCTCGCGCTTCGGGTATAAAGGTTTTGTGTTCATCTTATGTGAGAAACTTCAACGCACATTTTTCTGTCCGTATATAGCTACAAATCCAACATAATCCTTCATATTTTTCCAAACTACGAGACATACGTATATATTACAGCCATAGATACCACGCTCACCCTAAACAAACAAACTCCCTATTACCGAATACTGTACACATATATGCACGTATATAAATTGATCGTACCCATATTTCCGATTTACTTCTTATATCTATTTGAATTAGGCACTACCCGCAAAGTTCATTAGCACGCATCTATTATATACCTACATACACGCATGTCTGGCTGACAAATAACTAAAAAACTAAAACAAAATAATTCTCTGCGACCCAATTCATAAAAACTCATTTCGTTGTGGTATTGACGAATTGATATGTGATGATGACGTCATGCGGGTTGTAGAGTGCACGAAATTCACAACAAATTGTAAAGTTTCACCCCCTATAACTTTGTTAATAATAGTTGGATTTTTTTCAAACTTAACCGAGTTGTGCACCATGTTCTTCGTTATACGCATGCCAAATTTTGTACTTCTGGGATGAACATAAGGGGGGGTGCCGGGTAAATTTCTAAAATGTGGAAATATACTATTTTTAACTTTATTTGTGCAGATATCGGAACCGGATATATTTTGAGGCCTAGATTTCGCAGAGATGCACCACTGTGATTTTTTTCAGATTTTTCGGTTGGATAGGTTCTGAGAACGAGACCTGTTACACTTTTTGTGGGTCATATTTTGAACCCTCACTCCCCTATGTTTCATCTAATATCAAATATTGAACCAGATTCGAAAAGTACTAATTGAGACCTTTCATTTGATACCCTACATGGCTACATTCTGTGAAAAAAAAATTTGCACCCTCCATTCACATGTATGGGGAGCCCCCCCTTAAACTTAACACAAGATGGCGCCACTTACTGCATGTAAAGGGATCACCAGATTACATACTCTCACCAATTTTCGTGACAATCGGTCCAGTCGTTTCCGAATAAATCGGGTGTGACAGACAGACAGACAGACAGACAGACAGACAGACAGACAGACAGACAGACGGACAGACAGACACCGTCTCGATTCTAATAAGGTTTTGTTTCACACAAAACCTTAAAAAGAAGATCGCTACGCAGCGCACAAGTCTACCTTGCACCGTGTCCACAAAACAAAGTGCACAAAACAAATACGTAACCCACAGTAGCACAGAACGAAGAATACCTTACCGTCACCCTCTTTGATCTCTACTAATATTTGCCCAAAATTCCTTGATGCTAGTGGAACGGTATCAGCCTCCAAAATACCCTAATACAATATATGTGAGTTATTAGTCCTAATTGACCGTGTTTGGGCAAACCCGGAAGACAGAGTTAGGCTGGACCCATTAGATCTGTTCACACATCTGGAATCCGTAAGGTACAACAATGATATCAAGCGTGAAGGCTATTCAAGGGGGACGGCCATCTTCAAAACCGCACAAGCAGCGAACCGCTTCGTAACGGACAAAAGTGTAAAATCCCTGGGCTACAAACCCTTTACACCGTTCAGCGCAACATGCCGCTACGGAATTATTAAACATGCTTCTCTAAACTAGGATGAGGAAAAGATAGTAAGTCGGTCGGAGTTGTCTGTTCAAATTCTGAAAGCTCAGGCAAAGAAAACAAAGATTTACATTTCCCAACGGGCACGGTTAAGCTGACCTCCTGGGGGAAACCCTCTCTAAGCATGTAATCATAAGAAAAGGTTACTTCAAAGTAGTACTTTATTTTGAACAGCGAGAGCGACAGTGCTACAACTGCGGGTACCTCGGGCACATTGCCAAACTATGCAAAACTACACAACCAAAATGCCTGCTTCCGCAAGCAGTGAAAACTGCGATGGCACATCATGCTCCAAAAAATGTATACTATGCAATAGCACAGAGCAGAATGCTCGAAATAAAGAACGTCCCAGATGGGCGGAATATAAAAAAGCGATTAAAATTGTAGTAATCAGAAACATAACAATTAGGGAAGCCACAAGAAATGTTAGGAATTATCACCATGCAATTGACAATGAAATTGAGTACGAAAGAGAGTTCCCACCTTTAAGGCACCATAAGTAAAAATCGGTCAACGACAGAAACAGCAATGTAGAGTTAAATGATATCCTAAGTGGTACGAACAGATACAGTACATTATTGGAAAAAAAACCCCAACCCAAAATAACTTCCAAAAATCTCCGAAGGCTGAGCAATATTATCCAGGCAGGAATTGTCTGGTGGTCAATAGCTCTGCATACCACATTGTCTCTGAGAGAGACTCCTCCACAAGATGATGTTAATATTCACCAAAACATATGAAAATAAAAGGGACTTGGGAATACAAGAATTTGTTCAAGTCAGAAAATTAACCAAGAAACTGAACAAGACCAGTGATGTCTTCTTTACGAGTACACCTAATGGTACGAGTGTTACAGCATAATGTACAAAGCTATGATGCTATTCACTTTTACAGTACAAGGGAAATAGACATTATAGCACTCCAAGAAAGAGTTTCCATTCATTTCAACCCGATATCCAAACTATTAACAGGCTATTGCCTGATACACAAAATGAGGGAAGATGGTTTTGAAGGGGTGGCCATCGCCTTCAAAAATGATATCACATTTGAAGAAGTTAAATACGATACTGACCAAGATGTCATCATTGTGGAAACATGTAACCTTGAATCCAATATGACTGCGGCATCGGTATATTTCCCCCCTCAAATGAACGCCTCGTCCTTTAAAAATAAAAAACTAATTGCGTTTCTATTTAATCATCCCAATACGATGATCCTTGACGAACTGAATGCCAGGTCCAAAGCCTTTGGGGATACTGTTAACCAGGCAAAAGGTAACATACTATTAAGCGAGCTTTGTAGTTGTGACTTTCGAGTACTAAATAACGGGGATAAAACCTTTGCAATAACAACCCTAACAGGGAGTTTCTGGTCCTCAGTTTCGGATATCTCCCTTAACAACTGTCAGGTGCTCTGCTGGCACTGGAAAACCTTAGACGACACCTACTCAAACAGTCATCAAAACCCAATTCTCCTACAAAGCAGACCAGAATCCAGACCTGTTACACTTTTTGACGGTTATATTTTGAGCCCTCACTCCCCTATGTTTCACCCAATATCAAATATTGAACCAGTTTCGAAAAGTACTAATTGAAACCTTTCATTTGATACCCCACATGGCTACATTCTGTGAAAAAAAATTTTGCAGCCTCCTTTCACCTTTATGGGGAATCCGAAGAACCCAGAAAGGGGATCTCATGTTCGAGCTGAAAAGATCCAGCGTGGGCAAAACTGATGACTTTCGCACTCAAGTGAAAAACTCACTTGGGGAGAATGCCGCAGTGCGTGCCCAAAAACATGAGATCTATATACAATGTAAGGACCTCGATGAAGTAACATCGAAAGAAGAAATTTGTACTGCTCTGAAGGAGCAATTCAAGTTGAAAGAACTCACCGAGGAGTCAGTTGTGGGCTTGCGAAAAGCCTATGGTGGTACTCAAACGGCCAGAATACGAGTACCAGCGGAGGCAGCACAGATGTTGTTGGCTGCCGGAAGGGTTCGGATTGGATGGGTTGTCTGCCGTTTAAGGGAACAAATTTCACTGAAGAGGTGCTTTAAATGCCTTATGTTTGGGCACTTTGCGAAGACATGCACCAGCAGCATTGATCGATCCGATCGATGCAGAAGGTGTGGGGAGAAAGGTCATATTGCCAGAGAGTGCAATAGGGACCCCAAATGCCTATTGTGCGAGGTAAAAGAGGGACAAGATAACCGGCATATTGCCGGTAAATGTCCGGAATTTAGGAAGGCGCTCACTGCAATGAGAAAATGAGGTTTATCCAAATAAACCTCAATCATTGCAGGGTCGCTCAGGATTTACTTGAGCAGGCCACGTTCGAATCTGAGATGGAAATCGCCATCATAAGCGAACCGTATAGACACCGTCACGGTGGCATATGGGTCAAAGATCCGACTGGGGGAGCGGCGATATGGGCTTGCGGTCGACAGGCCATACAATGTACTGCAAGTCAAGCAGACAGTGGCTTCGTGTGGGCGAAAATAAGTGGTGTATATGTATACAGCTGCTACGCCCCGCCAAGTTTGACACTGTCTGAATTCGAGCAAATGCTTGATAATCTTGTTCTCGACGCGAGGGGACGTAGTCCAAAGGTGATTGCTGGTGATTCCAATGCTTGGGCCCTAGAGTGGGGTAGCAGAGAATCAAATGCTAAGGGGCGCAATCTATTAGAGGCTTTTGCGCAGATGGACATGGTTTTGGCTAACGAAGGTGCCGTAAACACCTTTCAGAAAGGGGGGTCAGGCTCAGTTGTAGACCTGACCTTTATTAGCCCTTCCCTGGCGCGTGGTATGTCCTGGTGCGTCAGCGAACGCTACACCCACAGCGATCACCAGGCAATCTTCTTTAAGACATGTGTCGAGCCACAGGGCAAAGAGCTATCATGGCCGAAACCGAAAAAGGTTTCAGGCTGGTCTGCAAAATGTTTGGATGAGCAGACCTTCATACAAGTGTGGTTAGATCAACCTGATAAAGCAGGCGCCTCTACGGAAAGAGCCGTCCATCTGGCTCAATGCATTGCCAAAGCATGTGACGCGTCTATGCCTAGGAGGTGCTCATTCCCCAGTAGAAGACCAAACTGCTGGTGGAATGATGAACTGACCGGTCTTCGATCAGCCTGCCACCGAGCCAGAAGAGCGGCTCAGAGGGCGGTAGGTAGAGTCGATCAGGGGCAGAAAGAGTGCGCCTATAAGGCAGCCCGCAAAACCCTCAAGCTCGCCATCCAGCGAAGCAAGGCGAAATGCTTTAAGGAGCTCTGCTCAGAAGCGGACATAAACCCGTGGGGGAGTGCTTATAGAATAGTGATGGGACGATTCAGAGGCCTCTTGCCCCCTCTTGCTGAAAATCATCCAGGGGTTATTCCCCCAGCAAGAGGAGAGCACCGACATATTCCAACCACCTCTGACTGTGACGGCAATTCCTCCAGTCACCAGAGACGAACTGCTGGAGATCTGCGGCAGAATAGGAGACAATAAAGCGCCGGGCCTGGACGGAGTACCGAATAAGGCCCTTAAAGCTTGCCGTGAAATCCAGGCCGGACATGTTCGCTGAGTTGTTCGAAGCGTGCATGTCCGAAGGAATATTTCCGGCGGCTTGGAAGCGACAGAAGTTGGTACTTCTGCCTAAGCCTGGTAAACCTCCAGGTGAACCATCGTCATACCGACCCATATGTCTTTTGGACACGGTGGGGAAAATGTTGGAGCGGGTAATCTATAATAGATTACTCCCGGTTGTTGAGAGCCAAGGCGGCCTTTCAGATCGGCAGTATGGGTTCCGAAAAGCCAGATCAACCATTGATGCTGTGGCGCGGCAGGATTCGCGGCATTCGAAATTTATTTCGAATGTTGCGAATGCGAACGAATAGATGGCGCGGATCTGTCCACTTTGCGGAGCACGCCACGGGAGTGGGGGACCGGCGAGAAAAGTGTGCCATGAGTTAGGGGCAGACAAGAAACAGATGAAGCGAGACTTCTCTTCTGCCTCTAACGTTTTGATTATTAAGTTGCCAACCGCTGACTAAGTCGGTCACATTCATTTTACGTTTCATTTTCATTTGTACAGTTGACTTGTAACCAAACATATCATCTTAAAGTAAAATTTGTATTTCAAATATATATTATAAAAAGTAAGCTCGAAGGTAAATTTAATTACAATCGCCCGAAATACAGGAAACCTTTGCCTTGCTTGAGTGTGTTTTGGTTTCAACGCGCGTATCTGCATTGCACAATTACTGGCACTAGTAGAGCCAACTAAAATGCCATCAAATTGGTTACTGGCTTGGCCGAAGATGCAATTCACGGAAAAGGTAGTACCAGCAAATATTGCGTGGTAGTAACCCTGGACGTGAAAAATGCATTCAATTCGGCCAATTGGAATCTAATACGCAAATCCCTAGCGAAGGTTGGTATTCCCGCCTATCTCGCTGCTATCGTCGATAGTTACATAACTGAAAGGAGGCTCTGGTATGACACTGATGACGGACCGCAGGAGTATGTTGTTTCCGCGGATGTCCCACAGGGCTCCGTATTGGGCCCACTACTGTGGAACATCATGTACAACGATGTTCCTAATCTTCCCCTTCTGGAGGAAGCCACAATGGTGGGTTACGCTGACGACATAGCACTGGTTGTTGTCGCAAAGCATCTTGAAGATGCTGAGTTATACTCAAGCGAAGCAATCAGTGCTGTCAAATGCTGGCTAGAGAGCTCTGATTTGACGCTTGCGGAGGAAAAAACAGAAGCGGTCCTCATCACGAAGCGTCGGAAGAGAAATTACGCCTGTGTTAGAATCGGGAATCATATCATCACTTCCAAGCCGACCATCAAATACTTGGGCATGGTGATAGACAGGAAGCTCAGCTATAACACGTACAGTATGTTTGTGATAAATCAGCCACTGCTAGTATGGCCCTGGCGAGGATGATGCCGAACGTGGGAGGGCCACGGCATACCTCTAGGCTGCTTATAGCCAGGGTGGTGACCTCAATCATGCTCTATGCGACCCCAGTTTGGAGCGAGGCATTGGGGATGTCAGTTAACACTAGCAAACTGAATGCAGTCTACAGGAGGACAGCTCAGGAGAGGACTGTCTCAGATGATGCAGCATTCGTCATCTCTGGAATGATGCTGATTGACATCTTGGCAGATGAGATGGCGAATATATACCATGCGAAGCCAATCTCTCCCTTATCGCAGACGAAGAACGCTGAGAGGGAGAGATCCATAAATAGATGACAAGAGCGGTGGGAACGCTCGGGAAAGGGTCGGTGGACCCACAGGCTCATTCCTGCCATCAAGGAGTGGTTGGAGAGACGACACGGTGAGATTAATTATAATCTCATCCAGTTTCTCACGGGACATGGAGGATATCTCCAATACCTTCACAGGTTTAAATTGGAGACCTCACCCGACTGTCCAAATTGTGAGGGAGTCCCAGAGGACCCAGAGCATGTATTCTTCCACTGTCCGAGATTTGTGGAAGAAAGGAGGAATCTAGAAGAGACTCTAGGAGAGGTGCTGGTACCAGAAAATCTGGTGCCGAAAATGCTAGCACATCAAGAGAATTGGGATGCGGTCAACTCCATGGTTGCATCTATTCAAGATAAATTGCGAAAGGCAGAGGAAAGGAGAAAAGCGCGGTCACGTGCGCCGCGTATAGAAGAAATGGGATTACGCTAGAGTGAGCTGACTCCGCCCCGTGATGTAGTACCTTATGGTGGTTCCGCGGGGCAGGGAGGGAGTCGGGGGTGGTTTTAGTGGGTAAAAATCCCACACGCTGGTGTGCCCAGACCAGAGTCTTTTGGAGATTTCCACCTCCTCAAAAAAAAAAAAAAAAAAAAAAAAAAATGGATGAGTTATGGGAAGAAATGTCTAACGAACCAGACATTAAAGTCATTTGGAACTAAATGAAGAATTTCAGGAATTTTCGGAAAGAGAGCAAACAGCTAACAACATGAGATAGAGAAACGAAACAGAATTTCTTATCGGAAATCACAGTACAATACAAAGAATGTCCCACACTGTTGAATACCGAGCCCTACGCCTCTTACTAACAGGAAGATTTTACAATGAATAACCTTAATTATATTCTGGACAATCACAACTCACCAACAGCTCCTGGGACCGATAACTGGTTAAATGACAGCAGTAGACCTCACCTTCTCAACTCCCTTAATAAAATTTGGAAAAAATTCCAACCACCACTGGAATGGAAGAACATAAAAATTGTACTGGTTCCCAAGAAGGACGAAGATTTTTTGGACATAGTAAACTAGAGACCTCCCTCCCTCCCTCTAATTAACTTGTTTGCAAAAATTTTAAATGCCATGCTAAAGATGGGAACTGAGGGTACTCTCTCTGAATACTGCTATGCTTACAAAAAAGGTAGATCGATCACATCGAGCATAAATGAGTTTCTGCTTCAGGTGTCCATCGCTAAGAGCCAATTGAAAATAGCGAAAGCTGTTACATTGGACGACAGCAAGGCCTCAGAACTTTGGCCAATATTATGAGAACGAATAAAATTCCAGCTGACATCTACACGTGGGTGTTGTGGTTTCTTGAAGTTAGGCACCTGATGCTGGACAAATGGTCTGAAACATTTAGAAATGGCTTACACCAGGGAAACGTTCTGAGCCCTACACTCTTTAATTTATACACATCCACTCTCCATAAGCAAATACATCCATCAGTACATATCTACCAATATGCTGATGAGTTTCTGTATTAGCATCAGATAAAAATAACCAGCATGTCGGCGGTCTTCTACAGGACCAAGTCAAAATCTTTCTTAACGAATGTAGTGCGCTTAGCTTACCAGTTAATCTTGATATGTCCAGCGCAACCATTTAAAAAAAAAGCATAATCGCACCATGTCACATTTTGATCAATCGAACCCTTCTTAGGCAAAATATGGAAATCACTTTTCTGGATAGGACCATAACTGCATCTCTGTCAATAAAAAATCTCACCACCAATATGATTGGAAAGGCAATAAGAGCGGTAAGAAATATCAACTTCTATACGGGCTTCTCCTGGGGTCTCAAACTTCCTAGCAACCAAAGAGTTGATTAGGCTTAAAAACTTCACCATCCTGTTATAAACGGGAAGAAGATATTATAATACTTTGGATATATACCTGGTGTACTCCTAATTAATTTCCGCGTTTTTTCGATAGATGACGTTCTATGTTTTGTGTCGCTGTTGGTCGCGCTTACCTGTCATTTTGTTTAGTTGTTGTCGGGTGTCTAAACTGCGTTGACGTTTCCCTAAAAAGTTCCTTCAGCAAATTTTTATTGCGCGTCAAAAATGTCGGCGTTCGTACCGAATTTCGAGCATATGCGCCATGCATTGCTTTTCGTGTTCAATCAAGGAAAAAAGTGTCCGAGAGCCACTGTGCACTTGTGGAAGTTTATGGCGATCGTGCATTAACACTTCGAATATGTAAAACGTGGTTTCGACAATTCAAAAATGGAGATTTCGACCTGAACGACGCCGCATGCTTTGGTAAGCGAAAATCGTTTCATGACGCCGAGTTGCAATCATTATTGGATGAATATAACACGCAAACACAACGACACCTTGTAAATACGTTGGGAGTTCAACAGCAAGCAATTTCGAAACGTCTGCGAGCCATGGGAAAAATTCAGAAAGGCTTTCTCCATCGTAATGTTACGAGCGACGAATTCCTTGGAAGACCCTAAACGCAACAAATCGTGGGTGAGTCCAGGTGAAACATACTTTGAACTGCTGAAACCTGGTGAATATGTGAACGCCGTTCACTACAAACAACAAATGAAAGATTTGAGCCGAGCGATTGCGGAGAACCAACCAGAATATCAAGAAAGACAGAAGAAGGTGATTTTGCTCCATGACCATGCACCATCGCATAAGTCGAAAGTCGTTCCCGACATGCTGGGAAAACTCAAGTGGGAGGTGCTTAACCATAACTGGAAATTAATTAGGAGTACACCTGGTACTGCAATAGTAAGGCCAATGATTGCCTATGGAGCGGTAATCTGGGCAGAAAGAACCGAAGTCAGCACACAAGCTCCAAAGCCTGGCTTGCGAGGACATGCCCAACGGCATCCCTGGAGGTCTTTCTAGGATTAGCTCCTTTCCATCTGCACATACTGATACAGACAAGGAGGACAATATTCAGGATGGCCGGGAGTATCAATGAGGCCTAATTTGAAGTTGGAATATTTATACCTTAGAAGTGATGATGACCTCTGTATTTGAAACAAGTCGGAATACCGGAAGCTCGTGCTTTGGATATAAAGGTTTTGGTTCTGAGAACGAGACCTGTTACACTTTTTGGGGGTCATATTTTGGGCCCTCACTCCCCTATGTTTCACCCAATATAAAATATTGAACAAATTTCAAAAAGTACTAATTGAGACCTTTCATTTGATACCCCACATGGCTACATTCTGTGAAAAAAAAATTCGCACCCTCCATTCATATGTGTGGGGAGCCCCCCCTTAAACTTAACACAAGGTGGCGCCACTTACTACATGTAAAGGGAACACCAGATTACATACCCTCACCTTCGTGACAGTCGGTCCAGCGGTTTCCGAATAAATCGGGTGTGACAGACAGACAGACAGACCTGTGCGGAGTTGCCAAATCTCCCATCAGGCGCGTCCCTTCGTGCGGATAAGGGAATGCTCGGCGGATGCGCAGGAATATGCACATATACGCATTTGGAGGTGTGCGTGTATGGGCACGCTTATGCGCAGGCCGGGTAGGTGGGAAGTAAACGCCCGCCCGTGGATAAAAATTGGCTATGGGAAGGATACCCAGAAATAAAACCAAAAATGGAGGAACAGAAGGGGAATAAAGTTACGGTGCAGGGCTTCGGAAACCCAGTACCGGCGGCTTTTGGGAGTGGGCAAGCAGGCTCCCAGCCGTCGATATCCCTCGACTGCTTGGCTACCGTTGCATCACATAATACAAGTAGCCTGGAGAAAGAGCCATTTAAAAGGAGTACATCACTCCCGAGAACGCCTGTTCAAAACACAAGAAAAGATGGGGCACAAACTGGTCAGTTATTAGCCCATAGCGGGGTAACTACACTTGGTCGAAACATGTCGCAGGACTTAGTGGTTGATCCATTTAAGAGAAGCTCGACGATCGTGCGATCTCCTCAGAAATCAACCTTGATGAAGGAAGGAAATCAGGGAAGCTCCCGGAAGGCTAATAAGTACATAAGCGCCCAATGTGAAAACCAAGCGGAGGAGCTATGTCAGAGTCCGGAAGAATCATCGTTTGCCCTACTCGGAGGTAAAATAGTAGAGTTCTCTGAATTTATTATGGACAAACACAACGTGCACCAGGCCATCAAAAACATGGTCCGTACCATTCGGGTACTATACAATGGTGCCAAGGAAGAAAAAAACGCCTCGAAGAAATCAAGCGTCACCCAGGCAACACAAGTGACACCCCCTCAAAATCCAAAGGGCGGTAAACTTGAAAAGAGGAGTAGAGAGTGCGCGAACGATTCTTTCGGATCCTCACAGGACGCGAAAAGGCAAAAAGGCCTCTCACCGGCAAAAGGCAAGGGAAACAAAGTTACCAACATCGTGGAAACTGCGGCGCCGGCTCCAATTGACCCAAGGGAGGCAAAGCCTCAAAAAGGGACCAAGGTTGGCGGAAGGAAAAATACGACGCAGAAAAGAAGATTACGGCCCGAAGAAGTCTCCGGGCAAAACGGTGGAAAATTTCCTCGGCAAGGTGGAGAAGTCCTTAGGAGAAGAAGCTCAAGTACGGGCCAGGAAGCAGGAGCTTGTCATAGAATGCAAGGACATTGACGAAATCACGACCAAGGATTATGTCCGTGACGCCCTAGAAAAGCAGTTCGGACCACTTGGCTTGCAAGATTCCGCAATCAGGGGACTGAGGAAGGCATACGGAGGCACGCAAACGGCAACTATAAGCTTACCAACTGAAGCAGCGTTCAAACTGCTGGCGGCTGGGAAAGTAAAAATAGGTTGGGTCGTTTGCCGACTCAGGGAGCAGGTATCCCTTAAGCGCTGCTTTAGATGCCTGGAATTCGGCCACATAGCGACGAATTGCACCGATGACTGTGACAGGTCAAAATGTTGCAGAAAATGTGGGGGAGAAGGCCATATGTTCAGGGAGTGCAAGGCTGAGCCTGAATGTATGCTCTGCAAGGAAAAAAAGGGCGTCGACTGTCGGCATGTTGCAGGCAGCAGCAGATGCCCAGTGTTTAGGCGAGTCTTGAATGCAGTCAAAAAATGAGGTTGATACAAATCAACCTCAACCACTGCGAGGCAGCGCAAGACCTGCTCTCGCAGACCATCTATGAGAAGGGAATCGAAGCTGCCATAATCAGCGAGCCTTATCGCAACAATAAGAGCGGTGCCTGGACTGCAGATGAAACTGGCAAGGCGGCAATATGGGCGTGTGGAAATCAGGCCATTCAAGAAGTGATGGAGTTTCCAGATGTTGGATTCGTCAGGGCAAAAATAGCTGGTATATATATATATAGTTGCTATGCTCCACCAAGCGCGACGATAACAGAATTCGAAGGAATGCTAGGTATGCTAGTCTCGGATGCAAGAAGTCGAAAGCCCAAGATCATAGCTGGTGATTTCAACGCGTGGGCCGTGGATTGGGGCAGTCGCACTACGAACACCAGGGGCCGTATCCTGCTCGAGGCTTTCGCGGAGCTAGATTTGGTGCTTGCCAACACGGGAAACGTTTCCACTTTTCGTGGGACAGGGTCGGGCTCAATAGTCGATCTGACATATGTGAGTACCACATTGGCGAGGAGAATGACATGGTTTGTCAGTGAGCATTATACTCACAGCGACCACCAGGCGATTTTCCTCCAGATCGAATATGGGCCATGCGTCGATGCGTGTTCCCGTGAGGCTGGAAACAGGGGCTGGTCCGTGAAAGGGCTTGAGGAGGATGCATTCATAGAGATGCTATTGGGAGGCCAAAGTCCCGGTGGTGCGGCTACGGAAAAGGTAGAGCAAATGATGGGACGCATAACAAGAGCATGCGACGCTGCTATGCCGAGGCGACGAGTTCTCGCAAAAAGGCGCTCAAACTATTGGTGGAATGAAGAGATCGCGGTGTTACGGGATGCATGTTTTCGTGCTAGAAGGATCTGCCAACGATCTAGAGCAAGACCAGACTTCGACGAGAAACGGCTAGCATATGTGAACCTTCGAGGTAGGCTTAAGCAGGCTATACGGATCAACAAGCGAGAATGCTTCAAGGAGCTTTGCACAGAGGCAGACCAAAACCCCTGGGGAAAAGCGTACAGGATAGTTATGAAGAAGATGAGAGGGCGAACACCACAATTGACCTGCCCGCATCTTCTGCTCGATATCGTGACGGCGCTCTTCCCCCCGGATAAGGGGAACGCAAACAACACAAGCGAGCACTGGACGTCTACACCATACCTGCGGTAACTGAGGAGGAACTTACGCAAATTTGCCGGAGAATTGGTGATAACAAAGCACCCGGTCTGGATGCTGTTCCCAATAGAGCCCTTAAACTCACTGTTAAGACCAGACCCGACTGGTTTATCAGCGTGTTTGAAACATGCATGATAGAAGGAGTTTTCCCCGACCGGTGGAAGAGGCAAAAACTAGTTTTGCTCCCGAAGCCGAATAAACACCCAGGACACCCATCATCATACCGACCGATTTGCCTTATCGACACGGCAGGAAAGATGCTCATGGGTCATCTACAACAGACTGCTCCCTATCATCGAATATAAGGATGGACTATCGGAGCGACAATTTGGATTTCGTCAAGCCCACTCAACCATCGACGCCGTAGACGTTGTTTTGAAGCTGGCTCGAGTCGCGATGTCGTCTAAAAAATGCTGTGCCTTAGTGACATTGGACATCAAAAATGCGTTCAATTCCGCAAGCTGGGAGTGGATAAAAAGTTCACTGGCTAAAACGGGTGTCCCTAGTTACTTGACTAAGCTCCTCAATAGTTACCTTTCGGAGAGGACACTGTGGTACGACACAGATGAGGGATCCAAGCAGTGCACCGTCACCGCAGGAGTACCACAGGGCTCAGTGTTGGTCCTCTCCTGTGGAACGTCATGTACAATGGGGTCCTTGTCCTTCCCGTGCCAAAGGAGGCCACGATAATCGGTTTCGCAGGTGATCTAGCTGTGGTTGTCGTTTCGAAAGAACCTGAAGACGTTGAAATCTACGCTAACGAAACCATTAGCGCCATAAAAGCGTGGCTGGAGATGGTTCAGCTTGACCTTGCGAAACAAAAGACGGAGGCGGTCTTGATTACCAATCGTAGGAAGAGGAATACGGTTAATATTCGCGTTGGTGGGGTCACGCCATCACTTCGAAGCCGGTTATCAAATACCTAGAGGTGATGATTGACGCTAAAATCAATTTCAAGGGACATCGGGACTATGCCTGTGAGAAAGCGGCAAATACCAGCGTATCATTAGCGCGGATGATGCCTAACATTGGTACAGTCGCAGATTACTTGTGGCCGGAGTGGTTCGCTCCACACTATTATACGCGGCACCAGTTCGGGAGGAAGCATTAGCGTGTGAGAGTTATCGTAGGAGAGCGAATATGACTTACCGCTTAGTGGCGCTAAGGGTGTGCAGCGCCTTCAGAACAATATCAGGCGAGGCAGCGTGTGTTATTGCGGGAATGATCCCGATAGACATTCTGGCAAGTGAGACACGCTGCCTGTACGAGACAAGGAAAATGAATCCTCTTCAAAAGGATGCAGAATGCCGAAAGGCGGAAACGGTGGGATGACTCGCAGAGGGGTCGCTGGACCCACACTTTGATTCCCCGTATTGAGGAGTGGATCCAGCGACGACACGGTGAGATTAACTACCATCTGACGCAATTCCTGTCAGGACATGGCGGTTACAGGAAGTACCTGCACCAATTCAGGCTGGATGATTCTCCCTTGTGTCCTGAATGTGGTTGCACACCTGAGGACCCGGAGCACGTTATGTTCCACTGTCCACGATTTCTCTCAGAAAGGAGGAGTCTAGAAGACTCCCTGAAAACCACTCTAAGCCCGCAGAACATCGTCGGGGAAATGTTGAAATCGGAGGGAAACTGGTGTGCGGTGAACAGCGCAATCAAACGAATACAAGAGGAACTGGGAAGGGCGGAGCGCGCAAGGAGGACGCGAAGAACGGAAGGCATGGTCGCGTAAAGCGCAGTCCACCCCGCGAAGTAATGCTTTGCGGCGGTCCCGCGGGGAAGGAAAAAGGAGAAATTGGGGGTGGTTTTAGTGGGTGAGAATCCCACACGCTGCTGCAACCTGGCGCGGCAGTGTCTTTTAAGATTGCCACCTCCATCCATAAAAAAAAAAAAGACAGACAGACGGACAGACAGACACCGTCTCGATTCTAATAAGGTTTTGTTTCACACAAAACCTTAAAAATATCCATTTATAAAAAAATTTATGTAGTTTCTGAAAATGGTATCAAATCTGGGATTAAATGATTGAGAGAGTGGAAAATTATGATTGTGTTAGGAAGCTCAAGCTTTTTGACACTAATCGCCATCGTGAACGGAACCCTCTGCATTTTACAATTAGCTGAAATTCCACAAATATCACTTCGTGGACTGAAGCAGGACAATTTTACTGTTTTTGCACCAGAACCTATATCCTGAAAGTTTCAGTTATTAACTTTGGATTGCAGGGACTTCATTTGGCTGAGATAAACAAAACGAATAGAATCAATATTTCGTGGTAATTTTTCCAGACTTAAACGACTAACAGTAAATTTGAATATTTGAATGACTGGGATGCTTCCTAAATTTCATTTCAAATGCTGAGGGAGAAAGTAAAATACTCAAAGGGCTTCAGAAATGACCATTCAAATGCAAGAACATGTGTAAATGCAAGGCTGGAGTGTGTACTTACTTCTCCAACTACTCATTATATACTCATTAAATGTTTTCACCTCAAATTCTTTACCTAGTCATATAATAGTCATGTTAGTAACTTCAGATGATTCTTACATCTGATATTGAATAATATTAATGGTGCATTGGTTCGGCTAAAACCCACGCAGACCATTCAAATTTCAATAAATGAGCTCCAGATTTTAGCTGGTAATCTTTGGTGAAAAAAAGTGAAATCAATGAAGTGGAATGACTGAACGCTGCGCTTGGGAATTTAGAAATTGAATCATTGTAGATTAATTGAAATAATAAAACTTGTTGTTTCTTTTTCGTTGGTGTGGGTATTTATTCTTGCAAATACCGATATTTCGGGAACCACTTGTTCCCTTCATCAGTGCAAGGAGAACTTGTTTGCACTGATGAAGGGAACAAGTGGTTCCCGAAATATCGGTATTTGCAAGAATAAATACCCACACCAACGAAAAAGAAACAACAAGTTTTATTATTTCAATTAATTAATCGTTGGAAACACCGCATAATTTTACTCTGATTGTAGATTAGCGTAATCTATGGAGTCTACTGCATGGAGTTGGATAATCTGAAAAAGTAACACTTGATATAAATGCTTTCAGTTAGCTTAAAAAGCTAAAGCCAATGATGGTTTTATTGCATTGATGTTTATGCAGCTTTATTCCTCTGAATTAATATACTCTACTTAATATTCCCGTCCTTTAAAGATACATAGATAGAATAGTCATAGTACGGCATATCTTGAAATTTTTGGAGTTCCTTTCACAAATCAAGAGAAGCGAGAACAAGCTGAAAACACTAGAGATTTATCAATCATTAATTAGCGTTAAATACACCAAGTGAAGGGAAATAAAAGAAAATTCATGTTCTTTTCCTAAGACTACAACAAGGTTGCGGTTTTCATTAGATTGCTTGCAATATCTGAAATCAGAACGATGAAAGATAGAAAGCATGTTGAGCAAAATGGAATTGACAAAGCATGACACCCAACGTCATGGCAAATCTAAGGGTAATTTCGGGGAGCCCCCCTTAAACGTAACACAAGATGGCGCCACTTACTACGTGTAAAGGGAACACCAGATTACATACTCTCACCAATTTTCGTGACAATCGGTCTAGCCGTTTCCGAATAAATCGGGTGTGACAGACAGGCAGACAGACGGACAGACAGATACCGTCTCGATTCTAATAAGGTTTTGTTTCACACAAAACGTTAAACAAGTCGGGGAACCGGAAGCTTCAGGTATAGAAGGTTTTGTGTTTCCCTATGTGAGGAGCATAACGTAGTTCTCCATTGACTTATAGCATTGACCCGATATATTGAAATCGTTCAGTTCTGGGCAGGTTACTGCCATTGCCAGAACTCAGCGATTTAAGTATCTCGAAGGGCAGGTTACTTCCATTCCCAGAACTCAGCGATTTAAATATCAGACAATGGAGAACTGCGTAATGAAATTGTTTCACGCATTAATGCAACCTGGATGAAGTGACATTCCCCAACTGGTGTTCTTTGTGATCGACGTATCAGCGCACGTCCCAAATCTAAAATTTACTGCAATGTCGTCCGTCTGCCACTCTCTATAGTTCTGAGTGTTGGCCGACTATAAAAGGCAATGAACGGCATCTTGCGGTAATGGCGACGAAGATGTTGCACTGCACTGATGACGTGACACGTTTTGATTACGTCTGAAATGAGAATATCCGCGATCGATATGGGTTTGCATCGATCGTGGAAAAACCGCAAGAGAGGCGTTTTCGATGGTGTGGTCACGTAATTCACGCGAACGAGATTTCAACAACCAGTATTGATCAGAACATCGAAAGCAATGGTAAGCAACCAAAAAATCGGTCAAAACAACGGTGGCTTGATACGCTGGATGGGAATTTAAAGATCTCGCGATTACATCCTGATCAGGCATTTGATAAAATAAAATGACGAAACCGATCATAACGAGGCGACCCCGAGGCCGAAGAAAAATGAAAAGATGTGAGGAACGACGAGTGCACGACAGCTCCGTGTAATATAGCTAAAAATTCCATTGCCCTCTATTTTCTAGAAAGCGATTTAAATAAATCATTTGATGGAAAGCCCTGTGTTGATAATGGTCAACCTCATACGTTTCACGCTCTCAGTTTAATATTATTAGCGAATGAAAACAATTTAACCAACATCAAATATAAAAAAGGGCTAGGGAGAATTAGATTCTTCTTGAATGGAATTTTAATATTTCACTCGAATTTCAATTATTCTCGTTAAGTACACTCTCAGCGCTCGGCCGAGACGGACGTGTCAATTTGTTAGTCTGCGAGTTTGCGAGTTAACTAAGTTTAAATCGGAATTCGGAAACAGGTACTAAAAAACGGTGATAAATTATGGAAATTAAATAAATTATTAAAGAAGAAAATTATTCCGCCCATGCGGAACGCCGGTGATATTATTTACGATGATGAGTCTAAAGCGGAACTTCTAGCAAATCAGTTCCAAAAAGCCCATTTTGCGTCAGACCACTTAGGATCGGTTTTGTTCAACAAAACCGTTCAGGAGAGGGTGGAAAAACTGCGTACTTCTCTCTGTGATTTCGATGTTCGTGAACTTTGTTCCCCTAGAGAAATCAAGGCAATCATAAAGCACTTAAAGGTAAAAAAGGCTCCAGGTCCAGATCGGGTGACGAACTCAATGGTTAAGAACTTTCCTAGAAAGGCGATTGTATACTGTAATTTCATCGTGAACAGCTGCTTAGAGCTCTCTTATTTTCCAAAAGTTTGGAAGGAGGCTACGGTAGTACCCATCGTTAAACCAGGCAAAGACCCAAAACTGGCTGACAGTTACAAGCCTGTTAGTTTAATTTCTAGTCTCAGCAAAATTTTTGAGAGAGTTATTCTAGCTCGTGTTAATAAGATTCTAAATCAAATGAATTTATTACCTGATTTTCAGTTTGGCTTCAGACCTAAACATTCAACTTCACATCAAGTGTTTCGGGTGACCAGCGAAAAATTTTCAAAGATAAAGAGTCCTTAGGATTTCTTACTTTAGATATTCACAAAGCGTTCGACTCTGTTTGGCACTATGGGTTGATATACAAGCTATTACTGTTCAGGTTTCCAATATATCTGGTCAAGCTTTTAGTATCATTTTTAACTGGAAGAAGGTTTACAGTAAAAGTAGGTAGCAAACAATCCTCAGATCGATCGATTCCAGCGGGGGTTCCTCAAGGTTCTCCACTAAGCCCAATACTGTTTAATATCTACACCTCGGACATTCCAACTGCCCCAGGGTGTAAACTAGCCGCATTTGCCGATGATGTTGGCATTATTTCTTCCTCTAACGATCCTTCAACAATTATGTCATCTCTTGAGAACCAGCTGGATTCTCTGTATCAGTTTTATTTAAGGTGGAAGATTAAAGTGAACCCTTCTAAAACACAAGCTGTGTTCTTTACGAAAAAGAGATGCAAAGCTAAGCTGCCAAGCAGAGACATAAATTTTCTTGGGGAGAGTATTAAGTGGTGTAATAGCTTAACATATTTAGGAGTCGTCTTGGATAAAAAAACTTACATTTAAAGATCATACTGATTCAATTTGTTCGAAGATATCTAAATCATTTTGCTCGCTTTACTCGCTGCTACACAGAAATTCTAAACTATCGGTAGACAATAAATTGATTATGTTTAGAATGGTTATCCAACCAATTATTTCATACTGTGCTCCGGTTTGGTCTCAATGTGCAAGAACACATAAACTTAAAGTTCAGCGTGCGCAAAATAAAATCCTCAAAGTAATTTTAAACAAATCGTTTGACTTTTCAACTGAAAAACTGCACAATGAGGCAAAAGTCAAATATGTTGAAGATTTATGCTTATCGAACTCCGTCAGATTTATGAACAACTGTAGAACTGTTGGCAACCCTCTAATAAATATCCTATGCTCGTCATAAATTCTAGGTTAAGTTAGTTCAAGTTAAGTTAAGTAGGTTAAGTAGATTTAGTAATTTTGAACAAGGTTTTTTGCACTTTTCCTTGGGTAATTCATACCATAGAACGAATTTATTTATTTGCGATGCAAATTTTAATTTTGTAGAGTAAAGATGAGTCTGGTATCTACAGCCATAAGTTCTGCTATTGTATAGAAGGTTAAGATCATGAATAAAGCCGAACCAAGAACCAAGAAACAGTCTTCGCCTCCATTGGAGCCGGTTCTCCCTTTTGAGTCCATTGTTTTGACCCCACTTTTGCCTCGTATTTGAAGTAATGCACGCATAGTTATGAAACGGCGCAAGTGTCACACGTCAAAATCCCCTCCCATTCTATTTTTTTCGTTCCTAATGACCACCCTTTATCATATCATAGTTCAAATTCAAGACCTCGGTGTAACCTTCGACGATAAGCTTCACTTCGACAGACATTGCCTTGATATCACCAGTCATACTCAAAGAATGTACCGGGCTTTTGCCGACCCCTCCTTAACACTTTACACTCCCTTATTAGAAGCATTCTCAACTGTTACTTTAACATATAACGCCCCCTCAGCAATTGTGATTGTCTTGCTTTTGAACGGAAATTCACTCGATGCCGCTCCTTTGGGAAGAACTTCCCCTGCATGACTATCCTACCTGCCTCCGCTCTTTTAATTTCATTTACCTAAAACTACTCCCTCGACGATTACCTACCTTGACGTGGTGAGGGAGCCCAGTAAGGAAGATCCTCCAGGAAACGGGAGGTGACACCTGAAGCCAAACGGTAATCAAAACCCCACGCCAAGATGTGACTATCGTGCCGAGGGCTGAATGGTCACAGGGGTTAAGATGTGGCCGTAAACGGTGAACTCTGGGTACCAGACGACCCTCAGTTTCAACTAGCCTTGTCTCGGCAAAAAGGGGCTCTGCCGAGATCGACTTACTTTCCCCGGAAAAATTGAGGCCATGGCAGCCAACTATGAAAAAACAAAAACACAAACCTACTAAGCAAACACAATTAAACTTCGATCGTGACGATCCAACCCCGAGTGAAGGGGCAACCCTGAGCTCATCGATGGAGAACCTGAGTCTAGATTCAGATTCCCCACTTATTCAAGTGGGAACCAATTCAGTTGGGACCCAGTCCTTAACGGATGAGCCGAAGCAGGCCCCTTCTGTCAGTACTCCTGACCCCAGGTTCCAATCGGCGCCACCTGCTGAGACTAAAGTCTTGCCCATGGGTAAGCACCTGTCCACGGACAGCAAACTGCCTTCGGGCAAACCGCCTTTGGGCAAACCGCTTTCGGGCAAACCGCTTTCGGGCAAACCGCCTCCGGCCAAACCGCCTTCGGGCAAACAGCCTCCGGACAACGCACAACCAAAGAGCTGTGCCAAGGTTGAGGGGAAAGGAGCGTTCGGGGCACCTGCGGCTAAGGGGAAACCGAAGCGGCAGCGGTCCTCGGATGATCCTAACTCTTCGACACAAAAGGTGGCAAAGAGGGCTCGGCCGGCAACGGCTAGGCCTTCATTTGCAGTCAAGGCTATCGAAGCCGATGGATGGGTCCTGTATGACGACTCTAATCCATTCGGCTACGATACTGAGCAGTGCGAACAGCTTAGGAGGAAACTCCTCCTAGCTGTAAGGACTGCGTCCGCGCAAGTCATTAAGCTTTGCTTTGAGTCGGTAGGTGTATACCGTAAAATGTTACGGCTGAACTTTGCCGACGAA
This sequence comes from Hermetia illucens, assembly GCF_905115235.1. NCBI lineage: Eukaryota > Metazoa > Arthropoda > Insecta > Diptera > Stratiomyidae > Hermetia > Hermetia illucens. The sequence continues at coordinate 39,293,539 of NC_051854.1, forward strand.
GACACGAACGAGTGGCTCAGGCAGTACTGCTCCTCCCTCAACGATGTGTGGGAGGGTGCGCGACTAACCTTGAAAAGGGTCTCTGAGCTGCCATCGATCAAAAAGTGCTTTCTCTGGCTTCCAGAAGAAGAGCGAAATGGTGTCGGGGTTCTGGAACAACTTGGTGTACAGAACAACCTTAACACTTCCAGGCAGCAAAACAGGAGAGAGAACCGATAAACCGGGAACTTTTCTCACTATCGGCGTTCCCGAACCTGATGTTAAGAAAGTTCGGGAAAAATCGAGTTGCCGGCTCTACTATGGGCTGGGGACCGTCACGTTACAAGTGTCGGCTCCTAAAACCATTGAAGGGGACATGCAGCCCCCGGCATCTACATCTGAAACGTAAATGAGGTGCCACATTTCCCAAGTAAATTTGCAGCATTGTAAAGCGGCGACTGCACTTATCAGTCGTCGGATCAATAGCTGCAAGACATTTATATACCTCATACAAGAACCGTGGGTTATTGGTGGGGCAGTCAGGGGCCTAAACTTCCAACATGCTGACCTATTGTATGCCAATGGAAGCGATCGACCCCGCACCTGCATGGTAGTCTTCAAAGACTTCCAGTCTAATCTGGTTAACGATCTATGTGATGGCGACACCACATCGACTAAGCTAACCATAAAAAGTCAACAGGGAGATAAAGAGATACTATGGTGCTCTGCATACTTCCCCTACGACGCAGAAGACGTTCCCAGTGGAACATTCATCAGAGCTATCCAATATGCCAAAAGTAAAGGCATGGGGGTAATAGCAGGATGTGATGTCAACGCTCACCACATATGCTGGGGAAGTTCGAACATCAATGCAAGAGGATCGAGACTACTGGAGTATCTAGTAGGAACCGATTTGCAGATCCTAAATGTGGGTAATGAACCCACTTTCTTCAACGTGGTCAGGCGAGAGGTCATCGACATCACGGTGGCATCTCCTGACATCGCGGCTCTGATCGGAGAGTGGAGAGTATCAAACAATGTCACACTCTCGGATCACAGACGCATTGATTTCGTTATGGGCATGGATCTACCTCCACCCACTCCATTTCGGAATCCGAGGAAGACAGATTGGGTAATGTATCAAACAGAATTGAACGCCCGAGTCACGATCCCTAGGAGGCGCATCAAATCCATTGCTGGAATTGAGAAGACAACCCAGATGATCACAACTAGCATGAGAGAAGCTTTCGAAGAAAGCTGTCCACTCAAGATGCCAAAGAAGGGTAAAACACCATGGTGGAACTCGGATTTGGCAAAACAGAGGAGAACGACAAGGATGTTCCTTAATCGTGCTCTGAAGGGCGAATCAAGCACTAGCTGGAATCGCTATTAAGAAGTACAGAAGGCTCTAAAGAAGAGCATAAGATCGGCTAAACGATCATCTTGGAGACGTTTTTGCGAAGAGACTAACTCTCTTGAGGCAACCTCAAAGCTGAAGTGGATTCTGGTCAAAAAACGTAGCCAGAAACTGGGTTATTTACGTTTACGGAATGGGAAGTATACAGAAAGTGATGAAGAAACGGCAAATCATTTGCTTGAAGTACACTTCCCAGGCAGCATCCAAAATCTAATCTCGGGGCCAACAGGTGCATACAGCCCTCAACCGAGAGATTGGAATCTGAAATGGGCATTTAACTCGTTCCACAGATATAAGTCTGCAGGTCCGGATGGCATCATTCCTGCACAAGTAATAGAAGGAATGGATGCCCTGGGTCGACACATTCGGAATATATATCGGGCATGCCTAGCACACGCTTATATTCCAATTATATGGCGGGATGTGAAGGTGTTGTTCATTCCCAAACCAGGAAAACCCACCTACACAGACGCAAAAAGCTTTCGACCGATCAGCCTAACGTCCTTTCTGCTAAAAGGACTAGAAAGACTAGTAGATCGGTTCATAAGGGATACACACATTCCTAAATGGCCACTTCACCATAGGCAACACGCCTACCAGAAAGGCAAATCCACGGAGACAGCACTCCATGAACTTACGGCAAAAATTGAAAAGGCGATGTCCGATAAAGAATACGCTTTAGGCGCATTCATGGACATCGAAGGTGCCTTCAATTATGCCTCATTTGCGGCAATTTGTGATGCGGCAAGACAGCATGGAATCGAACCGCGGCTAATCAGTTGGATCCTTCATATGCTAGAGTGGAGAAAAATCCACATATCGGTCGGCCAGAAGTCTATTGAAGCAGGATGTCTCAGGGGCTGCCCACAGGGAGGGGTTCTCTCTCCACTGTTATGGCTCTTGGTGATGGATACCCTGCTGTGGCTCCTGGAGGACAAAAAAGTCTTCGCGCAAGCATTTGCGGACGACCTAGCGGTAATAATTACCGGCAAGTTTTGTGACCGCTTGAATGCAACTCTGCATGTAATCCACAGCTGGTGCCTCCGCAATGGACTCACGGTGAACGCTAGAAAGACTGGACTAGTTATGTTCACTAGGAACGTCAGGTGGGGCAGCTATACGCTACCCACCTTAGCAGGGGCGGAAATCCAGCTGGCACAAACAGTCAAGTACTTAGGAGTACATTTCGACTCCAAGTTAACGTGGAAGCATCATATCCAGGAACAATACCAGAAATCCTGCAGATTGCTCTGGTGTTGTAGGAATGCGATAGGTAAGACCTGCGGACTTTCACCTAAACGGATATATTGGATGTATACATCCATAATAAAACCCATTTTGATGTATGCATGCATCGTCTGGTGGCCAAGACTGAACTTTGCTAACAGCAGGAAGCTGTTAACGCAGATTCAGAGACTTGGTTGCCTAAGTATTACTGGAGCAATGAGTACTACGCCGACTGCGGCACTTGAAGCCATCCTAAATTTACCCCCCATCCACTTGGAGGTGAAACGGAAAGCAGCCAACGACGCATATAGGCTCGACACCATTGGGGCGTGGAAAGGCGGCCAATCCAACGGGCATGCGTCTATATGGAAATTCCTTGTAAAACATCCGGTACCGATCATATGGTTTCCAGATTCGTTTTTGAAAAGACATGCACTGTCGTAATCACCGAAAGAGAAGAATGGTCGACAAGTCGCCATGAGTCTTTTCAGATTACAGACCTAATAATCTTCACCGACGGGTCAGTCACGATTATAGAACTGGCCCGACCCCTCGGAAAAATGACGACCATATTCCAGGCGGAGATGTATGCCATTTCATTGGCAGCAGAAGAATATCTGCGGCAAAACTGGAGGGGTCGCACCATTCGAATCTGTTCCGACAGTCGGGCGGCATTATCAGCACTAGATGGCAACAACATATCAAGCCAGTTGGTGTGGAGTTGTCATCAGGTGCTGCTGAAACTTGGCCGACTGAACGAAACATTCCTGATGTAGGTGCCGGGGCACTCTAACATCGTCGGTAATGAGGGGGCTGATAGACTGGCTCGCCGAGGGTTTGGATCCAAAATGGTGGGCCCAGAACCAGCTCTTGGAATCCGACCATCTACTGTCAAATCTACTCTGAAGGGTGAAATTGCAAGGATTCACGCAACCGAGTGGAGAAATTTGGACTCTTGCCGGCAAGCGAAAAGGAGGAGGAGAAGACTGCCCGGCATCCTCAGATCTCAGACGAAGACACCTTGGCAAGGTTTTCTTCAATGAAGAATCTGCACACTCGCTGCCTCTTGAGAATGTTTTCAGATTCGCTAAAGCCTGCGAACACCGTAGGCGGGAAGCCATTGAATAGGCAACTTACGGGGATAGTACAATGGGCCTAATAATGGCCTGAGTGCTCGGAGCTGCGACTCCCCCCATTTAACTAAACTAACTAACTAACTACCTAAAACTATGGATTCTTCCTTGGTATGTGTGTTCTCTTTGAATTAGCACGCGTAGTGCAGAAACTTCCGGAGGCCCTATATGAAGATTGAACTTTTGCAACTTTTTGCAAGCCTTACTATCAATGGCCAATGGATCGAGGATTTTCAGCACTTCATGTTTATGTGTTAGCATTACACAATATACAACTGCGTCGAAGAAGTACTAGATTGTTCAATAAGTTTTGCGGTTCGATAAGAGAGGGCGTTGCTACTAGCCCAATTTTTTTGATATGTTGGTTCATTTCAATCTGTCAATTCATTCTTTGTTTACAAGGCAGTTAGTGATCGACGTGTCACAGTATTTTTTACAATGGAAAAAATCAAGTATCGTGCAGTGATTGAATTTTTATTTTTGGAAATTTATGAATGAATTTTAGAAGTGTATAAGGACTCTTTGCCTTCAATTAGTACAGTATGAAGATGGTTGTTGAATTTAGACCTGGTCGTACAAGCCTTGAAGACGATCCTTGTCAAGGACGTGTAAAAACAGCAACAACACCAGAAATCGTAGAGAAAATGCAGGATATCGCATTGGAAAATTGTCGAGTGACTGAAAGAAATTTAGTAGAGGCCCTGGGCATCTCATTGGGCAGTGTAATAATATTCTGACTTAAGGATTGGGTTTCAAAAAGCAGTGTGCACAATGAGTGCCGCATTCGCTAACAATGGAACAAAAACACATTCGAATGCGACTTTCTGAGCAATATTTAAAGCATTTTTGAAGGGATAAAGCGGATTTTTTGGGTCGATTCATCACTATGAATGAGACTTGGGTCTATCACTATGATCGAAGCTAAAGGAAAAAAAAAAACGTGAAAAAAGAGCAAGTTTGCAGAAGAAAAAAATTATTTTTCATCAGGACAAATTGGAATTATTGGAGCATCCACCGTATTCATCTGTAGTGACTTCCTTCTATTTCCAATCCTAAAAAAATCATGCGTGGAAAGCGTTATTCATCAAATGATGAGGTCATTACAGCTGTGGAAGCGTATTTTTCAGCGCTTCCAGATTCTCACTTCAGGGAATTCATAAATTGGAACAGGTTTATTGATGTTCACGGAGACTACACTGAACAATAAAGGGTATTTCAAATCATAACCATATTGAACAACCTGGTAAGTTGGTCTTTCAATTCAAATCGCGTGGATAAACCACAAATAAAACTTTTTTGAAATATGTAAAGCCTTGGGTATTGCCCAAACAATTTAATTTAAACAAGTTGGGATAGCGGGAGCTGGATGCTTCGGATATAAAGGTTTCGTGTTCATCTTATGTGACAAACTCTCTAATATTGCCGCATTGATAAATTGGAGAATGAATTTAAGGGGGCTTTCCGGAAAATTTCTAAAATACTATTATTAAATTTGTTTGTGCATATATAGGAACGGAATGTATTTTCAGGCCTACATTTCATATAGATGCATCACTGCGATTTTTTTTCAGATTTTTCGATTGGAAAGGTTCTGAGAACGAGATCTGTTTCACTTTTTGGGCCCTATTTCCCCATGTTTCACATGACCATCTTCTGTGAAAAAAATTTTATACTCCTTTTCACATGTATGGGGAGCCCCGTTCAAACTTAACACAAAAAAGCGCCACTCGCTGCATATATAAAAAACACACAGACCACATGTGACAATTGGTTCAGCCGTTTCCGAGTAAATCGGGTGTGACAGACAGACAGACGAACAGACAAACATGGAATCGATTTTAATAAAATTTTGTTTCATCCCGAAAGGAGACTTCAATTCTTGTTTCGATAATTGGCAAATAAGTGTATTGTGTCCGAATAAATATCAATCTATACATTTTTATATATTTAGCTTACTTTTTGGACACACTAGTACGCTCGATTCTCCTTTGGACATTGAGGGTACTAGTCTACATTAAAAGGTAAAAAAAGGTAAATTTTTATGATTTTTCTTTTCATGTACATGTAACTTTTGAGAGTATTAAAAAAAATAAATTCTTATCATTCAGCTATTTAATAGAGGGGACCAAAATCATCGAGAAATACCTCATCGCAGGGCGGACAGTTAATCTCGAAATTGGCAAGTGGGAAGCAGGAAACTGATACAAATTTTTAAATTATAATGTCCCTCACCTGACAATTCACCACCGTTTATGAAAAACTAGTAAAAAAAAAAAATGCCTGAACTTTACAAAAAAAAATTTGAAAATTTGGTCTTTTGGTTTTGTGTAAAACAAAACCTTACTAAAATCGCAAAAGGGGAGTGTACATATATAGTACAAAATGGCCGCCGCTAGCAGCTATACAGGCCTGAATTCCGTGAGGCCATGCATCCATCGCTTCACGCACGGTATGAAGCGGCTTTTCTCGAGCTGCACGCACGATGCTGGCCTTCAAACTCTCCAAATCGGTATAAGTTCGATCGCAGGCAGTCTCCTCTAACTTAGCCCAAAGGCTGTAGTCCGGAGGATTCAAATCTGGGCTGCCTATGGCCCAGTCATCCGCGGTTATAAAGTCAGGAACATGCGCCGCTAACCACTGCTGGATCATATTGGCTTTGTGAGCGGGGGCCGAATCCTTCTGGAAGCACCACGGCTTTCCAGCGAATATAGCTCGACTATATCTTCTAACATTTTTTTGTACACGCTTGCATTGGTTTTGACGCTGGCCTCGCAGAAATGAACAACAGTTACTCCGTAATATGAGTCGCCCCACCATACCATGACAGAAGTCGAATGGTGGCGACGTTGGACTCGCGGAGCATATTTTTGGCTTCATATCAATTGTGAGCATATACTCGATCATTTTGTCAGTTGAATTCTTTCTCAAAAGCATGCACGACATTTGGACGACGTACGAAGCGAGGGCGCCCCTCGCGCGGCATGTCAACCACATCAGCTGTTTCGCGGTATCGAACTAATGTCTTAAAAACGAATCGTTCATTTACCGGCAGCTTTTTTTAACAAACTATGAATCTTTTTCTTGCTTATTCCCACATTGGTGCAACGCAATAATCGCGACTCTTTTTTCGTAGTTACCGAACTTCATCGTGTTGTTGTTCACTCGATACTGACCTTCGGAATCTGAAAGCCTGACGTAAATGGGCTATGATTAGGTACTCTCCATGCGCAATGTTACCAGCTTCGGGAGCCTAACATTTCTCGTTATACGCATAGACTGACAGAACTTATGGCTATACTATGTGCATTTTTTTTCATCAAACATAGTCATGTGGTGTATCAAATCAAAGGTCTCGATTAGTACTTTCCAAAGCCGGTCTTAGTTTTAACTTTTGTTGGAAAGGCAGGGAGTGCGGGGTGTTGAAAATGATGATCTCTTTAACGGACCCATTCGGCACCCAAACGGCATCAGGCACTCACTATATGGTGCCTGAAATGCCCTCCATACCGACATCCTTTTTCCCTCAGGGATCGTCAACGATCCTTCATGGGTCGTTTACGATACGGGGAGTGGCGTCCCCGAGGTGCCCGAGCAAGTAGTTCGGACCCCCTAGCTGGCATAATCCTTGCGTCCTAGGTAGTAGCCTCGAGAAAGTTTCTCGGTGAAGAGCGAACTGCTAATGACCGATACACGCCGGGACACACTGGGAGTCCCCGGAGCCGTCGACCACTCCCTGGCGACGTCGATGGGGTGATGTGAGCCTAGCTTTGCCAAGGTGGTAGTTGTGGCGTGTATCAGGAGCCAGCCCCTTCGGGACCCTGGTCGGGTAGTGTGCATTGAACCGGTGTTAGTAGACCGCGTTGCTCCGACCGTGAATTCCGGGATCAGCTAAGCGTAGGTCAGGCCTCAGGGAACTGGGGTAGGGGCTGTGTCCCCGAGGGTATACCCGTTCCTGACTATTGCGGCCCGCTCCCTTGCACACGATGAGCTGGTATACAACTCAAATGGAGAATAAAAACGAACGAAACGAGGAGATAGTGGAAATGGAGAATGAGCTGGCTGCGTTTATTCGCAGCACGAAAGTGCGCCGTTCACCCCAGCGCCCAGCGAAGGACGCAACAAGGGCTGAAATACCCGACGAGACATCGGGACGCGCAGACGGAGAGAAAGACTCGGAAAGTGATGTGGCACCTGCAACACAGATAGAAACCCAGACCATACCGCACAGTGCTGTAATTGGGGAAAGAGGCACAGTGGAAACTGCCGAAATTAATAAAATGGTTTCGAATATAGGCCGAGTGGGAGGACTGTCGATTACTCTGGCGCAAGCGGAAGAGGAAAGACTTATTAAAAAATGCACAGCAGTTGTGAAGCACATGCGATCTTCGACGTTCCTTCAGAAAAACGTTGGTAAGGGGGTGAAAAACGGGCTAATGGAACTGGAAGAGCTCCTGGACAGGATTTCATACTATAGGCGAACATGGAAAGTAAGACAAAATCCGCAGGAAGCAGAAACAACCGCGCTTCCCGAGGAGAACACCACGAGTACCAAACGCATCGCTGACAGCCCATTGCAGAGCGAACTTGGTAAAAAACGAAAGGAGGAAGGGACATCTGAAGGAGACTTCACTCAGGTACTCTCCAGGGCTGAAAAGAAGAAGGCGAAGAGGATCAAAAGACAACAACACGTCGCGCCATCAGAAAAACCTCTGCCTAAAACTAAGGCGGACACGAAGGACGGAGTGCCAAAAGAAAAGGTGGGGAGACGAAGGAGGACTAGACCGCCAGCTTTGCTTATTAAGCCGACGAAAGGCAAGACTTTTGCGGAAGTCCTCAGCGAAATCCGTTACAAAATCAAACCCGAAGACAACGGAGTGGAGGTGTCTTCCATACGTAAAACGAAGGGTGGTGGAGTCTTAGTCGAACTAGGCCCGAAGACTATAAATAAAGACACGTTCTGTGAAGCAGTCAAGGGGATTCTAGGATAAAAAGATTTGGTTTCTAGCCTGGAACCCACGTGTGCTTTAGAAATCCGAGACCTTGACTGTCTCACGGAAAAGAACGAGGTGCAATGAAAAGGAAAGCTGCGTCCTATGCAGGGACCGTTGCGCGACTGATGAGAGCATTGCGCACACTGCGGGATCGAGGCGGTGTCCAGTTTTCAGAGCAGAACTGGAAAGAGCTAGGATACGGTCAACATGATTCGCATCCTACAAATCAATATGCACCGGAGTGCAACCGCTCACGAGTTGCTAGCGCAGTTCGCTGCGGAGGCCAAAACTGATTTAGTACTCGTCAGTGAGCTGTACCGAAACAAGGGCCCAGTTTCATGGCACCCAGACATATCAGGTACCGCTGCCATCTGGGTTCGGGGCGGCACCCTCCTGGGGGTTCTTGCCCAAGGCCGAGAGGAAGGCTTTGTCTGGATTCGGTGTTCAGGGATAACGTTTTTTAGTGTCTATCTTACGCCGAATGAGACGATGCCGGACTTTCGTCGGAGGCTTGAGGCTTTGGAGGACGCTATCTTAAGCACGGATGGGCGGATCCTGGCCGGCGGTGACTTCAATGCTAGGGCACTTGAATGGGGCATGCCTCACACAGATTCCAGAGGGAAACGAATTCTGGAAATGGCGGCGAAAACACGACTGGTAGTTCTAAACACCGGATCCACCCCAACGTTCCGGCGCCCGGGCTGCGAAGGAAGCATTCCAGACGTAACCTTCGCGTCGGAATCACTGGTGTCGCTGGTGGACGGGTGGTGAGTTCTGGAAGACTTTTCGGCAAGTGACCACCAATACATTTCTTTCGAAGTGGTGGACACAAACTCTCGGTGTGCGCCACCCCAGCGATCTTTCTGTGTATTGAACGTCGCGAAAGTGAACACCAGGAAGTTTGCCGAAACTCTGGGAACAGGTGGGGCCACGCTGAAGGGTACTCCTGGGGGCGGTGGCACCGCTGCTGACACTGTCGTAAATTCAGCTATGAACCTTATAACGACGGTCTGCGGAGTCTCCATGCCCAGGAAGACATCGAGGCGGAGCGAACCTTCCATGTATTGGTGGACAGTGGAGTGTCACAGGCTCCGCCGCTTAACACAACGTCTAGGCGACCGGGAGGAGGCATGTACCATAATGATGGAGTACAAATCAGCCAAAAGGAGACTCCGCAGCGCAATAAACAAGAGCAAAGCTCACTGCTGGCAAGATCTGATCGACGAGGTGAATGGGGATCCATGGGGACTCGGTTACAAACTTGTAACCCGAAAAATCGGGGCTCTGCGGAAATCCTGTTCACTTAAGGCCGAGCAGATGGTCCGCATTGTGGGGGCACTCTTCCCTGCACACCCCGTATGGGATGGTGACGTCGGCGCGGAGAGCGCAGAGGACTGTCCAATTTTCTCTGTAAAAGAGTTGGAACAGGCAGTCTTCTCTATGAAAAACAAGAAGGCGCCAGGACCCGATGGTATTCCAGCAGAGGTATACAAACTGGTATTCCAACACCGGCCAGACCTACTGCTCGGCGCATTCAACGCTTGCCTGAAAGAGAGCATTTTCCCTGCTCGTTGGAAAGTTGCGAGGCTTGCGCTGATTCCTAAAGTGAAAGGCGACCCCGAATTGCCGTCTTCATACCGCCCACTATGTATGCTTGACACTGCTGGGAAAGTGCTCGAAAAGCTCAGTTTGGTTTTAGGGCAGGGAGATCGACAATTGATGCTGTCATGCAGGTCGTGGACGCCGTTCGACGAGCAGAGGCACATAGCCGCCGAACTCGACGGGTGGTGCTCCTCGTAACGCTTGACGTCAGAAACGCCTTCAATTCCGTAAGATGGAAGGACATTCTAGGCACACTAGACAATACCTTCAACGTGCCGAACTATCTCTTACGGATTTTGAGGGACTATCTGAGGAACCGCTCCCTGCTCTATGAAACACTAGAGGGTCAAAGGTGAATGGAGGTCACGTCGGGGGTAGCACAGGGATCCATCCAAGGATCGGACCTCTGGAACGCTACCTATGACAGTCTGCTTAAACTCGACATGCCTGAGGAGCCGCGCCTGGTCGGCTACGCAGATGATGTCGCAGCGCTTGTTGCTGGACGCACTGTCGAACAGGCGCAAAGCAGACTCGGCATATTGATGCGACGGGTAAGCGGATGGATGACTACCCATGGTTTCAGCCTTGCACTGAAAAAAACCGAAGTAGTCATCCTGACTAAAAAGAGAATTCCGACCCTGCGCCCCATATCGTTCGGTGAGTCGATAATCGAGTCAAAATCAGCGGTAAAGTACCTCGGGTTGGCTCTTGACTCAAAGATGAGCTTTTCTCAGCAAATCCAAGCAGCAGCGAACAAGGCTGCGGCTGGAGTTTCGGCGTTAAGTAGGCTAATGGCAAACATTGGGGGTCCTACGTCTAGTAGGCGACGTCTCCTAATGAGCTCAACGCAGTCTGTCCTGCTCTACGGCGCAGAGGTATGGGCTGGCGCTCTTAACAAGGAGGTACATCGTAGACGCCTCGCGCAAGTACAGAGACGGGGAGCTTTACGGGTGGCGTCTGCGTACCGTACTGTCTCTGAACCGGCCGTGATGGTGATCGCGGGAGTTATCCCCGTTGCCCTTCTTGTTAGGGAGCGTCAGGCCATATACACGCTCAAGGGAGATGAGCCAAGGGAGGTGGTTGCTCGCGAAGAACGGCAACGCACTCTAGACGAGTGGCAGCTCTCTTGGCAAAATGAAACTAGAGGCAGATGGATTGCGCGGCTCATCGGCAACTTAGGTGCGTGGCTGAACCGGAAGCATGGTGAGACTGACTATTTCCTTACCCAATTTTTAAGTGGGCATGGAGGTTTTCAGTCTTACCTGCACAAGATTGGAAAGGCGCGTTCTCCGGATTGTGTGTTTTACAATGGAGTTGTGGACGACGCCCACCACACTTTTTTTCTTGTGGAAGGTGGGATGGGGTTCGTTAGCAGCTCTATTTAAACACAGGGGATCTCTCTCCAGACAACATTGTCGAAGAGATGCTGAGGATTGCTGACAGGTGGAACCGTGTTGCCCATTACGTTCGGGCCCTTCTTGTTGCTAAGAAGGTAGAACTCGACCGGTGGAGGAGCCGGATGGCAGGCGGTTCCTTGAACTGACAGTTCCCTTCCTCCTCTCCCCTACCGTTGGTGAAAGGAATTCCCTGATTTGAAGGCTCCGCAAGGCGTGAGAGTTCGGGGGCTGGCTCGAAGTAATATGACAAACGGTTCCAGGCTAGCTCTCTGACGATGGGGAGGTGTTTAGTTGGTAGTCCGACGAAGTACCGAATCGGGAGTCCAACACTGTGTGCGTAAATGCATTCACCGACCCTACCTCAAAAAAAAAATACCGACATCCTTTTAAATAAAGTTAATAATAGCATATTACTACAATTTTTAGTAACTTTCCGCAAAACTCCCCTTAAGTTAATCCTAGCACCACTAAATTTTTCGGTAATGTAGGCTATAACGTAGAGCACGTTTGGCGCAAATCGCACTATTACCAACAAAGTTGTAATAGGCCAAAGTTGTGGCTTCTTTGCAATTCAGGACTTTGAATATCAATATCACCTGAAAGTGGATATTCTTACATAATATATGCATATATTATGTACTACGTACTAATGGGATAAATGCACACCCAAATGCCTTTATAAAAGAAATACACAAAACCTCTCATACCTGAAGTTTACTTGTTCCAATTGTTTTTTTTTACAAAAAAAAAGGTCAAATTTTGTCTGATCGATATCTTAAATCTTTAATAAGCTTAATTAGATTGTATTTTTCACAATCGAATTACCCACAGACTAACCAATTATTTTAAATGAAGAACCAAACCTTCCACAATAGAACAATGTTCTCCGTAATTGATCTCTCATTAGCTTCCAGTTTTAATTAGTTAATGAGTACCCTATAGTCTGATAAATAGTTGCTCCTAATCAAGGCACAAAAGTGTAGGTGTATGTAATAAACTTGTTAACAACAAATTGATCGAGACCACCATTGATCAACGACCATTGATATTATCCATATAATTTGATACCAATTAGCCTTAGACAATAAGGAGAAAACCTATAAGAAATAAAACGAATTCCTCCTGTCGACTGTATCTAACTTTGCTGGTTCTTCGTTGATAACATGTTTCAAGTCCCTCGATCTTCACATTCCAAGCAACAATTACAAATGAGCATGGGCAGTAAACTGGGCACCCAAGTGAGATCAGAATGAATGTATAAAAGATAGACCTATCACCATCAGCTTGTTTCGAGCAGATAATATTTTATCTCTTGACTTATTGCTTTGTCGTATCACCAGAAAATTCGATGAAAATTACATTCGAAGGAAAAACTGTATCCAATACTCTGTAGTGGCTGTAATCAAGACAATCGCAGGTAACTGAAGTGTAAATACATAAGCCGAAGCCGGTCCCAAGCCCGGTTGTGAAAGGAGGAGCCACCGCAGCGTCTCAGGGGGTAGGTGAGGAAAGTGCAGGAACTTTGCAGTCTTGCAGATTACTCACTAAGGAAGCTATCTCAACACCTGGCAGCTAGGGATAAAATGCACCACCAAAAATGAGAAGGAGAAATTTAAGGTCCGGTACGGATAACCGGCGGGAGTCGTCTGACTTGGTGACTGGGTCGGGCTCTCGTAATGGACAGCACGGCGTCGAAACCGCTAGTCGTGGGACGGTTCGACGTCTGCCTGCTGCAGCTGTTTCGCCACAATCTGTGGCGACCACTTCAGCAGGTTCGCGTAGGAAGCGGATGAAATGGACTGAAGAAATGAACCTCTTCATCATCCGCTCCTACTACGAAATAACAGCGGGGGCGGGTACAACATCTTACCGCCCCTTGTTGCACCAGAGATTCGTCGAGCGATTCCCGCAATTCGCGCACGTGACTGTGCAGCAAGTCGCAGACCAGTACCGCTTTATTAATCGCAGCGGCACAATCCCGGCCACCATCAGGGAGCGTGTTCGATTTGAAGTCATCGGGGAAACTGGTGACCGAGAGTCGATGGGGGCAGAGGCGGCGGCATCAACAACACCACGCCGCACTGCAGGCCACAGGTTCAGTACTCGCCGAAGCACTCTTCTCCACCGTCCAGCTGAGGTTTCCGCTGAGGTTAGGGACGAATTCCAAAGAGCGTGTATAGATTTTTCGGATATGGATCCTTTGCATAGACCAGGTATTCCCGGGCTCTATGCATCTCCAGCAACTCCGGGAATTCTATCTCAAATCAATGATGAGATTGCATCTCGACTGTGTGGTGATATGTCGCTGCTGCAACTACAATCACTTGCGTATTGTGGTGCAGTTGCGGTTATCAGATTGCACGGTCAGAAGATTCGCTTTCGTGTTATTGGTTTGAGTGACAAAAGAGATCCACCATGGAAAATTCGTCTGGATCGTCGGCGGGACTCACCAAGGCAGGACATTGCTAGACTGATTCAGATCAGCACTGGCAGTGCCAGCAGACGGGTGAGAAATAAAGTGCAGAGGGTTTACCGGAACTATGCCATCCCCTGTGAGACACCCGTTGTTGAAATTCTGGACACACTAAAACAGAAATTTTCTGTCATATGCAGTCGGTTACGACGGTATGGCGAAAGCTATTCCAGACGTGTCCAGAATGCAACATACGCGAGGAACCAGCGGAGCTTTTTCAGATCTCTCAACGAATCCCAACAGAGCGCCCAGACAATACAGTTCTCGGTGACGGAAGCGAAAGAGTATTGGGGTGGACTTTGGGGGTTACCTGCCCAGCATGCTGAGTGGATCACCGCCGAAGGCACCCGCCATGCCAATACACCTGGCATGAATTTTGCGGATGTTACCGAAGAGGAAATTCGACGAGCCATAAACAGCTCGAAGAACTGGAGGAGCCCAGGTCTGGATCGGGTGCAGAATTTCTGATATAAGAAATTTACCAGCGTACACAGTCGGTTGGCACGCAGTATAAATGAGGTCATGAGTCGGCCAGAGGAATTTCCACCTTTCCTCACTGCGGGGATTACCTACCTTATTCCTAAGAAGGACACGGTGCAGGACCCCACAGACACAAGACCGATCACTTGCTTACCAACCCTCTACAAATTCATCACGTCCATTATTAGTGGAAGGATCAATGCGCACCTCGAGACCAACAACATTCTGTCCGAGGAGCAGAAGGGCTGCCGAGTTGGGTCAAGGGGTTGCAAAGAGCAACTCATTATCGACTCGGTAGTTGTAGGACAAGCAACTAGAGGCCAAAGAAACCTCTTCAGTTGCTATATCGATTATGCCAAGGCTTTTGATAGCGTTCCGCACACCTGGCTAATCGACATCCTACATCTGTATCACATTGATCCGAAACTAATAAAGTTTTTGGCGACAGTCATGGAAGGGTGGCATACCACCTTATCAGTCCGTACATCTGAGGGTGCTAATACCTCAGAGCCCATCCGTATACGGCGGGGCATCTTCCAGGGGGATTCATTGAGTCCCCTTTGGTTTTGTATGGCACTGAACCCCCTTTCATGGCTACTGAATTATGCTATAGGGCATGGTTTTGCAATAAAGTATGGCCTACGTGCTAAGTGCGAACGGACACACTTGATGTACTTAGATGACATCAAGCTGTATGCTGGTACTGACGACCATCTTAGAAGTCTGTTGCGAATAATAGACATGTTCAGCCGTGATATTCGGATGGAGTTTGGATTAGACAAGTGTCGAATCCAAGCCATCCGCAAATGTCATCACGAGCCTCATGCCGGACATAGCATTGATGACCTCCACATCGAAGCTATGACCGAGACAAACTTCTACAAGTACCTAGGAATTCTGCAAGGAACCCATGCTCGAGTTGGTGATCTGAAGGAAGCTCTACTGTCCGAATTCCTGCGACGTGTAAAGCTGGTGTTGAAATCGCATCTCTCGGGGAAGAATAAAATGAGCGCGTTGAATGTATTCGCTATCCCTTCACTGGCTTATGCATTCGGAATATTGCCGTGGACGAAGACCGACCTGGAAAACGTCCAGCGGCGGATACGGACAACTATGTCCAAATTCCGAATGCATCACCCAAAGTCTGCCGTGGAGCGGATGAACCTGCCTCGTGACATCGGAGGTAGGGGCGTGGTTGACGTGGCGGCACAACATCATCGCCAAGTCGACTCGGCGGGGGCTTATTTTTACAGCAAAGAACAGGCGCGTCCCTTGCATGCGGCTGTCTGTAAGACAGACTGGGCTGACTCCACTTAACTTGAAGGATCGAACTTTCAATCCTCTGAGTGGGGTGAAGTCGGACAAGGGGCGGATCGATGAATGGAAGTCGAAGGCAATGCACGATAAACACGTGAATTGTCTTTGGCAGCCATTTGTCGATTTGCATCTGTCGAACAGGTGGGTGTGTGCTGGGGAGCTCTTTGTTGAGACCGAGGGGTTCATGTGTGCCATTCAGGATGGCGTGGTCGCCATCCGAGCTTATAAAAAGCTCATCATGAAAGAACGGGTGGAGAACGACCAGTGCAGAATGTATGGTTCGGCGTTAGAGACGTTGGACCATCTCACTTTTGGCTGTACTGTTATGGCACCGGTGCAATACATCACCAGGCATAATGCTGTATGTAAGATTATCCATCAAAACCTTGCATATAAGCATGGGCTGATCACGGGGACATGTCCGGTTTACCGATATTAGCCGCAAGCAGTACTTGATAGTTCTGCTTACAGCATGTATTGGGATCGGCAAGTTCTGACTGATCGCCACACTCTACACAACAAGCCTGACGTACTGTTAGTTGACAAGACGGGTCGCTCCGCGTATATTATTAATGATGCTATCCCCCATAATAGCAACATTGAACGGAAATACGTGGAGAAGAAGGCGAACTGAGCCATTGGCCCGGGAAATCAAAGAAATTTGGCGTCTCGAGCGGGTGGTTGTAGTTCCCATAATATTGTCAGCCACAGGTATTGTACCTAAATCCCTCACAGCTTCTTTTGATGTCCTGGGACTTTCGTACAGTCTGGTTCAAACCATGCAGAAGTACACCATTCTGCATACGTGCTCGATGTTGCGGGGAGTACTCGACGGATTCTCCCACTGACCTACCACCGGCCACCACCACCAGTGCCCCTTTAGTTTTTAAGTAGGTAGGATCGTCGGAGCCTAAATGCTTGGCACTTAGTGCTAGTGTTAGGTAAAATCCGGCATCTGCCGAGATTGTGATAACTCGGATATAATAATAATCATTGGCGCAACAGTCCATATTGGATCAGGGCCTTGAAGTGTGTTAGAGCACTTCATTCAAGACCGTAACGGTACACTACAGTACACTGTAGGAGGCAATGTGGTCAGCATTGCGCTCGTCCGAGAATATTACCCTGAAGTGACCCAATGTACTGCTTAGCTCGAGGCTAAAATGGTGTGGCCCACCCTCGAAAACCTCGGAGCTATGATACTTTCTCAAGATGGCTGCAGCAACCGTTTTTCACGTGGTTGGAAGGTGGTAGCGTCATAGACTTCTGCACTATACCCTTGAGCAAATGCAACAATCCTTTGGTGTTAAGCCTAACTTAATATCGACTAGAAGGTCGCTGGGCAGTTTCACGTGGGACTTGCATCAAATTCCTCACGAGCCCAAGTAGAACGAGTGACAGGACTTGCGACCAAAAAGAGAGAAAGGAACCCGGTGCAAGATTATGCAGAATTGTCTTTCATATCGATGATTGTGAGATGGACTATGTGCAATGGTTTGGTGGACCGAAGAAACACGGCTACCTCTTTCCACACATTTTTGGTAGTCTTGCACTTCTGGCATGTCACTGCACTGTCTAGTCCAAGAATAAATATCCTTGTTCATGGACCATCAAAAATAGTTTGCGATGAAAATACTTGAAACACTTATTTACGAAAATCATCCATAATATATGGCCTTGGTCCCTTGCTTGATGGTCTCATAGTATACACTGCAAATGAGCCAAAGATAGGAAACTCTAAATACGTACTTTGAGTTGACCCTAAAGGTGATGACTATTTGGAAACCTTTTGATCAAAAGCAGTACCTACGGCAATGCCAGAAGTATTGGCGAATATGGCTGCGGCTGTGTCTTGCTCAACCCAGCTGCTACTTGGTAGTCTCAAACGCTTGGCACGCCCCTTACGGCCAAACAACAAAATTAAAGTCGTTGGTTTTCGGCCTAGACAAGTAATCGTTAAAAAATCGATTGACGATAAGAAACTTTGGACAAGAAGTTAATCATGCCCAAGAACCTTACATGTTTTTGGGAACGGGAGTTGAATGCTAGATCGACCTCAAGAAAATGTTTAAAAATGCACTCAAGGTGCATAAAATTCTCGGACTCAGAAGAATACATGACCAGAACATCATCCATGTAAGATTCCCGTTTGACACTGAAATTAGGGACCATGAAAATCGACATCTGTCTGAAGGTCTCCAAATACCTTGGTTAAGAAGTTCTTCGAACGTTTCCCTCACAGCTGACAGCTTGTGCAACAGTAATGGACGCGCCTGAAAAAGTATAACTCATGAACATCATACTTAACCGACTCAGAGAGACTACGTTCATTAGTGATATGCGGTAACTTTTCCAAAAGTGATGTTACCGGCCCAGATGAAGAGCAACTTACTCTCACTTTTTTGTACCACGGACCCCTCCTTTTGTGCAACGCAAAGCACTAACTGTCATTTTGAAAACAGTTGCTATAAGCACTGCCTCTATCTGCTGCCGGTGCCTTGCCACGAGATATTTCGACAACCACGGGTCACGCGTGTACCTCGTGTATTTTGTCGACGACTGCGGCCAACATGTCCAGAGACGCTAAAGCTGCACATGTGAGGCTGTGTGCTCTCTGGAGCTGTAGTGGTTCAGTGTCGACTACCCAATCGCTTTATTTTGCGCAGAAGTTGGCTTGGCTGAGTCGACTGGTATCGGACGTCAAATCACGATACAAATTCCACTGCCTCCAGTGAGATTTGAACCACGACCTTCCGTATGACAGCTTTGTACTCTAACCACTCAGCTATCCGAACACCGTATATACATCTCTACAAAAATTCCGGATTCGATAGATTTCAACCATCTTTTTCATCGTCATCATCAACGACGCAACAACCGGTATCCGGTCTAGGCCTGCCTTAATAAGGAACTCCAGACATCCCGATTTTGCGCCGAGGTCCACCAATTCGATATCCCTAAAAGCTGTCTGGCGTCCTTGCCTACGCCATCTCTCCATCTTAGGTAGGGTCTGCCTCGTTTTCTTCTTCTACCATAGATATTACCCTTATAGACTTTCCGGGTAGGATCATCCTCCTCCATACGGATGAAGTGACCCGCCCATCGTAACCTATTGAGCCGGATTTTATCCACATCCACATCTTTTTACCTGATAAAAATTGATCTTTT
Source organism: Hermetia illucens (assembly GCF_905115235.1). Lineage (NCBI taxonomy): Eukaryota > Metazoa > Arthropoda > Insecta > Diptera > Stratiomyidae > Hermetia > Hermetia illucens. The sequence goes on from NC_051854.1 coordinate 39,312,723, forward strand.
TATTGATTGAATCAAATAATATTGAAACGCAGAGTGTAGATAAAGGTTACACATCTTGATCTTAAGAGGATATCTTTATACCTTGATTCCAATGAAATTCTTCAGCACATATCGGAGGCAACACATTGGAATGACCAGAATGATGTATTTTCTTCAGCTGTCACTCCGGTGAAATTTTAATAATCTCGGACATTAGGGAGAAATTCCTTCAATGTCATTACCGTCACTATCGGACATTGCAATAGACCGCATAAATTGTTGCTATTCGCGATGATAGTAGCACCGGATCACTATGCGAATTGAGCATCTCAACCACGTAAAAGTAGTAGCATCTGAAGAAAACGCCAATCATCCACGATTAGAGAATTTGAAAGTATTCTACATGCGTAGCTCATGTTAAATCTTAAATTGTATTTTTATGTTATTTACTCAGCGAATATGTTAACATTCTTCGGGATTTCACCTATTTCAAGTCAATACCGTTTTTATTAATCAACGCATTATTAGCTAACACACTGGATGTCCATCATGCTCTCACTTACATTCGACCAATCGTTATCCTAAACAATGCACTTACCTGAAAAGAAAAAAAAATATTAGCGAAACAGAAAACAGGAATTTGTGGACAAACAGAAACAAATAAAAGTTTCTAGACCCGTACGCCAACCAATCGCGGGACTCTATAATTACAATCCCTTTCCTTTATTTAAGGATTTAAGAACCAAGCTAGGAGCCATCAATGCATCCGCCCTGGCTCAGCAACACCATGTCACCTGCCTCTGCGAAAGCTGGCTGGATGATGCCATATTAAACTTCGAGCTCCTCGAAGAGTACTTTACTTTCCGCTGTGACAGGGACCGGGATGCATCTCGTATATTGTAGGGTCATAATTGCAATAAAAGTTACACTCCCTACCGAACTCAGCTTCTCCTCTTCTGGCTTTCCTTTTAACTGTGTTGGCTCTCCGTGTCTCCCCGCCCAACTTCCTCCCGCTCATTGTATCTTGTGTATACGTCCCCTGTGCTTGCCCTTCTCACTTGTATGAAGAATTGTTTGACAGTTTGTCTGAACCTTGCTGTCAGATTTCCTTCCCTCTCTTTCTTCCTTTGCGGAGATTTTAACCTCCCCATACTCTACTGGTCTAATCATCGTAGCCTTCCAATTCCTTCCAACAACCTCTCCCATTCTTCCCTTCTACTTTCTTCCATTATGAACTTGCTCTGCCCTGAATTTCAATACCACCAAAAACTCCTTAGGACGCAGTTTCGATTTCTTCCTTTCCAACCTCCTCGAGTGCCAGTTCTCTTTATTTCCTTGCAAATCCATCCTTTCTCTTGCTGTGAACTACCGCCCATCTCTTTTTTCTCCTCTTGCTCCAAAATCCTCGAAAGATGCGTCACGGTTCACCGCTTACTTCGCCTCATTGCCAAAAAGCAGCATGGTTTCGTGAAACATAGATCTACGGCTTCAAACCTTCTGGTCTTTAGCAACTTTGCTGCTAAATGCTTTAATTCACGACAAGAGGTACATGCTATTTATACTGATTTCTCCAAAGCCTTTGATACCGTCGACCATGATCTCCTGCTTTGCTCCTGTCTCTCATACCGTTCATGCAGAGCTTCTTTTCTTTTCTCTTTCCTCTGGTGTTCCTCAAGGGTCTGTACGTAACCCCCCACTCGTCCTATTTTTTATCAATGACCTCGTCTCCATCCTCACCTGCCCCTGTTTGCTTTACGCAGATGACCTTAAATTATTTGCCTGTTTCGTCTCCGCTGGACTGTGCTTTCTTGAAGTCCAACCTTAATAATTTAGTCCGTTGGTGTTCAGTAAACGAGCTGACCCTGAATATCAACAAATGCTACCGGATATGCTATTCGGTTAAACCCTTCCCAACATCCTTTTCCTGTTCTCTTAGTGGACAACCCCTTTCACTACTGGCCTCCTTCGAAGACCTGGGTGGAATATTCGATGAAAAACTTTGTTTCAATTCCCACTTCGTTGACATCATTAATAGACGTTTCAAAATGTCTGGTTTTACCCTACGTTCCTCCTCCGGCTTTACCTCAATTCCTTAACACTCTTCAACTCCCTTGTCAGAAACATCTTTGAATATTGTCGTGTAGTCTGGTCCGCCTTCCGCATCCGTGACTGTCGCGTTCTTGAAGTCGTAAAACGCAAATTCATCCGGGCCCTCTTTTACAAAAAAAACCTTCCAAGGGTTGACGATCCGTCACGACTCCGAACCATCCTCCCTCCTTGCAGCAATGTCGTATCTTCCTCGATATGTATACTCTTTTCAAACTGTGCAATTGCCTGAGGGACTGCTCTGCCAAATCGGATATTACTTTCCGCACCGCCTCTCATAACACACATAGCGCGGGCTTCAAAAGAAGCACCCTTCGCGGAGCTCAAGATTTACTTTCACTCCCAAATCCGGAGACTATGCCGGTCCTACAACGTTCTACAGCTTGGGTTCTTTCACTCTGTCTCCTTCTTTAGTTTTAAGCGTAAGGTAAGCCATTTACTTATTCCTCCCTCTGAGGACAATTTGTGACAAGGGATTTGTTTTCTATATACATATCGTCTTAAATAAATTATGTGAGAAACTCTCTATGCACAAGTTTCCATTCGTACATACCTAAGAACACAAAATATTCTGCCAGTTTTAAAGATTTTTCCGATTTATGCCAGACTAATTTGGATAAAATGACCGTCTACCATCTACAAGGTCTTCATTTCAGTTCTGTGTCTTGATGTTAATAAATTGATAACTGAGGAGCAAAAAGGATGTGCCAAAGGCTCCCGAGGCTGTAAAGAACAGCTTATAATCAATATGATAGCTGCAAAGCAGGCTGTTCACCAAAAATGAAATATCTTGTCAGCCTACATCAATTGTAAATGAGCCTTTGACACCATATCACATTCGTAGTTACTGCAAGTATTACGCTTGGACAAAATCAACCCGAATGTAGTTCTTCTTCTGAAGATAGTGATGAAGATCCACCTTCTGAAGCGCACCGCTCTCAAACGCAATCGATCACAAGACGAGGTCGAACAAGATCACAAGCAAAAGGGAGTGGGCAAGAGCTTGGACGCTAAACAACATCTGGAGAAAAGTACGCAGCAACAGCCAGCCGACGAGCCACGAACTGCGAAACCCTTCAGTGACCTGGCCAGGAGCCACTTATGTGTTGCGGATGTTAATTCCACTAGCAGCAAACAAGTGCGGCGGTATGGACCAGTGTTGAGGCCAGGCTGTCGAAGATGGTCATTAAGCATCTCCTGGACGTCAAAGGCAAACACACGGGATCCATCATCCCCTGTTTTGATTCCTCTTAGGTGGTCCGTGGACTCCACGTTATAGTTTGGAGACTAATTCTACAGGAACTTTCTCGGTTCGTGGGTCGCTAAAATCAGCGACGCCTGGGAAGGCATAAAGCTCAAGTCATCACTCTCTACGACGAGATTCCCAGGAGGCCGGCCGCTCGCATCTGGTTGCCGAAGATACGCATGGATAAGGACAAGCTCGTCCAATCCCTGCGCCTTCAAAATTCCAGGATTCCCATGGACGTCTGGGTTGTTATCGAGGAGAAGGTACCCCAGACAAACAGCCAACCTTTTCGACTAGGTCGACTATAAAGTGCAGTTCGGAGTCAGGAATGCAAAGGTGAAAGTGTTGCGATCTGCAAACCCGGTCGGCGACCTAGATCCAATCGACGCCGCCAACGAGCTGTTGAAGGAAATGAGGACTGACGCACTCCCCACGTAATGCGTCCCTAGGTAATGCAGGTAAATCTGCAGCAATCAAAGTACGCCTCAGGGGCGCTCTGCAGTCCTCTCACTGTAGCGTGCAGTGCCGTCACACTACGTGAGTCCGGATGCTGGACAGCTAAGCTATACAGGCACGGCAACATCCTAGACGAAATACGCAAGCTAAACTTCACGAGAAACTTTGCTGTGGACTTTCCAACCAGAGCAAAGTGGAATACTGGCGGCGTGTTGCAAGGTTGTGACGCAGTATTCTTCACAGATGGAGCAAAGATGGTCTGTGTAGTCGGCGCGGGGGTTTTCTCCAATACACACAGTGTATCCGAGTCGTATGGTCTTCCAAGTTTCGCCAGTGTATTCCAAGTGGAAGTATTGGCGGTACTAGAATTATGTCGATGAATGGAGCATGATCCCAGTCCCAAGCGTAACAAAGTCATTCTGACCGACAACCAAGCAGCCATTAAGGCCTCGGTACTCAGCCACGACATCCTCCAGGCTGGTGGGACCATCAAGGCCACAGTCCTCTGGGTTCCGGGGCATAGGAACATAGAGGGGAATGAGCGGGCTGATGGATTGGCCAGGCGGGATTCTGCTCGTTGAAGTCCTTCGACGGATAGCCGGTGTCTCGCTGGCGATTGTCAAGGGCGGAATCTACTCGCACTACTTAGCAACCGCATGCCTTAGATGGTGAAAGCTTATCACTTGTGGCAAGTCGAGGAGGGTTTGACCCACTTATAACATAGCCCGATCACGAGCTCCTGTGCCAGACGTGTGTAAATGTATTCAAAACTACAGCGGTCTGCACGGGCAGTTGCGCATAGGGAACCCTGCCGCTAGGCTCAGCATATCCTACAATTCGCATTGTCGAAGCCGCGGAAAAGGGAGGGGAGGGGGGGGGGGGGGGGGGGGTTCCAGGCACCTCTTCTGCGATTGCCCAGCTCTACCTGCCACCATTCTTTGGGAACCTCAGAGAGATTTCTAGCTGTAGGGTGGGAAAACTGCTTTCCTTAGTGAATGCTACGGGTTGGCTCTGAAGATCTGTGCCGGCTGGACTTTGCCTCCCTGCTCTCATAACAGCAGTCACGGTCTTAGGAATTTGTGGCATCAAAATGGCGCACCATAGCGCTAATTGGGCTCCTCGAAGCGGCCATTGATACCTCCCTACCAACCTACAAGACGATTCTTAAAAATGTCTTTGTCATCTGTCGCTTAGTTCCAAATCTAACAAATCGGGAAACCGGGAACTGGGCGCTTCAGGTATGAAAGATTTTTCGGTTGTTTAGTTTCTGAGAATGGGTCCGTTCAAGAAATCATCACTTTCCACCCCTCCCACTCTTCGCCTTTTTAACAAATCTCAAAACTAAGACCGGCTTCGAAAAGAACTAATGGAGACCTTTCATTTGATACCCCTGTATGACTATATTTGGTGAGAAAAATTTTACACCCGCTTTTTACATATATGGGGGCCCTGAGCCAGAAGAACTACCTTTTATGCAACTTGGGACTAAAATAGTTGAGCTGTCCGAATTCATCAAGGACAAGCACAACGTGCACCAAGCCATTAAGAACATGGTGAGAGCCATCAGGGTGCTTTACAGTAGGTCCCAGGAAGAAGAAAGATTAAAGAAAAGCCGGACATTCCAGCCCCAACAGTGTCACAGGCGACCCAAGTGACACCAAAGTACAAGGTCATCTATCTTCGATCAAGTAAGCGAATGCGAGACAAAGAAGGCGAAGCTTTGGGGAATCAACAGGCACCAAAAAGGAAGAAAGGAGTCTCGACCAGTCCAACAAACGGAACCAAAAGTTCAGAAGGGCCCAAAGTGCCTAAAGTAGGAACGTCGGCTAGCGAAGCAAAACCGAAAGAAAAAAAGAGTGGTGGTTGGACTAAGGTCGTGAACAAGAAAAGAGACAAGAAACCAAAGATGCGAATTCGCCCGGAGGTAATTGTAATCTCCAGCAGAGGACATTTAACGTATGCGGAGATACTTAAGAAGGTGAAATCTGACCCCGCCCTAAAAGACCTAGGCGGAACTGTCAGCAAAATCCGGAGGACCCAGAAAGGGATCTCATGTTTGAACTGAAAAAAATCCAGCGTGGGGAAAACTTACGGCTTTCGTAACCATGTTTTAAACTCACTTGGGGAGAATTTCGCGGTTCGTTCCCAAAAATAGTAGATCTATATCCAGTGCAAGCATCTCGATGAGGTAACATCCAGAGAAGAGATCTGCACTGCCTTGAAGCAACAATTCAAGTTGGAGGAATTCAGCGAAAGATCTATCGTGAGCCTAAGAAAAGCGTGTGGTGGCACTCAAACGGCCACAATGCGACTGCCAGTGGAGTCAGCGCAGAAGTTGTTAGCCGTGGGGAAGGCTCGAATTGGATGGGTTGTTTACCGGTTAAGGGAACAGATCTCTTTAAAGAGGTGCTTCAAATGCCTAATGTTTGGACACTTCGCGAAGGCATGCATTAGCGGCATCGATCGGTCCGATCGATGTCGGAGGTGTGGGGAGAAAGGATTGCAATAGAGACCCCAAATGAATTTTGTGCGAAGGGAAGGAGGGACGGGATAACCGACATATTGCCGGAAGTGGTAAATGCCCGGAAATTAGGAAGGCGTTAACTACTGTGAAAAAAATAAACCTTAATCATTGCAGGGTCGCACAAGATTTGCTTGCGCAGACCAGGAGGTTGGAGGTTGCTATCATTAGTGAACTGTACGGAAATCTCTACGGGGGTGTATGGGTCACAGATTCGACTGGTGGAGCGGCGATATGGGCGTGCGGTCATCAAGTCATACAATATAGCAGGCGTCAGGCGGCTAGTGGCTTTGTGTGGGCAAAAATAAGCAGTATATTCGTATACAGCTGCTACGCTCCACCGAGCCTCACACTTCCGAAGTTTGAAGAACTGTTAGATGATCTTGTTCACGACACAAGGTGACGAGGTCCAAAGGCGATAGCCGGTGACTTTAATGCGTGGGCTATCGAGTGGGGCAGCAAAGAGACTAACGCAAGGGGGCGGTGCTTATTAGAAGCACTTGCCCAATTAGATGTAGTTCTGGCCAACGGAGGCGATGTAAACACTTATCGGAAAGGGGGAACTGGTTCAATTGTAGATCTGACTTTTGTCAGCCCTGCGCTGGCACGTCGCATGTCCTGGCAAGTTAGCGAGGAGTTCACGCACAGCGACCACCAGGCTATCACCTTTGAACTAAGGACGGAGCCACAAGGCTGGATACCCGCACCCCGGAAACCGAAATCCAAAAGAACAACAGGATGGTCTGCAAAAGCGATGGACGAGCAACCATTCATGGGAGTATGGCTTGACCTGCCTAGCAAAGCAGGCACCTCCACGGATAGAGTTCTCCATGTTACACAAAGCATCTCTAAGGCATGTGATGTGTCGATGCCTGGGAGATGCTCATTCTCCACTAGAAGACCCAATTATTGGTAGAATAGTGAACTTGCCAGTCTTCGATCGATTTGCCACAGAGCCAGACGGACGACCCAGAGAACAATAGGTAGGATCGATCCAGGGCGAAAGGAGCATGTATAGGGAAGCTCGCAAGAACCTCAAGCTCGCCATCCAGCGGAGTAAGAGGAAATGTTTCAAAGAGGTCTGTTTGGAAGCGGACATAAATCCGTGGGGTAGCGCCTATAAAATCGTGACAGGGCGATTCAGAGGCCGATCATCTCCGCAGATCACGTGTCCTATGCTCTTGTTGAAAATAATCCAGGGGTTATTTCCCCAACAAGAGCGGGGTTCTAACACTTTCCAGCATCCCCTGAATGTGATGCCGATTTCACCAGTCACCAGGGACGAGCTGCTGGAGATCTGCAGTCGAATAGGCGACAGCAAAGTCCCGGGTCTGGACAGCATACCGAATAAGGCCCTCAAACTTGCGGTAAAATGTAGACCGGCTATGTTCGCGAAGCTGTTCGAAACGTGCATGTCCGAGGATATCTTTCCAGCACCGTGGAAACGCCAGAAGCTGGTGCTGCTACCTAAGGCTGGCAAGCCGCCAGGGGAACCGTCCTCCTATAGACCCATATGTCTTCTAGACACTTTGGGGAAAATGTTGGAGCGGGTTATTTATAATAGACTACTCCCAGTCGTCGAGAGCCAAGGGGGCCTTTCAGATAGGCAGTATGGGTTCCGTAAAATGCCAACCATGAATGCCGAAAATGCAATTCATGAAAGGGGTTGTACCAGCAAAGATTGTGTAGTGGTCACCCTGGATGTGAGGAATACATTCAATTCGGCCAATTGGAACCTTATACGAAAGTCTCTGGCGACGATTGGTGTTCCCACCTACCTCGCCGCTATTATAGATAGGTATTTGCATGAGCAAACACTGTGGTATAATACCGATGATGGACCCAAGGAGTACGTTGCCTCCGTGAGTGTCCTACAGGGCTCTGTACTGGGCCCACTACTGTGGAACATCATGTAGAATGATGTGCTTAACCTTCCGGTTCCGGAGGAGGCCACGGTGGTGGGTTACCCGAGAATCGGAAATCGTATCATCACTTCCAAGCCGGCCATCAAATACTTGGGGGTGATGATAGACGGAAAACTCAATTTTAGCAGCACATAGAGCATACTTGTAAAAGAGCATCCACCACGAGTATGGCTCTCGCAGGGATGATGCCGAACGTAGGAGGACCGCGGCATACTTGCAAGCTGCTTATAGCCAGGGTGGTGAGTTCTATCATGCTGTATGCAGTCCCAGTTTGGGGAAACGCGCTGCAGGTTTTAGGCTGTTTGTGGGTAAAAATCCCACACTCTCGCGTGCCGAGACCAAGAACTTTTGAAAATTTCCACCTCCTTAAAAAAAAAAGGGGGTTTTGATTTACTACCTAATGTTAAATGAAAATATCAAAGATTTAAATTGTTTCGCCTGTTTTGCTCTAAGATAGGCTGATTAGACCTCTTCTATTTGGGGTGAGCAAGCATGAGACTGGTGTTCACACATCGTCCAGATGAAACTCCATAAACGTAAATTTGAAACTGTTGTTCCATTGAAATGCGTGATGAGAAGGTTCACACATAAAAACGCAATTAATGATTAATGGTGATCTGGTTAAATCTACAAATTCTTGTGGCTATTGTATGTATCCGCGCTGGTTTTCCACCTCAAGAGCCATTTGTAGTTGAACAAAAAATCCATCAATCATCTCAATTTGAATAGCAACTCGGAATGCATTTGGAAAGTTGCATTATTTCAGTTCGAGTGAGAATACACTCGTACCCGACTCTACTTCGACTAGATAAATTGGTACCCCCGCCTGCCAGTTACTAATTAAGCTAGTATGCTGGTTTGAGTATCCGCTACGCTTGCATCTAGTTTCTCAGACAATCTGTTCCATTTCGTTGCGTTTCGTGTGGTGCAAAAGATGCAGCTGAAAAGCTCTTCCAGTTTTGCGACTGCGCGGTTTGAATTCATTCGTGCAAACTTCCCCAAGTTTGCCGGCAAACCGAACAGAAAAACGTAAACAAAAGATACTTTCGTGGGGACTGGAAGTACTGCAAACGAGACTCAATCAATCAGCCTCGGAAACGTTACTCTCTGGAATTCTTTTTTTTTTGCTGATACTACAGAAAAGATACAATCGGTTGCTTGATAGGCAACCGGAATCATTAGCCCCAGGCCAAGCCAGAACATGACTAAACATGCTTGCGGACAGCGTGTACCAGTAAACATTGTCTTCAGAGTCTGCGACTCGGCAGCATTTCTTTGCCGGGAAGACCACGTACCAACGCAGCAATCAACCTACATTTGTATGCAAGCATTCGCAACAGCGAGAAAGCACTCGGAAAACTACAACAAAATGAAGCAATGGATAATGGTCGGACGCAGGCTGTCCTTATAAGGCTCGACAATTGTTAATATGAAGTCTTACGTACAAAAGATACCAAGAAGAAGGCGACAGGTTTTATTTTTTGTCAACTTGCTTTCGGTATACGACCTTTGTCTGTCCTTTTTAGTCGTACTCTGCGCGGAACAGAATTATTATGAATACTTAAATCTTGATCTGGATAAATGAATACATAATTATGATCGAAGGCGTTGAAAGATTTCTCATGAAGATTTCAGATAATCTTGAACCTTGCAGCCCCAGAGTGCTAAAACTCATCTGAAAGTTGGACAGACCTTAAAGATATTTGAGGCAATATCGGTTGGAACTCGAAACCAAGCTGCAGCAGAGAAATCCTATATGAATTCTAAATTAATTAATAACAGCTTGAAATGAGTTGAGATACAACTTCGGGAAATCTACTAGGTTGCCAAACAAATCTTCATGCGTGAGCCGATTTTTATCTGCAGGAATTTTACTGCACGGAAGGTAGGAAGTTTAGGGTTTAAACCTCACTGGCCTCAGGGGTCATCAGTGACCTTTAACGGGTCGCTTACGATACGGGGTGTGACGTCCCACAGGTGCCCGAGTAAGTAGTTCTGACCCCCTAGCTGGCAGTATACCCGCGTCCTAGGTAGTAGCCTCGCGAATGACGGGTCGCACTGGGAGTCTCCGGAGCTCTCTGTCGATGTCGATGGGTTGATGTGAGTGCAACTCTGCCAAGGTGGTAGTTGTGACGCGTATCAGGAGCAAGCCCCGGTATTAGTAGACCGCGTTTCCCCGAGCGAGCGCTGATTCGTCCGTGAATTCCGGGATCAACTAAGCGTAGGTCAGGTCTCAGGGAACTGGGGTAGGGATTGTGTTCTCTTTCCTGACTATTGCGGCCCACTCCATTGCATACGATGCGCTGGTTAATTTTTTTTCATGGAGAATAAATTGATAAAAAAAAAAAAACAAGTCGGGAAACCAGATACTGGACGCTTCAGGTATGAAAGGTTTTGTGTATTTCTTAGTACGTCCGTACGTATCCATATATTATATTATGTGAGAGTATCTACCTTCGGGTGATATTGACATTCATAGTCTTGAATTTTCAAAGAAGCAACAACTTTGACGTATTATAATTCTGTTAGTAATAGTGCGATTTCCACCAAGGTAAGGTCATGCTCTATATTATTGCCTACATCACTGCAAAATTTCGTAGTGCTAGGATGAACTTAAGGGGGGTTTTGCAGCTAATTACTAAAAATTACACTAATATACAATTATTAACTTTATTTGAACAGATATCGGTATGGAAGGTATTTCATAGCTCAGACACCATATAGTGGTTGCCTCTTGATTTTTTTCAGATTTTTCGGTTGGGTAGTTTCTGAGAATGACCCCCTTCAAGAAATGCTCACTTTCAACCCCCCGCACTCCCCACCTTTCTAAGAAATGTCACAACTAAGACCGGCTTCGAAAAGTACTAACCGAGACCTTTAATTTGATACCCCACATGACTATATTTGACAAAAAAAAAATGTACACCGTCCTTTTGCATGTATGGGGACCCCCCCTCTTAAATTGGACATAAAAGGATGTAACCCACTGTATGCGTGAGCGTTCACAGCTCCCACCTCTCTGCTAAATTTGGTGTCAATCGTTATAACCGTCTCCAAGAAAAATGCCTATGACGGACAGACAGACAGGCATTCAATTCGGCCAATTGGAATCTAATCCGCAAATCCTTAGCGAAGGTTGGTATCCCCGCCTATCCCGCTGCTATCGTCGATAGTTAACTGAAAGGAGCCTACGGTATGACACTGATGACGGTCTAAGCGCCGGAAGAGAAATTACGCCTGTATTAGAATCGGAAATCATCACGGACATCATCACTTCCAAGCCGACCATCAAATACTTGGGGGTGGTGATAGACAGAAAGCTCAGCTATAAGCAACACGTACAGTATGTTTGCGATAAATCATCCACTGCTAATAAGGCCTTGGCGAAGATGATGCCGAACGTGGGAGGGTCACATACCTCTAGGTTGCTTATAGCCAGGATGGTGACCTCAATCATGCTATATGTGACCCCAGTTCGGAGGGAGGCGTTGTGGATGTCAGTTAACACTAACAAACGGAGTGCAGTCCACAGGAGGACATCCCTGAGGCTATATGCGACTCCAGTTTGGAGGGAGGCGTTGCGGATGTCAGTTAACACTAACAAACTGAGTGCAGTCTACAGGAGGACAGCCCTGAGGGTATGCTCTGTCTTCAGGACTGTTTCAGATGATGCAGCATTCATCTCTGGAATGATGCCGATTGACACCTTGGCAGATGGCATAGCGAATATAAACAATCCGAAGCCAATCTTTCCCTCATCGTAGACGAAGAACGCTGAGAGGCAGAGATTCATAAATAAATGGCAAAAGCGGCGAGAAAGCTCGGGAAAGCGTCGGAGGACTTACAGGCTCATTCCTGAAATCGAGGAGTGGTTGGAGAGACGACACGGTGAGATTAATTATAATCTCGCCCAGTTTCACACGGGGCATAGAAAATTTCGCCAATACTTGCACATGTTTAAATTGGAGACCTCACCCGATTGTCCAAATTGCGATGGAGTCCCAGAGGACCCAGAGCATGTATTCTTCCACTGTCGGGGATTTATCGAAGAAAGGAAAAATTTAGAGTAGGCTCTCGGAGAGGTGCTGGTGCCGAAAATGGTACGACATCAAGAAAATTGGGATGCGATCAACTCCATGATCGCATCTATTCAAACCAAACTGCGAAAAACACGGTCACATACGCCGCGTACAGAAGAAAGGTGACTAAGCTAGAATGAGCTGACTCCGCCCCGTGATGTAATACCTTATGGTGGTTTCGCGGGGTAGGGAGGGAGTTGGGGGTGGTTTTAGTGTTTAAAAATCCCACACGCTGGTGTGTCCAGACCAGTGTATTTTGAAGATTACCACCTCCTGAAAAAAAGAGGCAGACAGACAGTAAACCGACTTTAATAAGGTTTTGTTTCACATAAAAACCTAAAAACGACGAAACAACAGGGAAGGAGGAAGAGCTGATTGCGTTTGGGCGCAACACAAAAATGCGTCCTTCACCGCAGCGATCAGCGAAAGAGGCGGCATGGGCTGACATGCCTGATGTGACACCGGGGCACCCAAATAAAGAAGAAGCCTTATTAAGTGGCGCGACAGACCGTGCGGAGATGGCAACTCCAATACCCTGCCTGCAGTGCCTCTATTCCGAAAGAAAGCTCAGTCAGAATCGCTACTCCTGAGCAGATGGATTCGGGCACAAACCGAGTGCAAGTGCAGTCAACCGTCCTTGCTAGAGTCAAAGAGGAAAGGCTCATCATGAAATGCGCGGTAGTGATGAAGGGTATACGGTCGGCAACATTCCTCCAGAGGAACGTCAGCAAAGGCGTTAGAAACGGGCTGATGGAACTGGAATAACTATTGGACCGCATCTCCTTCTATAGGCGAGCGTGAAGAGCAGCGGAAGACGATTGGAGACCAGAAACAGCCACACTCCCCGCTGAGAACGCTGCTTGCATCAAACCGACCGCAGATAGCCCACTGCAAAGCGAACTAGGGAAAAAGCGGAAAGAGGACGACGTGCATGAAGGAGACTTTATCGAAGTAGTGTCCAGGGCCCAGGTGAAGGAAAAGAGGAAACAGCTGACTTCGCCGCCAGAGACAAGTCTGTCAAAAGACAAGGAGGCTGCAAACCAAAAACATCATCATCATCATCATCATCAACGGCGCAACAACCGGTATCCGGTCTAGGCCTGCCTTAATAAGGAACTCCAGACATCCCGGTTTTGCGCCGAGGTCCACCAATTCGATATCCCTAAAAGCTGTCTGGCGTCCTGGCCCACGCCATCGCTCCATCTTAGGCAGGGTCTGCCTCGTCTTCTTTTCCTACCATAGATATTGCCCTTATAGACTTTCCGGGTGGGATCATCTTCATCCATACGGATTAAGTGACCCGCCCACCGTAACCTATTGAGCCGGATTTTATCCACAACCGGACGGTCATGGTATCGCTCATAGATTTCGTCATTGTGTAGGCTACGGAATCGTCCATCCTCATGTAGGGGGCCAAAAATTCTTCGGAGGATTCTTCTCTCGAACGCGGCCAAGAGTTCGCAATTTTTCTTGCTAAGAACCCAAGTTTCCGAGGAATACATGAGGACTGGCAAGATCATAGTCTTGTACAGTAAGAGCTTTGACCCTATGGTGAGACGTTTCGAGCGGAACAGTCTTTGTAAGCTGAAGTAGGCTCTGTTGGCTGACAACAACCGTGCGCGGATTTCATCATCGTAGTTGTTATCGGTTGTGATTTTCGACCCTAGATAGGAGAAATTGTCAACGGTCTCAAAGTTGTATTCTCCTATCCTTATTCTTGTTCGTGCTTGTGTTTGACCAGTGCGGTTTGATGTTGTTGGTTGATTCGTCTTCGGTGCTGACGTTGCCACCATGTATTTTGTCTTGCCTTCATTGATGTGCAGCCCAAGATCTCGCGCCGCCTGCTCGATCTGGATGAAGGCAGTTTGAACGTCTCGGGTGGTTCTTCCCATGATGTCGATATCGTCAGCATAGGCCAGTAGTTGGGTGGACTTGAAGAGGATCGTACCTCTTGCATTCACCTCAGCATCACGGATCACCTTCTCGAGGGCCAGGTTAAAGAGGACGCATGATAGCGCATCCCCTTGTCGTAGACCGTTGTTGATGTCGAATGGTCTTGAGAGTGATCCTGCTGCTTTTATCTGGCCTCGCACATTGGTCAGGGTCAGCCTAGTCAGTCTTATTAATTTCGTCGGGATACCGAATTCTCTCATGGCCGTGTACAGTTTTACCCTGGCTATGCTATCATAGGCGGCTTTAAAGTCGATGAATAGATGGTGCAACTGTTGTCCATATTCCAACAGTTTTTCCATCGCCTGCCGCAGAGAGAAAATCTGATCTGTTGCTGATTTGCCTGGAGTGAAGCCTCTTTGGTATGGGCCAATGATGTTCTGGGCGTATGGGGCTATCCGGCCTAGCAAGATAGTGGAGAATATCTTATAGATGGTACTCAGCAACGTGATACCTCTATAATTGCTGCACTGTGTGATATCTCCCTTTTTATGTATGAGACAGATTATGCCTCGTTGCCAATCGTCAGGCATTGATTCGCTGTCCCATACCTTGAGCACAAGTTGATGAACCACTTGGTGTAACTGGTCGCCTCCATATTTAACCAATTCGGCTGTAATTCCATCGGCTCCTGGCGACTTATGATTTTTTAGCCGATGAATTGCACGGACTGTTTCTCCTAAACTTGGTGGTGGCAGTATTTGTCCGTCGTCTTCAGTTGGCGGGACCTCCAACTCGCCGATGTTCTGGTTGTTCAGTAGCTCATCAAAGTACTCAACCCATCGCTCTAATATGCCCATTCTGTCGGAAATCAGATTTCCCTCTTTGTCTCGGCAGGATGAGCATCGAGGTGTATAAGGCTTCATCCTGCTGACTTGTTGGTAAAACTTCCGCGCCTGGTGCGGTTGCTCCCTGTACTTTTCTAGTTCACAGACTTGTTGGTTCTCCCAGGCTTCCTTTTTCCGTCTGTGAAGTCGCTTCTCCGCTCGACGGAGTTCGTGATAAGTCTCTGCGCGTGCCCGCGTTCTTTGAGAATGCAACATTACTCGGTATGCGGCATTCTTCCGTTCCGTTGCTAGCTTACATTCATCGTCAAACCAGCCGTTCCGACTCCTTTTGCGGCTGGGGCCAAGTATATTTGTGGCCGTATCCATGATAACGTTCTTCAGGTGGTTGTGAAGATCATTAGTTGATGCTTCATCTCCAGGTCCTCTATTGACTGCGGTTATTGCGGCATCCATTTGCCTTTTATAGGTGTCGCGGAGGGTTGTGTTGTGGATGGCTTCAGTGTTCACTCTCACCTGATTGTCAGAGGGGATTCTAGGTGGTATTGTTATTCGAGCTCGGAGCACCATGCCAACGAGATAGTGATCCGAGTCTATATTGGCCCCCCTATATGTTCTGACATTCATCAAGGCTGAGAAACCAAAAACCAGGAGCAGAAAAGACGAGGAAACGAAGAAGGACTAGACCGTCGGTTCTGCTCATTAAGCCGTCGAAAGGCAAGACATTTGCGGAAGTCCTTAGTGAAATCCGCTACAGGATGAATCCCGAAGACAACGGAGCAGAGGTGTCTTCCATACGGAAAACGAGAAGTGGCGGAGTCCTCGTCGAACTGGGCCCAAAAACGACTAGCAAGAGTATGTTCTGCGAAGCGGTTAAGGGGTTATTGGGGGAAAAGGCTCTTGTTTCCAGCCTAGAGCCCATGTGCTCTCTAAGATTCCGGGATGTTAACTGCCTCACAGAAAAGGTCGAAGTTGAGGAGGCGATAAAGCGTGAATGTCCGGGGGTGACCAATACCCGGATAGATATCACCTCTTTAAATGCTCGAGGCCAAAAAATCGTCGTGGTGGAAGTCCTCGAGCAATATGGGAGGAAACTGCTTAGAAGCGGGAGAATTAAAATTGGATGGGTGTAGTATGCAGGGTACGAATGCGGATAGTCCCCACCAAGCGCTACAAGTGTCTGGACTATGGACACACGTCAGCAGCTTGCAAGGGATCGCACAGGAGGACAACATATCTTCAAGCATTCTCTGCAGGGATCGTGGTGCGTCTGTTGAGAGCGTCGCACACACTACAGGCTCGGGACGGTGTCCAATTTTCCGGGCGGAATTGGAAAGGGCTAGGATGCGAATAGCATGATCCGCATTTTGCAAATTAATATGCACCGGAGTGCAACCGCTCACCAGCTGCTAGCAATACGGAAACAAGGACCCGGCCTCATGGCATCTCGACTTGTCGGCCACCGCTACCATCTGGATTCGGGACGTTCGATTTCGTGTTCTTGCCGAAGGCCGAGGGAACGGGTTTGTCTGAATTTGGTGTTTAGGGATAACGTTTTTTAGCGTTTACCTGACACCGAATGAGATGATGGTGGACTTTCGGCGCCGGCTTGATGCTCTGGAGGACGCCATTTCGAGTACGGAGGGACAATTCCTGGTAGGCGGTGATTTTAATGCCAGCGCCTTTGAATGGGACATATCTCAGTCAGACTCCAGAGGGAAACGGATTCTGGAAATGGCGACGAGGACCGGGCTCGTAATTTTAAACACCGGATCCACGCCAACATTTCGGTATCCAGGCTGTAAAGCAAGCATTCCTGACATCACTTTTCCGTCGGAATCTCTGGCATCATCGGTGGACGGGTGGCCACGGGTGTCCTAGAAGACTTCTCGTCAAGTGATCACCAGTATATCGCGTTCGAAGTGGTTGACACTACTTGCCGGCGAGCATGCGCCATGAAGGCACAGTATAGATCAGCAAAAAGGAGACCTCGCGCTATAAATAAAATCAAAGCTCGCGACTGGCAGAACTTTGCCAACGAGGTGAATGAGGACCCGGGGGGACTTGGCTATAAGCTTGCCACCCGGCTAATCGGGGCTCTGCGGAGGACCTGCATACTATTATAAGTACTGATTAGATGGACCCCATTGTACGAGCATTGTTCCCCAGACATCCCGTACGGGTTGATGTAAATAGCGCGGAAAGCGTCGAGGTTTGCCTCCTTTTCACAATGAGAACGCTTGAAGAAGCGGTTGTTACTATGAAGAACAAGAAGGCGCCAGGCGAAAGTTTACAAACTGGTGTTCCGCCAACGGCCAGAATTGCTGTTTGAGACGTTCAACGCTTACTTGAAGGAGGGCATTTTTCCTTGTCGCTGGAAAGTGGCCAGACTCGCGCTGATCATACCGACCGTTCCTGTCTGCATACCGACCGTTGTGTATGCTTGACACGGCCGGAAAAGTGCTCGAGAAGCTGATCAAGAGTAGACTCGCTGAAGCGATCCACGCTGCCGGAGACTTACCCCCAATGCAGTTTGGGTTCAGACCAGGAAGATCCACAGTGGATGCTATTATGGAGGTCATAGATGCGGTTCATCGAACCGAGGCACACGGCCGCCCATCTCGACTTATAGTGCTACTCATAACGCTTGGTGTCAGAAATGCCTTCAATTCCGTAAGATGAGCAGATATGCTAGGCACATTAGAAAACTCATTCCACGTGCCAAGCTATCTCTTGCGAATATTGACGGATTATCTGAAAGACCGCTCCCTCCTCTATGAGACACTAGAGGGCCAAAGGAATATGGAAATCACGTCGGGAATAGCACAAGGATCCATCCTAGGGGCGGACCTCTGGAACGCTTCCTACGATAGACTGTTGAGACTGCCCAAAGAATCGCGCCAGATTGGTTATGCAGACGACGTTGCGACCCTTGTTACCGGACGCACTGTTAAACACGCGCAAAGCAGACTTGGCATTAAGACGCGACGGGTAAGTCGATGGATGACTCCTCACGGTTTCAGCCTTGCGCTGAAAAAAAAAACGAAGTTGTCATCTTGACCAGAAGGAGAACCACGACCCTGCGTCCCATATCGACCGGCGAGTTGACTATAGAGCCAAACCAGCGGTTAAATACCTTGGTTTAATGCTCCACTCGAAGATGAGTCGAGCAAACCAAATAGCAGGGGTCAGGGCTGCAGCTGGGGTCGCAACCTTGAATATTGGGGGCCTTATGTCTACTAAGAGACGTTCCCTTATGGGAGCAACGCAGTCGGTTCTGCTCTATGGCGCGGAGGTATGGGCTGATGCCCTTGACAAGGAGGTGCATCGTAAGCGCCTTGCTCAAGTGCAGAGAAGGGGAGCGAGTGGCGTCTGCTTATCGCACCGTCTCCGAACCGGCTGTGATGGTGATTGCGGCATTCTAACGCCATAAGGGTGAGAAATTAAGAGAGGTTGTTGCCCGTTCTCTGATGACAGGGAGGTGTTTAGTTGGTAGTCCGACGGCGTACTGTTCTGTTGCGGGAGTCCAACACTCTGTGCGCAAATGAATTCACCTACCCTACTCCCAAAAAAAACTCACTGGCGACAGAGGCTTTGTATCGTGATTTGATTTCGGATACCAGTCGAAGAAGGCAACAGTTAAAAATTATGCCCCCTCAAAGTGGAAATTTCTGATATCATCATGGTTGGGGGGAAAGGTGAGTATGAAGAGAGAAACAGGTGGTTTTTTTGCAACCACGTTGCAAAAGTGCGCCGGCCAATAACCCCGAAAAGGGGATATTTTCATATCATTAATAAGCTAACCTATACTCGCGCCGGTCTGAAAAGGACCCCCCCCCCCCCCTCGACGATGCTCTCCTTCCCAAAGAACTTATTAACGATACGAAAATAGTACCTTTTCGAAAAGCTAAATCCTTTTAACTGGGGACGGCCGCTACAATTTTTTAAGGATGTTAGAAGGAAGAAATCCGGCTTTAATAATTTGCGGTGACCGAGTCACTTAATCCGTATGGATGAGAATGATCCAGCCCGGAAGGTCTATAAGGGCATTATCTACCGTAGAAAAAGAAGACGAGGCAGCTCCTGCCTTAAATGGAGCGATGGCGTAGGCCAGGATGCCAGACAGCTTTTAGGGATATCGAATTGGTGGACCTCGGCGCAAAACCCCCTCCCCCCCCCCCTCGACGATGTTCTCCTTCCCAAAGAACTTATTAACGATACGAAAGTAGTATCTTTCCGAAAAGCTAAATCCTTTTAACTAGGGACGGCCGCTACAATTTTTTAAGGCCGCTATAATTTTTTTAGAAGGAAGAAATCCGGCTTTAATAATTTGCGGTGACCGAGTCACTTAATCCGTATGGATGAGAATGATCCAGCCCGGAAGGTCTATAAGGGCATTATCTACGGTAGAAAAAGAAGACGAGGCAGGTGTAATGGTATGAGTGGTTATAGGAGATCAGGTTGATCATCCTTAGTGATAACGACCTAGAGGGCAGAGCTATCCCAAAAATCTAGACAAATTGGCTAGATTGACCGTGAAGGCCCGCCCACAAAGATTGAAGCTCCATCAAAGTGCTCGGTCGATACGTTCTTGCACGCCTCTGTGCTAGCGAAGCTGGAGAATATGTGGGAGGGGGGGTCCTTTGAGCGCTTTGATCCCTCACGCTTCACTACTACAAAACAACGTGTCTATTCCGATGCGTGGGTCCGCACCGGATTCTAAAATAGACGTTAGGATTTCGCGACGGCCTATCGAATGATAAAGAGAACGCGAACTAAAATTGGAAATTAGAAAAAAAAAAACGTCGCGCAGCCGCGGTCACTACAGGGCAGCTGGGTTTTCGAGACCCGCTCGAGGAAAGACAGCTGAAAACCAGTGAGGGCATCACTGCTGATAGCGGCTGAGTGTTGGCGTACTTATGAGGAAAGGCAGCCCGAGATCTAAACCTACGTTAGGCCTTGAGGTCCTTCGCGTGAGTGATGCCTAGGTTACGACCCTCCATGTCCTCCAGCTCGTATTGAACCGTTCCGACTCGACCGATGACCTTCGCCTTCACGAATTTCCGATCCAATTTGGCATTGTACCGCTTTGCTGCACTGCTTAAGTTGAAGAACCGCTTATACACGACATCTCCGACCTGAAATTCACGAGCTCGGGATCGCAGGTTGTAACCCCTTTCCTGTGGCTCTCTTGCTTGGAGGATTCGCCCATGAACCTCTGCTCTCAGAATAGCAAGTTTATCCTGAGAACAGACCTCCAAGGTCGCATCAGGCAAGGCGTTCAGGCGTCGTAAAAGGGCGTAGATACTCCCATGGGTGGCCATGTTTTGCCCAAAAATGACGTGATAGGGTGAAGTCCCTATCGAGACGTGTTTCGCTGAACGCAAGGCACAGTTGATGGATGACAGCTTATTATCCCAATCTCTTTGATCAGGACCGATATAAGCGCGTATAGCAGCCAACAGTGAGCGATTTACTCGCTCCGGGGCGTTTGCCTGCGGGGAGTATAAAGCAGTGTAAATGTGTTGAATGCCATACTGGTTCAGAAGATCGTTGAAAGCCACAGATTTGAACTATATCCCATTATCAGACGTGATCGACTCAAGGATTCCAAACACATGAAAGATTCTTTTCTCCAAGTATTCGACATATACGCTATAGGAACTTCATGTCCCTCCTCTGTCTTCTGCATCAGCACCGCCCCTATACCATGTTGACTTGCGTCACAGTGTATGGCGAAAGGCTTGGAGAAGTCGGAGCTGTGCAGAACTGGAGCCGAGGACAGTCTCGTTTTCAGAGCGTCGAAGGCCGAGATAGCTTCCTCAGACCAGCAAAACTGACGCTTCTTCTGAAGCATGTCTGTCAACGGTGCAGTCAGCGAAGCGTAATTTGGCACAAATCGCTAATACCACCCATACATCCCAAGAAACCGCCGCAGTTGCTTGACGGTCTTCGGTATCGAACTTCCTTCATGACAAACTTGCTCTTCCGGATGTTCAACGTCAAGCCAGCGCCTGAGATGGATGGCGTAAACCAGGACGCCAGACAGCTTTTAGGGATATCGAATTGGTGGACCTCGGCGCAAAACCGGGAACCGGGGTGTTATTAAGGCAGGCCTAGACCGGATACCGGTTGTTGCGCCATTGATGATGATGAGGAGTCAATGTATTTTCCCTTCCATTCAAAAAATCACCTAAGGGACTTGGGGTACAATGAATTTACAGATAAGGTATTGGATGAAACTGTAGTGGCCTTTTAAGAATTTTTAACTGTGGGTGGAAGTCCAAGACGAGTAGCTCATGGACCAAAAAAGTGAGAAACAGTTTCTCTGTTTGCAAATTAACAAAAGGGAGCGAACTACATCTGGTAACCATTCGGTCATACTGCTTCCAGGGTAGTGGCAGAGGAACTTTCTGATGGGTTGCCTCTGCCCTGGACGAAAACGTAGACGTCTTACATAAATAAGGTGAACAACGTCAATGTTTACCTTATCTGCAAATTGGCACTGCCTCAGGTGGTTATCAGTAGACTTCCACGTACTTCCACAGAACTGAATCTGAGTTGATTCTTAGTCACCACTTCCCGCACATATTTCTGTCATTATTCATGTCTCGTAATCATACTTGGCAACTAGTAAGTCAAGTATGCCTATATGTAGGTAACAAAAAAATTCTGATTTGTTCTCTATTTTCCGTCTACTTCTTGCTATACTGAAGTTTTTTCCAAGATTCACTTTCTTTGTTTCATATCTTCACTGCAAGAAGTACTGATCTCTGCGATCAAACTGTTTGCGCACATAAGTACGCGCATATCGTTTTCATTCTTGTTTGAGACTTGTATCTAAATTACAAAGCAAATGTTGCAATGTAAAAAAAACAAATGAGGTTAGTAAGAAACACTTGGCCAGGTAGAGTTGAAAAAGCATGATTGATTGGAAGCCAGTCCATTGGAACGGTTGAAACAAAGATGAGCATAAATTGAAGTTTTTGTTACGCCGCAAGACCTAACAAGATTCAATCTAAAGATAACTTTCACTTGTCAATTCAATTGTTTCCTTCTGTTATGAAACATATACGGTTTGAGCCGTGTGGGTGACAATTGAAGCATACGAAGATGATTGTTTCTTGGATGTAACTGACTTCGAGATATTTTGAATGAAGCAATGTATCATCAGGTCACATGTTTCTGGGTTAATATTTCATGTTTCTTGGGGTTTAAATTGCAAATGTGGTAGTATGTCAGTTAATAACACTGGTGACGTGGACGCTTCTGGTTTAACGCCAGTATGTGGAAATGGATCCAAGCGGTCCGGACACCGTGAACCTGGAGAGGCCCTAAGCCGACGGCAGAAGAGAGCACTGTGAAGGAAGATGAAGCACCATGGACGTGGCTGTACCACTAGGCGCGATAACGCCCAGAGAAATCGGACGCAAGGAAGCGGAATCTCCGGCGGAAGGTGGGGATAAACTGAAAACTCCGCACCAGACTCTTCTGTCAGCGGTAATGCGCGCAAGAAGCGTAAGACCAACACATCTGCTGTGGCCAACGCTTTATTGTGCTCCGCACCAGGGCTTATATCCACGCGTCTCGTGGGGATTAGGACCGGTGTGCCGGGAGGTGATCAAATCAGCGAGAGAGATCTCAATGAAGCTGGTCCCTCCCACAGGAATACGAACACGAAGGTGGGAAGGAAGAGGACGTATGCGCAAGCTGCAGCCTCTGTTCTGACTGCTGCCGTAGGAGTTTCCTTCAAGGGTGGCAAAATGTCAGAAGGATAATTTACCATCCTCCGGGAATGCCTGTGGAAAAAAATGCTGGAGCCTGAAACGAAGCCACGATTAAACGATCAAGGTTTTCGTGATGCGCTTCTCCATTTGGAGTGCGCTGCCGAGGCTGCCTTAAAGTGGTTCCAGCAGGTAATCCCAACTTTGAGTTCCGGCGGTCGACCCAAGTTCACTATTGTGAACACTGAGCTACGCAGGACAGAACATATCGGATGTTGGCTACCGGGCCCTCGAAGGAAGGCATGTTGGATGAACAGAACTCGGGCATGGACTTTGCACAATGGAGGGTAAAGTTCATGAATGCCAGGAAGGACCAATCTACAAACGTGGAGAGCTTCAACTTGGTATTCGAACTGGGTCAACAGAGTGTGAATGTGCTCAGGGGAAGTCACCATATGGTGCTCCACTTTTTCCTATATAGACTGAAATTCAGTCATATCAGGGGACTGTAGGGCATCATCTCCATTTTGAGAGCGAAGAACAATGATGGTCTTCGACCCACACAACATAGAGCAAATTGCAGCATCTTCGGTGCGCTCTCCCACAATGGAGACGTGCGCGGAGGATAGTGCATACAGGGGCGGAACCCCCGTATGGGGGGCTCGCACTAGGGAAAGGACTACAGAGTGAATCCTACCTGCTAGTAACTTCTCCTACACTTTCCAAGGAACAGGCGGAATGAAGGGAAGCCAGAGACGTGAACGGAACTGACTTGATGCCAGTTCGAGTGATCGAATCTATGCAACCCAGACACCGCAAACCAATTAAGGTGCTAAGTGGAAAACAGACGAATGCTCTACGGGATGAGGTGAGATCTTTCGTGGATGAGAACATGGGAATTGCGGTACTTCCAAGTACAGCTTTTCTCAGAGAAATCACCCACGAGGGGATCGAGTCGTCTCTGGCGGTATGGTGTGGGGGAAACCCCGTCATACGCGGACTGCCGCATACGCTTCTAACTGTTTTCCATAAGACAATAGACTAAGTTTATGCCGAAAAACATAAAGATTGGTCAAATCATCCTGCAGCATGCCAAAGCTACCTCCTACCTGTTGGCAGCGAGAATGACAAAGCTACAGGATTTCCCCTATATCTTTCTGGTGCAAGAACCGTGGGTTCGATTTAACAGAATCTGGGGCATTGTATCAGTAAACGGGGCTAGGATCTTCTACGACGAAAGATCCATAAGGCCGAGAGCTTGCGTCCTGATATCAAGACGGTTAGAGGCAACTATGCTGAGACAATATTGTTTCCAGGACTTAGCTAAGGTCATCATACAATACCAGATAAATGGCGAGAGGAAAAACATCATAGTTGCCTCCGCTTAATTACCCTATAATTCTTTGTACCCTCCACCGACGCAAGAACTTAGGGATCTGGTGGCGTATGCAGAATCAAGTGGTCTCGAACTCTTAATAGGTTGCGATGCGAATACTCAACATATTTGTTGGGGCAGTAGCAAATGCAATCCAAGAAGAGAGAAGCTATTTGATTTCATCACTTCAGCTGGTCTTATGACTGCAGACGTAGGGTGCGCCCCTACGTTCGTGGGACCGAGAAGAAGCGAAGTAATTGACCTAACAATCTGTACCCCAAAATTATTAGAGTTGATTACACACTGGCGAATGCTAGACGAGGTCTCACTGTGAGATCACCGATATCTAGAATTCAATCTGACTATTGTCTGCAGTACAAAGACGGAACCCTAGGAAAACGGATTGGGCAAAGTTCAATGAACTTCTTGGCAATAAGGACTCCTTTGATGCTGGAAGATGAATTGAAAACTCTGAACTGCACACTTTTAGAGTGCTATGAAGAGGCTTGTCCTATTTCCCGAGGCCAAAGCGGTAAAACGGTTGCTTGGTGAAACCGAGAACTGCAAAAACTCAAGAAAACAACCAGGAGACTTCTAAATCGTGCTTGCAAAAGTAACAAGAACGAAGACTGGTTAAATTTCAGGAACTCACAACGTGAATATAAGAGGCTCGTGAGGTGCTCGAAACGAGACTCCTTTAGAGCGTACTGTGAGAAACTGGAAGGCGAAAGGGAGACTTCAAGGTTGTGCAGAGTCCTCAAAAAGGATGAGTCGGCCAAGTTGGATACTCTTAGAAAACCCGACGGTACATTCACGAGCTCCAGACTGGACTCAGTACAGACCCTCCTGGAAGTACACCACCCGGGAGAACGGGTGAGAGAAGTGGTAGGGAGAGAGTTGACGGTTCTTGCAACCCCTTCAACACGCAAGTGTTGCAAGGGGAACTGGAACACTGCGAAAGCGGTTGTTACCCATGAAAAGGTGAGAGCTACCATACTGTCCTTTGAAAATTTCAAAGCACCTGGCATGGATGGCATCTATCCGGCAATGCTAAAAGAGGGTATGGAGCAGTTAGAGCGACCTCTAAGAAATATTTTTCGAGGATGTCTTGCTCTGGGCTACGTGCCTTCTTCTTGGCAGCAGATTAAGATAGTTTTCATACTGAAACCTGGGAAAGATGACTATTCTAATCCAAAAAACTTCAGACAGATCAGCTTGACTTCATTCTTGCTGAAAGGTTTGGAGAGACTGGTGGAACGTCACATTCGTGGAAACGCACTTAGGCCACACCCACTTAGTGAAAACCAACATGCTTACCAACGTGGAAAGTCCTGTGAGTCTGCTCTTCATTCTTTGGTCAGAGAGGTATGCAGGGATGCAACTTTGAATGGTGATTACGCGATGGGGGTGGTCGTGGACATTGAAGGGGCTTTTGACTGTGCGCCTTTTCAAAAATTTTGTGATGCCGCCAGAGCGCATGGTGTTGATGATGCTTTAATTAAGTGGATCCATGCTATGCTAACGCAAAGATTGCTGTGCGCTGAGGTGGGTGTCGATCGCTAACTGACTACAGAAAGGCTGCCCCCAAGGAGATGTGCTTTCGCCACTTCTGTGGAGTATGCTGATCGACTCACTACTATGCGAACTGCAAAATTTGCCAATACACGCTCAAGCTTATGCTGATGACGTGGCTGTACTTGCTGTTGATCGGGATCTTGGAACGGTGTGTAGGAATATACAGCGTGCCGTTGATTTGATAGACAGCTGGTGCCTTAGACATGGTTTGTCAGTTAATCCAAATAAAACCACAATGGTTTTATTCACAAAAAGAAGAAAACTGGATGGACTTTGTCTCCCTGAAATGAGGGGTACTACCCTTCAACTCTCCGAAGAAGTGAGATATCTGGGGGTCACTCTAGATAAAAAACTTCTTTGGAGCAAACATGTAGAGGTAAAGATGAAACGAGCTTTCACAGCTTATGGGCTGTTCAGACGGACCTTTGCCTCGACATGGGGACTCAGGCCTCATGTGGTAATGTGGATATACGTTGCCATCATTAGGCCGATGTTCGTATATGCATCCGTAGTGTGGTGGGTTAAGGTGAGACAAAAAGGTTTTCACCGTAAACTAGACGCACTGCAAAGAACTGTTTGTCTGGGTATCACTGGTGCCATGAGCACGACATCCGGCGCAGCTCTGAATGCACTACTCAATTTGCAACCCCTGGATATATTTATTCAAAGCACTGCAATGAGAGCAGCTCATAGGCTAATTCGATTAGATCTATGGGAAAACAACGGATGTGGGGGGCACAGAGCATTGGAAGAGTTACTGGGAGGACTAAATCCAGTTCTTACAATGCCTTCCGATTCTCGTGACCCCATACATCTGTTTGGTAGAAAATATGTAGTTACCCTGAAGCATGCACTTTCTCTGCGATTGCCCGGCTCTGGCTCGAGTCAGGGTGCGGACACTGGGTAAACCATTCTTTGGGGACCTCAGTGAGATTTCTAGTTACAGGGTCGGAGAGCTGCTTTCCTTCGTGAGTGCTACGGGCTGGCTCTGAAGATCCGAGCCGGCTGGACTCCGCTTCCCTGTTCCTATAACAACAGTCACGGTCTTAGGAGTTTGTGGCATCAAAACGGCGCACCAAAGCGCTAATTGGGCTCCTCGGAGCAGCCACTGATACCTACCTACCTACCCTACCCTGAAGCGTGGAGAGGACTGGGAAGACCCAGAGGAATGCGTGGCGGGATATACGGAAATCTTCTACACCGATGGCTCAAAAATAGAAGAGGGTTCTGGAGCTGGAGTCTACCTCTCGAATAAAAACGAGAAGTGGGCTTTTCCTTTGGGATAATATGCCACGGTTTTTCAAGCCAAAGTTTATGCGATCCTAAGGGTGGCAAACTGGGTGATTGACGAGCGGTTGAAGGGCAGGCGCATCGCAATCTGCAGTGACAGTCAAGCTGCACTGAGGGCATTGAGCAGTCCTTTGATCACCTCGAAAATCGTTCAGGAATGCAGAAACCGTTTGAACTCTATGTCTAGATTCAATACGGTGGAACTACTCTGGGGACCTGGTCACTGTGGCATAGAGGGAAATGAAATCTCGGACGCTTTAGCGAAAGAGGGGTCAACCTCCCTTATGCCGGGACCGGAGCCAGCAATTGGGGTATCAGTAGCATTGGCTAAATCTGTTTTCAAAAACTGGGAACAAGTTTCCCATAATGACAGGTGGCAGAGCTTAAATGCTGCTCGACACACCAAACTTTTCCTGCCAGAACCCAACATACGTACCGCAAAGTTTATCCTGTCGAAAAGCAGGAGGACTTGCAGGTGTATTGTGGGCATTCTGACAGGCCATAATTCACTAGCTGGGCATATGTTCAGAATAGGAATTACTCAAGATGATACGCATCCCTCCTGTAATGAGGAAGCGGAATCCACGGAGCATTTCCTATGTGAATGCCCCGCCTATGGACGCATCAGACATCAGATCTTTGGTGCCGATGTTCTCCAATTGCGACGGGTAGCATCACCTCTACTAACGGAAATCCTGCGATACGTTAACGAATCCGGAATATTACGTTAGACGGGGTGGCGAGTACAGTGGGCCAACACGGCCTGAGTGCTCAGAAGCTGTAGCTTCTCCCCCACCATACACACACATACACATAAGCGTCGCTCTTCACCAACGGATGAACCAACCCTGGCAACTTTTGAACTTCTTTTCGAAACAACTCAACCAAACTCATCGTAACTAAAGCGTCTGAGCACAAACTCCAAATACAAGCTCGAGGAGTTTCCTATATTCGGTCCAATCTCCTAATTACTCTGCGAGACGTCGGACAAGGGATGACCTAGATCATTTATTCCGGCCGATTTTCGCAATGAAGTATTTCCCGCAGTACACAATCTTGCGCAAGAAACACGCTTCCAGAAGACTCCAGTTAAAAACTCAGTCAATCTTGCAGAAACTCGGGTCTTACGCAAGAACTGAGAAAGAAACTCTGGAAACTTTTCTAAAGAACGGAGAAAATTTCACTAGACACCGAAACGGAGTCTACAGTTAATTATTAACAAAGATGTCGTTAACGTAATGGACAATACCTCTTTTGAATAGACGCAGTAAACGATTTCCTGGTGGAACCAAGAACTGCAAAAACTCAGAAAATCAACCAGATGCCTTCTCAATCGTGCTTGTGAAAGCAATAAGAATGAAGACTGCTTAAACTTCCGGAACTCACAGGGTAAATATAAGAGACTCGTGAAATGCTCAAAACGGGACTCCTTTAGAACATAATGTGACGAACTGAAAGACGAAAGAGAGGCTTCCAGGCTGGGCAGATTTTTTAAAAGGGATGAGACGACCAAGTTGGACTCTTTTAGAAAACCGAATGGAACTTTCACGAACTTCATAGTTAAATCAATGCAGCCTGCAAACTTTTTAACACGGAACTGAGACTGTGTTCATCCCCTAACAGGGATGAGACAGCCAAGTTGGACTCTCGTAGAAAACCGCGTAAAACTTTCACGAACTCCAGAGTTGAATCAATGCAGACTCTCTTGGAAGTACAAAATCCGGGAGAACAACAGACAGCGGTGGAAGGAGGAGGGTTGGAGGTCCTGTTAACCTTTCAACCTTTCAATCCTTTCATTATTTAAACTAAAAGAACTTCAGACAGATCAGATCAACATGATTATTGCTTCAATGTTTAGCGAGACTGCTAAACGCCACATTCGAGGAAAGGTCGTACGCACTAAATTGGTTTACCAACGTGAAAAGTCTTGATAAACTCACTACTTGCGAATTGCAAAATTCGCCAATACATGCCCAAACTTATGCGGATGACATAGCTGAGCTTGCTGTTCAATGAGATATTGGAACGATGTGTAGAAATATACAATGTGTCGTTGATTTGATTGACAGTACAAAAAGGAGGGAACTAACTGGCCTTTGCCTTCCAGAGATGAGGGGTATAATCCTTAAATCTCCCAAGAAATGAAATATCTGGGAGTCAATTTAAACAAAAGCTTTTTTGGAACATGTAGAGGTAAAGATGTAACAAGCAGTCATAGCCTGTGGTCTGTGCAGACGGACCTTTACCTCAACATGGGGTCTCATGTAGTAATGTGCATATACATACTTGCTGGTTTAAGGTGAGACAAAATATTTCTCACTGTAACCTAGTCGCAATGGAAAGAACTCACTCACTAGCCGCACTGCAGCTCTAGATCATCATCAAGGGCACAACAACCGATATAGGCCTGCTATAGTAAGAAACTCCAAACACCCCGGTTTTGCGGCGAGGTCCACCAATTCAGGCAGGGTCTGCCTCGTCTTCTTTTTCTACCATAGATTTTCCGAGCTGGATCTTCTTCATCCATTCGGATTAAGTGACCTATCCACCGCAACCGTTGTTATGTACGCTACGGAATCGTCCATTTTTATGCAGGGGACCAAAAATTCTTCGCAGGATCCTTCTCTCGAACGCGGTCACGAGTTCGTAATCTTTTTGGCTAAGAACGCAGGTTTCCCAGGAATACATACTGGCAAGATCATAGTCTTGTACAGTAAGAACTTTGACGTTTCGAGCGAAACAGTTTTTCTAAGATGAAATAGGCTCTGTTGGTTGCCAACAACCGGGTGCGGATTTCGTCGTCATAGCTGTTATCGGTTGTGATTCGACCCTAGATAGGAGAAATTTTCAACGGTCTTAAAGTTATAGTCTCCTAACTTTATTGTTTTCGTTTGAACAGTGCGATTCGTTGTTCATTCTTTCGTTTTTGGCGCTGAAGTTTTCACCATGTACTGCCCCTTGCCTTCATTAATGTGTAGCCCAAGATCTCGCGCCGCCTGCTCGATCTAGATGAAGGTGGACTGTACAGTACATATCGGATTATTCTTTCCAAAATGCCAACATTGTCCGGTTCGACCAGTAGTTGGGTGGACTTGAAAAAGATGGAATCCCTTGCATCCACATACTACTAACTGAATAATCCGCAGTCCGTTATTATTGGTATCCTTGCAGCCATGGGAGCCAACGTATTGCCTCGAGCTCCGTTCCTTATTAACTGTTGAAATCTCCATGTTTATGAGGCTTATATTTCTAAATTTGCTTCTGAAACGCAGAGTGCATACCGTTCGCTTTTCAAAGCCGATAACAGCATGTTTCATTTTTTGGCTGACTAAGAAATCTACTCCGATCACATAATTTACTGGATGGTCGCTATAATATATGGTGTAGTGTCTCTTCTCCAGGAAAGCGATTCCTGTCTAGCGCATCTCTTGCAGCGCTGTTACATCAGCCTTATATTGGAACAGGGTATCGGGTAGCTGCTTGGCAGCTCCTTCTCTGTACAGGGAGCGCACCTTCGATGAGAAAATGCGCAATTTGAAGTGCATCATGTCCGAGGGTCCTTCTGTGGCTGCGTCACATCGGTTTTCCATGTAGGATTGTCAGCCCTACCCAACCCTCAAACCTGAGGGACTCGCGGGAGACTCGCCTTCCTCCTTTTCCGTCTGCAGTTTTTCATGAAGAAAGAACTCCCAATAATCACCACGTGGAGGTGGAGATAGGGTTTGGTAGTAGAGCTGCTGGTGTTGGGTTTGGCGTTTTCCAGGTTTCATGCTCTATCATAGGTACCAATCCATGTTTCACCCTGGAACGTATACTACACTTTGACCGCACATCTAGATGCATTTGCAACTCCTCGATATACATATATAGTATATTAAAGGAATTGCAATGAGAGCAGCTTAGTCTATGGGAAAACAACGGACGTGAGGGGCACAGAGCATTGGAATCCAATTTTGCAATGCTTTCTGTTTCGCCATGCTTCTGCTTTGCAGATATGAAATTAGAGAAAACTGGGATGTACGAGAAGAATTCGTTGAGTTGAGGTCTTCTAATCCGATAGCTTAAAACAGTAGAAGTACTGTGGATGTCACTGTGGTGTAGAAAGAAACGAAATACCCTTAGCATTGGTTAAGGCTGCTATCAGAAACTGGGAGCAAGCACCCCCTAATGACAGATGGTAAAGTATAAATGCTGCTAGATGCAACAAACTTTTGCAGAAAACGAAGTAACATTGAAGTAAACAGCGGGACGGTCGACGTGATTGAGGTGTCAATTTCCCAATCTCAGTCTTTTGTTCCGGTTTCAAATCCTCGCTATCGCCATGAATGTTCTTGATTGTCTAAAGGGAATAGGAATAGTACAATGAAAAATGGAGCTATCAAGGACTGAGTGCTGAAACTGCAGACCCTCTTTTTCATAAAGGTAAGGTTCATATGGTATTGGCAATGAAAAAAGTGGATGCATTTGCAAAGATACGTACATTATGGCGAGGGCTAAATAGAGGCCTTTTCCAAACACAGGCAGCATCGTGCAATAAACAATCTTCTGAAGTTGATGGTCCAGATCTCCTTGGGTAGCTCTGCATGAATCTAACACAGGCTTAAAGTGTCTCGTTAGGTGCTATTCAAGCTGTAAGTTTTTTTTTTTTGAGGTAGGGTAGGTGAATGCATTTACGCACACAGTTTTGGACTCCCGATTCGGTACGTCGTCGGAGTACCAACTAAACACCTCCCATCGTCAGAGAGCTAGCCTGGAACCGTTTGTCACATTACTTCGGGCTAGTCCCCGAACTCTCCCGCCTTGCGGAGCCTTCAAATCAGGGAATTCCTTTCACCAACGGGAGGGGAGAGGAGGAAGGGAACTGTCAGTTCAAGGAACCCCCTGCCATCCGGCTCCTCCACCGGTCGAGTTCTATCTTCTTAGCAACGAGAAGGGCCCGAACGTAATGGGCAACACGGTTCCACCTGTCAGCAGTCCTCAGCATCTCTTCGACAATGTTGTCTGGAGAGAGATCCTCTGTGTTTAAATAGAGCTGCTGACGAACCCCATCCCACCTTCCACAAGAAAAAAAAGTGTGGTGGGCATCGTCCACAACTCCATTGCAAAACACACAATCCGGAGAACGCGCCTTTCCAATCTTGTGCAGGTAAGATTGAAAACCTCCATGCCCACTTAAAAATTGGGTAAGGAAATAGTTAGTCAGATTCAGCCACGCACCTAAGTTGCCGATGAGCCGCGCAGTCCATCTGCATCTAGAGTGTGTTGCCGTTCTTCGCGAGCTACCACCTCCCTTGCGCTTGTATATGGCCTGACGCTCCCTAGCAAGAAGGGCAACGGGGATAACTCCCGCGATCACCATCACGGCCGGTTCAGAGACAGTGCGGTACGCAGACGCCAAACGTAAAGCTCCCCGTCTCTATGCTTGCACGAGGCGTTTACGATGTACCTCCTTGTTAAGAGCGCCAGCCCATACCTCTGCGCCGTAGAGCAGGACAGACTGCGTTGAACTCATCAGGAGACGTCGCCTGCTAGACGTAGGACCCCCAATGTTTACTATTAGCCTACTTAACGCCGAAACTCCAGCCGCAGCCTTGTTCGCTGCTGCTTGGATTTGCTCAGTAAAGCTCATCTTTGAGTCAAGAGTCAACCCGAGGTACTTTATCGCTGATTTTGACTCGATTATCGACTCACCGAACGATATGGGACGCAGGGTCGGAATTCTCTTTTTAGTCAGGATGACTACTTCGGTTTTTGCCAGTGCAAGGTTGAAACCGTGAGTAGTCATCCATCCGCTTTCCCGTCGCATCAATATGCCGATTCTACTTTGCACCTGTTCGACAGTGCGTTCAACAACAAGCGCTGCGACATCATCTGCATAGCCGACCAGGCGCGACTCTTCTGGCATGTCGAGTTTAAGTAGACTGTCATAGGTAGCGTTCCAGAGGTCCGGCCCTAGGATGGATCCCTGTGCTACCACCGACGTGACCTCCATCCACCTTTGACCCTCTAGTGTTTCATAGAGCAGGGAGTGGTTCCTCAGATAGTCCCTCAAAATCCGTAAGAGATAGTTCGGCACGTTGAAGGTATTGTCTAGTATACCTAGAATATCTTTCCATCTTACGGAATTGAAGGCGTTTCTGACGTCAAGCGTTACGAGGAGCACCACCCGTCGAGTTCGGCGGCTATGTGCCTCTGCTTGTCGAACGGCGTCCACGACTTGCATGACAGCATCAATTGCCGATCTCCCTACCCTGAAACCAAACTGCCGGGGAAATAAATCTCCGGCAGCGCGTATCGCTTCAGCGAGTCTACTTCTGATGTGCTTTTCGAACACTTTCCCAGCAGTGTCAAGCATACATAGTGGACGGTATGAAGACGGCAATTCGGGGTCGCCTTTCCCTTTAGGGATCAGCGCAAGCCTCCACCGAGCAGGGAAAATGCCCTCTTTCAGGCAAGCGTTGAATGCGCCCAGCAGTAGGTCTGGCCGGTGTTGGAACACCAGTTTGTATACCTCTGCTGGAATACCATCGGGTCCTGGCGCCTTCTTGTTTTTCATAGAGAGGACTGCCTGTTCCAACTCTTTTATAGAGAAAAGTGGACAGTCCTCTGCGCTTTCCGCGCCGACGTCATCATCCCATACGGAGTGGGCAGGGAAGAGTGCGCCCACAATGCGGTCCATCTGCTCGGCCTTAAGTGAGCAGGGTTTCCGCAGAGCCCCGATTTTTCGGGTTACCAGTTTGTAACCGAGTCCCCACGGATCCCCATTCACCTCGTCGACCAGATCTTGCCAGCAACGAGCTTTGTTCTTGTTTATTGCGCTGCGGAGTCTCCTTTTCGCTGATTTGTACTCCATTCTTATGGTACATGCCTCCTCCCGGTCGCCTAGACGTTGTGTTAAGCGGCGGAGCCTGTGACACTCCTTCCGGAGCTCTGCGATTTCCACTGTCCACCAATGCATGGAAGGTTTGCCGCGCCTCGATGTCTTCCTGGGCATGGAGGCTCCGCAGACCGTCGTTATCAGGTTCATAACTGAATTTACGACAGTGTCAGCTGCGGCGCCACCGCCCCCAGGAGTACCCTCCAGCGTGGCCCCACCCGTTCGCAGAGTTTCGACAAGCTTCCTGGTGTTCACCTCCGCGACGTTCCATGTACATGTAGATCGCTGGGGTGGCACACCGAGAGTTTGTGTCCACCACTTCGAAAGCAATGTATTGGTGGTCACTTGCGGAGAAGTCTTCCAGAACTCGCCACCCGTCCATCAGCGACACCAGCGATTGCGACGCGAAGGTTACGTCTGGAATGCTTCCTTCGCAGCCCGGGCGTCGGAACGTAGATCCGGTGTTTAAAACTACCAGTCCTGTTCTCGCCGCCATTTCCAGAATTCGTTTCCCTCTGGAATCTGTGTGAAGCATGCCCCATTAAAGTGCCCTAGCATTGAAATCACCCCCGACCAGGATCCGCCCATCCGTGCTTAAGATAGCGTCCTCCAAAGCATCAAGCATCGTCTCATTTGGCGTAAGGTAGACACTAAAAAACGTATCCCTGAACACCGAATCCAGACAAAGCCGTCCCTTCGGCCTTGGGCAAGAACCCCCAGGAGGGGTTCTGTAGTTTAATCATAGGAGGGAAGCTGTAAGTTTAATCATAGGAATAACGTTCTCATGTCAATTAACCAAAAATAAATTTATCAATGATTTATTTACTCCATGGAAGCTACTGAAATCTTATTCTTTGTCCAATTCCAATATGTTCTTGATATAAGCAGCATTTTACAGAGACGCATCCATATTTTTGCAAACGGAAATCGGATACTAAAGTTACATGTTATGACCACATATCGAATTTTCTTGTACGCTGGGGTAAGGTAATGTAACAAAAACACTATGCACATAAGGTACTGTGTCGTTTTGTCGATTGCAAGCCTCAGAGGCACTCAAGTGTGTCACACACCACTAAATATAACAGTCCCGCTTCAGCTATCGTCTTGTCTCCAAATTCAAAATTATCTTCAAGCGATAGCCCGACAATAAGGTAAATGCACCACGATCGATGAAACCTGTAATGCAATATTGCATATGGTGGTTCTGTTGCTGAATTGTGTCGTATGGTCGATTCTTTCCCTTCTCGCCAGGGTTGTCTTTAACAAGATAAGGTGCAAGAGCTCATTCAAATTGTTCGTGTTATCATGGCGGTCCTTGTACAACCACAGTACATTGAACGTTGGTCGATAATAGCGGGTTGAAAGTAAAACATGTGCCAGGCCAGGCCAGAAATTGATTTTGCAAGATGCAAATCTACCAGCAACACCCCTCATAGACGCCTCGATATTTTGGCTCCGTGCTACTGAGCAACCATGTTACCCTATATGGATTTGTGTTTTCCTAGGTCTTCAATGTTGTTTCGATTGGCGTCTTTATTTCACGTTGCCACTCTTTTGCATTGTTTTATTATTTCATATACTCGTTTCCACGTTTCGCACCATTGACTTGCAGTACACCTTCGTTTTCCATATGTTGTCTGGCTGTATCCTACGACGATCCAAGTGGAAAGAGGTATGAATGCAAGTATACATATCCCTGGTTTGGTAATGCTAATGGCTCGAGAGACATCATGTAGGAAGAACGTGTTTTTAGCCAGGTTCATCTAATACCATAGCAACGAAGTCAATTTCTAGGCAGTGTCGCTCACAGCAACTTGCCAACGAAGGCTGAGGCCCCTTGAACTGTACAAAATTAAGTTGGATTAGGAATTTGACGAGATTATGCAGATTATGGAAGTGGTTCGCAAAATAGTGATAATCATACAATTTCTGCTGCTTATTTGGCAAATCACAAGTGATATCACATTACCCCTAAGCAAATTAGTATGTTGGGATGCTATTCCCATATTCAAATTTGTGATGGGGCCGAATTTTTAGGACACATTTGGCAAAGCCGCTTGTTTTTTTAGAAAAAATATCAAATATTAGATAATGAGATTCAGTCATAGTTAATTCGCGTCGAAAACTATACGAATAAAGTTTATCATGGACAAAGTTGGTATTCTGCACCCAAAAATTACCCGGCATGAGAGGGAGATCAGTGCTATTGCTGGCTTAAGGTGGGAAACCATATTATGAGGTTTTCAAAATAGATTTTTTTCTATTGCTTAAATCATTATCTTAACTATCTTTGCAGTCGAGGGCACTATAGTCGAACACTAATACCTAGTCGCCTCAGTGAGCAAATTAGACCTTACCCTGCTACCGGGAGCAAGAGCACGTCGGACCTCCTAACCCCCTATTCTCGTGTGGATCAAATGAAAAGAAAGCTAAAAACAAACAAGCGGAACCCTGTTACGCACACAAACTGATCCACCAAGCGGAGGTACACCTCCACAATACTAAGAGCCAGGTGACTACACCCACTGCTCAAAAAGCAGGGACAAGCAAAAATATGTCTGAGCCCAGTATATCAGACGTCAGGAAGGAGACATTCGTCAGAGCAGGTGCTAAATGCTGTCTAAATTACTTGAAGGTAGGGATGAAACCAAAAGAGGCCCTTAAGAGCGCTCAGGATAGACCAACACCTTCAACAATGCTATTCTGACCGACAGTCAAACGGTTATCAAGACACCAGGTCCAACCAGATGCCTGTGCGGATATGCCAAATCTCCCATCAGGCGCGTCCTTTTAGGAGTTCGAAGCTTGGGAGATCACCACCGAGAACAATGGTTCTTTTTGGTAGTCAAGATTCATCGCGGAACTCTGAAAGAAACACGAATAGTCCCTTCATCGACATCATTCCTTGTGGCGCAAGGCGCGAAAGCAAACGGGAACATACCGGAATGGCGTTCGTTACACTCGGGGAATGAATAAATGAACTGTGCGAGTTCATCAAGGAGAGGCGGAATATCCACTAAAATATTCGAGCCTTGATAAGAGGCATTAAATTGTCTTATATCAAGGCATTCGAAGAAAAGAATTCCCAAGCGTCAGTTGGCAAGGTCACAAGGGAAACGCAGGTGACGCCTCCCCATGATAAGGCAGGCGGGAAGACAGCGAGCCTCTTGGACCACAGCAAATCCCGAAGAAAAAAAAGAAGGCGGAGCCGGCGAGAGTACCCGCGAAAGTCGGTAATCTCACGATTGCAGCCACAACACCTACAAAAGTGGAAGAAACCAACGCCCGAACAATGGACTAAAGTGAGCAACAAGAGGAAAAAGGACAAAAAGAAGCTCCGCCCGGAAATAATAATTATTTCCAACAAGGGAAATATGTCCTATGCCGTCATCCTCCGAAAGGTGAAGTCAGACCCGGA
This sequence comes from Hermetia illucens, assembly GCF_905115235.1. Classification (NCBI taxonomy): domain Eukaryota; kingdom Metazoa; phylum Arthropoda; class Insecta; order Diptera; family Stratiomyidae; genus Hermetia; species Hermetia illucens. The sequence continues at coordinate 39,350,032 of NC_051854.1, forward strand.
ATTGAAGGATTTGGGGGATAGTGTGGGCCGTATCAGGCGAACACAGAGAGGGGATCTGATGCTGGAGTTAAGTAAATCCGCCGACAATTCGGCCGATAACTTCCGCGGGAAGGTGGAAAGTGTACTAGGAGAGGAAGCTGAGGTAAGAGCTCGGAAACAGGAGATAGTGGTTGAATGCAAGGACCTAGATGAGGTCACCTAACGGGAGGACATCTGTGCTGTGCTAAAGCAACAGTTTAACCTTAGCGATATAAACCAGAGTGCCGTAAAAAGGATGAAGAAGGCATATGGCGACACACAGACCGCTATTATTAGCTTGCCGGTGGAATCAGCTATTAAGTTAATTACCGCGGCAAAGTAAGAGTAGGTTGGGTCAGGGAGCAAATATCTCTAAAGAGATGCTTCAGATGGCTCGATTTCGGCCATTTTGCGGCGGCATGCACTAGCCAGCATGATAGGTCGAGGAGTTGCAGGAAGTGTGGGGAAGATGGCCACCTCATCAAAGATTGCACCGGAGATTCACGGTGTATGCTATGTAGTGGGAAAGAGGGCGTGGACGGCCGGCATGTTGCGGGAATCAGCAGATGTCCGGTATATAGGAGGGAGCTGAACCGCACAGGCAAATGAGATTGATACAAATCAATCTCAATCACTGTGAGGCAGCTCAGGACCTGCTCTCGCAAAGCATTCGAGAGTCGAAAGTCGATGTCGCGGTTATTTGCGAGCCGTACAGAAACCACGGCGGTGCGACTTGGGCGGGGGATGCGTCTGGCAACGCCGCAATCTGGGCGTGCGGAAGACAGGCCATTCAGGAAGAGTGGGCCCTGGAGTGGGGAAGCTGATCGACGAACACCAGAGGTCAAATTCTGTTGGAGTCATTTGCGAAGCTGGACATCGTTGGATGCGTGCCCACCTTTCGAGGAAGAGGGTCGGGTTCGATCGTAGACCTGATATTTGTTAGCACATCACTGGTGAGGGAGATGGCTTGGCAAGTGAGTGAGCACTACACCCACAGTGACCACCAGACCATCTTCCTCCGCATTGGAAACCGGGGAACCAGTCAACGACGCTCTGGAGGTGGAAAAGCTAAGGCGGTTGGCTGGTCTATCGGAGCTTTCGACGAGGAGACGTTCCTGGCCGCATTGGAGGGAGCCCATGATCTGGATGGAACAGCGATGGAAAGGGTCACACATCTGTTTCAGCGTGTAACCGAAGCATGCGACGCTATGATGCCACGACGACGTTTGCACCATGGCAAGAGGCCAAACTACTGGTGGAACACGGAGATCGCTGCCTTGAGATCCTCTTCTCTCGAGCGAGGAGACTTTCCCACAGGGCAAGGGGAAGGCTGGAGCACCAAGAGCGTGAGGAGGAATATAGGGATCTGCGAAGCAACCTTAAGGCCATTCGGAGAAGCAAGCGGGAATGCTACCAGAAGCTCTGCATGGAGGCTAATACGAATCCGTGAAGTACAGCCTACCAATTTGTAATGAAGAAGATTCGCAGGCGAAAATCACCTCAAGTGACATGCCCACGGCTCTTGTTCCAAATAATTACAACTCTTTTCCCGCAGCAGGAGCAGGACGAAAGAGAACCCCAACTGGCAGCTCAGCAGGACGTCTTCTCGATCCCTGATGTTACCGAAGAGGAACTTTGGTAATCTGCAGACGTATTGGGGACAGTAAGGCTCCGGGATTGGACGGAATTCCGAACAAGGCTCTGAAGGTGGCGGTCAAGGCCAGAGCAAGGTGGTTCGCAAGCACATTCGAATCGTGCATGGCGGAAGGAGTGTTTCCCGCCCAGTGGAAGAGGCAGAAGCTGGTGTTGCTACCGAAGCCCCGGAAACCACCCGGCGTGCCCTCTTCATATCGCCCTATTTGTCTCTTAGACACCATGGGGAAGATGTTGGAGAGGGTGATATACAACAGGCTGCTCCCGTTCATCGAGCTTGCGGGTGGTCTTTCGGAGCGGCAATATGGGTTTCGGCGAGCCCGTTCTACGGTCGATGCAGTAGAAAAGGTCGTGGAATTGGCTCGAAATGCAATGGCCATGGGCAAATGCTGTGCTCTGGTGACGTTGGACGTCAAAAATGCTTTTAACTCAGCCAACTGGGGCTGGATTGAGGGCGCTTTGGCCAAACTGGGTGTTCCTAGCTACTTGGCTCGGCTCATCGAGAGTTACTTTTCGGACAGACTTCTCTGATACGAGACGGACCACGGGCCGAAGGAGTACATTGTGACAGCAGGTGTGCCTCAAGGTTCTGTATTGGGACCGCTGCTGTGGAACATAATATACGACGGAGTGCTTGGCCTTCGCGTGCCGGAGGAGACAACGCTGATTGGTTTTGCGGACGACTTGGCGGTAGTTGCAATTGCAAAGCATCCCGAGGACGTGGAGCTTTATGCAAATGAAGCCATTCACACCATCAAGTCATGGTTACGAATGGCCAAGCTGGACCTGGCGGACGAAAAGACGAAGGCGGTCCTCATTACCAACCGTAGGAAGATCAACACGGTTACCATCCAGGTTGGTAATCGTGAGGTCGTCTCAAAATCGGTTGTCAAATACCTGGGGGTTATGATCGATGCCAAGCTGAGTTTCACTTGGATTATGCGCAAGAGAAGGCAGCAAATGCCAGTTCATCCCTTGCAAGGATGATGCCTAACGTGGGAGGGCCGAAGTATAGTCGCTGGTTACTCATCGTGGGAGTGGTGAGGTCGATCCTGCTATACACGGCCCCTGTCTGAGCGGGAGCGTTGAACCACGCTGTCAACCGGAGGAAGATAAGTTCGGCATACCGACCAATTGCGCTAAGGGTGTGCAGCGCATTTAGGACGGTGTCGACGGAGGCAGTGTGTGTCATCGCAGGAATGATCCCTATAGATCTTCTAGCGGGCGAGACACACTGACTCTACGAAAAACGGAAGGCAAATCCAGCCGAGGTGAATGCGGATTTCCGAAAAGCCATCAGGAGAGAATTGTGTGGCAAGTGGCAACAACGATGGGATAACTCCGACAAGGGCCGGTGAACCCATACATTGATCCCGTGTATCGAGAAATGGATCAACCGAAAGCACGGAGAATTGAATTACCACCTGACACAGTTCCTTATGGGATACGGTGGCTATAGAACGTACTTGCATCGCTTCGAGTTGGACGAGTCTCCCAACTGTCCTGAATGCGGTGCTACACCCGAGGACCCGGAGCACGTTAATTGAACAGCACCTTAGGGGCGGACATCGAGCCCTCGAACCTGGTGGAAGAGATGCTGAAGTCGGAGGAAAACTGGATGGCGGTAAATGAGGCAGTAGCCGTGGTGCAGACGGAACTCCTGGAGTTGGATCGAACCGGAGCCTCCCCCGCGAAGTAATACTTCACGGTGGTCCCGCGGAGAGGGACGGAAGAGTGGGGGTGGTTTTAGTGGGTGCGAATCGCACACACTGCTGCAACCTGGCGCAGCAGAGTCTTTCTAAAATTTCCACCTCCATCCATAAAAAAAAAAAGTCCAACCAGATGAACTCCAAACTGATATGGAAATACCTTGAGAGACTGGACACGTTCGGCTCGCACAATAATGTCTTGATACTATGGTTTACACGCCATGTTGTTTCTACAGCAGACGAGCTGCCGGAAAAGGAGCAGAGACGCCTCTACACGGGCCAGAACCCTTCTGTGGAATCGAAATTGGGTTCATGGCTGCGACCTTGAAAAATGAAGAATGGCTGAAGGAACTCTACTGGGCGAACTACCAGGAATTGAGCAGTCCATTTGCCATGGGGGGATGCAAACCCAAGCGTTCAAAGGATTGTTTAAACCTCACCATGAAGAGCCTCCGGATCATAGCGGCAATATTTTCTGGTCATTGCAGACTAAACCATCACCTGGGGAAGCTAGAGATATATATCTTCAGATTCTGTGCGGAGAGTGATGAAACCTAAATATACGTTCTGGGACAGTGTCCGGCACTTGTGCAAAGTAGGTTGAGGCAGCCGCGAGAACACATAATCATAATCGTTGGCGCAACAATCCATATTGGATCAGGGCCTTGAAGTGTGTTAGAGCACTTCATTGATGACCGTAACGGTACACTACAGTATACTGTAGGAGGCAATGTGGTCAGCGTTGCGCTCGCCCGAGATTATTACCCTCATTTGACTCAGGTACTCATTCACGACTGAGTCGGCTGGTATCCGACGTCAAGTGACGAAGCAAATTCCACTGCCACCAGTGAGATTTGAACCGCGACCTTCCGTACGACAGCCTTGTGCTCTAACCACTCAGGTATCCGGACATGTATTTTTTATTATTGTCTTCGAGTTTTACCACAATCTATAAACAATTTATATACCAGGCATTCATTGACGAGCTTTTCAGGCTTCAAATTCTCTCAAATATTCGCTTTTTACTTACTGTTTATCTCAAAACATAAATTGGTTCATGGTAGGCTCTTGGAACAATTAGACTTACCTGAAAAGAATAAAAAAATTTCGTCATTCAAAGTAAAGAAGAATAGAAAATAATATAAATATTTTTTGATAAATAATATTTCCGTCCCTTCTGTTTATCTGTGCAAAAACTAGAATTGTGTACGATTATCATGTATATTTCATCAACGGCGCTACAACTGGTATCCGGTCCACACCTGCCTTAAAGAGGAACTCCAGACATCCCGGTTTTGCGCCGAGGTTCACCAATTCGATCCCTAAAAGCTGTCTGGCGTCCTGGCCTACGCCATCGCTCCATCTCAGGCAGGGTCTGCCTCGTCTTCCTTTTCTACCATAGATATTGCCCTTATACACTTTCCGGTCTGGATCATCCTCATCCATACGGATTAAGTGACCCGCCCACCGTAATCTATTAAGCCAGATTTTATCCACAACCTGACGGTCATGGTATCGCTCATGGATTTCGTTGTTATGGCTACGGAATCATGTATATTTTCTTTAATTAAACCAAATACCCTAACAGTAGTAGAAGTATTGAAGCAGTTCCTAGAAATAAAACCATAAGCCCTTCAGAAGTTTAAATGGGAAAACTAGGCTATGGGAACATAACCCGCAAAGTTTCCTGTTTCCCGCCCTTGCTAATGGCTCCGACAAAGGTCAAGAGACACAGCTAACTGTAGTCAAAGGCAATCGACCTCTTGCAGAGGTTACTCACGCAAGCAAAAGAACCACTGCATGTAGAGGTAGGAAAACCGAGCACAAAACAGACACACCTTGAAGCCCTTCAGTGAGGTAGTAGGAAAGCTGCTTGGTGGTATTTCCACAAGTAATAAACCGTCTTCAGAGATATGAAAGCCTGTGGGGTACTTCCATGATACTGCGTTGAGCAACGGGAAACCTATCCTATATTTTGGCTTCCCTCAGTTGCCTCGTGGAAACCACCAATGAATCGGTTTCCTCGGATTTTCTCGGCCCATGCGCCGCCAAGATGTTATGAAGTTGGAAGGGAGAACCCCCTTTTACAACGAAACTATAAAAATAAAAACCAGGAGCGCCCCACGGCTCCGCTTTTTAAAAATTATTGCGTCTGTGTGGCGATACTTTTGACATCCAAAGGGTAGGGGTTTAATTTTGAAAGACATCCTCTACCGCGCAAATTGGAGCCGCAAAGCGCCGTGGATCCTGCTTTGCGACTGCGGCACTCAGGTCCGAATTTATACGGCCCCACGCGCCCGGTCAAGTCATTTTTTTAAGGTTTTGTGTAAATACAAAACCTTATTAAAATCGGTTTACTGTCCGTCTGTCTGTCCGTCGCACGCATTTTTCTCGGAGACGGTTGTAGCGATTGACATCAAATTTGGTAGAAAAGTGGGAATTGTGAACGCTCATGCATATAGTGAGTGACATCCTTTTACGTCGAATTTAAGAGGGGATCCCCATACATGCAAAAAGGGGGTGTCAATTTTTTTATCATCAAATATAGTCATGTTGGGTGTCAAATTAAAGATTTTGGTTAGAAGCCGGTCTTGGTTTTGACATTTGTTGGAATGCGGGGGTTGAAAATGCTAATTTCTTTAACGGACCCATTCTAAGAAACTACCCAACCGAAAAATCAAAAAAAAAATCAAGAGGATGCCGCTATATAGTGCCTAGGCTTCGAAATACCCTCCATAATAATAATATTTTTTAATAATCCTAGTTTGCGGACTGGAGTTAAGTTTGTACGTTAAAATGCCGTTTGCTTTTTTCTTTAAGATGATCGCAGCGCCCTCTAGCGTGGCAGCAGAAAAACACCTTTTTTTGGAGATGGGTGTATAAATTGCTCTGTGTTTCAATAACGAACTATGCGCTCAAGATATTAATAAATCTATGGTGAAAATTTCGTATTTGTATCTTTCTCCAGTTCTTCACAAAAGATAACCCCCTTAAGAAGGATTTTTGTTGTATACGAAATAGTCTACTCTCTTAAAACCTCTTAGTTGTTTACGTTACAATTGTTCTGAAGATGTGAAAACAAAAACAAAGAACTCGACCAACTAAATTAACACCAGGTTGACCTCAACCGTGACTCATGTGCATTCTAAACGAAAGATTCCGTGAATAAATTCAATTCAATGACAAGAATAACATTTAGAGGAGTTACAGTAGAGGTGGGGATTTGAAAGCCTCGAGATTGCACCCAGATCAGGCATTCGATAGAGCCAAATGACCAAGCTGATCACGGCGAGCCGACCCCGCTTGCGAACGGGACAAAGGCTGAAGAAAAAGAAGAAGACAGTAGAGGTGAGGAAGACTTTTGAAGGATGGATAATTGAAGTATCAAATGAATAAAATTAATATTTAGTGGCAGAAGTAAAGTGTCGAAATTCTTAGCCCCGTAAAACTCGGACAAATAGGGATCCTCCAAAGTAATGGCCTAAGGACGTTAAGGAATGGTGGGAACCTTGAAAGGCCGCGCCTCACTAAACATCTGCGGTAAGACGAACAATAATCGAGGATGTGATCCGTCGTGTATCCTCCATTTCGATCGTGGCAGCCGAGTTCAAAGTTTTACGGCTCCACGCCCGCAATCGGGACCGTCTTTTTAAGGTTATTAAAGTTATTAAAATCGGTTTACTGTCTGTCTGCCTGACTGTCTGTCCGTCACACGTATTTTTCTCGGAGATGGTTATAGCGATTGACACGAAATTTGGTTGGTAGGAATTTGGTAGAAAGGTGGGAACTGTAGACGCTCAACGCATATAGTGAATTACATCTTTTTACGACGAATTTAAGGAGGAGAGTGGGAGTGTAATTTTTTTTTCATCAAATATAGTCATGTGGGGTATCAAATTAAAGGTCTCGGTTAGTACTTTTCGAAATCGGTATTTGTTTTGACATTTGTTGGTCAAGGTGGAGAGTGCAGGGGGTTGAAAGTGATCATTTCTCCCCATTCTGACCCATTCAGAAACTATTGAAAAAAAAATCAAGAGGCTGTCACTGTATAGCGCCTAGGCTCCGAAATATCCTCCATACCGATACCTGTTCAAATAAAGTTAATAATAGTACATTACTAGATTTTTAAGTAATTGGCAGGAAAACCCCCCCCTTAAGTTCATCCTAGAAGCACGAAATTGCGGCAATATAGGCTACAGCATAGAGCATGATACTACCAAATTTGGTTAAAATCGCACTATTACTAACAAAATTATAATAGATCAAAGTTATCGCCTTTTTGGAAATTCAAACTTTGAATGTCAATATCACTTGAAAGTGGACATTTTCACATAATATTATATATGCATATATTACGTGCTGTGTACTAATGGGACAAATACACACTCAAATTTCTTTATAAAAGGAATACAGAAAACCCTTCGTACCTGAAGCGTTTAGCTTCCGGTTTCCCGACTTGTTTTGTTTTTATTTGCAGGTTTAGCTCGCGTGTGTTTGTTTATTTCGTTAGGGGTACGTAAATCCCCGCGTTTAAGTATTTTTCAGGATCCGTTGCGGACCTAGGGACATGTGAATTTTTTTATGACATATGAGGGACTGAAGTGTTCGAACGACACCCTTTCCACATTCCCGAGCTTGGCTAACACAGAGGCGTGCAAGCACATGTCGACAGAACACTTCGATGGAACTTCATTATGGGGGTCGCCTCCGGTCACTCAGGATGTCCGTTTGACCATCTTCAACTCTTTGAGTATGTCATATACTGAAACTTACCCTCGTTGAAAATAATGACATTTAGGGTTTCACCTTATTTGAAACTCGGCATAATTGTCAAACAGTCACTACTATATTATTTTGAGTATAAAATTCACTCATTTAAAACATAAAGTACTAAACTTGTAGTGACCGCGGCTGCGCGACGGGAGCGGAATTTCCTTCGGCTCTTTCTTAATTAATTTGCTTAAACAATGCATTTAATAGTGTGCAATTGCCTTAATGTTCGCTGCAGATTGCACATTATTGAATGCATTCGGGCGAATTGATCTTGACAAGAGGCGAATGATTTGCCGCATCCGCATGTGCATGTTGCCGCAACATTGCCTAGCGAGCGAGAGAGGCGATGTAACGGGAAGTGAAGCGGTGCGCGGAAAAAAAGAACGGGGAGTTTTGGTTTGGCTTTCTTGGAAGGTGGAGAAGAAAAGATGAAGGTGCTGGAGCGCCAGGAGAGAAAAAAAGAAGGCGAAGCGGCCCAGACGGGAGGGAAGAAAAAAAAAGAAAAAGTGACAGTTGGAAGGAATTATTCTGAATAAATCCAGGCAGACGAAGGTGGAGTGCTTTACTTTGTGTGACGAGATTGATCGTGATTTGCAAACGTTGTGGTGAAATTCCGGACAAATTTTCGTTAATAGAAAAGGACAGATTTTGAACAGCTAAGAAACGTGCGGATTCTATCATAATATATTGATCGTTCCTGTAAGAATTTACGCAATACGCCTGCTGGACGCCAAGTGGTTCATATTGTGTCCAAGAACGAATCATCAAGTTAGAGTAACATACATTGATAAGAATGAATTAATTTTTTTTATATAATTATTTTCTTTATAAATTTTTTTTTAGAATTTTGTACACCAGCTTCAATCCGAGCTCGGAGTGACGTCCTGGGTGAGTTATTGTTTTTATTTTCTTTTTTTTTTATTTATTTTCTTTTCCTTCTTTGAATTCTATCTATTGTTTATTTTTATTTTCATTTTCTTTGTTATAACTTGTTATTAAATTTACTCAAACGATGAATAATGATGCATAAATAGTTCAATAGTAGTTTTAGGACTTCTTCCCTTTCGTATCCTCCTTTCCCCCGCGGAACTTCTACAAAAAGGGACATCCTCAAAATAAATAACTGGCCTGAGGATGTCGAGGAAGGGTGGGAACCTCAGAGGCCGTGCCTCATACAAGATCTGAGGCGGAAGAGACGATCATTGAGACGGTGATCCGTCGTGGATCTTCCCCTCCTTGATCGCGGCACTCGGGTCCGGAGACTTACGGCTCCACGCGTTCGCGTTCTGTTTATCATTCGATAGGCCGTCGCGAAATCCGTATTAATGTCGAGTTTAGAATCCGGTGCGGACCCACGCATCGGAATAGACACGTTGGTTTTTAGTAATGAAGCGTGAGGGATCAAAGCGCTCAAAGGACCCCCCCACATTCCCGAGCCTGGCTAGCACAGAGGCGTGCAAGAACGTGTCGACCGAGCACTTTGATGGAGCTTCAATCTTTGTGGGCGGACCTTCACGATCAATTTAGCCAATTTGTTTAGATTTTTGGGATAGCTCTGCCCTCTAGGTCGTTATCGGCCACTCAGGATGATCGACCTGATCTCCTATTTCCACTCTTATCATTACAAACTTTTCTCCTAAATTATTTGATGCGTGCAAGCAAAGCGTGGCACTTATTCTCCCCTTGCATTGAAAATTCTGCTGTGAGCTTATCACTTGCACAGCGTTAATAGTGACGATAGTGAAACTGGAGCATAATCTGATTGTGTGGATGCTCTATATTCTCCAACAGGAAACTATTGAAAATTCTATTCCAATGTTTTGCATGGTACATCCTTATAAATTAGTATTGTTTTATGATACGGAACCGGAATTCCGCTCCCCCCTTATTCGCAGCATGTCATACGGACGCAACTTTATGGATTCTTTTCTCTGGTGGTTGGTGGCGTCCTTCATGTCGTCTTGTCTGAGTCACCCGGAAACCCTTGCCTAACATCTGATCAGGAGGCGATGTGGTCGATAGCGATAGCCAGGTGTTGGTTAGTCTCTTTTCTCAATCCGCAAACTTAACACAATACGATTTATAACCACAACCCTTGGTCTAGGTCTAAGTTGAAACTTTCTACAAAAAATAGAACATTCGGTGAAATTAATTTTCAAAAAATACCAAAGCTGATATCCGGGAAACAATGTTCAATGCAGGTAAATAAAAATATGATAAGAAGAAATGACATCAATAACTAGTGAGTCAACAGAACAATTAAATTACTTATCAATTAACTACGTTATAAATTTTATCGCTCCATTTTCTCGAAGATACACCGATCTGATATCAAGCAAACTTGATCAACTGATATCAAAAGTCCCCAATCTCAATTTTTGTTTTTCATTTCCAAAACACTCTGGTTGGGAAGAATTTCATTAAGGGGGTCATCCCGTGTGAAGGCCGTTTTTTGGCTTTTTTTAAAAAAATTTTGTGAAGAACTGGAGAGAGATGCAAATACGAATTTTTCACCATAGATTTATTAATATCTTGAGCGTACATGGTCAATTCTTGTCCTTTTAGCGAAATCATTCGAACGTCATTCGGACCGATAAATACGAGCTTTATTACGGTGATCGACATAAATCTAGCATGTGACTTATCACGTGTTTAACACTATAATTTCCGAATGACTCCGAATATCAAAAAATCACTTTACCCATATATTCTACACTATATCTAGATACAAATTATCCTAAAAAAAAAAAATTCGATTCCGCGGATTCGACACACGAGATGACCCCCTTAAAAAAAAATTATCTGTAACTGCAGTTTAACACTGTCTTTCGTTTTAAGAAGTTATGATGTATGATTACAAACCTTTTCACTTAGCAATCATAAGAATTCCATTAATCAATCATGAATATTTGTCAGCCATTCTTCATACTGCACGAAAATTCCTTTATGATTGCTCGATGAATGAAGAGGTGCAAGCTTGAGTTTAGTTTGACAAAACAATACAAGATCTAAGGCCCATGATAGGGAAGAAGGTAGTACACGTGTTACGGCGTAAACACTTGATCCATTAAAATTACACGATTACGCTTGACAATGCATTCCTTTCATAGTTTTATTTCAAAGCACTCGTATCTACACCCAGCACGTGCACGAAGCTGAAACGCTGCAACGCAATTGAAATTCAAAGAATGGACAGTAAGATCTTCGAAGAGAATAACGTCCTATTACAGCCACAAAAAGGGTTTGTCTCCGAGTAATAAACGGTTCTGGTTTTAAAACCCGTTTTGCCACTACATGGGACATTTATGTAAAAAACGTGATTTTTAAATAATTGCTTTCTTGGAGATATACGTAAAGTGTACAATTGGAAATCAAAATGCAGTTGATTCTATGGAAAAGATAACCTTTGTTCCAATTATCTGAACAGCATAAATTTGAAGATATAAAGTGGGCTCGAGTAAAAGTTCTTTTTATTGTTAAAGTTTATGTATTTTCAAGCAATAACATATGCAGATTGTGTAAGAATAATGGAGGACTTAATTAAATTTCAAAAGCTAAATATGATCTTTCACCTACAAACCAAATATGTGAACTGCTACTGTGATCAAAATGGAAGGTGAATTTGTTTATAAAATGTAATTCTTTATCTATTCTTCCAAATCAATTTCATCCCCTTCAAAATAATCCCTGTCCGATATAACGCGCTTCTGCCAACGCTTTTTCCAGTACTGGAAACAGTGAGAATAGTCCCTTTTCGGCATAGCCTTCAAGACCTTCTTCGATTCGGTTTTTATCTTCTCAATCGTGTTAAAACGGCGTCCCCGCATTGGCCTTTTAGAGTTAAATTGCACATCTGCAAAAACATATGCTTCATTCAGCAAAAAACATTTTATTTCTTAACACAATATGCCAATATTTGAAATTTAAAACTGTCACTATATCTAGGAATGATTACAGTCGCCAGCAACTTCCAACCTCCTTGGTGGTTGAAACAGAAGAGACCGGCTTATTTCCATGCGGTCTTTTCTGTCCCAATCAACGGCACTTTCTCACCGCTAATCCTCCACTCCCGTGGCGAGTTCTAAAACGAGTGGAGAGTTCCGCGCCATCTACTTGTCCGCATTCGCAACATTCGAAATAAATTTCGAATGCTGCGGATCCTGCCGCGCCACAGCCTTTTGAGTTTGCTGAGTGATAAATGATAAATTTCAAGTGGTCCTGATAGTCAGACAGCAAAGCCTCACATTAGCCTCACACATCAACGCGACGCTTTTTTTTCCAAAAAATTGAGCGATTTTGGCCCGAATCGAAACTTGACGCGTTTGAGACACAAAACATCCTTCACAATGGTTTGGGCTGAGCCAAATGATATTCCAACACTATCAACGAGGTCTCTTATAGTCAATCGACGACTTTCAAGCACCAAATCTTTGATTTTTTGGACGTGGCCCTCGTAGACGTTAATGATCGTCCAGAGCGCGGTTCGTCTTCAACTCATTCTACAACTCGTTCTACAACTTATAAAATTTGTTTTGGTATAGTTTCATCACCAAAGGCCTTCCGCAACATTTTCAACGTGTGCGTACAATAATATTCGTTCGGCAAACAAAATTTGAAAAAACGTGTCCGGATAGCTCAGTGGTTAGAGCACTAGGCTGTCATACGGAAGGTCGCAGTTCAAATCTCACTGGTGGCAGTGGAATTTGCATCGTGATTTGACGTCGGATACCAATCGACTCAGCTGTGAATGAGTACCTGAGTCAAATCAGGGTAATAATCTCGGGCGAGCGTAATGCTGACCACATTGCCTCCTAGTGTACCGTTACGGTCTTGAATGAAGTGCTCTAACACACTTCAAGGCCCTGATCCAATATGGATTGTTGCACCAACGATTATTATTATTATTATTAAACAAAATTTGATGCAAGCTCATCAAAATCGCCCATTGTAAAAATCGAAAAATTCACTTTTGGTTGTTTACACAAACACGTGCAACTCGGAGATAATTAAACCTTTTGACGAACAGACGCCTCGCAAAGGTTACAGACAGTCCTACCAACAGTTCAGTTCGACCAGAAATAAGCCACCTTTTACTTTTTCTCTAGTGAGGCTGCTAGAGACGATCAAGCTCGGTACCTGAGTTGGTGTATCACCAAATCAAGAACCCTTTACCCATTGGTGTTTCACCAAAGGGTTAACATTTATTAATTGTTCGGTTAGTGTTTCACCAAACGAGATTCCCAGCAACTACATCGGTTGGTTGGTGTTTCACCAAACAACATTAGGAAAAAAAATTGCGGCAAAAGAGTCGCAACATTTATTGGTGATCCCGACGTGATACGGCGAAATGGATTTGTGGACCCAGAAGCAGGAGGCGATTGGGAAACAGATAGAGTCGCTCGTGTCCAACTATCGGAAAGATGGAGCCTCGAGGAAAACATTGAATTATTTTCGGGAGCGACAACAAAAACTACTGGAACTGTGGGAGCTGTTCGAGCAAGGCGACAGCCAAATACGAGAGCAGTTCGGGGATGATCAAACTCATCCATACTTTGCAAAGCGGTACTACCATCTCATGAGAGATGCCTTTCAAAAATACTCGGCGGAATTAGCAGAAAATATTGAAATACTGCAGGCTCAGTCGGAACACAAGACGATGGAGCAGCAACCAGCGGTCATTTCTCGTGAGGAAGCCGGGCTGCAGAAACAGGTCAGACGACAACAGTCAGTCATAGGAGCATTAAAACGAGTGGTTCAAAATGCGCTTCTGGTGGAGCAATCCCGGCAATACTATGAGTTGCAGGGCACAACCATTCAGCGCTATTGGGATCAGATCGAATAACATCTGGGAGGCATCAGAGGATCCAGCGGCAACAGGATACAATTTGGAGGCATATATTCAGTTAGAGCAGCAAATTCAAAATACGCTTGTAATGATAGCAGAGGCAATTGATTCATTATACACACAGCGTCCTGCTGCTACCAGTAATGTAAGGACCCATTTACCGAAAATTACGGTGCCCAAATTCGAAGGAGATTATTTACAATGGCAGCAATTCTCCGACCTGTTCACCCAGATGGTGGATAATCAGCCAATTGCACCATGTGAAAAGATGTGGCACCAGAAAATGAATCTTAGAGGCGAAGCGGAACGTTTAATACGACATTTAGCTTTGTCGGATTTAAATTACGCCGCGCCTTGCAAAATTACTGCAAGACCGATACAACAATCCTCGGCTTCTAGTGGCAGCCTTCCTCAACAAAATTCTGGGCCAACCATCGCAATCATTAGATACAACATCAGCCGCAACTCTAAAGTCATTGCATGACACCACACAAGAGTGTCTTCATGGGTTGAAAAATTTGGGAGTTGCGGTGGACACCTGGGATCCAATACTCCTACACATAGTACTCAGGAAATTGGATAAAACGACCCTCACGTTGTACGAGCAGTCGTTGGCAAATCCTAAACAGTTGCAATCGCTGGCCGAGTTTCTGCAATTCTTAAAAACTTGTTTTCAGTCGCTGGAAGCGCTGGGTGCCAAGAATATTAAAGCGGAGGACAGCAAAAAGGATCTACCAAGCACAACGATGTCAGTCACTACCGTCAGCGTAGGTTACACAATGTGTAAAGAGGCGCATCAACTCTTTGCATGCAACGACTTTTTGCGTTTGTCGCCCACGGATCATCATCATCATCAAGCTCTGCATCAATTGTTTGAAAGGTGGTCATTTTGCATCATCTTGCTCTTCGAGAGGGTGTACGACGTGCTCCAAGAAACACAACAGCCTGGTTCACTTTAAGCCCCGGGAAGAAACATCATCGGAAGACCAAACGCAGAATCTTGAGAAAATTGCCTCGAGTCGAACGCCCTCCAAGGCGGCAAGCGAGAAGGCTACATTAGCGGCGGTTAGCAACGACAGCGATGGACTTGACTGTTACGTGTTCCTTAGTACAGCTTTGGTAATCTCTAGTGTGTCTTTGGCTGTTCATTAACCTTCTGGAAAATTCATTACCAGAATAAGATTCACCACAAGCTTAGAAGGCTATCACACAGAAAAAGGAAGTGAAATTTCATAAATTCTCATAAACTAATAACGCGCTGACTAGCGTAATAACGTTTGACATTATACTTTTAACATTGAGTTTAAGAAAGATCCACTAAGACTGTTAGTATTTTATTTTATATGTAAAAATGGAATCACAGCTACTCGCGATGTGTTACATGCCACGGTTGGAGACAGAAGAGACCGGCTTATTTCCATGCGGTCTTTTCTGTGCCAACCAACGGCACTTTCTCACCGCTAATCTTCCACTCCCGTGGCGAGTTCTAAAATGAGTGGCGAGTTCTAAAATGAGTGGCGAGTTCTAAAATGAGTGGAGAGTTCCGCGCCATCTTCCCGTCCGCATCCGCAACATTCGAAATAAATTTCGAATACTGCGGATCCTGCCGCGCCACACAGCATTAATTAACGTAAAAGGACCCGATGGAACTACAGTCAGCTGTCGAGTGATCTTAGATTCTGGCTCACAAGTCAACATCGTAGCAGAGGGACTATTGCGGAAATTAAATATGCCGCTAGGAACTAATGCTAAGCCAATGCGCCTACAAGGAGTGGGACATTCGAAGCTGGAGACACATCGAAGAGTGAGCGTTGAGGTTCAATCAGGAGTGACCAGGTATTCAACGAGAGTTGCAGCAATTGTTCTGCCTCAGATCGTGGCGCCGCAGCCTTCGTGAACGTTTGACATCTCTTCATGGAATGTTCCTAAAAACATTAAACTATCGGACCCAAGGTTCAATGAATCGAGACGAGTCGATATGCTAATAGGAGCAGAATACTACCATGAATTTTTGTGCGTTGGAGAAATCAAACTAGGGAAGAACTTGCCGCTGCTGCAGAACACGTTACTTGGATGGATAGTTACAGGAAAGCTGAAGGAAGGAGATGCATCTGTTGCTACATGCGGCATCTGCACGATGGACGAACCTCTAGAGCGCAGTATTGAGAGATTTTGGCAGATCGAGCAGCTACCAGAGGCCTCCGCGGCACAGACACCCGCGGAGTAACAATGCGAAGAAATGTTCAATCAGAACACCATGTTAAGCAATAACCAGTTCACGGTAAGCTTGCCATTCTCAGATAGTGCTGAGAAACTTGGATCTTCAGCGGACATCGCCAAGAGCAGATTCTATGCACTAGAACGCAAGCTTGTTGTTAGTTTTTCTCTCAAAATAAAGTACGAAATACATGCTTTTCTACAGAAATATCTACCTTTTTCCTTCCTAACTTGAACTCGCCACTTTTTTCTCATATGTAGAATACATTCAAAAAACCTTTTCCTAACTGCTCAGAGAGATTGTTTCTCAGCATATATAACACCTAATGGGATTTATGTCAGACAAAACGTTAACAACACTACCATTCAATAGGCTTCTAACTTAATTTCGCTTGTCTGGAGTTCAAAAATTTTCTCCATCACCATATTTCACTCAACTATGACTAGGTTTGCATTTTCTTTTGGGAAGACGAATTTTATAGGCCGGCAGTAATTGGTAGACTATGGACGCGGATTGATCCACACTGCTTTTTTTTTGTTTGATCCATCAATTTTAGTAGCACCATAGCTATAAGAAACAAAAACTTGTTAGCACTGATGAAGGGAACAAGTGGTTCCCGAAATATCGGTATTTGCAAGAATAAATATCCACACCAACGAAAAAGAAACAACAAGTTTTTATTATTTCAATTAATTAATCGTTGGAAACACCGCATAATTTCACTCAGAAATGTTCTTTTGTTCTGTTGATACTGTCATTGAATCCCCATTTGCATGTTAGTTTTACCTTTTCCCCTTCATCCAAACTTGCAATTCCCAGTATACTCTGAGCTTTCAGTTGAAAAAAAAATCTGCGCAAGCGGAAATTTCATCTACAACATTTAGAATTTTTCTTCAAATTTAATGAGTATAGGCTGGGAAAGCAGTCTTTATGCAGACGGTTAATCGTATACCTCAAAAATGTATACTTCCTTTCCGACAAGTTGGAACCACTTTGTGTAGTTGCTCGCCTGTGTATTTAGTCAGTTTGGCTATAACTCCATCAACTCCTGGCAACTTAAGATTCTTAAATCGATGGAGTGCACGAATTGTTTCTGCCATGATTGCTGGTGTCATCATTTGTCCGTCGTCTTCAATTGGTGGGACGTCCAAATTGCCGATATTCTGGTAGTTGAGCAGTTCATCAAATTACTCAATCCATGGCTCCATATGTCTATACAGGATGAGCGCCGAAGTGTATAAGGCTTCATCTTGCTGACTTCTTGATAAAACATCAGCGTCTGGTGCAGTTGCTTCCCGTATTTTTGGAGTTCATAGACCTGTTGTTTCTTCCAGACTTCCTTTTTGTGTCTATTAAAGTCACTTCTCGGCTCGACGAAGTTCGTGCTAGGTCTCTGCGCGTTCTTTGAAAGTACAGTATTGCCCAATCTGCCACATTGTTCAATTCCGTTGCTAGTTTACATTCATGGGCGAACCAGCCGTGTAGATTTTTTTATGACTAATATGTTTGTGACCGTATCAATGATAACGCTCTTCAGTTGGTTGTAAACATCATTTGTCGATGCTTCATCACCAGGATCTCTGTTAACTGCGATTATGTTATTAATGTTACAACTGCTGTGATTGTTGACCATGTAGTTATTTTGGGTGCAAATGGCAATCGTTACGCTTTTTAACGTATTATTTTCAATGATGTCGCCGATTGAAGAATTTTAAAGTGGATATGGAAGGTTAAACTATTTGAATAATTGAGCATTTTCTGGCATCACCTAGTACGAATTTCGTGTAAGAAGTTTTTGTGTCCGGCATGGAATGTTTTTATGTGGGGATTTGAGAGCGCGCTTAAGCCTAGGAGCCTTGCCTTGGTTTGGTTAATTTTTTTGTTTGGGGGAGATTGTCGTTAAGTTTTGAATACAAGAGTGTCTAGAAATTTTTGCTCTCTAGTATTTTTTGTCAATTGAGCTAAGTTTACTCAAAATAAGTAATAGATACTACTAAGTAATATAAAGATCACCTTTCATTACCCTGACCGCACATATGGTGTTATATCGCTTACATCAAATATTAACACTCAGCGGCCGATATTACCAAAATACTATTTATCACTAGAGGGGTGAAGTTTGAAGGTATGAACGAAAAATGAAATAAAAAATATCATATACTATAGTTAGCTATTTTCACAAGCAAAGAAGGGGAAATCATGATTTTTGCGGAAGAACAAACATCATTGATAACGCTAACATATTCGAAATCCATAGCCTATATCGACACTCGATAGCCACCAGTGCCATTTCTACTATGAAAAGCGATGTGTTGTATGGAACACTAGCTTACAATATTACCTAGCCCAGTCCTATGCGCACATCAATTAGCGGTGGACGTTTATCACCAAGCGATAACATTACCGATCAATAATTTCTTAAAGGAAAAAATCGGCACAGGCACCCGAAATCAGTTTGCTACCTTAATATATATTATAGATTCGCAAGTGATATCCGCCGCCACCACTTATACTACAAAGAACCGCGATATTTGGTGATGTTTTTCAATTTGATATCACATTAGAAAATATCACCTATCACGAGACTAATATCATCATCAATTTGGAAATCAGGTTATGTTATAACGTGAAGTGATATTTTATTATTTATTTATTTTATTTTAATGTTATGATATTTGGTAATGTTTGCATTGAATATGTTTTTCAATACGATCTATTAATTTCTTCCAAGAGATGGATTCCCGGGAGCTTTTGACCACATGTTAAAAAAAATTTCAATGGGGATATGAATGACATTATTTATGTCGGTTGGATTCACCATAAAGATAACTTTAATCCGATACTTACTACAACCCTAGGCTGAATGCTTTTGATGGAATTTATTCCTACAATTGCACACGTGCATTTGGAATATTTCCTAGACTTTTTCTACTAATTCATAAGATAATCTCCCAACAGCTATGATTCATGGTTATGCGAAAAAAACGTGTCTATGGTTAGATTAATCAAAAACTTTGCTGAAAGCGCTAAGTGGCAACCGTCAAAGTGAAAAGTTAATTGTATTCAACTTAGAAATTTCACTTTCATCATAAACACTTATAGTTTTTATGCAATACTAACGGAGATGTTAGCTAGCAACTCCAAGATGCACCAAGAATTCAAAAGTCATTGCCATTCTCCGCTAAGTAGTCACACTTCAAACTCAGTAGTCAACGTAGAATAAAATAAGTCATACGAACATTTGAGTGTTTGTGGAAGAGATAAATCATTTCTTATTGTAGACGAGTTAAACGAACCTCGACTGATTGTTTATGATTCATTTGAGACTGGCTCTTAATCAACTAAATGAACTACATAATACCATTTTTGGAAAAATTAACCTTAAGTCGGCAAAGCAATGAACAAATATAATCGAAAGCGGTAAAGGAAGCGAAAGCTTAAGTCAAATACCAAAAATATGTGTTCTCATAGTTCCGGTGACTCTGTGCTGAGTAACTCGATTCGGCAATAACAAATTAATTTTGCACTAATTTCAGGGAAAACAATCAATTGACAATGAAATCATGCGGAATTTTACAACAATTTCGGATCCTTTTCATTTTTTATTGACTCATTACAAATAATTGCAAAAAATGGGTTATTGAGTCATAACAATATTGAAGTATTGCTAAAAATTGGTGGCGCCATGAGAATGATTAAAATATTTTACATCTATGAACGATTGGTTGTTTGAGCACTTTTTTAGCAAAAATTTAACTCACCAGACTATTTTTTTGCAGTCTTATTTGTATAGCAGAAATGCATTTTTGGCGCAGATTTCATTTTCATTGAGTTTCATCCCACTCAGTTGAGAAATATTTTGCTTTTTGTGTAGGTATGTGCCTTTTGTGGTGAAGGTGGCACTCTCATTAACTTTGTTTGCCTAATCGAGGACCATACAGAAAGCGAAATTAAGTTCGTCGTGGGTGATGAATTTATTTCCTCGCTACTTTTCGTTCACCTATTACTTAACAGAATTGGCTGTTATAGCTAAGGGGGTTAATGAACATGTAGAACACGGAATGTAGATGGTAGTGGATGAATAATATGCGAAATCAATAGCAGAGGGTATTGTTTGGGCACATAATTTTAATTTATAATTCGAGAAAAGTTTTTGAATGTTATATGTGTTTAGAGTTTTCCACTTTAGCAAATACAGTAACAAGTGTTTAGCCTCTTATTTTGATTCAGGATCATGGTGATAGACCCCAAGTCTCATCCATAATGATGAATCGTCAACGCACAAAATCCGCTTTATCCTTTCGAAAAGGCTCTAAATGTTGCTGAGAAAGTCCCATTCGAATGTGTTTTTGTTCTATTGTTAGGGAATGCGGCACACATTGTGCACATAGCTTTCTGAAACTCAATACTGGAGTCCAAATATTGCTTACACTGCCCAATGAGATGCTAGGGCTTCTACTAAATCTCTTTCAGTCACTCGACAATTTTCCAATATCGTATCCTGCTTGTTTTCTACGATTTCTGATGTTGCGGTTTTGGACGTCATAGACGTGGATGTCTTCTAGGCTTGTACGACTGCTTTTAAACTTTCCAAAAATGAAAATTCAATCACTGCACGATACTTGATTTTTTCCATTCTAAAAAATACTGTGACACGTCGATATTAAATGGCTTGTAAACAACGAATCAATTGACAGATTGCATTGAAACTTCACATACGTTCATATGAAGAATTTAGGCTAGTATCAACGCCCTCTCTTATCGAACCGCAAAACTTATAGAACACCTTAGTACATTGGAGAATCTTTCGAAAAAGTTAACTGAAGTCAGGGAGGATTCATAGTTTTCCATTTATAGACCTAGTATAAAGGACTTTTATCAAGAAGTCTTTTTCTTCGACACACTCGCTGTTAGAAGAGATTTCAGTAATCAGAGGAAACATGATTAGATTAGATCTATGCAGTTCTCAATTTTAATGAATCCGAGAAGAAACCATATCAAACTTAACAATAGTAATAATAATCGTTGACGCAAAAACCCAATTGGATCAGGGCCTTGAAGTGTGTTAGAGCACTTCATTCAAGACCGTAACGGTACACTAAAGTACACTGTAGGAGGCAATGTGATCAGCATTGTACATTACCTTGCTTTGACTCAGGTACTCATTCACAGCCAAGTCGACTGGTATACGGTGTCAAATCACGATACAAACTCCACTGCCACCAGTGAAATTTGAACCGCGACCCTCCGTACGACAGTTTTGTGCCCTGACCACTCAGCTGTCTGGACTACCTTCACAGACTGAGCATTCGTCAGCTCCTGGTCGAGAGATTTCACAGAAACTAATGCTGGGCCCATTTAGGAGAAGCTCAACAATGCTATCATCTCCCGGTGAATGAAATCGGGGAAGCTCCCGGAAAACTGCTAAAGCCAGAAACGCTAAGTGGGATCCACAGGAGAGTCGGAGTAAAATGAACAAAATTGTCCGAGTTCATAAAGAATAAAGACTATGTATCAGGCCATCGAAAACATGGTCAGAGCGCTTCGAGTTCTGTGCGACAATTCCAGGGACCAAAGAAAAAGAAGACGAGGCAGACCCTGCCTAAGATGGAGCGATGGCGTAGGCCACGACGCCAGACAGCTTTTGGGGATATCGAATTGGTGGACCGGTCTAGGCCTGCCTTAATAAGGAATTCCAAACATCCCGGTTTTGCGCCGAGGTCCACCAATTCGATATCCCTAAAAGCTGTCTGGCGTCCTGACCTACGCCATCGCTCCATCTTAGGCAGGGTCTGCCTCGTCTTCTTTTTCTACCATAGATATTACCCTTATAGACTTTCCGGGTGGGATCATCCTCATCCATACGGATTAAGTGACCCGCCCACCGTAACCTATTGAGCCGGATTTTGTCCACAACCGGACGGTCATGGTATCGCTCATAGATTTCGTCATTGTGTAGGCTACGGAATCGTCCATCCTCATGTAGGGGGCCAAAAATTCTTCGGAGGATTCTTCTCTCGAACGTGGCCAAGAGTTCGCAATTTTTCTTGCTAAGAACCCAAGTTTCCGAGGAATACATGAGGACTGGCAAGATCACAGTCTTGTACAGTAAGAGCTTTGACCCTATGGTGAGACGTTTCGAGCGGAACAGTCTTTGTAAGCTGAAATAGGCTCTATTGGCTGACAACAACCGTGCGCGGATTTCATCATCGTAGTTGTTATCGGTTGTGATTTTCGACCCTAGATAGGAGAAATTGTCAACGGTCTCAAAGTTATATTCTCCTATCCTTATCTTATCTTATCCTTATTCTTCTTCGTGTTTGTGTTTGACCAGTGCGGTTTGATGTTGTTGGTTGATTCGTCTTCGAATCTAATCATAGACACATTTTTTGCGCATAACCATGAATCATAGCTGTTGGGAGATTATCTTATGGATTAGTAGAAAAAATCTAGGAATTCAGCCTAGGGTTGCAGTAAGTATCGGATTATGGTGAATCCAACCGACATAAACAATGTCGTTCATATCCCCATCGAAATTTATTTAACATGTGGTAAAAAGCTCAGGGGAATCTACCTCTTGGAAGAAATTAGTATATCGTATTGAAAAAATTATTTGATGCAAACATGACCAAACATCATAACATTAAAATATCACTTCACGTTATAACATCACCTGATTTCCAAAGTGATGATGATATTACCGATTTGGAGGTCCCACCAATTGAAGGCGACGGGCAAATGATGACACCAGCAACCATGGAAGAAACAATTCGTGCACTCCATCGACTTAAGAATCTTAAGTCGCTAGGAACTGATGGAGTTATAGCCAAACTGATTAAAGACGGAGGAACTACACAAAATGGTTCAATTGATGCTCAAGGTAAGCGAATTAGTGCCCCACACATAAAAAGGTGGATATCACGCTGTGCCGCAACTATAGCCGTATCGCGCTGCTTAGTACCATCCATAAGGTATCTTCCGCTGCCTTGTTAGACCGTATAGCCACATACGCCCAGAACATCATCGATCCATACCAAAGAGGCTTCACTCCTGGCACATCAGTAATAACAACAACAGGTTTTCTCTTTGGTGCTGATGAGATTAGACCCTCAAGGTCTCCTTACAATACGCCAAAGTGGGATGTCCTGACATAAGGAACATTCAATTGAAAAAAAATCATACGATGGTTGACTATCGGGGATTAAATTCACGATCCCCGATACCTAAAATTAACTAGGTAATCTAGACAAAGATGAACTCTTTTTCGAAGGTGAAATTAAAAGTGAATTTCCAAGAATCAGATATAGAGAAGGCTGCGTTTCCCGTTACTAATGAAAGTTTTGGTAGAGCCATTTACCAGGGAGCCGCGAATTTAAAAAGCCTTTGAGCTTATCATTGCCATTCTCCCATTGCGATATCAGGACGATAGACCTATTATCCGTTTGCCAATAATTCTTACCAAAGTGAAGGAACGTTATGGCACTAACAAACAAGAAATATTTTCAATTATCTGGAATTTAAGGTGTTATATCTGTTTGGAGCTCCAAAAAAGATTTTTTTTTTCAAGATTTTTCTGTGAGCACCTGTTTTAATTATAGTTTCTAAGTAGTATACCAATGGATGAAGAAACTTTTCGGGAGTAAGAAAACAATTTATTATTGACAATTTTTTACAAAATGGCGACTGCAGGACTGTACAAACAAAATAACTCATCAGACGCTGCCCCACCTCTGCCCTGGGAGCAGCGTGACCGAAAGTAGCCACAGGAGGTAATCGCTCCATTTATATATAATCGCAAACGGCATGAGTGCGATTTAGATTGAAGTGAAATCCGTCGTAAATTCAGACCTAAACCAGGCTGAACCACTGAATGATGGACCCGACCACTTGGGAAGCAGCTTACTTCCTCTCCTATGGTCCGCGGACTCCTTTTTAAGGTTTTGTGTAAACACAAAACCTTATTAAAATCGGTTTACTGTCTGTCTGTCTTTTTTTTTTTTTCCTCCTCCTCCAGATCCACATCACTTGTAGCATTATATGCCACGGTGGCCAAGTTGTCCACCACCGAGGCACTGCGGTCGAGGGATATCGACGACCGGGTTTCCGAGCCCCTGCACCGTAAGTTTCCTCCTTCTCTCGTCTTCCATGGTGGTTTTATGTTCTGGGTATCCTTCCCATAGCCATTTTGGTCCGCGCACCAGAGATGAGCAAACACTAGCCCATGCACAGTCAGAAAAGAAAAGTGCATGAACACATATTTACACATGAATAGGTATGCCCCAATCCGCCAGCTGGGGTCGCGCCTGATGGGAGATCTGGCCACTCCTCACAGGCTGTTCTGTCTGTCTGTCTGTCTGTCCGTCACACGCATTTTTCTCGGAGACGGTTATAGCGATTGACACCAAATTCGGTAGAAAGGTGGGAACTGTGAACGCTCACGCATACAGTGAATTACATCCTTTTACGTCGAATTTAAGGAGAGGTCCCCATACATGCAAAAGGGGGGTGTAAAATTTTTTTTCACTAAATATAGTCATGTAGGGTATCAAATTAACGGTCTCAATTAGTACTTTTCAAAGCCGATCTTAGTTTTGACATTCGTTGAAAGGGTGGGGAGCGCGGGGGGTTGAAAGTGATCACTTCTTTAAGGGGGCCATTCTCAGAAACTACCCAACCCAAAAATCTGAAAAAAATCAGGAGGCTGCCACTATATGGTGTCTGGGCTCCGAAAAACCTTCCATGCCGATATCTATTTAAATATAGTTAATAATAGTATATTACTACAATTTTTTGTAATTGGTTAGAAACCCCCCTTAAGTTCATCCTAGTACCATGAAACTTTGTAGTGATATAGGCTATAATATAGAGCATGATCTTACTAAGTTTGGTAGAAATCGCACTATTACTAACAAAGTTATAATACCTCCAATTTGTTGCTTCTTTGAAAATTGAAGACTATGCATGTCAATATTACCCGAAAGTGGATACTCTCACATAATATATGGATATATTACGTGCTACGTACTAACAAATACACAAAACCTTTCGTACCTGAAGCGTCCAGCTTCCGGTTTCCCGACTTGTTTTGGGTTAAACACCCCAAGTTTTCCAAAAAAGTTGACTGACGGTTTCGACGGTTTCGGTTTTTTTTGGAAAACCTGGGTGAGGAGTCCGTGGATCACAAGAGAGGGAGTGAGTTGCCTCCCAAGTGATCCGGTCCATCATCAAGTAGGTGCGGACTCCCAGCATCTTCGACTCACTAGCTATTAGAAGAGATTTCAGTATTTACAGTGAACGTGACTGACTTACATCTATGCGGTTCTCATTTTTAATGCACACGAGAACAAACCATATCAAACTTGACAATAATAATAATAGTTAGCGCAACAATCAAAATGGATGATCAGTGAAATTTGAACCGCGACCTTCCGTACGACAACGGTCTAACCACTGCCTTGTGCTCTAACCACTCAGCTATCCGGACTATCTGTAGAAAGTGGCGTTTAAAAAAGTACATCACTTCCGAGACATGGAAAGATGCTTCACAAACTGACCATTCGTCAGCTCCTGGTCGGGAGGTTTCACAGGAACTAATGCTGGGCTAAGTATTAATGCTAGAGTGGAGAAAAATCCACATATCGGTCAGCCAGAAGTCTATTGAAGCAGGATGCCTCAGGGGCTGCCCACAGTAAGGGGTTCTCTCTCCACTGTTATGGCTCTTGGTAATACCCTGTTGTGGCTCCTGGAGGACAAAAAAAGTCTTCGCGCAAGCATTTGCGGACGACCTAGCCGTAATAATTACCGGCAAGTTTGCGGACACAGTATGTGACCGCTTGAATGCAACTCTACATGTAATCCACAGCTAGTGCCTCCGCAATGGTCTCACGGTGATGGGGCAGCTATACGCTATCCACCTTAGCAGGGGCGGAAATCCAGATGGCACAAACAGTCACGTACTTAGGAGTACATTTCGACTCCAAGTTAACGTGGAAGCATCATATCCAGGAACAATATCAGAAATCCTGCAGATTGCTCTGCTGCTGTAGGAATGCGATAGGTAAGACCTGAGGACTTTAACCAAAACGGATATACTGGATGTATACATCCATAATAAAACCCATTTTGATGTATGCATGCATCGTCTGGTGGCCAAAACTGAATTTTGCTAACAGCAGGAAGCTGCTAATGCAGATTCAGAGACTTGGTTGCCTAAGTATTACTGGAGCAATGAGTACTACGCCGACTGCGGCACTTGAAGCTATCCTAAATTTACTCCCCATTCACTTGGGAGGTGAAACGGAAAGCAGCCAACGACGCATATAGGCTCGATACCATTGGGACGTGGAAAGGCGGCCAACCAAACGGTCATGCGTCTATCTGGAAATTCCTTGAAAAACATCCGGTAGCCCTGATGCCGACCGATCATATGGTTTCCAGATTCGTCTTTGAAAAGACATACACTGTCGTAATCACCGAAAGAGAAGAATGGTCGACAAGCGACCATGAGTCTTTTCAGATTACAGACTTAATAATCTTCACCGACGGGTCAGTCATGGAGGATGGATCGGGCGCAGGGGTGTTCTCGGAGAATTCGATTATAGAACTGGCCCGACCCCTCGGAAAAATGACGACCATATTCCAGGCGGAGATATATGCAATTTCATTGGCACCAGAAGAATGTCTGCGACAAAAATGGAGGAGTCGCACCATTCGAATCTGTTCCGACAGTCGGGCGGCATTATCGGCACTAAATGGCAACGACATATCAAGCCAGTTGGTGTGGAGTTATCATTAGATGCTGCTGAAACTTGGCCGACTGAACGAAACATTCCTGATGTAGGTGCCGGGGCACTCTAACATCGTCGGTAATGAGGGGGCTGATAGACTGGCTCGCCGAGGGTTTGGATCCAAAATGGTGGGCCCAGAACCAGCTCTTGGAATCCGACCATCTACTGTCATGTCTACTCTGAAGGGTGAAGTTGCAAAGATTCACGGAACCGAGTGGAGAAATTTTAACTCTTGCCGGCAAGCGAAAATTCTTGTGAAAAAGCCTAGGGCCACTAGAGCGGTATTTTTGTTGTCCCTTAAGAAGTGGGACATGAAAACCCTAGTAAAGCTTTTGACGGGACACTGCTCCTTAAACTACCATATGAAAAAGATTGGGGTAGTGGTTTCGGCTATGTGCAGCTAATATGAGGAGGAGGAGGAGACGACCCGACATCCTCAGATCTCAGACAAAAACACCTGGGCAAGGTTTTTTTCAATGAAGAATCTGTACACTCTCTGTCTCTGGAAAATGTTCTCAGATTCGCTAAAGCCTGCGAAAACCATAGGCGGGATGCCATTGAATAGGCAACTTACGGGGATAGTACAATGGGCCTAACAATGGCCTGAGAGCTCGGAGCTGCGGCTCCCCCCAGCTAAACTAACTAACTAGCGAAACAATCAAACTGGATCATCAGTAAAATTTGAACCGTGAACTTCCGTACGACAGCCTTGTGGTCTAACCAACCAACTATCCGGACTATCTGTAGAAAGGGGCGTTTAAAAAAGTACATCACTTTCGAAACATGGAAAGATGCTTCACAAACAGCATTCGTCAGCTCCTGGTCGAGAGATTTCACAGAAACTAATGCTGAGCCCATTTAGGAGAAGCTCAACAATGCTATCATCTCCCGGTGAAAGAAATCGGGAAAGCTCCCGGAAAAATGCTAAAGCCAGAAGCGCTCAGTGGGATCGGCAGGGGAATCAGAGGAAAATGAATAGAATTGTCAGAGTTTATAAAGGATAAACACAATGTGTATCAGGCCATCGAAAACATAGTCAGAGTCCTTCGAGTTTTGTGCGACAATTCCAGGGGCCAAAGAAAAAGAAGACGAGGCAGACCCTGCCTAAGATGGAGCGATGGCGTAGGCCACGACGCCAGACAGCTTTTGGGGATATCGAATTGGTGGACCTCGGCGCAAAACCGGGATGTCTGGAGTTCCTTATTAACGTAGGCCTAGACCGGATACCGTGAGAAAGGTTCTTGAAAAAAATCAACGTCACCCAGGCAACACAAATTTAACAGACATCTTAGAAAGTATCCATTGCATAAGATCCAATCAATCGTCTATCAAAATTGTTGCGCAGCTATTTATTGCATTCAACATTGAAATAACTTTTTTGGATTGGCCATTCAAATGTCTTGAAAACTATTCATCTTCAAAAATATGTAAACTTTAATTGGAGTTTTTTTCAACGCTACAATGATCTTCGAGAGATACATCGAAAACGCAGTCGAATATCTGTCTCAGAATAGCTATCACTTTTCCCTTTCAATAGATGTTTGTTCAATTTGAAACAAAAATACTCATTACATCTCAGCTTAGCCAAAAAGCCCAAATCTTCCCTTTTCAGATCTTTATCATTCAAATTAAACATGCATATGTCACATTCCTATTAACTTGGAAAAACAATCACTTTATAACGATTCCACGAAAAAAAGATTGTTTATATTCATGTAGCCCAGAAAAAAGAGTCGTCTGAATAGTCATAAAATATCATTTCTATTCATATTTTCGTCATTCGATACATATTGAGAAAGGAACGTCGTGACAAGCGAAATCTCGAGAGAAAATAACTTTTGTGAGCCCTTCAAGATGGAAAGCCATTGCACCATGCCATTCCGTCCATTTCAGAAGAAAAGATGGGAAAAAACCTTCAAATTTCCAAACAGACTTAGTAATGGTTGTTAATTGAAAATCTTCAATGGAAGAAGACACCTTTAACTTCATTTTAGCCTTTGGTATTTGTTGGCGCGACTACTGCCTCGGCACGCAATTAAGCTAAAAAGTAGAAAGTTATATTGATTAGAAGGTGTGCTAAGATGAAAATGGAAAATTATCAAGATTGTGTTAGCTTTGTTTTATTGATGAAGTATCACTTGCACACATATATCGACACTTTGTTGCATTTCAGAATTGATGGTGAAAAGGTGGAAGCTAATGAATATCCGGATCCATTGATTTTCCTCATATTAACGATGAGAGATATAGAGAATAATGCCGGAAGTGAATTTGCTCGTCCCAGTTTTTTCCACTTGTGACCTAATGTTCTCCATATAGTGTTATGAAGAAGCAGAACTGGGAAGGTGACTACTATCCAGGAGCAAGCTAGTGACAATTTTTAATTGGGACGAATTATCTAAGTATTCTGGTTGCACATGGCTTTCGTTGAAACATAAAAGTCAGATATGAGTATGTATCTAGTGTGGTAGCACTGATTAATCACTTGACTCGACCCCCCGTAGAACAATCTGACGAAATGCAGCCATAGTTCATATATGTGAAAGTTGTCAATAGCTAAACAGAACCTAAGTGCAGCATACACATGCCCCTAAATCGCCGAAGCCGAATAAGAACCCAAGACACCCATCATCATACCGACCGATTTGCCTCATCGACACGGCAGGAAAGATGCTCGAAAGGGTCATCTACAATAGACTCCTCCCTATCATTGAATATAAGGATGGACTATCGGAGCGACAATTCGGATTTCATCAAGCACACTCAACGATCGACGCCGTAGACGTTATTTTGAGAAGCTGGCTCGAGACGCGATGTCGTCTAAAAAGTGTTGTGCCGTGGTGAAGTTGGACATAAAAAATGCGTTTAATTCCGCAGGTTGGAAGTGGATAAAAAGTTCACTGGCTAAAACGAGTTAGTTATTTGACTAAGCTCCTCGACAGTTACCTTCCGGAGACGACACTTTGGTACGACACGGATGAGGGATCCAAGCAGTACACCGTCACCGCTGGAGTACCACAGAGCTCGGTATTGGATCCTCTTCTGTGGAACGTCATGTACAATGGGGTCCTTGTCCTCCCCGTACCAAAGGAGGCCACGATAGTCGGTTTCGCAGATGATCTAGTTGTGGTTGTCGTCGCGAAACAACCTGAAGACGTTGAAGTGTACGCTAAGGAAACCATTAGCACCATAAAAGCGTGGCTGAAGATGGTTCAGCTTGACCTTGCGGAACAAAAGGAGGAGGTGGTCTTGATTAGCAATCGTAGGAAGAGGAATACGTTTAATATTCGTGTTGGTGGCCACGTCATCACTTCAAAACCGGTTATCAAATACCTAGGGGTGATAATTGACGCTAAAATCAATTTCAAGGAACACCTGGACTATGTCTGTGAGAAAGTGACAAATACCAACGTATCATTAGCGCGGATGATGCCCAAGATACAGTCGCAGATTACTTGTGGCTGGAGTGGTTACAGGAAGTACCTGGACCAATTTAGGCTGGATGATTCTCCCTTTTGTCTTGAATGTGGTTGCACACCTGAGGATCCGGAGCATGTTATATTCCACTGTCCACGAATTTACTCAGAAAGGAGTGTGGATGACTCCCTGAAAACCAACCTAAGCCCGCAGAGCGTCGTCAGGGAAATGTTGAAGTCGGAGGAAAACTGATGTATAGTGAACGCTGCAATCAAAAGAATACAGGAAGAACTTGGAAAAAGCGGAGCACGCAAGGAGGACGCGAAGAACATAAGGCTTGCTCGCTTAAAGTACAGTCCACCCCGCGAAGTATTGCTTTGCGGCGGTTCCGCGGGGAAGGAAGAAGGAGAAAGCAGGGGTGGTTTTAGTGGATGAGAATCCCAAACGCTGCTGCAACCTGGCGCGGCAGTGTCTTTGTAAGATTTCCACCTCCATCCATAAAAAAAGAGGCAGACAGTGAACCGATTTTAATAAGGTTTTGTTTTACACAAAACTTTAAAAAGACTTACTTTGGGCTATGTGTCTGCGTTTTGACAAAAGATTAAGGTAGTTCTTCATACCGAAGTCAGGAAAAGATGACTATTCTAATACAAAGAACTTCAGACACAACAGCTTGACTTCATTTTCGCTGAAAGATATGGAGAGACTGATTGAGCATCACACTCGTGGGAAGGCACATAGGTCGCACCCACTTACTAAAAAACAACATGCTTATCAGCGCGGAAAATCCTGTGAGCCTGCTATTCATTCTTTGGTTTCCAAGATAAAGGATGCAACTCTGAAGAGTGAGTACGCAATGAGGGTATTCGTGGACATTGAAGGGGCGTTTGGGTGTCGATCTCTACCTAACAGCAGAAACAACGAAAGGCTGTTCCTAAGGAGGTGTGCTGTCGCCACTTCTGTAGAGTATGCTGACCGACTCATTACTACACGAACTGCAAAATTTGCCAATACACGCTCAAGCTTATGCTGATGACGTGGCTGTGCTTGCTGTTGATCGAGATCTTGGAACGGTGTATAGAAATATACAACGTGCCGTTGAACTGATAGTCAATTGGTGCCTTAGGCATGGTCTTTCAATTAATCCAAATAAAACCATGGTATTATTCACAAAAAGGAAAAAACTGCATGGACTTTGCCTACCAGAAATGAAGAAGGAGAAGAAGTGAAATATCTGGCAGTTACTCTAGATGAAGAGCTTCTTTAGAATAAACATGTATTGGTAAAGTTCAAACCAGCTCTCACAACTTATGGACTGTGCAGACGGACCTTTGCCTCAACATGGGGACTTAGGCCCCATGTAGTAATGTGGATATAACATTGCTATCATTAGGACGATGTTTGCTTATGCATTTGTAGTGTGGTGTGTTGAGATGAGACAAAAAGGTTTTCACCGTAAATCAGCCGTACTGCAAAGAACCGTGTGTTTGGATATTATCGTTGCCATGCGATATATGGATATATTTATTCAAAGCACTACAATGAGAGCAGCTCTAGAGACTAATTCAATTAGATCTAGGGTGAAACAACAGATCTGGGGGCGCAGAGCATTGGAAGTACTGAATCCAGTTCTTATAATGCCTTCCGATTCTTATCTGTTTCGTAGAAGGTATGGAGCTATCCTGAAACGTAGAGAGAACTTGGAAGTCCCCCAGAAGATGGCTCAAAAACAGAACAGGGCGCTGGAGCCGGATTCTACCTCTCGAATAAAAACGAGAAGTGGACTTTTCCTTTGGGACAATATGCAACGGTTTTTCAAGCCGAAGTTTATGCGATCCTAAGGGCGGCGAACTGGGCGATTGACGAGCGGTTGAAGGGCAGGCGCATCGTAATTTGCAGTGATAGCCAGACTGCATTGAGGGCGTTGAGTAGTCCTTTGATCACCTCGAAAATCGCTCAGGAATGCAGAAACCGTTTGAACTTTATCTCTATATCCAAAATGGTGGAACTGCTCTGGGTACCTGTTCACTGTGATGTAAAGGAAAATGAAAGAGCAAAAAAGGGTTCAATCTCCGCCATGCCAGGACCGGAACCAGCAATTGGAGTATCAGCAGCATTGGTTAAAGCTGTCTTCAAGAACTGGGAACAATGACAAGTGACAGCCTAAATACTGCTAGATACATCAACCTTTTCCTGTTAGAACCAAACATGCATACCGCAAAGTTTATCCTGTCGAAAAGCAGGAGGACTTGCAGTAGGATTGTAGGCCTTCTGACAGACCATAATTTGTGTTCGCCCTGTAGTGAGGAAGCGGGATCCACAGAGGATCTCCTATGTAAATGCTCCGCCTATGGACGCATTCATGCATCAGGCAGATCTTCGGTGCCGATGTTCTCCAATTGCGACCGATAGCACCACATTCACTAATGGAAATCGTGCGATATTTTAACGAATCCCGGATGTTCCGTTAGATGGTGATGTCGAGTACAATGGGCCACCACGGCTGTGGCAGCAGTGCTCAGAAGCTATAGCTTCTCCGCCACCACACACACAACATTCTATGACTAAAGGTGCAGCAATTTTGTGTGAATGAGGTAAACCTGATCTAATAACTTTGTTAATAATAGTGGAATCCACACCAAACTTTCTAATATCTTTGCTGTTTACGTAGCCGCCGGTGTAGCCCATAAAAAGAGTAAAAATATGTTTTACCTACAAAAGGGTCGTCACTAACCACCACTGAAATTTATAAACTAAGCGTTGATATGAAATTTAGAAAATCAGCTGGAGCCACTTTTAACTGAGAGAATGACTTCCCCTTTGCAGCGAATTTAATACATAGTGAATTATCGGTGCGAAAACTCTGAACTGAGTATTGGAAAGTCTATTCGTTCGAAAGGATTTCGAGGTTACGTGACAGACAAGGCACGACCAGTTTGCCAGTAAAACCTAATCGCTTGAAATGATTAAACCCATATGCAGTTGATTGTTTATATAATCCTATATATGCCATACGATTAAGAACGCTGTGTGGTCTTCAGAGCTGGCTGCCAAATTCACATTTCAAGAAAGCCTAAACTACGTTGTCTTGAAATCTTGGAGCCAAGAAGAAAACTCCGCACCAAAAGTGACCCTCCAGCTCCGAAATGAACTTGATAAACACTTCAAACGTTATTCGTTCTGTAATGGACAATGAATTTTCCGTCTATAACATTTTTAATATAATTCTAATTTAGCTTATCTTCTGCGGTTCACTTCAACTAGCTAGAATGCTCTTATCTGATTCGGTTTCCTGTACATCTTAGCTGGATGTAGACGGCTCGAGCGGTCATAAAGGGCTATTTCAGCTTATCAGCATTCTTTGATAGCATTTCTGAGGCAGTGCGATACTGAATAATTCTACATTTTAGTTTACAAACGCACACATAGTTGACACCAATAAAGGGTTCCGATGCATTTGGACCAAGAAAGGGTAACTGTTCGAGGAACGCTTCAAATACAATGTTCGAAAAATGCGTTCTTTGAAAATACTGGGACCGGACTTCTTTCGACATTCAACCAAATTCACGGTTGGGTGAGAACGAGATGGTATCAAAAACAAAACGAAAGATTAGAGTTAATTGATTAATTTTATTGCCCGCACAAAGCAGGATGAGAAGAAGAAAACGAAAACGAGAAACAGTAAACAGCGAATTGCGCGTCAAAAGATGATAATAAACGTCAAGCGGAGATGTAGAAAAAGAACCGCTGTAAAATGTCCTGGTGAATTGCCGCTTGAAATCCATTTTGACTTTGATGAAAAGCGGGAGATTTGAACAGTAACTTTTAGTTTCCTTAATGGCATTAGGTCTTAATGTACACCAAATATCTATTAAAAGCTAAGGGGAATGCAATAATAATACCAGCCTTTTAGTCCTTAAAAATCCGGACTATTATAATTAGACTTTCTAGTCAGGTTAAAACATAAATGTCTTTGCTATATATAACGAGCCGGAAAGTAGAAGTCACAGTTAATAGTTGAAAGTTATCCCGAACTGATTAAAAATGTCAGCAGAGTACGATATTGTCGTAAATGGAAAGCTGAAGTTGAAATCAGATTTGGATGTAAAAAAAGGGAAAACAGCCAAGAAAAATAAAACTGGTAAAAAATTAAAGAAAAACTATGTGGAGAACTTCGAGGAAAGTTATCCTAAACAAAAAAAAGTGGAAGCTCACAAAAAACCAACGAAGGCAGAAGTGACATTTAAAAAAATGCGAGAAAAAATGGAAAACAAGCGAATTTTGGAAAAGGCTGCTATGACTCATAAGCAAAAAGTTGAAAAATTCAACAGACACCTAGATAACCTATCTGAACACTATGATATACCCAAAGTATCTTGGACCAAGTAGAGTTCATCTCGTTCATTGAACTCCACATGAAGCGAAAAGTCGATCATACGTTTTTAAGCTGATACATTTTCTACAATTGTCAAATAAAGTAATTGAAGAATAAACTAAAAAAAATAATATACGTTTTTTTTTACTATACGCAACGGATCTGCGAAATTCTTACTTTTATAAATTTGTATGCCAAATAATGAGAATGGTGCTGGCCGCCTAAGCGATAAAGGAACAACCGCCTGTACTGTCTGCCTATCCCTGTTCATTGGGAGTTTCAGGATGAGTCGTTGAGTTTGGAGTGAAGCGAGATTGTAATCAGATTGAAAAGTACCGGGCTTAAGACACTTCCTTGGGGTAGGCCACTGTTTACCGAGCACAACCCTCATCCACTTTCAGTATTCTAGAAAACCGAGGGTCGAAGAGTATATGTCAAATGGCACGTTTTTCTCTCTCATAGTTTCGGCAAGGAGTAGATCCGCTCTGTAGCTTTGCTGATGTCAAAAGACACCGCTTTCACGATTGCCTCCACAAGCACGTTTTGTGTTTCCTAGAAGGAAGGAAAGTCTTTCCTTGACTATACCGTTAAGGATTTTGGCGAACGTGTTTATTAGGGAGACAGGTCTGAAGTTCATCGTGTTGTTCAGGTCAATGTTGTTTTTGGATATTGGAATAATCTTAACTGTCCACAGTTCTAGCACTGTCTTTCCGGCGTTTCGAAAGGGTCTACCTTGAAATAGGTTTTCCCAATTATTACTGACACAAGCCGCGATTCTCCCAGAAAGGTTGATTTTTTTCTAAACACTTCAGGTTTTGTGTTGTGTAAAAACATTTGAGTGGACATTAGCCCTAATAGTATCTAGCACGTAATATAGGCATTTATTATGTGAAAATATTCACTTTCAGGTGATACTGACATTCAAAGTCTTGAATTTGCAGAGAAGCGTCAACTTTGACCTATTATAACTTTTTAGGTAATAGTCCGATTTCCAGCAAACTTAGTAGGATCATGCTCTATTTTATAGCTTTGTTTTACACAAAACCGTAAAAGCGGTCCAATGAATCGCAATTATCCTAGTTTGCGAACCGTAAAAATATGTTCTGGGGGAATGGGGCTGGATTTATTGTGCAGATATCGGAACAGGATGTATTTTTAGGCCTAGATTAGGTATAGATGCACCGCTGTGATTTTTTTCAGATTTTTCGGTTGAATATGTTCCGAGAACGATGCCTGTTTAACTTTTTGGGGTTTTGAGCTTTCACTCGGCTATGTTTCATCTAATATCAGAAATAAGATTAGTTTCCGAAAGTACTAATCGAGCTCTTTTATTTGATACCTCGTATAGGCATACTGTGGAAAATAAAATTTACTACCCCTTCAAACGCAACACAAAATGGTGCCACTCGCTGTATGTAAAGAGGCATACAGATCACATTTTCTCACCAAATTTCGTGACAATCGGTTCAGCCGTTTCCAAACAGACAGACACTGAACCGAGTTTAATAAGGTTTTGTTTCACACAAGACCTTGAAAAGAACGGAAAACATTTCTTTTTGCTG
This sequence comes from Hermetia illucens, assembly GCF_905115235.1. Lineage (NCBI taxonomy): Eukaryota > Metazoa > Arthropoda > Insecta > Diptera > Stratiomyidae > Hermetia > Hermetia illucens. The sequence continues at coordinate 39,386,389 of NC_051854.1, forward strand.
CAAATGCTTCAAGCAATCATATACTGCCAACAAATCAAAGGAACCACGTGCATTAAAGGATATTGCACCAAATGCTTTACCAGTTTTTTATAGAGCACAAAAAAGAGCATGGATGTCTTCTGAACTATTTCAAGGATCGTTATTTGACCAGTTTGTATCGAAAGTTAAGCAATTTTTTATTTCTCCCAAACAAAAAACTATTTTATTGATTGATGACGCGCCCTTCCATCACAGTGAATTAAAAAGCGATGATATCATTGTTCGCTTCCTTCCTCCAGATGTCACTAGCCTAATTCGGCCTCTCGATCAATTCGTTATAGAAACATTTAAACGACACTATACAGGGCTGTTGTTGGGGGGGCAGGTGAATGCAATTCCGAACAGGGTGTTGGGCTCCCGCAAAGGTACGTGGACGGACTACCAACTAAACACCTGCCCATCGTCAGAGAGCTACCCTGGAACCGTTTGTCACATTACTTCGAGCTAGTTCCTGAACTCTCCCGCCTTGCGGAACCTTCAAATGAGGGAATTCCTTTCAACAACGGGGAAAGGAGGAATGGAACTGTCAGTTCAAAGAACCCCCTGCTATCCGGCTCCTCAACCGGTAGAGCTTTATCTTCTTTGCAGCGAGAAGGACCCGAACATAATGTTGTCTGGAGAAAGATCCCCTCTGTTTAAATAGAGCTGCTGACGAATCCCTTCCCACCTTCCACAAGAAAGTAAGGTTTGCTGGGCGTCGTCCACTCCGGATTGTGTGCAATGGAGCAAAACACACAATTCGGAGATCGTGCCTTTCCAATCTTGTACTAGTAAGAGCGAAAACCACCATACCCACTTAAGAATTGGTCTCATCATGCTTCTGATTCAACCACGCACCTAAGTTTCAATGAGCCGCACAGTCCATTTGCCCCTATTTTCATTTTGCCACGATAGTTGCCACACATCTAGGATGCGTTGCGTAGCAAGAACAACAACGGGATGGGCGGCATGAAGACGGCAACTGAGGGTCGCCTTTCTCTTTGCTGCAAGTCTCGCCACCGTCCAACGAGAATGGAAAATGCCCTCTTTCACGCAAGCGTTGAATGCGCTGGGCAGTAGGTCTGGACGATTTTAGAATACCAGTTCGTATACCTCTGCTGGAATACTATCAGGTCCTGGCGCTTTCTTGCTTGTCAGGAGAGGACTGCCTGTTCCAACCCTTTTGCAGAGAAAAGTGGACAATCTTCGGTGCTCTCCGCGCCGACGTTATCATCCCGTACGGGGTGCGCAGGGAATAGTGCCCGGACAATGCACTCCATCTGCTCAGTCTTAAATACAGGGTTTCCGCTGAGCCCGAATTTTTCGGGTTACCAGTTTGTAATTCACCTCGTCGACCAGATTCTGCCAGCAGCGAGCTTTGCTCCTGTTTACTGTGCTGCGGAGTCTTCTTTCGGCTGATCTGTACTCTGTCATCATGGTACATGCCTCCTCCCGGTCGTTTAGATATATTTATTAGCATGCGTAGTAATTTTTCCAACCCAATAGCATAGTTTATTATTGAAATACATCCCAAAAAAAAGGTATTTTTCTGCTGCCACATTAGAGGGCGCTATGATAATCTTAAAGGAAAAAAAGTAAACGGCATTTTAACGTGCAGACTTGAGTGCAGTCCGCAAACTAAGATTATTAAAAAATATTAAAAGCTAAATTTTTGGCGCCGTGTTAAACTTTTTTTGCGAATTTTGGTGTTTTCAAGGCTTCTTTCATGAATCAAAAAACCGTAGAAATATGTTCTGAATAAGTCGTGAAAATTTCAAAGAATTTCGTTGGATAAATTTTAGGATTATGGTGGCAGCAGATTTTCAATATGCAGTTTTGATAATAACGCATTTAAAAAGTAGAATGTGATTTTTAGCCATAAAACCTTAACTGGCAATTAATCTGCTATACCTAGGGCGTAAACCTTAGGTTTCTTCAAGAAACACATGTACAACCTTGGCTTCAATTCTTGTTCTTTTAGTGAAATCATTCGGACCGATAAATACGCGCTTTATTACGGCGATCGACATAAATCTGGTATGTGACTTATCACGTGTTTAACGCTATAATTTCCGAACGACTCCGAATATCAGAAGATCACTTTAACCACATATTCTACACTACATCTAGATACAATTGATGCCAAAAAAAATCGTCTCCGCGGACCCGACAATCGGGATGACCCCTTGAAGCGGCGGAGCCTGTGACACTTGTTCCGGGGCTCTGCAATTTCTACCGTCCATCAACACATAGAGGGTTGGCCACGTCTCGATGTCTTCCTGGGCATGGAAGCTCCGCAGGCTGTCGTTATCAAGTTCATAACTGAATTTACGACATTTACAGCTACATCGCCACCACCCCCAGGGGTACCTTCCAGCGCGGCTCCACCTGTGCCAAGAGTTCCTGCACTTGAATAGAGCATGCCTCACGCAGACTCCAGAGGGAAACGAATTCTGGCTGGTAGTTTTAAACTCCGAATCCACTCAAACATTCCGGCGCCCAGGCTGCTAGGGAGACATTCCAGACGTAACCTTCGCGTCGGAGACACAGGTGTTGCTGGTGGACGGGCGGCGAGTTCTGGAAGATTTCTCGACAAGCGAACATCAATACATTATCTTCGAAGTGGTTTACACAAACTCTCGGTGTGTGCCACCCCGATGGTCTTTCTGTGCATGGAACGTTCCGAGGGTGAATACCGGGAGGTTTGTCGAAACTCTTGATAAAGTTAGAGCCGCGCTGAAGGATATTCCTTGGGGTGGTGGCGCTGCAGCGGATATTGTCGTAAATTCAGTTATGAACTTCTAAACGACCGGGAGGAGGCATGTACCATGATGTCAGAGTATAGATCAGCCGAAAAAAGACTCCGCAGCGCAGTATACAGAAGCAAAGCTCGCTACTGGCAGGATCTGTTCGAGGACTTTCCGGTATTCACCCTCGCAACGTTTCATACTGAGAAAGACCGCCGGGATGGCACACACCGAGAGTTTGTGTCAACCACTTTGAAGGCATGTATTGATGTTCGTTTGCCGAGCACCGTCCACCAACAACACCAGTGTCTCCGACGCGAAGGATGGATCCGGATTTAAAAACTACCAACCCTGTTCTCGCCGCCATTTCGAGAATTCGTTTTCCTCTGGAGTTTGGGTGAGGCATGCCCGTCATTGAAGCCACCCCTGACCTGGATCCCCCCTCTGTGCCCAAGATAGCGTCCTAGAGAGGACCAAGTCTACATCGAAAGTCCGGCATCGACTCATTCGGTATAAGACAGAAACTGGAAAACGTTATCCTTGAACACCAAATCCAGGCAAAGCGTCTCCTCGGCCTTGGGCAACCCTAAGGAGGGTCCTGTCCCAAACGCAGTTGGTCGCGGTACCTGATATGCCAGGGTGCCATGAAGCTGGATCCTTGTCTCGGTACTGCTCAATGATGAGCACCAAATCAGCGTTGATCTCAACAGCGAACTACGCTAGCAACTTGTGAGCGGTTGCACTCCGTTGCATATTGATTTGTAGGAGGCAAATCATGTTGCCCGCGTCCTAACTCTTTCCAGTTCTGCTCTGAAGATTGGTCAGTGCCCAGAGCCCGCAGTGTGCGCAATGTTCTCATCAGACGCGCTACGGTTCCTGCATAGGACGCAACTCTCCTTTACGGCCTGCAAAATTTATTATCCGAAACAACTGTCCCCCCTTTGTTTCAATTAACCGGGGCTCTACTGTATTTGCTACTAAAAGACTGCTCTCGAAAACACAGAATGCAGATGCAGAAATATATTTAGTAAGCAAATTTTCGGAGCTTCCAATCCGTCCATTGAACTTTGGAGCAATAAAATTAATTTGTTTATATTGAATCATTTCGTTTGCGACTGACTGCATTTAGTTTGCACATCTCAGAGTTTAACAAAGTTCATTGACCCATATGTCCCCTGAATACCACTTTAACGGAGTTCTTAATCAAATGTAAATTCTGCTAATTTAATCAAATTTATTCGGCGAAACAGGGACATCTAACAGACTTAACTGAGATCAGATTCAGTTTCACGACAATTCCCATTATGTCTTTACCATACTGTGAATACCACAACGGGAAGCACACTGTCCTTCCTCATCTATTTTTGCAATTTCTGCTTAGAATCCTATAACTTGAGCTACTTAACTCTACTCCCTAAGCATATTTATCAGATTTGTCAGCATGAGTTGCCGAAAACCTCTTCCTCGTAATCATCTACTGCGTCTGGAATGCGGAAATTTGACCTTTTCCTTCGACCGCAACGTTACTCTTCAAATTTGGCTTTGTGATAGGCTCCCTCCGATTTTTACGAGAATATCGATCGACTCTATTGCTGTGTTCTTTCCTTATCACAGCCAAATTGACGGAATACCGATAAGAGAAGAATGGGACGACCGCAGTTAAACGAGTCCAAAGACCCCTGCTCGAGATCGAAAGATGAGTCACTTCCACAGTTCGTTTCGACGTTTCCACTAATGCCACATTGCACTTTTCTAATGACGAAAGCATGACCATTTCGTCTCACCACCATTCCTCATTCTGCCGCAAAATTAACTTTGCACACGTTCGCTGGTTATGCGGTAGTAGATTGATAAAACATACGCGTGAGTCAGTGGGATGTTAGCCAGGCAATCGAAGAAGGGAATGCCGCACAACCAAAGTGCAAGCTCGGCTTCTGACACTTGCGACCGGTTCGATTCTCTCCAGCTGGCGATCAGCGCAGTATCTCTATGCCTCGAGATTCGGTTGCCTGACGACGGCCTTCACCGCACGCCAACAGCTCATGTAGGCTGGCGCGGTGGCGGCTCTGCCGGGTGGTTTGGTGGACTTCCGTGGAGGTTTAGACCTTCAGGCGAACACCTCTGTGATCAGATGCTGCCAACCACCAGCGAATTGAATGCAATGATTTCCTTCATCAAACAAGAACCAATTCTAATAACTCGTTGCAACGGTGGTTGTGCAGGCTATCGGAAAAACCGGATTTTGCACAACTCGCGGTAATCTCTCAGAACTGAAGGTCTTTGACCACTCAGAGGCGAGTGGAAATGCACTTAATGGATGCGGTACTTACTTGCTTGAAGGCTTCTGATTGTCTCCGAATCCTAGTGAAAATCCGGTCGATGTCATCCTAGTGGCACTTATTAGACTTTCCTCGAAATTCAGGAAGAAAACTTTTAAACACACCACAAATGGTAAAATTTCCGCGTTATCTTAAGTGCAAGGCAACTGCGCTCTTGCTCGGATACCGGCTTTCGTTTATAAATGCGACGTTTCGGATGTTAATCGAATCAGCTACAAACGATCCTAATGCAGCTGAAAAAACTCGAATAAATTCACCGCGTTACTACTTAAAGGACAGAAAATCACAACGACAGCGAACAAAAAACCAAATGCCGACTCCGATGTCGTTTGCTTGCAGTTACAAAATTGAAAATTGAATTAAAAACAAAAGCGCCAAGGTGGTGGGGATAAAATAAGATATGAACCGCTGCAAATACACTGTGAATATCCCTGTGTGGGAAGGAATTATTTTCTCCACTTATCGTTGGACTCGTTGGACAGTAATCGAACTGCTATTCTTGTACGTTTGATTATAAATACACGTGCATATATCTTAATATTAATTCATAAGACTATTTCCAACTTCGCAATGAAAAGGAAGAAATCATCTGATTAAAATAATGAAAGATAGCCAACACATTCTTTGAAATCCATGTGTTGTATTCTACTTCACAACCAAAATCAAGAAGAAGATCTAAGGGGAAAGTAATTTCAAGTAATTGTCAAATGACCAAATTATCTTGACAACTGACAGTTAGTAGTCCTTCTGCGGCTACAAGCGGTGTTGTGTGAGGTTTGCGTCTTTTGTTAAAGTTCGGTAAAAAGCCACGAAATCTTCCAAGATGTCTTTCATAAACCCAAGTGATATGGTCGACGAAGATGCAGCTGATCTGCAGTTCCCCAAAGGTAAGAATTTGTTGTCAATTGTATTTAGGTTAGATCAGATTCTTGTGGCTCGTCAGCTTAATAATTTTGAAAGAAACAGAAATCTGTCCTGAGCAGAATATCTGTGTGTATACTTTCCCGTTTTATTGGAGGATAATCCTTTTCTCATCTCAACTCACCAAAGAAGTGTTCCAAATGGCGGTTTCTATGTTAGCTTGCGAGCTTCAACGGAATCCTGCAATCGTTTACTCGGTTTTGGTTTAAGGACGCTATGTTTTTTCCCGTTTAGAAGCGGGGTCGGCTCGTGATCGGTTTCGCCATTTGGCTCTATCAAATGCCTGATCCGGATGCAATTGCGAGACTTTTAAATCCCCATCCAAGGTATCAAGCCACCGTTGTTTCGGCCTGCTTTTTGGTCGTTTACCATCCACTTCGATGTTCCAGCCATTCTTGGCAAATTAATTCTCGTTAGTGCGAAGTACGTGGCCGTGCCATCGAAGAAGCCTGTCTCGCAGTTTTTCCACGGTCAATACAACCCCGTATCGGTCCCGGATGTCCTCATTTCGGACGTGGTCAAAGCGTGTCACACCACTAGTCCAAGGCAACATCTTCATCTCCATTACCGCCGTTCATTGTCTTTTATAGTCGGCCAACACTCACAACCATAGAGAGCGACGGCAGATCACTGCCACTAACAGTGATCCGTGTCGTATGAGGCGATCAATCCATTTTTGGACAAGTTGTTCTAGATTGTCTTTGCTATGAGACGCTAGGAAAACCTCACCTTCATAAAGCAGTGTACAGGACGCCGGACGATGGTTGTCCCGTGTGACGGTGTCCATAACAAGAACAAAGAGGAGTGGTGAGAAAGTGCTTCCTTGATGAACACCAGCAGAAACACGAAACAATTTTGATACACCCGCCACACTTCGAACTTGGCGTGTATATGAATCATAAGATGGGGAAACATACATCCACAAGAAAACCATTTAGGCGTCATCGGGGCACACACCAGTAAGCTACCGCGCCACCCAGAAACTCGATTTGCTTCGCCTGTATGCAGTCTTCTAGTATTAGTCATTGCTCAAGTTTTTTGAAATAAATTCCCGAAGGCTTAGAGACATTCTTAGGATTGCAGATTATTGCTAACTGGTAGCTCGCTTATTTGGGGGACACCTACTTCAATAGACTGGTCTTAGGATATGAACCCTCCGCACTTCAATCAGAACGACTGACAATGTGAATACGACGTTTCCCCGTGCCATCACTTCAGTCGACAGGATTGTTACTCCGCCCGCTTCCTTACCACCGTAGACCAGATCGTCCTTTAATATAAAAGATCGCATAAAGTTTTTCCTATATTCTTGATACTGGAGACTCTGGAATATCCTTAATATATTACTTATCGTTTCCGATGCTTGTAAAGTATTTGTCGTGGGTGTTAAGTTGCTTCTCCGGACCGCTCCTTATTACTTCTAGGCTCTCCCATGCGTCCAATGTATGAGCTTTATTTACATGTCGCATGGGTTCAAACTGTCTGCTGTTACTGAATGCCCCTCTTGGATAATATGCATGGTCACTGCTGATCTTAGACGAGAAGCCAACACGCCTCGTCTTTCACCGTATCCTGTTTCTTTGATGGTGTTCTTGAAATCTCGTAGTGATGAGCCGCTTGGTCTGTCCTATGTAGACTTTGTCGCAGTCCCTGTAATTTGTTTTATATATACCGCTTTTTTCCTCCTGTTATAATGACTCCTTTTCGCTACCTAGTCGTCTTTTAATCGTGAAGCCTCTGCTGGTATCGACCATTATTATTGTCAATTTTGTCTCATCAGTCGTTCTTAGTTGGTCGAAATATGTTGTATGTTAGCTCCTCCATATTCGTTCTTGTTTCCACCTAATTAGTTTTTCAATCGTGCTCTTCCTGCCTTGGTTAGCGGATATCTGCAGAGCCTGTGTACCATGAAATTATACGCGGCCATTTTCTGTGCGGTGGTATGTGCTGGGTTGGTGTTGGTTTCCTATAAATTTCAAATACGAATTTGCCTTTGTTATTTATGATACGCACCTTCAAGAATGGTAGGGAAAAAGGCGGCATATATAAAAGAAATTGTAGCAACTGCGACAAAGTCTACATAGGACAAACCAAGCGGCTGATCAACACGAGACTTCAAGAATACGTCAAAGAAGTGGGGGAAACCTAAGAACTCATGCCAGAGAGCACTGGGGAGCCAGGGAGTAAGTAGTTCCCGAAATAAGTATTTATCTGCAAAAAAAAAGTACCCTTCCAGAAACTTGTGTACGAATCATTTTTTGCTTTCGCCCCTTAAACACATTTGCCTGCTTACATTACTTTGCTAGTGAATCTCCATTCTTCATATTTTCCAGAAAGCCAAATGATAAACTTGTCGCCCAGCAAACAAACCAAATATACAACACAATATTACAACGCGAAAGTCAATCGCAAAACTGACGAAATTATTCAGGACAAATGTTGCATTTGTAAAGTCCCACTTATAGAGCCATACATTTGCTGTGCCGAATGTTCAAGTCTGGTTTGCTTAACGTGCTTTGCAAAAGGAGCTGAAACCCAATATCATAAGAATACACACTCCTACATAATACGCCATGACAACGTGCAAGTTTTCCCCACTACGACCTGGAGAGCGTCCGAGGAAAAGTTACTTTTAAACTTGATTTCCACTTGCGGGCATGGAAACTGGGAAGACATAGCGAAAGGAATGCGAACTAGAAGTGCTCGGGAATGCGAAGAGCACTACCACAGTTGCTATTTTGATGGATTGTTCAATAAAGTACTCGGGCTGACCAATGAAGGGTACATTCCCCAACGGGTACCTTATCTGTTCAAAATGAAAAGTGTCGATCCGCCTCGGCACGATATTGACGCCTTGAATTTTAAAAATATGGCTGGATATAGGTGCGCCCGGGGTGATTTCGACACACCATTTGACAATTCAGCTGAAAGCATCATAAGCCATTTAGATGTAAGAGACTGGCCCATAAATATGAAAGATATGGGGGACAAATTACATGTTGCTATATTCAATGCATACAATCATAGACTGGCGTGAGTATGATCGTATATTAAACTTAAGTTGGATCGCTTAGAAAATTAAAGTATAGGCGTTCCAGACTCTTAACAAAAAGCAATCTATTTTGATGATTTCTAGAGAACGAAACCGACGCCATCAAATAATGAAAGAACACGGCTTATTAGTTGCTAGCAAAACATTAGGATGGCTCTCAAAATATTCAGAAGCACTGGGTCAATCACCAACGCCTGGCAAATTTGCGGTTACGGGACGCCTTATTGCCTTCATGCAACTGATGTCTGCCGTAGAATTCGATCATTTAGTAATCTCATTGCAACATTTCCATGATTTGAAGAAATACCTATTCAAGTAAGTCAATGATGCATAGCACATGTTGAGCAATTGATTCGAATTGGGTCTCTTCCAGACTATATGACCTCAGATCCAATGGAATCCAAACTTTCAATGGGGGGCGTATATATCAGAAGCTAAGAAATAGGCGTCTCTCAAAAGTTAGAAACAAAAAGCTCGAACAATATGAGAAACTCTTCGATTGGCGCAATCTAGTCCCGAGTTATTCCCAGTCAAGTACCATTGTAGGTTTTCCCGCTAATATTATTGGGAATGCCCACCCGCGCAGAAAGGCAGCTCCGTTAGAAATTTTAGGTAAATGGCTTAAAAAATCTGTAGGCTGCGATCCAACAGAACTGATGTTATTTTTGTGTATGACGATTTTAGGTTTACCTGGTTATGACAAATTAACCGAGGATGAGAAGAACCTTTGCAGCCAAGCTCGACTAATACCAACATCTTATGTGGAATATAAAAACACTCTAATGGCGGAGAACTCAAAGTTCGGCTATCTAAGATTGGCTGATGCTCGACGATTGATAAAAATAGACGTGAATAAGACTCGGCAAATTTATGATTTCTTACTAACGCACGGATTTATTAATAAACCATTTCAAAGCTAACGGTCCCAATGTTTTATTTTATAAATATAATTCAAGAAGCGGTCAAATTGTAACTGTAACCGTTTGTTTTCTTATATGTGATAGAGAATTCCATGAACTTCCTTTGCATTTTGCATTACGCACAAGCTAATGTGCTTCCCTCAGGGTTCTTCCTCTTTGTCCAGCGCAGTGAATTGTTGACAATAGATTAAGTAATATTAATCGGTTTTATGTTTTATAGAATTCGAAAATGCAGAAACACTGCTAATAAGCGAAGTACATATGCTCCTCGATCATCGCAAAAAGCAAAACGAATCCGCTGATGAGGAACAAGAGTTTTCTGAAGTGTTCATGAAAACGTATAGTTACACTGATACATTCCGGAAATTCAAGAATAAGGAAACGATTGCCGCAGTCAGAAGGTAAGCCATTTGCAACGATAGCCTATTCTACTATTTGAGTCTTACTGATAGGCATTCAGGAGTGTGCAAAATCATTATTCCTATTTGATAATTGTTCGATTATAAAATTTTTTCCATCATTTACCTTTCAGTTTACTTATGCAAAAGAAGTTGCATAAATTCGAATTGGCAGCCTTAGGGAACTTATGTCCCGAAGCACCGGAAGAGGCAAAAGCGCTGATACCATCACTCGAAGGACGATTTGAAGATGAAGAGCTACGACAAATATTAGATGATATAGGGACGAAACGAAGTTTACAATATTAATGTAACGACGATGTACTTTGTAATTATACCTATAATAAAAAAGAATTTTATTTTATCATTGCGCGTTTTTTTCCCTAACCTTTCGTGTTTCCTATTGGTGTAGTTTCACTCGTCCATCAAAAACATCTCATCTTTCATTTAAATACAATACTTAATACTTCAATTAATTATTTTTTCTTACTTTTTTAAAACAATCCAACAACTGGCCCCTTCCCCCTTAAATTTCATAGTCCAATTTCAATAAAACAACTTCAAATTCTATTTTTTCATAAATTTCCAATGGTACAAGCTAGAATTTACCGGTTCAACAGTTCGTTGATCCTCACAAAATTGCTTATTATTGGGTGCAGGCAGGCGATTGATCGTAGCTGAGGGATATGACTTGGCGTACACTTTAACATAACAGTGTACGTGGCTGTTGACGCCGATCCTGGCATGGACTTTTAAGTTAGGCAATTAGCGGGTCTGACTGATCGATTGACAGCAGAATAGCTGGACTGGAGTAGATGGTGTGTCTTAAAGTGAGTCAGACGTTGACAGGAATTTTTATAAAATACCAGTCGGTGGTGGATTCATTAAATACAAAACCTCGGAAATTTAAAATCTTCTTGAGGAATACCTGATGCCGTACATAAGTGAAGAGGGTTTTTGCATAAAGAGTGACTAAAAAGAATACATTCCCACATCTTTACCAGAAAGCGAGATTTGATGAATTAGAGGATGATCACTTTTTTTTGATAGAGTTGTTATTCCTCCGACATCAGCGGCATTGGGATTTTTATACCAGGAACACCGGACGTGGCGGAAACTTCAGTGTTCGAAGTGGCACTGGATCGGCGAAGTCCTAGAGGGAGCAGTGCAAGCAATTGCAATCAGATTCCTCACAGATCGGAACTTTAGAGGACGACCTACGATTTTAGTGTGCTGTTGTTCTTCCGCGTCGTGTGAGGCTGCGAGGAAAATCTGATGAGGACACTCCTTTGTAATGAGGAAAATCAGATTGATGGGGAATTAGCTTGGGATTTTCGGACGGGTAATCTCAATTTGATGTTTTGATCTGAGACTTTCTTGGGTATTGTTGTGTATGCGGAGACATCGATGCTAGTACACCGACGAAATATTAATCTTGAAAATATGCAAGCAGTGGTTGCGGAATTGTGGAATTATTTCGGAGCTTCCTCACACGAACGTCGACCGTGCATGTTTAACGCGACAGGGAGGATTGTGTCTTCACAGTTCTTAATGTCTGGACGCGCTCAATGTATTGTTGTTATTCAAGTTCGTTGTAGTTTTGAACTAAAACTAATTGATCCTGGATTTCAACACGCTAGACTCAAGGCTGCTTTCATTCTTGGCTTATTTGTTTTTATTTAGACACGTGAATTTTGTGCAATGGCACGTGAGGGATCGGAGCTTAGGTTTGGTGAAAGTGTAGAAAGTTGTCCGATGTGTCCAGTGACGATTATTAATTACATGCCCATGTGAAAATCTTTCTTTTCCATTTTAGAAAAAGTTTGGGAGGCCATATTGTTTTAAAATCATTGTTGGGGTTATTTGGCATTTAGAAGTGTGGGGTTAGTTAACGCATGGACTATGCCAAGTAACCCCACATTTCCATTAATAAAATTGTTGCTTAGAAAATGAATTAGAAATAAACTATAAGGTGCAATTAGACACAGGTTTGAAATATGATTACAGAATGAATGCGTAGATAACTACCTAAAGGATATCCTATGTATATACCTATTTTTTCTCTACTTAATGCTGGTTTTGCAGATCATCATGGTGCGAACTTATAAGAGAAAGTCCGATCGATCAATGTACGCGCTTGAGACAATGAAGATGGCCGTACAAGCTCACATTATTCAAGGCAAGAGTCTATCTCGCACACCAACCGAATTTGGCATACCTATTCGTAGCTTGGCCAGACATTGCCAAAAATTAAGAGAACGTGAGGTTCTAAGGTATGCCTTTAATGCTGCAACTACTCCTGTAGCCGCCTCATCTTTATCTTGTGGATACGCCTTGCCAAGTATTATTCTTCTTCTATGCCGCTATAGTTCGAAGTCAGTCCTTGGCCTCTCCTCTATAAACTGTTGTGTTTATTGTGATTTTGCATTTGAGTAATCTACCTTATTAGTTTATACTTCTATTTCCTTATAGGTATTTACACGAGAACAAGGCTTGCTGTTGTCTGAATAGTTAAAATTGGCTGCTGTGTACATTGGGCTTTCACCGAAACAGGTGAGGAAATTCGCTTATCAGTATGCGAAAACAAATTTAACGAAATTACACCAGTCATGGGGAGTAAACAAGACGCAGGATTGGATTGGTTTGATAGCTTCATGAAGAGATACCGATGTTTATCCTTGCGCACTCCGGAAGCAACCAGTGTGAGTTGACGAGACAGAAATCATAACAGTGCAAAAACTCGAGTGGTTGCACGAAAAGGATTCAAGAAAATAGGACGTATAACCTCGGCTGAAAGAGGATGTCTGATGGTCCTCGCAGCATTGGTTTCAGCGGGGGGTGCTACGATTCTTGCTTTCCTTGTTTCTCCACGAATTAAGTTCAAGGAACACTTTCTCCAAGTTGTACCACCTAATCAATAAAGGTGCTAACAAATCAAGTTGGATGATGGTGACTAGTTTTATAAAGTTTGTAAAACATTTTCATTCATTCTACGAAATGATCGAAAGAGAAACAAGTTTTTCTTCTCCTTGATAACCACAACTCCCACTTGTCTATTGAGGCTCTTGATTTGCTAAAAAAGAACGGGGTTGTGGTTTTATAATTTCCTCCGCACTGCAACCATCAGTTACAACCTTTGAACAGGAGTATTTTCGGGCCACTCAAAAAATATATTAAATCTGCCTGTCACTCTTAGATAACGAACAATCCAGGACAAACAATGACTATTTATCATATTCCGTCAACAATAAATATTGCGTTCCCACTTGCTTCGACTACAACCAATATTACTGCAGAATGTCGTGTTAGTGGAGTACGTCCTTTCAAGCCAGACACATTCGAAGATTCTGAACTTCTGCCTTCATCTGTTACCGATCGCCCTCTTCTGATATCAATAAATGACGCTCTTCCTGCAGTACCTTCAACGTCTACACCGTCTATAACACCTGAAGAAGTATGTCCATTACCAAAAGCAGGGAAAAGAAAGGAGTCCAATCATGGAAGAAAAAGGAGAAAAGCTGAAGTTTAAACGGACACATCAGTCAGAAACTTGCTGGCGACTAAAAGAAATAAAAAAACAAAAAGATCAGCAGAAGACAAGAGGAAGAGGTCAATTTCTTTTATTATGTTCAATACTCGCTAGAATTCTTGTTTTTATTTACTATATATTTCGAAATGAAATGTTTTTTTCTTGAACTATGTCTACTTTTCTTTGCTTTTAAATCACAATAAGGCAATACGTGTCCGGATAGCTGAGTGATTAGAGCGCAAGGCTATTGTACCGGAAGGTCGCGGTTCAAATCTCACTGGTGGCAGTGGAATTTGTATCGTGATTTGACGTCGGATACCAGTCGACTCAGCTGTGAATGAGTACCTGAGTCAAATCAGGGTAATAATCTCGGGCGAGCACAATGCTGACCACATTGCCTCCTAGTGTACCGTTACGGTCTTGAATGAAGTGCTCTAACACACTTCAAGGCCCTGATCCAACATGGATTGTTGCGCCAACGATTATTATTATTATTATTTAAATCACAGAATTTTCAAGTTATGCCAACTTATCCCAACAGACATGCCAACTTGCCCCACGCCTGGGGTTAGTGTTGGCCGATTATAAAAGGTAATGAACGGCGTCTCGCGGTAATGGAGCAGAGATGTTGCTAGGACTTGTGACATAACACTCCTTGATCTGCGATCGATATGGGCTTGCGCCGAAACGTGGAAAAATTGCGAGAGAGGTCTCTTTAATTGTAATTCGCGGTAAGGAGAATTCACTTGCCAAAATTGGGCTGAACATCGAAGTCGATAATAAACGGCCGAAAGAACGGTGGCTTGATGTGGTGGTGGATGGGGATTTGAAAGCCTTGCGACTGCATCCAGATCAGGTCGTTAATAGTACTAAATGGCACAACCGATTTCGATGAGCCGGCCCGCTTGTGAGCGAGAGAAAGGTTAAAGGAAGATAAAAGTTAATTTCAGAGAAAATTATGTAACTCCACTCGTATTATTCAATCCTAGCGTCCTTATTAACAATTAATCAAGAAATTGTGTTACATACTATCCATGTTCTGAATTTCAAGGTGAAAATGATCTACAAAAGGGGTTTTCCCCTTTAGGAAATGGTTTCTAATAGTCCGAAAAATTGCTCTGTTACGACACCACTATTTCTCCGAACTTTCGCCGGCCTGTCAAAGTGTGAGTTGAGGTTATCTTAAAATATAATTGTGTCTGTTTCTGAGTAAACTAGCTAAACCGTCCCCTGGGAATTTTAGGAATATGGGGTCAGACACTGGAGACGACGCTTATAGCGATATACATCTACGTGCTTTGAATTGCGAAGTCAATCCTCTGACGAGATCGGATGGTTCAGCAATGCTCACCCAAGGTAGTCTTCCAATAAGTTCGATAAACTCCACTCCTAACTTCATTTATGTGTATTCAGGGGAAACAGCAGTAATAGCTTCAGTATATGGACCGGTGGAGGTCAAAACGCAGAATTTACAAATCGAAAACGCAACATTGGATGTGTGCTACAGGCCAAAAACGGGGCTTCCAACGATAACGGATCGGAGTCGGGAGAATGTTATAAAAAGGATCTGCGAAACGGCTATCCTGACTGCACTGCATCCCAGGACCTCAATTGTTGTGGTCATACAAGAATTGGAAAATAGAAGTGGGGTAAGCACGAATGAGTTTAATTTGGAACTTTATGCAATGGAAATGTATTGTTTACAGTTGGAGGCGTGTGCCGTGAACGCAGTTTGTTTGGCATTGCTCAACGGTGGAATTGCGATGAAGTTTACTGTTGCTGGCGTCCACAGTATATTGAAAGAGAACGATGAAATTGTCCTGGATCCTGATAGCAAGGAAAGCATCAACGCCTTGGCACATTTTACTTTCGTTTTCGATAGTTTGCAAAGGAATGTGGTAGCGGTGAACACACAAGGAAAGTTCAATATGGCGCAATATAATGATGCGCTTACAATTTGTAGGGCTGCTAGCGGAAAGATTTTCGAGTTTTATAGGGAAATTATATCAAAACGTCCTGTGTAGCAATAAATTGCGTTTGTTTACTTCAAATTGTTTTAACTAGGGACTATAGGAGGGCTGACATTAAGGGCAATACGAGGCTAATAACAAGGACAAGTTGCGACCCTTGAAGGACGTTTGTATGATATGGAATTTTATGTGCAACTTGCGATTGGGATGACGGTTTATATCCAATTTTGTTAAATTTTCTAATTTATTCATCTTTTGGTTTTTATTCTACAGCTGCAGGATTCAAAGAACTCCTACGATCCCATCTTCTGGTTCTTTCCTTTTATAAAAGCGATTCCTCCCCAATATAGAGACCCAATTGCTTCAGATCCGTGCACAAAAATTATGGGACAAGTTAAAGTTGGCAATGCTGTATATGAGCACGTGCTAAGAAATGTCATTTCGTGCATCAATTGAGTTGCGAGTTTGTTTTCGCTGAGCTTGGAAGTGGTCACGGACTCGTTAAAATGCCGCTGCCAAATACAAAGTGGAGTGAATTATCGACTCCTCTTTCGGATCCAGTCCTGAACGTCATTAAAAGCTTCGGCTTCAAGTCACTGACTCCTGTCCAGGTAAATTGTGTTTTAAACAAAACAAATCCTTTTTAAAGAGAGATTGCCTCCCAAAGGGTGCAACTATTCCATTATTAATGACTCGGAAGGATGTTTCCGCTGAAGCTGTGACTGGATCTGGGAAAACGTTGGCCTTCCTGGTGCCGTTAATTGAAATCCTGCAAGCGCGACATAAGGAACAACCGTGGAAAGCAACGGAAATAGGAGCAATTGTTATCTCACCGACGAGGGAATTGGCTTCACAAATCTCGGATGTTCTGTCGAGATTTACCGAACACGAAGAATTGAAAATATTCAAGCAACTGCTATTGGTTGGAGGGAATAGTATTGAAGCGGATATTCGCTCAATAGAAGCAGATTCGCCCATAATTTTAATTAGTACTCCAGGACGACTATGTGATATTTTGGAACGCAAAGGCAAAGTTAACTTACCCGGACGTGTTAAATCTTTGGTGAGTACATCCTGATTTTACTTAATGTTGCGAGGTCTCTGCAGAGCAAGGTTACTTATAAGCAGCGTATCCAGAAAAATGTTAGTGGTACACTGATATTTACATTGATCACATAGGGTCACTTCTTTCCTTGGGTTGGCTGTTGCATAATACGAGGTAGTACGCCAAGGGGGAAGTTCTCCTCTTCAACACTGATGAAAACCCCTGCCCGCCTAAAAAGTAATTGTGCCTCGAAAGTGTTTTTAAGGTTTTGTCCATCCGTCTGTCTGTCATACCCGATTTATTCCAACAAGGCTGAACCTATTGTCACGGAATTTGGTGAGAGCGTGTGAATCCCTTCACATATAGTAAGCGGAGCTATTTTCTGTGTTCTATAAGGGGGGCTTAAACTATTGTTCAACGATCCAAGTTGCAAAAATATTGAAAGAGCACCAGAAAGGAATCTCGAGTGGACAACTTAGAGCCAACAGAACGCTAGCTAAAGTGCATGACGAGTGTGTGTGTGTGTGTGTATGGTGGGGGAGAAGCTATAGCTTTTGAGCACTCAGGCCGTGTTGGCCCATTGTACTCGCCACCTCCGTCTAACGGAATATTCCGGATTCGTTAACGTATCGCATTCCGTATCCGTTAGTGGATCGTCGCAATTGGAGAACATCCGCACCAAAAATCTGATGCTTAATGCGTCCATAGGCTGGGCATTCACATAGGAAATGCTCCGTGGATTTCGCTTCCTCATTACAGGAGGGATGCGTATCATCTTGAGTAATTCCTATTCTGAACATATGCCCAGCTAGTGAATTATGGCCTGTCAGAATGCCCACAATACACCTGCAAGTCCTCCTGCTTTTCGACAGCATAAACTTTGCGGTACGTATGTTCGGTTTTGGCAGGAAAAGTTTGGTGTGTCGAGCAGTATTTAGGCTCTGCCTCCAGTCCTTATGGGAAGCTTGTTCCCTGTTTTTGAAAACAGACTTAGCCAATGCTCCGGTCCCGGCATAGGGGAGATTGACCCCTCTTTCGTTAAAGCGTCCGAGATTTCATTTCCCTCTACGCCACAGTGACCAGGTACCCAGAGTAGTTCCACCGTATAGAATCTAGAAAATAGAGTTCAAACGGTTTCTGCATTCCTGAACGATTTTCGAGGTGATCAAAGGACTGCTCGATGCCCTCAATGCAGCTTGGCTGTCACTGCAGATTGCGATGCGCCTGCCCTTCAATCGTTCGTCAATCGCCCAGTCTGCCGCCCTTAGGATCGCATAAACTTCGGCTTGAAAAACCGTTGCATATTGTCCCAAAGGAAAAGCCCACTTCTCGTTTTTTTTCTAGAGGTAGACTCCGGCTCCAGAACCCTCTTCTGTTTTTGAGCCATCGGTGTAGAAGACTTCCGTATATCCCGCCACGCATTCCTCTGGGTCTTCCCAGTCCTCTCTACGCTTCAGGGTAACTTCATATCTTCTACCAAACAGATGTATGGGGACACGAGAATCGGAAGGCATTGTAAGAACTGGATTCAATCCTCCCAGTAACTCTTCCAAAGCTCTGTGCCCCCACATCCGTTGTTTCCCCATAGATCTAATCGAATTAATCTATGAGCTGCTCTCATTGCAGTGCTTTGAATAAATTTATCCAGGGGCTGCAAATTGAGTAGTGCAATCAGAGCTGCGCCGGATGTCGTGCTCATGGGACCAGTGATACCCAGACACACTTCTTTGCAGTGCGGCTAGTTTACGGCGAAAAATTTTTTGTCTCACCTTAACCCACCACCCACAGATGCATATACGAACATCGGCCTAATGATGGCAACGTATATCCACATTACTACATGAGGCCTGAGTTTCCATGTCGAGGCAAAGGTCCGTCTGCACAGCCCATAAGCTGTGAGAGCTCGTTTCATCTTTACCTCTACATGTTTGTTCCAAAGAAGTTTTTTATCTAGGGTGACTCCCAAATATTTCATTTCTTCGGAGAGTTGAAGGGTAGCACCCCTCATCTCAGGGAGGCAAAGTTCATCCAGTTTTCTCCTTTTTGTGAATAAAACTGTGGCGCGGCAGGATCTGCAGCATTCGAAATTTATTTCGGATGTTGCGGATGCGGACGGGTAGATGGCGCTGAACTCCGAAACTCTCCACTCACTCGTTTTCTGAACGCACCAGGGGAGTGGAGAACCAGCGGTAAAAAAATGCCGTTGGTTGGGACAGTAAGGACCGCATGGAAATAAGTCGGTCTCTTCTGTATCCAACCGCGGCACTGATCACATCGCTCGTGACTGAACAAAGTTTTAGCGTTTTTCTCTTAAATTTAAAATATTATAATCAAACTCACACACTCAAGTAAATCAAGTCAAATCATTGCAAGTCCAACCTTTTCTTTGCTTTCGATCCGATCTCGACTTTTTTATTTACTGCCCTCGACACCCAAAAGTTACTACGAAAATTTCCCGGGCATCTCACAGGAGCGAGCAAAGTCGTGCCAACGGACAATGTTCGATTCCGCCTCGTGAAGTGTGAAAAATTCTGTTTGGTAATAAGTCTGAAGAGTGCGGGCTCCATCGGTCAGTCTCCTACAAGTGCGGAAAAAGTCATTTGCTAAAGTGGTGACCCCGATAAAGAAGAAGAGGGACAGGAGTAGTCGCGGCAACGATCAGCAACAGCCCAAGGATCTCAAGTTCAAACCTCCGCCCCGGTGAAAGGAATCACCCGCGACTGCTGATCGCATTCACGCCAGCCCGAGCCGGGAATCAACAGATCGGAGGAGCTGTCCGGCCGACATCCGCCCAACTTAGGCAGCGGCAGGGATCGTCTTTTTGTACACGTCGCAACGGGCCGGCCGAAAAGCAGCAGCAGCAGCTGAGCCAACGCATTCCGGAACTCTTGCTTCCTTGCAGCCGACGAAGCACCTACGGATACGCTGCGCCGAGCCCCGGCCAGTGGCCCACCCCGCCCGATGAACAGTTGCTTGCCGATTTGAAAATTCTGGTGAAAGAGCAAAGCCAAACAGCAGCTACGTGTTTTAGGAACTCAAATTAAATTTATATTCCAACAATGTTCATTTTCAATTCATCCATCTCTGTCAAAATAATTGTTTGCTGAAATATTATTTAAAGAAAAAAAGTGATAATAAAAGTAAAATCGCTGCAAGAGACGGCGTTGAAGTGTTTCGCATCGCGGGTTCTACATTTCCTTGGTGTTTTTGGTCTGCGCTGGAGAGCGTCCGCTTCGGTCGTTGTTTTTCTCGTTTCGTGCGTGCATTTGTGGGTGCGGCCTGCCGTGTCGGTGTAAAGTTCACCGTGTTTCAGTATAAACTCACCGCGTCTGCATCTCAATCTCGTACTTTTCGGTAAGAAAACTGTCGTTTGACAATAAAGACGCGGCAGGCCCATCGGACCCACAAGTGACCGCCCTCGCCGTACGCGTTCCTCCGTTTTGGCGGCGGAACCCCGAGCTGTGGTTCCTGCATTTGGAAGCACAGTTCCAAATGTCCGGCATCACATCGGACGCGACCCGTTTCAACTACGCGGTGGTCGGCCTGGACGAAGAGTCCATACTTCTGGTGTCCGACGTGGTGAAGTCGGCATCGTACTCGCAGCTCAAGAGCGAGTTGATCAGGCGCCTGTCGGCAAGCGAGTCGGCAAAATTAGACCACTTGCTGGCGGGTTTAACGTTGGGTGATCGAACTCCCAGCCAATTGCTTCGTGAAATGAGGCAATTGGGTGGGAGCAAGATCGGCGACGATCTGATCAAGTCGCTCTGGCTGCGTCGGCTCCCGGAGGGCACCCAGGCGATCCTAGCCTGCGTCTCCGGTTCCTTGGTGGAATTAGCAGCGACGGCCGACCAGGTACAGGAGGTGTACGTTCGCCCAACCATAGCGGCCGTTCAACCACCGTCGGATGAGGTGAGCGACTTACGGCGCGAGATCGCGGCCTTAACTGCCAGCGTGGCCGAGATGCGGGCGACGTTGGACGCTCAGCGTTCGAGTGCCAGGTCGCGAGCTCGCTCACGGTCTGCCACACGAAAAGGGCGTTCGGGTAGCAGGTCGTCAAGACAGCCTGCGGACCAAGGTATTTGCTGGTATCATCGTAAGTTCGGAGATAAAGCGACAAGATGTACGCTACCTTGCAAATTCGCGCCTACCGCAAAAAACTAGGTCCGCGGGGGGTCTTGGCGACGGCCACCCAGAGCGCAGCGCCACGTCGCCTAACTATTTTCGACCCCCTCAGCAGGCGCAACTACCTCGTCGACACGGGTGCGGAGGTTTCGGTTCTTCCCGTACCCCAGCATCATCGACTATTTCCACAACCCCTCAAACTGGCGGCAGCAAATTCCTCCCGCATCAATACATACGGGTACAGGCAAGTGGACGTGAGTCTTGGCTTGCGTAGGACGTTTCCGTGGCGTTTCATCCTGGCGGATGTCAGCTTCCCCATATTAGGCGCAGACTTCTTGCGTCACTATGGGTTGCTGGTGGACTTGCAAAATAAGTCCCTTATAGACCCCACAACCAAACTAAATTCGTCGGGCCAAATGATATCTCACGCTGACAATAACCTTTCCGTTCTTTTGGAAGACATCTCCGAATCTCGTGTTCGGACACTCCTCCAAAAGTTCAGCCAGATAACTACCGAGTGTAGTCTCTCGAAACCAGTAAAGCACAATGTGCAGCACCACATAAATACTACTGGTTCCCCGATTTTCTCAAAGGTGCGTCCTCTACCACCCCAGAAACTGGCTATCGCGCGGAAAGAATTTGAACAACTTGTTCAACAGGGTATCTGCAGGCCCTCAAACAGCTGTTGGTCTTCCCCTTTACATATGGTCCCTAAGCCAAATGGCGAATGGCGTCCCTGTGGGGATTACAGAAGGCTAAACGCACAGACTGTTCCTGACCGATATCCGATTCCACTCATTCACCTCGCGAATTGCCGCATATTTTCGACCTTGGACTTAGCCAAGGCATACCACCAAATCCCAGTAGCTCCTGAAGACATTCCAAAGACGGCAATATGCACACCCTTTGGACTCTTCGAGTTCACCCGAATGACTTTCGGATTGTGCAATGCGGCGCAAACCTTTCAAAGGTTCATTCACTCAGTCCTGCGAAACCTCGATTTCTGTTTCGTCTATTTGGATGATGTTTTGGTCGCTTCTTCTACTGAGTCTGAGCACTTAGCCCATCTCGAGTGCATTTTTCAACGTCTCCTTGAGGCCGGTTTAGTCTTAAACGTTGAGAAGTGCAAATTCCTTCAAAAACAGGTGAGATTCCTCGGCCACTCCATTTCCTCTGAAGGAATACAGCCCGACCCAGACAAGGTGCAAGCAATCACAAGCTTCCCGCGTCCAAAAACAGTGAGGGAGTTGAGGAGGTTCTTGGGCATGCTAAACTTTTATCGTCGTTTCCTGCCCAAGGCCGCCCATCACCAGTCCATTTTGAACGCGTACTTGTCTGGCTCCAAAACAAAAGACACACGAGAGATTGTGTGGTCTGAAGAGGCTGTCTGCGCGTTCAATAAATCCAGACAGCAACTGGCTGACGCTACACTCTTGGCAATTTCCTCTACAAGATGCACCCCTAGCCGTTTTTGTTGATGCCTCTGACATCGCAGTAGGTGCTGCCCTTCACCAAAAGGTGGACCAAGTTTGGCAGCCGTTGAGCTTCTTCTCGAAGCAGTTGAATCCCGCTCAACGGAACTACAGCACCTACGATCGCGAACTGCTCGCCGCATACCTGTCCATCAAATACTTCCGTTTC
Organism: Hermetia illucens; assembly: GCF_905115235.1. Lineage (NCBI taxonomy): Eukaryota > Metazoa > Arthropoda > Insecta > Diptera > Stratiomyidae > Hermetia > Hermetia illucens. Next base: position 39,409,091 of record NC_051854.1, read on the forward strand.
TCCCTAGAAGGCAGGCCGTTCACAGTGTTCACGGACCATAAGACTCTCACGTTCGCTTTGAAACAGAAGCCCGACAAAGCGTCCCCTCGTCAGCTTCGACACCTGAGCTTCATAAGCCAGTTCACGTCAGACATCCAGCACGTGTCCGGGAAGGACAACATTGTTGCTGACGCTTTGTCTCGTGTCTCCGAAGTTAACATCCCCGCCTCACTCGATTTCTCGGCTATTGCCAAGGCGCAAGTGGATGACGCAGCACTTCAGAGCCTCAAGTCCAACCCCAAATACAAATTTCGGGAGTTGCCCATCTTCGGCTCAAACCTCTCGCTCTGCTGCGAAGACTCGGAAAAGGGACCTCGGCCATACATTCCGGCCACATTTCGCAAGGAAGTGTTCCACGCAGTTCACGACTTGGCGCACCCCGGCATCAGGACAACAAACCGGTTAGTCACCGGAAAATACTTCTGGCCCTCCATGAACAAGGATATCAATTCCTGGGCCAGAGAGTGCATCGCATGCCAGAAGTGTAAAGTCTCCAGGCATGTAAGGAAAGAAGTGGGCTCATTCCCCCGCACTACCAAGCGTTTCCACACCATACACCTCGACATAATAGGGCCTTTGCGAGACTCGCACGGTTACAAGTATTGCCTCACAATCATCGACAGGTTCACGCGGTGGCCTGAGGCAATACCTCTGAAGGACATTACGGCGCAATCTTGTGCCGAAGCCCTTTGCCGAGAGTGGATACCTCGCTTTGGCGTCCCTGCAGTGATCATCAATGACCAGGGAATGCAATTTGAGTCCACCCTTTTCTCCGAGTTAGGCAAACTCCTGGGTTTTAAACGCCAGCGGACTACTGCATACCACCCGCAGTCCAATAGGATGCTAGAACGTTGGCACCGGACGCTGAAAGCCGCCATTATGGCACGCGACGACCCGTCCTGGACTCAAGTCTTGCCTCTCGTCCTACTCGACCTTCGTACAACCCGCCGAGAGGAATTTGCTGCCAGCCCCGCGGAGCTGGTTTACGGGGAGAACCCAAGACTCCCAAGCGATCCGGTCTTCGACAAGAGATCGGGTCTCACGGAGTCGGGGTTGGTGCGTCTGCTGAGGGACAATCTCCGACGCATCAAAGCGCCATCACCCACTCGACACTCGTCCATACCTGCTTTTTCGCCCAAGGAACTGGACACGTGCATGCACGTGCTGATCAGGACGGATGCCGTCCGGAAGCCGCTGCAGCCTCCATATGAGGGCCCGTACCGCGTTCTCGAGCGGGGAGAACATTTCTTCCAGCTCGAGATCGGTGGTCACAAAAAGGCGGTCTCTTTGTCCAGACTGAAACCCGTGTGCGCCCCGAAGCAACGTCGTGTCCGCTTTGTGGATTAACGGCGAACGAAGTTCGGGGATCCGTCGCCGAAACCCCTAGGTTTCGTCTGGGGGCGGAGTGATGTGGCGCGGCAGGATCTGCAGCATTCGAAATTTATTTCGGATGTTGCGGATGCGGACGGGTAGATGGCGCTGAACTCCGAAACTCTCCACTCACTCGTTTTCTGAACGCACCAGGGGAGTGGAGAACCAGCGGTAAAAAAATGCCGTTGGTTGGGACAGTAAGGACCGCATGGAAATAAGTCGGTCTCTTCTGTATCCAACCGCGGCACTGATCACATCGCTCGTGACTGAACAAAGTTTTAGCGTTTTTCTCTTAAATTTAAAATATTATAATCAAACTCACACACTCAAGTAAATCAAGTCAAATCATTGCAAGTCCAACCTTTTCTTTGCTTTCGATCCGATCTCGACTTTTTTATTTACTGCCCTCGACACCCAAAAGTTACTACGAAAATTTCCCGGGCATCTCACAGGAGCGAGCAAAGTCGTGCCAACGGACAATGTTCGATTCCGCCTCGTGAAGTGTGAAAAATTCTGTTTGGTAATAAGTCTGAAGAGTGCGGGCTCCATCGGTCAGTCTCCTACAAGTGCGGAAAAAGTCATTTGCTAAAAAACCATTGTGGTTTTATTTGGATTATCTGACAGACCATGTCTGAAGCACCAGCTGTCTATCAAATCAACGGCACGTTGTATATTCCTACACACCGTTCCAAGATCCCGATCAACAGCAAGCACAGCCACGTCATCAGCATAAGCTTCAGCGTGTATTGGCAAATTTTGCAGTTCGCATAGTAGGGAGTCGATCAGCATACTCCACAGAAGTGGCGAAAGCACATCTCCTTGGGGGCAGTCTTTCGTTGCTTCTGCAGTCAGTTAGCGATCGACACCCACCTTAGCGCACAGCAATCTCAGCGTTAGCATAACATGGATCCACTTAATTAAACATCATCAACACCATGCGCTCTGGCGGCATCACAAAGTTTTTGAAAAGGCGCACAGTTAAAAGCCCCTTCAATGTCCACGAACACCCCTATCGCGTACTCACCATTCAAAGTTGTGTCCTCTATCTTTGTGACCAAAGAATGAAGAGCAGACTCACAGGACTTTCCACGTTGGTAAGCATGTTGGTTTTCACTAAGTGGGTGTGACCTTAGTGCGTTTCCACGAATGTGACGCTCCACCAGTCTCTCCAAACCTTTCAGCAAGAATGAAGTCAAGCTGACCTGTCTGAAGTTCTTTAGATTAGAATAGTCATCTTTCCCAGGTTTCGATTTGAAGACTACCTTAACCTGTTGCCAAGAAGTAGGCACGTAGCCCAGGGCAACACATCCGCGAAAAATATTTCTTAGAAGGTCGCTCTAAATGCTCCATACCTTCCCTTAGCATTGCCGGATAGATGCCATCCATACCAGGTGCTTTGAAATGTTCAAAGGGCAGTATGGCAGCTCTCACCACCCATGAGGGGTACTATTGGATCGAATTGCGTGATGACGTGGAGGGCTGGTGCCGTAAGTGCACCATTTGTGCTTCAAGCAAGTGTCCGTGACGAGAAAAGAATGCGAATTCAGAGTTGCGTGACACCCTTTTATCGGGAAAAAAGAGTGACGAACTCTCCAATCAGACGGAAATGCAAGTCTTCTCATCGGAGTGGATGGAGCTCATTCGAAAGACAGGAGTAGAGGATGAAAGGCTTCTCAAGAAGTGCGGAGTGGTCCTACAGAAAATGAAGTCTACTACCATTGTCCAACGAATCATCTTTATGGATGGCTTAATAGAGATGGAAGAACTGCTGGCACTTATTGCATACCAGTGAAGCTCATTGATGACAGTCGAAGAGGAACTGAGGAAAAAGCATATCGCTAATGTAGCCTATATATGCGCAAAACGCAGTGCGCTCAGTCCGTCAGAAGGGGAGCGAAAAATCGACAAAAAGAGGCGAGTGGAAAACAGCACGGATCAACCGACAATGATTCAACAGAAAGAATACCGCGAGGTCGCAAACACGCGAACCAGCAGCAGTAGCGTCGAAAAGGAGGAGTAGGAGGATACCGTGGAAAACAAACGGTTTGTTCACGGTATCTGAACTCGAAAAACATGAGGGTCCAGTGCCTCGGAGCCAAGTGGGCGAAGTGAAATGTTAATTAAAATCCATGGGGTAGTGGATACAAAACTTTAAGAATATGGTGGGGAACACAAAGACAAGACTACAAAGACTCTTTGAGATAGAGAGTAAAATGGAAGAAATGGCAAAAACTTCTTCAAGCACATTTTAAAAAAAATAAATCCCCCGGGCCTGAAGGAGTCCCCTGAAAAAGTGTTAGAAGAAGGTATTTTGCCTAAAATATGAAAGAGCCTAAAACACACTTTCATTAGCAAAGGAAAAAGGAAATCTTAAAAAAGTCGATGCGTACCAGCCATTTCGCATTCTGAAGTTCCTAAAGTAGCTAATAAAATTACGTACAATAATTAGCACCAATAATACTGGAGATCTCTCGTCCAGGCAACATATTTTCAAGGCAGGAAGATCGACTCTAGGAGTTATATAGGGAGTTACGCAAAGTGTTGAAGATGTGGAGAGTGGACCACCTCCGTTACTGCACACCAGAAACCAGAATTCAAAGCGCTTCACTACCTCATGAAGATGATAAAAAGTTATCTCAAAGAATGAGAAGTGAAGAACCGTTTTCGTTTTATTAAATGGTTCTACGTCATCTTGATATTTTTATATATGTGAAACTAGGGTTTAAATTTCAAGTAAATCAAAACTTCTAAAGTTCCCTTAAGCCCTACGAGCTTGAGAACACTGAAAGTCTTCTCTGCTTGTCGTAAGAGGTGACTAAAAGGGATAGAAATTAGTGCGCTAGCAAACTGCAAATTTTGAAACTTCACTGTTATCAAAGAGTTAACAACGCCTCGGACGTCACATCTGGAATATGCGCACGGACTTCGACAACGGTAGTGAAGGTCCTCAGAATGGTCGCGTTCTGCAACTTGAGTAGGGAATCCAATGATAAAAGTTGGACATTCTGGGCCTAATTGAAATAAGGTGGTCGGACTCCGGAAAGTACTCCTCACCCTCTTGCAACAATGTGCTCTTGTATTCTGGAAAGCCACGTGATAGCAGATGCGAATTTAGTGTCAGGTTGTTTCTGATGGTTATCGCAAGGCGCACTCTCTTCACCTTCTAACTGCAAGATTCCGGTCCAGGTTAAGGAGCAATTGTAAAATGCTACACACCAACGGAGACAATATAGTATTTATACGAGCAATTAAATACAGTTCAGGGGAGGTTTTCTAGAGATGACATTGTGATTGTGATGGGTGATCTGACAACACTCTGCTCGGACATTTGATGGGGAAACACGGTCTTGGCAACCGCAACGGTAATTTTGGGAGATTCGTGGATTCTTTGAATCTTCCACCACCTCATCATTGGTGGCACATGCTGTGAGAACAGAGCCTGCCATATGACTGACCCACACCGTACGAACAACCTGATTGCCCACTTCACGATTAGTGGTAGATTTAGAAGTTGTCTCCTGGATGTGCGTAACACGCCGATGCCAGCGTCTCTTTGCTGACGTCAACCTCGAAAGGGGGTATTTACCATCTCGCCACTTCTCGCAGGGTTGGGGAGCTGCGACTCCCTAAGTTCAACATCGACCGCTTGTATGACCCAGCTGTCGCTAGACAGTGGGAGAGCTATAGCGAATATACTGAGTAACCTGCCTGGGAATATCCATGAGCATTAGGCCGCCATGAAAAATGCTCTTTTCTCGGGTGCTACACAGGTCGCCAGGTCGTCGGCCAATTCCCGTAGAGGCATCATAAGATCTGGCTAATTACGGAATGGTGGAAGCGGATCGATTAACGGAAAGGTTTGAAGGCTCTACAGGCGGAAGATGCCGCAGATCGCAATAATTATGTGGTCGCAAATCTTTCGATGGTCCTGTGAAAGTCATCATAAAAAGTGAAGTTCCTTTCATTCATGGAGCAATTTTCAACCCAGTCCATTTTTAAATTCATTTCAACACGGTTTGAAGATATTTGTGGTATATAACGGTCTACGTGTCGCTGGTAATTTTAGCAAAATGCGTTTCAGCTCCCTCCAGGACTATCGAGAAGCTTACCCTCCCCCATTGTTTTGCGTCATGTATTTCTATGGCGACCCACTCTTCAACTAACTTGGGATATTGGATTCCGTTGCATGTCGTAGCCTCCTTAAGGAACTTAATTGAGGATCTATCCACTACCACTTTCGCCTTTTGACCAACATGTCAACGAAGATTTGCCCCGTTTGCCGTAGAAGTTGTTCGTTCGAAAGTGTATCAGGTCGGAGTGCTGCTATTACACAGCGTAGGGAAGAGTTGATGAAAGGCCTTGAGCTTTCGAGTAACAGTGGCGGTCATTCTCCATCATTACTCCCACATACCAACACAAAAAGAACACGGAACAGTCTCAACTTAATGTTGACGTTGAGATAGCTACATTTCCAGATCTTGAACAAAGCACCGAAGGGGTTTTATCACTGTGAACATCAAGTTCAGCTCGACCGTCGGTAGGAACGACATTTCCCAGATATACAAATTGATCAATGCATTCAATGCTCTGCCCATTCATGCAAATAGAGTGCAATGGCCAATTAGAGTAAGAACATTGGTTTTGCTGGTTCTTATCTGTAACTGTTCCCCATGATAAAAATATTCTGGATTGCTTATATTTCTATATAAATTAATGCAATTATCTGCGTTTGACTAATTTTAGTTTTATACTTTCAGGAAATCCTTATTTTGGATGAAGCAGACCGTCTTCTTGATCTTGGATTCAAAATGACAATCAATACAATTTTGAGCTATTTGCCTCGACAACGCCGTACTGGTTTGTTCTCTGCTACACAAACCAAAGAAGTTACGGATTTAATGAGAGCTGGGCTTCGAAATCCAGTACTTGTATCTGTAAAGGAGAAAGCTTCAATAAATACCCCAGTACGATTGGACAACTACTATACAATAGTAGAACCCGATAAGAAATTTCTTGCGATCCTCGCGTTCTTAAGGGACACGGAAATTAAAAAGGGGATGATATTCATGCCAACTTGTGCTTGTGTGGATTATTGGGCTGATATTTTATCGCATTTCTTGAAATCTAAGAAAGTCCTGGGACTTCATGGAAAAATGAAGCACAAACGTTCGAAAATCGTGAACAGATTTCGAAATGAAGACAATGTACTTTTGATGTGTACTGATGTCCTAGCGCGAGGTTTGGATGTTCCTGAAGTCAATTGGGTGATACAATGGGACCCACCTTCAACACCGGCAGCGTTCATTCATCGAGTTGGAAGAACGGCAAGGCAAGGTGAGGCAGGTAGCTCAATAGCTTTTCTTATGCCAAACGAAGACGCCTATGTGAATTTTTTACACATAAATCAAAAAGTAGAGTTACAACCTTTTGAAGTAGCTGAATTGGACTCCAGTTTAGAAGAGATAAACTCTCAAATATACAGATTGCAGCTGAATGATCGACTCCTCTATGATAAAGCAATGCGAGCGTTTGTTTCATACATACAAGCATATAGTAAGCATGAATGCAGTGCAATTCTGCGAGTAAAGGACTTAAACTTTGGAAAAGTTGCCACCAGCTTCGCTCTACTGCATATGCCCCGAATGCCTGAATTGAAAAAGATGAACGCAGATGATTTTGTAGGCCCCAAGTTTGAAATTGATTTGAATAAAATCAAATACAGAAACAAACAAAAAGAAGTTTCCAGACAGAACAAACTTCAAGTATACCAAGAAACTGGAAATTGGCCAGGACTTAAAAAAGGTAAAAAGAAGTCAGAAGCATGGGAGCTTTCGCGAAAAGAACGAACAGACGCAAAAGAGAAAAGAGCCGAGCGGCGTGCAAAGAGGAAACTCAAAAAGCAAAATACCACAGAAGTTAAAACGAAGAAAAGGAAACAAGCGTTTAGTGAAGAGGATTTAGCAGAATTGGCGAATGATATTCAAATGTTTAAAAAATTAAAAAAGAAAAAAATCACCGAAGAAGAATTCAATGAACAGATGGGATTTGACGATGATTGAGTGATAATAAATAGCATTTTTTGAAAACTGATTTGTATTGATTGAAATTGCTCTAGGTTTTTATTTAGATGGTTTTCCAACAGAACACCAACTTTGAATCATAATTTACAGGTTTCTGTAGAATACCTTGTAGGACTTCTACTGGTCATGGTCGATGGTTACTTCATTCACTATAGTCTAAGGGAAATTTTTGTGTCTGTTGCGATCTACACCGTAAATTCGAAAATCAAAAATTGTGTCAAAGGCCTGAGAATACAAGAAGCAGACTTATAGGCCTGGAATACGTCTTGGATCTTTTTCCCGTTCCCTTCTTTTCCCAAACCTTGGAGAAATAGCTGAGCTGTTTAAATGCGTTGAATAAGGAAGGGCTTGACTTTTCAAGCAGAAATGACAAGCTCTTCCTTATTATTGGGAAAGCTACTCTGGACCCCTCAGTTTAATTTGCGCTCGATGAACCTTGAGTGCCTTTATCAAACATTTTTCAAATGTTGCTTCCTTCCAAGCAAAGCATTCTCTCTACCATATGATCTGGGGAGTGATTACAAGTGGTCGTGCTGATGAAATTATGTTATTTCAGGGCACTGTAAACTCTGCAGCTTATATCGAAATTATTATTTGCCTACTGTAGCGGCTTTAACTATAACTGCACGTAGGGAAAGTCGACCTTTAAAGATGAATCTGCTCCGGGTCATTGATCCAAAGTGAACAGCGGGGATATTTTCTTACATAGATCTTTTGTTTCATTTTTTTCAAACCAAATTATCGCTAATTAACTTTTTTCTTTGCATAGGTTAAGAAATTGAAAGATATTTTTGATTAAGGGGGTCATCCCGTGTGAAGGCAGTTTTTTTTGCCTTTTTTTGAAAAATTATTTTGAAGGACTGGATAAAGAGAGAAACGTGATTTTTTCACCATATGTTTATTGATATCTCTAATATATGTTATATATTTTTCAGCTTGATATCGTAGCTAGTTTTCGGAATACGTGTCAATTTATGCAAACATCTCCAAAAAAAGGTGTTTTTCTGCTGCCACGCTGGAGGGCGCTGTGTTCATCTGAGGAAAAAAAACTAAACGGCATTTTAATGTGGACAATATTCCACGGTCCGCAAACTAGGATGATTAGAAAATATTGAAAGGTAAACTTTTGGTGGGCTTTTAAACTTAATTTTTTGATCAGAGTGAAATTATGCGGTGTTTCCAACGATTAATTAATTGAAGTAATAAAAACTTGTTGTTTCTTTTTCGTTGGTGTGGGTATTTTATTCTATGCTAACAAGTTAGCACTGATGAAGGGAACAAGTGGTTCCCGAAACATCGGTATTTGCAAGAATAAAATACCTACACCAACGAAAAAGAAACAACAAGTTTTTATTACTTCAATTAATTTTTTGGATTTTGGTGTTTTTTTACGGCTTTTTTTATGAATAAAAAAAAACGACCCGTCCGATTGCAATTACCCTAGTTTGCGGACCGTAGAAATATGTATTAAAGAAGTCGTGAAAATTTCAAAGAATTTGGTTGGATCGATTTTGAGCTATGGTGGCAGCCGATTTTCAAGATGCAGTTTCGAGAAAAATGCATTTGAAAATTTAAATGTGATTATCAACAGTAAAATTTTGACTCACCATTAATCTGCTATACCTGGTCCATAGAGAGCACCCTTGTCTTGTAAGGCCAATTGTTGCTCTCTGGTTTCAATTCAGGCTCTTTTAGCGAGGTCAGACGATCGTCGTTCGGACCGCCAAATTCGCGCTTCATTACGGCGGTCGACATAAACCTGACATATGTGACCAACATGACATCCCATTGTCACTAGGATTTTGAGAATGCCATTGAATCCTTCGTTGAAAATAATTACAGCCAGAAAAGTGGCTATTTCTACGATCTTGGCCCCAGAATGAAGGTGTTCAAGAGCGAAAATCCAGATCAATGTATTTAGTGACTCATTGTTATTCTGGGTCTCTGCTCCTAAACATCTTTTCAAGATATCATCTCGTGACAAATCTTCTTAGATTGGTTTGATGACTCTTTGAACTTCTTCAGTCAAAGGTGCCTTCTCGTGGTGGAAACTATCCAGTTCTCCTTTAGCTTCCGCTTTGCGCCATTGCACCAACTGTCCTCGCCTACTGGACAATTTTGATGCTGAGAACTTTCGTCTGTAGAACATTTATGGAAGAAAGTTGCCCAAATTTCTTGCTTCATTTCTTCTATCGAATTTGCGTGTCGACGAATAGCTAGTGAGGTCGTTAATAACCTTATCAGTAAGTTTTCCAGCCCCTTTTCCACCAATGCCTTTGTGATTCTTCTTTGCATTTCTAAGCCGCGTTCCCATTCTTTTCTCGACATGTCCTACAGATTCCTTTTTTACTACTACGTATATTTTATTATTTGCAGAAATACCGGAGAAAACTCCAGCAAAATCCAATATACAATATACAAAACTTGTCGCAATTGGAACATCCATGTTCATGCTTGCTAAAAGTTTCTTTGCTGATGTTGATGCGAAGTTCTTTTTCTTCTCTGATAAGTATCGATTTCCATGAAATACTCGTTTTTTTGTGCGAGCATGACGTTGAACGTTAAAGCGATCTCCCTTCGTACAATCCATTTAAAGAAATCACTGAACACACAAACAGCACAATACTTACAACAAAACATAATTGAGTATAGCTTGAAAGCCTTTCAGTGCTCACTCTAGACTGGATTATCCTTTTTATTCCAAACAGCAAATAAGTTTAGACAATTGATTGGTTTTCCATCTTTTTATATTTATACCTGTGCTCGAATTTATAAGGCTCAGGTAAAAAACTAACAGGTAAAAAAAGATTCGATGCTCTTTCTCATCGAGTACTCTAGCCAAGGCTTCAAACTCCTTACCTGTTTAACCCTGTAATTTCTGAACGACTCCGAATATCGGCAAATCCCTTTGCCCGCATATTCTCCACTATATATAGATGCAATTACAAAAAAATCGATTTCTCCAAACCGACACACGGGATGACCCCCTTAAGAAATATGAAGATCTTTGGTGGATTTTACTTTGAGGCGTGTTGAGACTTGAAGTAGGCCGCCCTCTTCATGATCGTCCTTAAGTTGATGTACAAGATGCACTAAGGTCTTCAGTATGCGGACCCATTTCCTCGCCTGCCTGCTTTCGATATGCAAACCACATGCGAATGAAATGCAACTCCGGTAAATCTCTACAAGTTGTGACACAAACCTTTCTTGGTGTTTCTGGAGCATAGTTGACATTATGCCATTTGGGCCCGCAGATTCATATGCGGAGAAGCTGATCTTATCTTCAGTAGTTGCAGATCATCATGCATTTTCACGCATACCCTCCAAGTAAGGCTCTATTTCACAGTCTTTCTTCCTGGCGCTTAATTAGCAGCCCCAGGGTTTTATCACAAGATTCCGTCCAGGAGCTGATTTTTTTAAAAAAAAGGATGAGCTCTTATGTTCCATTGCCAGGATCTTATTGAGTCTCTCAGGTTCGGTGGTGCTTTCAATATATTCTCAACAGCTCAGTCAGGACTGCTTCTTGGTAGTCTTGATCGCCGTTTTCACCTCTTCACGCAGTCTTCGTATGGCTGCCAATATTCGTTTCCAGAACAGATGCTAAAGTCCTCTCTGGTTAACTTCCTAAGGATGACAGATTTTCATTCTACCACGCTGGCAATGTCTTTTTACTGCACGAGACTTTCAGTGCCTTTTCTAGAACTTCGAAGTTTGACCACTTTGATTTTATTGTGATTAAACTTCTTTCTGAGTTCTCTGAAAGGGTAAGAGACCTCTATAGCGAAATTTAGACTGAAAAATATCCAATTATGATCAGAGAAGGACTTCTTGTTAGGCATTCTCCAGTTCTCCACTCTGAAATCCATAATCATACTTTTGTGGTGCGGCAGGATTCGCGGCATTCGAAATTTATTTCGAATGTCACGAATACCAGCGGACAGATGACGCCACCGGCACTCCACTCAGTTCAGACTTCCCTACAAGAGTGAGGAACAGAGTAGGTGGCGAGAAACGTCAAATACAAAATAATAATAAGAAAAAAAAGTGAAGAAGTTGTTGGCAGTCATTGTGAAAAGAACGAGTTTTGTGCAGAAAGAAAATAGCTACGGACGGAAATCAGTATAATTTCTAATATCCCTGAATTATAATAGGAGCACTTTTTTGAAATTGTGTATTGAACGTTGTTAAATACAAACACCTAAACTTTTAGTGTCCCACGAATAAAAGGCATCATATACACAAAAATCATTCTATTTATTGAATTTTATACTTAATAACTACTAAATATCGATAAAATCTCGCATCGAAATCAAATACAAAAAATGTTAAATTAACTTATCAATAATTACAATTTACGTATATAATCTAGAAATTGAAATTACACAATACTAAAAAGGCAATAGACCAATTACCGCTTTCGCTTGCGGAAGTTCTTCCTATAACCTTTCCCGTACCATCCCGCTTGGATTTTCGCTGGTTCTTTAAGTATTTGCATATCGAGTTTGGCACGTTTTTCGCACTTCTTCGCATTCCCGACGTTTAAATCAGGCTTAGTATCATCCAAATTTTCTGCATTCTCATCCTCTTCATCATCAGTGTAATCGCAACACTCACATACGACCAGTTTATTGTTACGATAGTTTTTAATGGCAAATTCTGGATTAAATTTAGGATAGAATTGGCATTTGAACTCTGCGTAGTTTTCGAAACAGAACTCGCATTCGGCCTCGCTTTTATTCATATTGAAAATTGGCACTATTCTCGAACTCCACAGATCGATTTCGGGAGGTGGAGGCTGAATAATGCTATGTAGTCCAGAATAGGCATAGCCTACGTCGTACCAATAGGGCAACCTCTGCTCTACCGCTCGGCAGTATTCTAAAAAATTACGATAATAATCTTCAGAACTCGCCAATTGGGCTAAATCCAAGGTATTGATTCCATATAACTGTCTCTGATTCAATCTGGTCATGCTGCTAATGCCACTCTTAAGTGGATCACTTTGTTTTTGAAGCATGGAGAAAGCACTTGTTAACGCATCAGTTACTTCTGTTTTTATCGCTGTTACCTCGTTTGTCAATTGATCATTCGAATTAAAATGCTTTTTATCCATGCTTGGTGTTCCGTTGAAGGTATCACAGTTTGCACGATTTCTATCTTCTACTACCTTAGGACTAATACTGTTCGTCAAATCTGTTTTTCGAATTATTTCACTATCTAAAGGCTGCGCTTGTGTATCAGTTGTTTTCGGTTTCGATTCGTTGGTCTCTGTTTCCGATGGGGGACAATTGGGGGCGGAATCGTTAATATTAGCTTTCGTAATGTCCACCTGAGTATTTTCGAGTTTGTAACATTTCTCTCGGGGGCTATTTGAAACTGGGTAAGATTCAATATCACAACCATTTTGAACTGGATCTTGCAAGCTTATTGTAGGGACTGGCGCGGAATGTCTCGCCAAACTATTTTTTTCAATACCATTTCCCTGAAATTGAAATTTCTGCGCAGAATCTGCTTCAGTGGTATGAAGAGAGGCTTTAAATTCTTCCTGGGTTCGCTCGCCCGATTGTAGCTTGGTTGATTTATTCTGATCCGTGCACTTATTCTTTCCTTCTTCAACTTGGCTTTCGTTCAATGTAGTACGGCTTGCTACCCGTTTATCCGTTGGCACGTCTGAATCACTCTTGAGATCATCTTTTTCACGAACACCTTCACAGTCTGATTCATCTTCCTCACTCGACGAGGACTTTTCAGCTTCCGCCAAAATTAAATGCTTTGAATTTAAACTAGTCTTAACATAAGGAACGGTTTTAATTGGTAAGTTCTTCAACGGGCTTGGGACCGGTTTTTTGATCGGTGTTAACGATTTCTTCCTCAAGTCTTCAGTATTTTCTTTCTGATCAGTTATAAAACATTTTTTAGGAGTACTACTATTTTCAGAGTCCCCAGCGCTCCTCGACTCAGTGTCACTACTACTAAATGCCGGTAAAACATTGTCGTTTTCCTCACACGATGGCTCCTCTTCTTCCTCTTCCTCTTTTTTTATCTTCTTGAGCATTGGCTGCGAAACTGTATGCAGTTCCTCGGGGCAAAGGAGACTCGCATGGGAAAAAATTGGATCTTTGCCGCGGTTATAATCGGGGACTTTAATGTTCAAGTACTTCATAACTAGTTTCATCACATCGTCGCATTTTCCGTTGATTTTAAGAGTAGCGAGTTTGTCTTTCGGTGTCCACTGTAAATTAACTACACAAAGTTTCGCGCGCTTCTTCAGTGGCCTATCCATTTGCCAGAGCCACGAGTATTTTTTGAGGACCTTTAAACTCGATCCTATACATAAGATGACATCAGCCTTCTCAGAGTGAGCACAAGCCCCGGCCCAATTGAGAGGCCATTTTAAGTTGCCCCTTTCACCAAAATGAACTATAGTATCGCTCAAAGGTTTACTACAAATGTGACATCGACGGTTCGTGTTGTGGTAGAATCTCGCTGTTAGCTCGGTCGTGTCGAACAGCCTCCAGTATTCCACATTTGGCTTACAATTTTTGCAAACCTCCACATACATGTTCCCGTGCACTTCTGACAGGGAAGCTTTCGGGAGTCCCGCCCTCAAGTGTAACCCATCGCAATTTTGAGAGACTACAAATCGCAGCATCTTTCTTCGGTGTAATTCGTACAGTGCCATATGTGTATAGGTTGGGTCGGCAAGCGACAGGTCATGTTTCCCAATCTCTTTTCCTTGTTGTAGAAGTGTCCAAATACCTTGACTGCCACGATAATCTGGTATCTTAGCAGAAGTACTAATGCCAGCGCCCGTGTAGCAAACCAGATGTTTAGCTCGCGAAATTATTTGAGCTAAACGTTCAGACTTTCTTTCAATAACTTCAATGGGATCCTCCTTTTCAATGACACGATCTTTGTACAGTTGGTTGCGAGCTTTTCGTTTTGAGATAGCACGAACTATATCCGAAAAAGATTCAAGAAGTCGAAGTTCTTCTGGTGTTCGAGATGTTTCGCCTTTTTGCAGGATCAGAGATATCTGTAAGTATATGAAAGTGTTTCTTGCAAAGTTATAATGCAATGAAATTGAAAGCTTTATGCTTTTAAAATTGAAAATGGTTCGTAATTTCGCCGAAAAGTGCCAATTCTTGTACCTTCTTTTGATCTGTACAATTTTTTGGACCGTAGGAATTCTTGAAGAAACCTCTGTAACTCCGCCGTAGATTGCCTCAAGACCTCTTAAGAGAGGAGAGAGGAGTCACTGCAGTCTAAATGACCCTATAACGCCTTTACCTCTCAGGGAATAGCTGACACAAAGGGACAAATGTTATTTTCTATTAGGCCGGGAAGTTGGTGCACCACCCTTGTGAGTTGTGATTGTAGAATTCACACAAAATATTCCCCACTTGTCGTAAAAGGTGACCAAAGGGAAGAAAAACTTGTTATCAGCAGCCTGATACTCACGAAACTGATTAATCTTTAGAAACGACTACCGCCCCTCGCAGCCGGGCTATTTTTTCAACTATAAAGTTTTGCTTGCGTCAGTTACGAATGCTTCTCGATGATAGTATCGAGGCTTCCCAGAATGTTCGCTTGCTTCAACTATAGTGATATATTGCAGGGTTAAGCTGGATAATATGTTAGGACTGGAGTCAGCACTTCTCTCCATCTTGCGGCGCTATCCGTTTGTATTCTTTTGGCAAGTTTGCTAGTAGTAAGCATGAATTCCATGTCGAAATAATGCTTACCGCATCCGCCAGGCCTGACATCTTTTCCTGAGAAACGGTATCAAACAGATCTTTTCCCCGATGTAAATCAAGTTCTTGGCACGTCCGGAAAAGCGCCATAAGAACTGGCTGACTGATACGACGTGGAGACGGACTGAGGAGCGTATAGAATCTGAGGCTTTCATTCCCGCTTCGATTCGGGGCGAACATGAGTCCCTTGAGCTCCGGTAGCTCGGAAAATCAAGTCTAACGGGCACCATGACAAATGATGCACTATTCAGGTAGGAGAAGCTGTCACAATAATTACAACTTCGCTACTACCACGAAAGTACTAACTCGTGGTGTCTTAAGTCTCTTAATGGTGCTATGAGCGACACTAATGATAGACTTCTTATCAAAGAGGACAGACAGCTTAAGAAATGAAAGGAACATTTTACCACGGTTTCCAACCATATTATACGGTCTACGGTATATGAGGTTTTACCACTTGCGAATGTGTTCAACGCAGCCCCGGCAGTCTTTGTGGAGTCACTGCTTGCACACATCCGTAAATTCTTTATCTTTCCTAGTGATTGGAAGGAAATCGTTAAAATTCCGAAGAAGGCATGCCCTCTTGAGTGCTACAACTGGAGGGGTATTTGCGAGCTTCCTGCGGTCTTCATCGATTTTGAGAAGGCTTTCAGCATCATCCACAGGGAGTGGATATGCAATACTGTACACAGAAGGGGCATTCCGGAGAAACGAATAGGTATTTTCAAACATTATATAATTGTGCAAAATAACACGTGTAAAGTAAGATTTCAAAATGGCACCGAGCTTCAAGTTACTCGAGGCTGAATCCGCCTTCACTGCCTTGTCTTAAATTTTGAAATGCAATGTTCTTTCTGTGCTGTTATATGGGAGCAGCACAAGTAAAGTGACCACTACTCTTACTGAAAAGCTCCAGCCTTGTCACCATCTGCTGATGATGATGATTAGAATGACGAATGACGAACGACGAATGTATTGCTGACTCCGCCATGTAATGAAATTCACTTTCCCAGATTAGCCGACGAGTAGGTCACCCTAGACTCCCATGGTGCAGAGCACCAGCCGGAAAGCAAAGAAAATCTCTGTTATTGTTTACCATAAAGTGAACAATTAAAACAATGAGAAAGATCTCCAACTGCTTGACAAAAGCCGATCCACCGAATATAGTACACTTCTATTGTGTTAATGACCAGAACCATATGTTGCTTACTGACCATCCAAACAATCAGCTCGATCCTTGCAATATTGGAAAATAAAAGCATTCCAGTTCATACCGCGAACGTTCCTGAACGCGTTTTAGGTAGCCGTATTCAGGACCTTATTCAAATTACCATGAATCAAGGCAAGAGAGAACGCCTTTCTCTAAGTCCCAGCATGCCTACCTCAAAGGCAAATCCACAGAAACCGCTCTCCACGAGGTAATTGGCATGGTTGAGCGGTCAATGCAGTACAAGCAGTATACCCTAGCTTCCTTTTTGGATATAGAGGGAGCATTTAACAACGTTACTACCAACGACATCAAGGAAGCCTTGACCAGTATTGGATTGGAGGGATATCTTACGTATTGGAAAAATTACTCATGTCGGAAACACTTGTCGAAAAGCCACGAGGGCTCTAATGACTTGCAGATCCATAGCAGGAAAAAAATAGGGTTGCAGCCCGAAGATACTACTTTGTATATATACTGCAATAGTAAGGCCAATGATTACCTATGGAGCGGTAATCTGGGCAGAAAGGACCCAACTCAGCACACAAGCCAAGGGATTACATAAGCTCCAAAGGCTGGCTTGCGTGTGTATCAGTGGGGCAATGAGGACATGCCCAACGGCATCCCTGGAGGTCCTTATGGGATTAACCCCTCTCCATCTGCACATACAGATGCAGGCAAGGAGATCAATATTCAGGATGGCCGGTAGTATGAGTGAGGCGGGGAGCTGCCTAAATCGAAGGAAGATTGATATCCTTTCTAGGCGGTATCCCGAATTACTGATACCGAGGCACAACATGACAACGAGGTTTCACTTCGATAAGAAGTTTGAAACACGTTGGAGTAACAAGGCAAACTGGGAGAGCGTGGCTGCGACATACGGCTTAAACCAGCAACTGATTATTTGGTACACTGACGGATCCCTCACAGCAGAGGGTGCCGGTGTCATTGTTCCAAGGAAAATGTACTTTGAGCCAGAGGCAGGTACACTAGTATATTCTAGGCGGGAATTTACGCCATAGACAAATGTCCCTCCTTTAATCTGCAAACGGTTGAGGGAACTATATTGGGCGGGCTTACCAGGGATGGAGTAGTCCAGGGTGCATATTTTGGGATACGAACCCATGCGTACAAAGGATTGCTTAAACCTCACCAAAAAGAACCTCCGAATCATAGTGGGAATTCTCACTGGTCATAGTCGGCTGAACTATCACCTAGGGAAGCTAGGGATATCTACGGACACTGCCTGCAGGTTCTGTGAGGAGAAGGACGAAACCTCTATTCACGTCCTGGGACAGTGTCCGGCACTTGTGCAAAGTAGGTCGATACATCTGGGAGAACACTTAATTCCAGATGCAACCAAAACGGAATTGATACTACTCACCAACAAAGCAAGGGCACCTGAATCCCACCTACCACGGCTGAATGAACCAAGATTGGTCTGTCTTTCAATGTAAAGTATCAGGGTGTAATCGGGGATCCAAAACTAAATTGGAGATCGAATATAATCTGGGTGCAATCGGGGATCCAAAACTAAATTGGAGATCGAATATAGAACAGAGGGTTAAGAAAGCCTGCCATAGAACCTTTGCAAAGAAATGAGGTCTTTGGCCGAGGATGGTTCTCTGGATGTTCACCGCTGCGGTGCATCCAATCCTAACGTAGGCTCTATTGTATGGTGGTAGGCTTTGAGCAAAAGTACAATAGAACGAAGCTTAATAGGATTCAAAAAACGAGGTGTGCAGGTGCTCTGTAGTCCTACCCGCAGATGCTCTCAATGTACAGCCCTACGGCCCCAGTAATATCCTGAACGAAGTACTTCGGGAAATCTGGGCATTCCCACGGACTATGCAACCGAAAGTTAAACTTCAAGGGAAACTTTGCTGTGGCCTTTGCAGCCAGGGCAGAGTGGAAGACCGGCGGCGTGTTGCAAGGTGATGACACAGTACTCTTCACCGATGGATCAAATATGGTCTATGGAATCGATGCGGGGGTTTTCTCAAATACACACAGTGTATTCGAGTCGTATGGTCTCCCAGGTTTCGCCAGTGTATTCCAAGCAAAAGTACTGGCGATACTGGAAGTCTGTCGATGGCTTGCACTCAGCGATGACATTCTTCAGGCTGGTGGGGCAGTGCAAAATCGCGGTGAACTCAAAGTCAACCTCTTTTGGGTTCCCGAGCATAGGAACATAGAGGAGAATGACGGATTGGCCAGGCGAAGCTCTGCTATTGGCAGTCCTTCGGCGGGTACATTCGATGTCTAGCTGGCGATTGTCAAGGGCGGAATCTACTTGCACTACCTACTTAGCAGTCACGGATGGCGAAGGATTACCATCTGTGCCAAGTCAAGGAGGATTTATCCCGCTTATAACATAGCTCGATCGCGAGAATTCTTATGCCAGACCCATGCAAATGCATACAAGATTACGGCGGTCTGCGCGGGGCACTCGCAAATAGAGGAGCATGCCGCTAGGCTCGGCATGCCCTGCAATTCGTATTGGCCCCGCGACAGGTCGACCAAGAAAATGCATACAATGTCGTTACAAACATGATGATCGGATTGAGTCACAAGCCTCGGAGAAATTCTAGGGCGTCCACCTCAGTCGACGCGGCAGGACGGGCCCCGGTCCTGTCGAGAAATGGGCAAGGGTTCTTGACGCATGGACGGCGTTAGGACGTAAGCAAGTTAGTCCGCGCACAACGAACAAAACAAATACGTACCTGCACGCTAAATGCTGGTACCCTAACTGGAAAGACGGAGAAACTCGCAAGAGCCCTTCGGAAAAGGTGCATTGACATCTGCGCTCTGCAAGAAACCCGATGGTCTGGTGCCAAAAGCTGCGACATTGAACACGAACGCGGTAAAAATGGCTACAAACTTCTCTATTTTGGTAACCCACACACTCAATATGGTGTTGGCATTGCCATCTCAGAGGGTTTCCGTGATGCCATTAAAGAAGTCGAACGATTTGATGATCGGCTGATGAAGCTCACCATTATATCAGCTGATCGCACTATTCACTTCTTCACCGCGTATGCACCACAAACAGGTCGACCTGATGCCGAGAAAGATGCCTTCTGGCAACTTCTCGATGAAAAGACTTGTCACGTGCCTGCTGACGATTACATAATCATTGCCGGCGACCTTAATGGTCATGTGGGTGAAAAGGCAGACGGTAACAGGTGCCATGGGGGAAAGGGGTTCGGAGCGCGCAATGAAGGTGGCGAGCGTATAATCGATTTTGCGGACACCCATGACCTTGTACTTATGAATACATGGTTCATCAAACGATTGTCTCATCTTCCCACATTTTATAGTGGGAACAATAAAATGCAAATCGACTATATTCTCATAAGACGCCAACATTTTACCACTGTCACTGATTGCAAAGTCGTTCCCTATAAGACCATCGCACCTCAACATCGGCCGTTGATTGGCGTCCTGCGAATTAAGCCACCGATAAAACAGCATGAGGAACGCACTGGCCCGTCGCGCATTAAATGGTGGTGATTTGGTGAGAAGAAAGAAGAAACGGTCTCACTCATACGATTGCCAACCATTACGAGTGTGGAAGAATCATGGAACCAAATGAAAGACACGATCCACAAAGCGGCCTCTGCAACCCTCGGGGTCACCAAGCCGTGTAAGCGGTACATCAACCGAGATACTTGGGTTTGGAATGATGATGTTGAAATGAAGTTCCGTGAAAAGAAACGCCTCTACCACAAATTTCTCGACGATAAAACACCTGCTAATTGGCAAATTTATAAGAATGCCAACCGGGAAGCAAAGAAAGCGGTCGCTGTCGCCCGAGCGAACCATTTCAAAAATCTTTACGATAAACTGGACACTCGGGATGGCGAGAGAGATCTGTATCGACTTGCTAAAAGCCGTGATGAACGCACACAGGATATCGAACACTTCTGTTGTGTTAATGACAAGAACGGTACTTTGCTTACCAACCGTCGAGCGGCAACGGATAGATGGCGAGAATACTTCGAGCAGATTTCAACTGAAGAATTTGCTTATCCTCCACTTCCACAATCATTGCCGACATTTGGAGCAGTTCCACCAGTCAGCGTAATTGAAGTCGAGGAGGCCATAAAACAAATGAAATCGGGGAAAGCAACAGGTCCTGACGACATCGCATCTGAGCTCTGGAAAGCGAAGAGCTGGGACGCAACACTGTGACTCAGTGAATTCTTTAATCGGGTTATTCAGGAAGGAAGAACACAATCTGACTGGCAAGAAAGTACCACTGTTCCAATATGGAAAAAGAAAGGTAGCCCAGCAGAATGTTCAAATTACCGTCCGATCCGGTTGCTTTCCCATACCATGAAGATTTTTCAATGCATTCTTGACAACCGTATTCGCGAAATCGTTGAAATAACCGTGAATCAAGCCGGATTTGTCAAGAACTGTGGAACTACTGACGCAATACACGCTGCGCGGTTACTCATGGAGAAACACCGTGAGAAGCATCGCCCTCTTTACATTGCCTTTCTGGATCTAGAGAAAGCGTTTGACCGTGTACCACACGAACTCATCTGGTATGCTTTACGACAACACTTCGTGCCAGAAGAACTCGTGCGCTGGGTTCAATCGCTCTACCACGATCCGAAAAGTAAAGTTCGAAGTATGGCGGGTGTATCAAAACCGCGTCGTGTCTCTGTTGGTGTTCATCAAGGAAGCGCCCTCTCATCACACTTCTTTGTCCTTGTTATGGACACCGTCACACGGGATATCCAACGTCCAGCGCCCTACACACTGCTTTATGCAGATGATGTTTTCCTAGCATCTGATAGAAAAAATGTTCTCGAGCAACTTGTTCAAAAATGGAATGATCGCCTCATGCAACACGGTCTCAGATTGAATTTAAACAAAACTGAATTTTTGACGACCGATCCCCATGAAACAGGCACAATCACTGTCAGCGGCAGTGATCTGTCCAGAACTGAGCGATTTAAATACCTCGGGTCAACGCTATCAGCCAATGGAGAGCTGCGTTATGAAATTGCTTCACGCATTAACGCAACCTGGATGAAGTGGCGTTCCACAACTGGTGTCCTTTGTGATCGACGGATCAACGAACGTCTTAAATCTAAAATTTACCGCAATGTCGTCCGCCCAGTCGCTCTCTATGGTTCTGAGTGTTGGCCGACCATAAAAGACAATGAACGGCGTCTTGCGGTAATGGAGACGAAGATGCTACGTTGGACTAGTGGCGTCACACGTTTAGATCACATCCGAAATGAGGATATCCGCGATCGTTATGGGGTTGCACCGATGGTGGAAAAGTTGCGAGAGAGGCGTCACGCAGTTCGTGCAAACGAGAATTCACTTGCCAAGATTGGTCTGAACATCGAAGTCGATGGTAAACGACCAAAAGGCAGACCTAAGCAACGGTGGCTTGATACGCTGGATGGGGATTTGAAAGCCTCGAGATTGCACCCAGATCAGGCATTCGATAGAGCCAAATGGTGAAGCCGATCACGACGAGCCGACCCCGCTTGTGAACGGGACAAAGGCTGAAGAAAAAGAACGAGTTGATGTCCCACAGGGATACATTTAGAGATCCCCCCTCAAGCTCTCCACAAAATCATGGAACTTGTTATAAGTGGCAGACACACAAGAAACTAACTTTAATAAGGTTTTATTTTACACAAAACCTTAAAAGGTATTGGCATTGAAACCATTGTTTTGAAGATACATTTTTGGATATGAATCCACACTCAAGGAAAAAAGAAAATTATTCGAATTAAGTCCAAAACGTAAATCCACGTATCATTACTTTGCAGAAGCCTTAATTCGCACACCTGCTGAAAGCTAGCCCGCAAAGCACGCGCTTCTTATCAGCGATGGCACAAAAAAGACGCTTCACTCTCCCCTCAATCAAGTAAATGAGGTTGTGCAGACAACATGGCTTGTGATGCTCTGACGAGGTGGTGAAAAAATTGCCGGCCGCAACCGGATAATAATAAACATAAGCGGCAATTGAGTGTTGCACCGGAATGGCACCGGTCTAATGCCCGCAGTTGAAATAACTACCAAACTATTTATAGACGCGTTGATCCAATAAACACGCGAGAGTCGCAGGCCTCTGCTCCCCTTCGCCGAGTCCTTCCCTGACGTCTTGTTTTCAAACCAATAATTACCTTTCGAATCGAATCTTTTCGCTTCTTTTTCTCGTTATCCTCTTTATTCGGGTTTAGCTTGCGCCGCGTTATGTAAGATTCCAGTTTTAATGATTTATCCGATGTCGATTTCCCCATTTTGTGTCGGCTTTTCCGGAATTTCACTATGCTAATTCACCGCTTGCACATGGGACGATTACTGACCGATTACCGACATTTTCACGAAATCTACCTGAAATCTGACGATTTAACTTCGCGCAACAGATAACAATGACGATGTGATGCAAATTTCCTACGATAATTAGCTAGAATATGTGTAAGTTAAATAAAAATAACATCGCGACTTTTTGACAGATTGAATTGTTTATGATGACGACAGGCGATGTCAACCCTTTTTGTTTTGTTTATGTATCAATGGCGGTGCACGCACTCACCTGCGTATAGTCGACGAATCAATTTTGTTTTGGATTTAGTACCAAACAATCGGGTGAGTTTAGAAATTTTGTCCGAGTTCATATTTATACTAAAAAAATATGTTTTCATTTTTCTTTGAATTTGAACTTTACATTTATAATCTTAAATAATTATATATAATCAATTAAACAATGCATAACCAGAAAGGTTGAAGAGTATTCGGAAAAACTTGCACATTTAGCTTGTTGGCTTCATATTATTTTTGACACCTTACCTGACTGTTGACATTTATCCGGTGCTATTTATTGTTCATGTTTGCTATTTCGTGAGGAGTCTGGCGCAGCCGCATATTCCAATGCGGTTTGAAATGACATCTGGTCGTTTTCAAATGTCCGATGGATCGTCTGAACATCTGAAGAAGTTTGTGTTTTCGAGCAAGCCACGAGTGAATAGTAATACGCCGGAAGAAAAAGTTGAAATCATAATCCCCGAGGTAGGTGCTGGTCATTAACTCTTGTATTGCGGAGTGCCAGGGGTGCATTGAGTGGGAAGGTGATTGGATAATTGTGTGGTTTGAATGGGTCTGCCGGATTAAGCCCCTTTTGAAGGTGGAATAGTCTCCTAATTTGTTGAATGTATTCTAAGGCTTCTCTGTTTCTGAGCTACTTGTGATAGGGAAACCCGTGACAGGTTTTGATTACCTAACGAAGCGCACATTCCTAATCCTAACCAAATTATGATAGTGTTTCATAGGAGAATTATTATTCTTTATGAGATGCAGAGTAAAGTTGCAAGGAAACTATTTCCGCACTGGCTGAGCATTGCCGTAACTACGAGAATTGTACATAGGAAGCTCGGCGCTTCAGATATGAAAGGTTTTGTGGATTTTTTATGTAAAAATATTTGGGTACATGATGGTTCCGTGCACAGTTGTTGGCAGTCAACAGTCAACGCACGGTTGTTGGCAGCCAAGAAACTTCCGCTCGAAATGTCTCACCATAGGGTCAACGCGCTTTCTGTACAAGACAATGATCTTGCCAGCCCTCATGTATTCCTCAGAGACTTGGGTTCTTAGCAAGAAAAATTCCGAACTCTTGGCCGCGTTCGAGAGAAGAATCCTCCGAAGAATTGTTGGCCCCCTACATGAGGATGGACGATTCCGTAGCTTACATAACGACGAAATCTATGAGCGATACCATGACCGTCAGCTTTTAGGGATATCGAATTGGTGGACCTCGGCGCAAACCCAGGATGTCTGAAGTTCCTTATTAAGGCAGGCCGGCAGACCGGATACCGGTTGTTGCGCCGTTGATGATGATAATGGGGTTAGGACATTATTTGAAGTTTTTTTTTTGTTATTTACATTATTTTCGTTTTTCTGCTTGCTTTTTCGCTTCATTCGATTTTTTCTATCTTGTCTTCTACATAATTCGCATCGTTTTTTTATTTTGCCCGAATTTACCGTTTCTTTTTGTTTTAGCGCATTGAAATTTTACCTGATTTCCTCGGACTCCCTTTTGGTCGTTCCCGATTTTATCTAATTGGAAACATGTCTCGTGACTATTCTTCACGCAATCAGCGTCACCTTCCTTTCACGTTCCCTCCAGGACAATGGAGTCCTGCTGAGCTTGACCTGCCAATGCATCGCAACCATTGACGATGGCATGAGGTCACGAGGAGAGCTCCTGTGCGTTGGGTTGATCCTTCCACGCAGGATTTAAGAGCGACGGCCACATCACGGGTTGATGGATTGTTTCGAGAGCGATTTTTTGCGCTTCGAGCCTCGAACCCGAATACGCACTTAGTGGATAAGACACCTCAATATCTTCCTGCCTCAACTCGCGGCAGATATAATGAGGGAGCTTCAATATTTGCGGGTGGATGTTCACGGGCAATTTCGCCATCTTTTTAGGTTTTTCAGTTAGTTCTTGCCTCTTGGTCGTCTCCGGCCACTAAGGATGCAATCACTATCAAAACGGAAGGTATTAAACGAGTCTTTCATTTGGTACCCCACGCTATATTTGATGAAAAAACTGCATCCATCTTTTACGTGTGTGGGGTTGTAGTGTGTAGCGCCTTGGTGTGTCGCACGTGGTTACGAGCATAGCTATTTACAGCTTGTCACATGGAATGGGTAAACACGCATAAGAGAATAACCTCGGCGTCACCTTGGTATTAAATCACCCATCATGATCACAATGTTACCTTTAGGAAGCCTCCCCTAAACTGCGTTTAATTGATCGCAGGAAGCATTCTTCTCCACTATATCCGAAGTCTCCGTCGGTGCGTAGCATTGTACGATTGTGATACTCCTTACCCTGGACCGAAATCTTACAGTCAGAAGCCAGTTACAAACCGACTCGCAGGTGAAGAGAGCGCGCCTTGCGGTAACCATCAGAAACAAACCGACACCAGATTCGTGTTTGCTACGACTTGGTTTTCCAGCGTATAAAACCGCATTGCCGCAGAAGGATAGGAGTACTGTCTTATTTTGTTTAGGATCAGAATATTCAGCTTATGTCGTTGGAATTAATGCTCGATCATAGTTCGTTTTCGATAAGCAAAGTCCGTGCCCGGATGGTTCATTGTTTAGACACTGGGCTGCCGGACGGAAGGTTACGGGTCAAATCTCACTGTTGGTATCGTGACTTGATGTGGGATAAACGCGCTTTGGTGTACCAGCTGTAATCATCATGGACCAGGGAATGCATATTGAGTCTGCTCGGAGTTAGGCAAGCTCCTGGGTTTCAAACGCCACAGGACCACGGCATACCATCTGCAGTCCACTGGGATGTTGAAAATTGGCACTGGACACTAAACGCCGGCTTAATGGCTCGCGACGAACCGTCGTGGTGGCAGCTCTTGCCTTAAGTCTTCCTCGGCCTTCGTACAGCTTATCGAGAGGAGTTCGGAGAAAATCTGCGACTCCTCGTCGATCCTGTGCTGGATATCAGAGCAGGGTTAAGCGTCTCCAGCATGCTGCGTCTGCTCAGGAACCCTGTTTCGAAGCTGCGGTCGACTCCACCTCCCCGACATATGGCGCCGGAGGTCGACAGCTCCAGGGACCTCGAGAGATGCTCGCAGATCCTCATTAGGGCCCGTTGAAGTCCTAGAGTGACGGAAGCACTCTTTCAAGCTCGACGTTCGGGCGGGCCCAAATGAGTCTCCTTGACGAAGCTGAAGGCGTTTGGCGAATCGAGGGACGCTCTAAAAAAATGTCCGCGAAGTATCTTGATTCTTCCGGTAACCCTATTGGCGATATGACATCCCGGGTTCGTCCGCTGGACCCGCGCGGTTTCAATTGGCGGAGTGATGTGGCGGCACATCGGAATCAGCAACCACTGACTGCATTGCGGGCGGGCAGGATACCTCTTCCGACGCACTGAACTGCTGTCTGGCACGATGCCGACGCGTTGTACTTCCACTTCCTTTTTGTACTGACCACTGGAAAGTGTGGACGCCGGCTGTAACGAGATATAAATGCATAAAATTAA
Source organism: Hermetia illucens (assembly GCF_905115235.1). Classification (NCBI taxonomy): domain Eukaryota; kingdom Metazoa; phylum Arthropoda; class Insecta; order Diptera; family Stratiomyidae; genus Hermetia; species Hermetia illucens. The sequence continues at coordinate 39,435,587 of NC_051854.1, forward strand.
AATATTTTATTTTAATTATATCATTATTTTTGTTAGACTGATGGAAACCAATCATAAGAGACAATAAAGTGCTAAAAAAGCACTTCTTGAACAATAGAAGCTCAGTCCTTCTTTTCAGAGTGAGTTAGTCATCTTTGAGGGAGGAGCAGTGCTGCCACTTATTTACTATGTTGTTAGGAAAGTCCAGTGGGGCATTTTATACTGAAAATGAGGATTTAGTCATGCCGTTGATGAATTGATATCCCTAGAAAACGGCTGCCACTTAGATTTACTAGAAGCCGCAGATGCCCTTTGCTACGAACCGGGGGTTGTACTCGGCACCGGGGCCGTATTTCCGAATGTGTTTTTTCCCCGCGGTCGGGTATCCGTGGGGAAGACTGACTGAGTGTAAATCAAGTATTTCATGAATGAATTATTTCCGTTTTGGGTTTTTTTAAAATATTTTCGCTTAAATTATCATAATTTAATTTAATAGCTTTATTTTTATCGGGGTAAGCAACTCATGCGTGTGAGTTTTTTTGAATAATTCCGTTCAGTTGCTTGACTTGGTATGAGCGTGCTAATATGACTTGTTAATAGAATTAAAGTATGAATGTGGTTTATAGGTATGATCCCAAAAACTGTACTTCTATATGGTATAGAAGTTGTTTTCTTGTAATTTTAGCTTCTGTCCAGATAATTTGCAACTAATAATCTTTTTATTTATTTACACTTTACTGTAATTCCAGCTTTTGCAGGCCGGTTATTCATTTTATACTTGGCCTTGTGCACCAGTTCTTGGGTGGTTCCTTTGGGAACGTCGTCACGATTTGGTAGATAAGCGTATTCTTGAGATAGGATCAGGCACGGCATTGCCAGGAATTCTTGCTGCAAAGTGTGGAGCACAAGTTACCCTAAGTGATAGTTGCATTCTTCCCAAATCGCTTGCACATATCGAACGTTGCTGCCGAGCTAATAATTTAATTCCTGGACAGGATATTGATGTCCTTGGCATTAGTTGGGGTTTACTTTTAAATAGTGTTTTCAGTTTAGGACCTATTGACTTCATTATTGGGGCTGATTGTTTCTACGATCCGTCAGTTTTCGAGGATATTCTTGTTACCATATCGTTTCTTTTAGATCAGAATCCTGGTGCTAAGTTTATATTTTCATATCAGGAGCGTAGTACAGATTGGTCAATTGAGGCGTTGTTGAAAAAGTGGGATTTACGGTGTTTTAGCATTAATTCCGAGAATATTGGTAAAGTTTCTGGAGTAAATATACACGATTTTATGGGAGGTCATACAATACACTTACTGGAAATAACGCGATAATCTTGTGTCCTTACTAAACTGGCAAACATGTCGAACGCCGTTCGGAGTATTCAAAAACTTTTCGTCGGAAACCTACCATGGACGGTGGGTCAAAAGGAGTTGAAACTTTACTTTTCGAAGTTCGGTCATATACAAACTGCATCGGTAATTTTCGATAAAGCTACTGGTATGTCTCGCGGATATGCTTTTGTAACATTCAGTACACGTGACGGATTTAACAGTGCATCAAATAAAACAAACCATGTGCTAGACGGTAGAGTTTTGAACGTCCAAGTAGCAACTTCATAGCCTAATTATTGATTTATAGAACTAATATTGTACAGTACATTTTGTATGTAGTAAATAAATCTGTTTTTATGTATATTTGGAGGTATGTTGGATTATTTTCCTTGTCCCCTTTTACAGGCAACCCAAAGGTTTCATGTTCAATTTAGTGAAACACCTTTATTCGCAGGCGTGCCAGTTCTTTCGAATTTAAGAGTTTCTTTATTAATTCTTGTCGAGTTTTCAACTAAAAGTAATACGGCTATATTTAGTGTAAGGATATTGAAATCTTCTTGGTCTCCAGAACATTGGAGAGTCAATAGAAAAAACGACAAAAATTTCGCGCGCCTCTTATGAACCGGTTTTTCTGGTTTCTTTAAATTTTTTTTTTACTCGAGGGTTCGAGTAATTTCGTCGGTTTCGGGTGAAAGCAACTAGTGCAGTAGAAAAGGCTAGTTTGCAAGAAAGAATCCTTACCTTACGCTTCCAGAAACTAAAAGAGAACTAGAGGAATCAAGCTCATGCAAAATGAACGTGGGAATGATTCAGTGTCCCCTAAATGAGCTTGGACTTCGTGCCGGAAAGCCTGCCAAAACGCATCTTCTAACAATAATCATGAAAAAATGAGATGCGAAATGGAAGGTGGATGATTAGAAAAGAGTTATCTTTCCGATGAGTTGAAATTTGATTTATTTTAACTGAATGATCTAACCGTTGTTGTAGGAGAAAGGGAGAGCGGTATGGGATATGATAAATGTACAATATCTGTCGTAAAACATTGTCTATATGCATTGGTTGGGGATGCATAACAGGACACGAAAGTCGGAAAATTCTGATGTTGCATGGTTCAAATATAAGGAAAATCTGCGAGATGGTTTGGTCACCACCATTATAGCGTTAAGTGCAAAGGTCGATAATATCGTTTTTCATCGCATCCAATCCGCATTATTTCTCTGTTCACAAGTGGTGACTTTTAAAGAAACTCTGAGGGCAGAATCCCTAACCGGGTCCGCGAAAAGCGTCTGATCTGTGCAGAAGGTCAGCATCAACCCGATTGAGAACGTCTAGGGAAACTGCAGAAGAAAAAGCAAACTTCTATAATTGAAGAATGTGATCCAAAAACTCTGGTATGAAGACTTTTCTTTTGGAATGTCAGCAGCAGTGATCTGTTCAGAATTGAGCGTTTTAAATACCTCGGATAAACACTATCAGCCAATGGAGAACTGCGTTATGAAATTGCTTCATGCATTAACGCAACTTGGATGAAGTGGCGTTCCACCACTGGTGTTCTTTGTGATCAACGTATCAACGAACGTCTTAAATGTAGAATTTACCGCAATGTCGTCCGTCCTGCCGTTCTCTATGGTTCTGAGTGTTGGCCGACTATAAAAGACAATGAACGGCGTCTTGCGGTAATGGAGACGATGATGTTGCGTTGGACGAGTGGCGTGACACTTTTTGATCACATCCGAAATGAGGTGCTCAGAGGTGGCGGGGAGGAAGACGGGGCGCAAACCCTGTCGGCTGAACCAAAACCAAGTGGCCGAGGAGAATCTCCATAGTGGTGGCACCGGGAGACGCTGTATCGCATTGGCTTGCCGTCCGTGATGCAGTAGGCAAATGCTCCAAAGCCTAATTAGGACGATCAGACCCGAGTCTGCACGGAACTCATCTGAAGTGGCAATAGTCACGAAACCTTACCAGGGGTATACTAGTATTATGGGAACCGGGATAGCCCCTGGACTCACATACTTCAGGAGAATTCCTGTTGTATGTGCGTGGGAGATTCATGGGAGTTGTGGTTGCATTCAAGCGAACAGAAACCTTCGGGTCTCAGCGTGGCGTTGCGTTTTAACACGGGTGCCGTACTCCTAGTTCGGTAGAGATTTAGGTAAGTCTTGCATTCACCAGTATGAATGCTGAGCCATGCACTTGGTATAGACTGGTACCGTTATTGCTTGTCAAAGCGGGGCTCTGATTGTGGTCACAAAATCAATCTGTGTCTTAAGAAGACCGTGAGATTAAGTCAACGAGACAGGTACTCACGTAAAACCCCCAGGAACCACATCCGATGAGGATATCGGCGATCGTTATGGAGTTGCATCGATCATGGAAAAATTGCGAGAGAGGCGTCTTCGATGGTATGGTCACGCAATTCGTTCTAACGAGAATTCACTTGTCAAGATTGGTCTGAACATCGAAGTCGATGGTAAACGACTAAAAGGCAGACCGAAACAACGGTGGCTTGATACGCTGGATGAGGATTTAAAAGCTTCGAAATTGCACCCAGATCAGTCATTCGATAGAGCCAAATTGGCGAGCCGACCCCGCTTGTGAACAGGACAAAGGCTGAAGAAATAGAAGAAGAGGTACATTAGAATACCGGAACGACAATATCCTTGAGATAGAGATGTGTATGGAGGGACTTCCATTGCTTTTTATATGTGATTTTGATAACCACACTGGCGGTTTCGTCCAGGGCAAAGGCAACTCACCAGACGCTGCCTCACCTCTGCCATGGGAGTAGCGTGATCGAAAGTGCCAACAGGTGGACAAACGCTCCTTTTTGTTTAATTTTTAATGCTTGGGGTACTATGCCCCCAACTAGGGATCCATGGACTATAAAACGTTGGAGTAAGTTGCTCCTCATTTGGTCCGGTCCACCATCATGTGGATGTGGATTCCGCATATCCTAAATAACTACCCAGCTTTAGTCTAGCTTAGACTAAAACAACTGGCGTTTTAGTCCAATATAATTCGCAACCTTGTCGTGTTTTTGCTATGATAAAAGAGAGCGTTTTTCCACCTGTTGGCACTTTCGGTCACGCTGCTTCTAGCGCAGAGGTGAGGCAGCGTCTGATGAGTTGCCTCTGTCCTGGACGAAACCGTCAGTAATTTTTTGGTTTTTTTAATTAGAAAAAAAATGTGGTCGAGAATATTAAGAATAGCACGTCCGAATGATACAAGCGAGAATACAGTATATTCTTAAAAGGCATTTTATTTACTGACAAAATAGTTTGACATACGTATCTATTGCTTTTCTTTTATTGATTTCGTTGCGCTGATTTTGGTCGTATATGAAAATAACATTGCATCTGGAAGATTATAAGATCTGTTTCTTAAAATAGAATCATAAGAAATATTAGAATATTGTATTTTATCATTAACTACAGATGTTTGAGCATTGCATACACTCGAGCACTTAATCTGCTTTCAAAGTCATAATTTTTATATAAAGTTTGAACATTTAACAGTAAATTTTTTGCTTCTTGCTTGGCTCTTTCATTGCGCTGTTTTAACAGGATCACGGCTAACTCGTAATTTGCGTAGGCTGAAATATATATATCTTCTGTAACATTCACTCGCTTTCGAATACACTCCCTGAAGTCTTGCATAGCACCGTCTAATTGATGTAAATGCATCTTGCAAGCGCCTAGTATTAGATTTGCTAGACCTATGGATGGTTCATTGGTAGCGCCGGGAGCCGTGGTGCAATCTAAGAAAGAAAATATGTCCTTTATATACAGGCTGTCCAAAATAGAGCAACTCGCAAGGGTCTAGAAAAACCTTAAACCAGTTGACGGTTTCTGAGATATAGGCATTTCAATGGAATTCGGTACAATCGTTATCTTAGATCAAATGTTCAATTGTTACTCCTAAAAAAATCATATTCTTAGATTCAGATTATCTATACTATAGCCATTTCATTAATCAAATAGCAACATTTGATTAACAATTCAAAACTTTTAATAACAAATATAGTTTAAACTGAAGTATTTTTCATCCCCAAAAGTTTGAACCCTTGTACTGTAATAAAACTACTGAGCTAACTTGACCAGTGACTTGAAAAATTTGCTCATTTAATGAAGTTTATGGATCATGGCATGGAAAGGGGCCATTTTATGTGAATGGGAGTGGTTTGAATTATCTGGTATCGTTCGTTGTGTATGTGTAGGCTTCCTATAGATTTCAAAAGAGGTCCCTTTTTCCCCTCTAAAGATCGTTAAATCAAGGAAGTTCTCCATTGATCTCTATCTCCATTGTAAATCTTAAGGTTTCGATGTATCTTATTTAGCACCTCCAACATTTTTTCCACTTTGTCTTCATGGACAATGTTGAAAATGTCATTTACGTACGTTGACCAGATCTTTGGAAGCAGGTCTTTGCAATGTAGATCATTCTCAATCTTGTCCATGAATGCGCCACTCAAAAGGGTGAAAGGGGGTTCCCCATGGCCACACCTCTGATTCCCTTGTAGAACTGCCTTCTGAATGTCAGGTAGCTTTCCGACATGCATACTTCCGCAAGTTTCATGAACATCTCTGTTTCTCTTTTCCACACACACACACACATCGAATGACACTAGTCGTTCATCCGGTGTGGTAAATTCCACATCTTTTAGTTGAGGTCATCTCTACTCCTGATGGAAGCAGTAATAAACGCAGTACTCCGTCTCAGAACATATCCAAAAGCATGGAAAAAATCCATCATCATCCTTCTGCCGAAGCCGGGAAAGAACCCAACCTTTCCACAGAACTGGAGACCCATCAGCCTACTTCCAACAATTGGAAAAATTGCTGAAAGGGTAATACGGAGCAGACTGCAGGATCAACTCAACGAGCTCAACATCATCCCAGAGGAACAATACGGATTCCAACGAGATCATTCATGCGAGCTTCAACTGGCCAGAGTAGTCCAGCACATTCGCAGTGGTTTGAACAAGCGGAAATCGACCGGACTAATAATGTTCGATATATCGAAAGCTTTCGATAAAGTCTGGCACGCAGGGCTCGTAGCCAAACTAAAGAAATTTAAAATATCTGATTCTATGATAAGACTGATCCAATCCTTTATTGCAGATCGAAGTTTTAGGGTGGCACTGGAGGGGCACCAATCAACGGAAAAAAGAATAGAGGCAGGAGTACCCCAAGGATCGCCGCTTTCCCCGCTGTTATACACAGTATTCACGGCGGACATTCCAAGAAAATTTAACCGCTTCACAGGGATCTCCTTATTCGCGGACGACACATGCCTCTTCCACACATCGAAACAGGCACGCCTCATCACAAGTAATCTTCAGAAGGCAACCAACACAATGTTGGAATACTTCAAAAAGTGGAAGATAAAAATAAACCCGGAGAAGACCCAGGCAATCTTCATCACAAGAAAGAGAGAACAGAAACCGGGGAAAATCCAAATCGAAAATCAGCCCATCGATTGGAAACCAACCGCGAAATATTTAGGACTGACTTTCGACAGCAGACTAAATTGGAGAAAACACATAAAGCTGAAAAGAGATGCATGCACAGGTACGCTGAAATCCCTTTACCCTTTAATTAGATCTAAGAAACTAACCATTAAGAATCGTCTTTTAATTTACAAACAATTAATTCGCCCATCTCTGCTATACGGGAGCAGCATTTTTTACCAAACATGTAAGACATATAAAAAACAACTGCAAATATGTCAGAATATAGCTGTAAGAAAAATTTTCAATGTCCCGCATTATATAAGAAACCTAGATATACATAGCGATCTAAGATTAGAAACCATAGATAAGTACATTAAAGATAAAGCCCTGAAATTATTCCAAAAAATTGATTCACACAAGAATAAAACTTTAAAGATCTTAAAAACAGAAAAACAGAAAAAAGAAACTTATCCTAGCTTAAGGGCATTAGTATTATAAGAATGTATGGTATTTTAAGGTAATTAGTATTATAAAGTAATATTGTTAATATTATTAGTTAAGATAAAATTAGTTAAGTTAAAGTTAGTTAAGATAAAATTAGTTAAGTTAAAGTTAGTTAAGATAAAATTATTATTATTGTAAGTAATTTATAACTAGTATAAGATATAAGTTTTATAACGTTGTTGAAAAAAAAAAAAAAGAGGAACGATAACCAACCAGAGTAAAGATGGACAACAATGTCCACAGCGAAAAGGGGAGCAAAGGTGTCGAACACCAGCTCCAGACTCATCACAGTTCCAAGACTCCTGATGGCTTTTCTAGCGGAAGGTGCCCCTAGTTCCTGAAACCTATTCAATAGCCACTTGGCGATATTTTGTGTGGGCGAGTTTGTGGCGGTTATAATTTCCCGGAATTCGTCCCCAGGTTTGTGGATCTTTGGTAGACCCTTTATTCTTGGCAATACGGGGTTGGTCATCTGAAATTTGACTGAATTCTTAATAATGTGACGACATTCCTTTAATACTTTTTTGACCCGTTTAATGGATTCCACCAAAGGGTCTTTATAATAATAATAATCGTTGGCACAACAATCCATATTGGATCAGGGCCTTGAAGTGTGTTAGAGCACTTCATTCAAGACCGTAACGGTACACTACAGAACACTGTAGGAGGCAATGTGGTCAGCATTACGGTCGCTCGAGATTATTATCCTGATTTGACTCAGGTACTCATTCACAGCTGAGTCGACTAGTATCCGACGTCAAATCACGATACAAATCCCACTGCCGCCAGCAAGATTTGGACCGCGACCCTCCGTACGACAGCCTTGTGCTCTAACCACTCAGCTATCCGGACTTTCCTCAGTTCAAAGTACCTCCCGTCTGAAGTTTTTCGAACTAGCCGTGTCGTAGTCCGTCTTCTCCACTAATACGACCGCATTTCCCTTGTCCGCTTTTAAATAAAAGACAGGCTTTTCTCTTAGTTCCTTCAAGATTTTTCTTTGTCTTCGCACTATTCGTAGTTTCTTGAGGGTAGGTTTATTATTGCATTTTTACGTGTTGTTTCTTTTAATTGGTTACTTTCAAATTGAATGCCTGCCTCAATATCGATGACGATCTGTTCCTACGGCAGATTTGAATGCTGGAGTGCAAAGTTGAAGCCCTTGTTTAAAAGTTTCTCTTGGTCCTTATTCAAGATTTGTTTGGATTTTTTCATTACGAAGTCCGTAAGTATCGCTGTTTTATTCAGATTTCAGATTAACCTTTTCGCTCGACGTTTGTATCAAATGGTTTAGCTTTTTTTCCTAAGATTACTCTCTTCCGCGCCTTTTCGATTTGGAAAGCTCTCTGTATTTTGTAAAATCCCCTTTTCTTCGCTCGATTTCCGCGAGTTTTAAATGGGAACTGTATGCCATCAATCGATCGAATTTTTAATTAAAAACCTGATTATCGAAGATTCCTGCTTTTTCAAGTTTAGTGACCCTAATTGTACATTCACCCGATGTGATTTGGGTGATTTTTTATCTCAAACACTAGCTGACCCGACAGACTTCGTACTGCCTCAATCGATAAATAAAAGACCTAAACTTTTGTATAAAATAACTTTAAAAGAAACAACACGAATCCGTATTTAATAAAAAAGCATATTGTGAAGCATTCCGTCTGCGGATTCGATCAATTCCATTATGTCGTGATCCCTGTTGTTGTGTTTGATGTGCACGAACTGTTGCATTCTAAGCCTACCTACTTTATTATCACTCAATAATAATAACGCAATTCTGACACAGCAATACGACTATTTTCTTGATCTGTCTCTCTCTGGTCATCAGTCCGGTTAGCACGTGAGGTAGCTCTTCGCACATTTGATTGACTGCGACGACCTAAGTCAGGTCGTCTTTTCCTCGGCATCGTAAATTGTAAATAATCAAAGTGAGAAAATTTTTCGCTCACTTAGCAGTAAAGTGCTACAATCACAAAATATCAAAAAAAGAGCACATTACCTGGAATGTCACTATCGCAAAGGATCGCCAAAGTAAGGAAAGTTCTCGCGCAATCATAGATATCGTAACGCAATATCGTAATACTTCTTTCCGTGTTCTAAAGTGCAACAGGATGGATTGACATATTAGTTGGTTGTCAAATCTAATGTCAAATATTATCGTTGCGTTTAGAAATTTAATTTGTAACAAAACTTAATATCTAGTCTAGGTCTAGGCAGTTTAGTTTGGTCTTGAAATATTTATGGAAATTCAGAGAAGGTTTAAACGGTGAGAAACAAAACTACTAAAAACAGAAATTCTATTTTCCAATACAACAAGTTCTGAGCTGTGAAACATTTGATGTCTTTTGTCTTTTTAGAAATAAAAGACTGTCACTTGGTTGTCAAATATTTCTAGTTGTGTTAAAAAATTTGTCCGTTTCATAGCTGTAATATGAGGTCCGATGAGCACAGTGAGTGATTGAACTTTATTGAATATCAATAAAGTTTAAATTGACTCTAAATTTTATTAAAAAAAAACGTTTATATGGGAAGAAGAAAAGTGCTGTTTTTAGGGTTTTACCGGCAATTATTCGAATTTTTCTCACCTTTTAAACCTTCCCTAGACCGCCACGGACATCTTAAAACCAAGATAAGATAAATCCGTTCAGCCGCTCTCGAGTTTTAGCGAGACTAACGAACGATTTTTATATATAAGATAAGCGAAGGAACCGGGTCTCTTCACTCAGAACTGTCATCTTTTAGAAAGCGTGAATAGAAGCGACAAAATTGAAATTTTGTCACACTTGTTGATTGTTATTAAAAATTTTGAATTTTCAATCAAATGTTGCTATTTGATCAATGAAATGGCTAATTAGTATAGAAAATCTGAAATCGGAATCTGAGAATGTGGTTTTTTTTGTGAATGCCACTTAAAAATCTAATTGAAGAGAACGATTTGAACGAATACCATTGAATTGCCAATATCTCGAAAACCATCAACTTTTTACTAAGATGATTTAATGTTTTTCTGGATCCTTGTGAGTGGCTCTATCCGCCTTTTAAATATTATTATTGATTTTTGGACATCTTGTATAAATTTGTATGATCTTTTCACCATGTAGAGATCATCTGTCTTACCCGAAATGATTGCAGTAATAACTTCCTTCGGACAATTATGCAAGGTATTCCACAGAAAAAGCATTTCATAAACAAAGAACTTCCAATACTGCACGTCGAACATGTTTCGGTCACTATCCGAGGATGGTAACTTATCGATTCGCCTCAAGATGAATTTGTTAATTTGGGTTTCCTGTATTGAAGACAGTCATTTAGATACTTGCATTTTTCTTTCAATCGTCTGTTATATTATAATACTTACCTTGTTATTTCTGCTTATCATGATCATAATTTCAGATTTTAGCTTTGTTAAATTTTCGAATCGACCAAAGGCACCTTGACATATTGTCGTCATATAAGTGTAAAAACTTTTGGAGAAACTGCTTGCCAATTTTAATTCATGAAAATGAAGCATTGCATTTCCGAAATCAAGGTGGATCAGCCGGCACCAACCGACTTCGTGCAAGCACAGCATTTTCAGTTCTCTCTGAACGGACATTCGGTAGGCAGCATCATACAGATCAACCGCTACATCTGTCTTACCCTGAAAAGCATTGTTTTTTTGAAAACTCTTCAGGATAGTATTTCATCGCATGCTATTTACCTGCAATCTCTTCAACCTTGCATTGAAAAACAAGAATATGGCAGACGTTGCATATTCAGGACGTGAATCCCTCAGCAATTGGCGCGCGGCTTCTATTTCGTTCGATAACTGGGTTTCATTGGCATGGAATAGCTGGGCACCGATCGTGTAGTACCATAAGAGTGCGAGTCTAAAATTTAGGATTTCATTTAACTGTTTTATTTGAAATCGATATATTACGTTGCAAGTGGCGCCCGCATATCTTCCGTACTTCTTGCATAGTTCAAACAAGCTATGCCCATCGCTCGATTGCCTTCAAATCCTAGGAAGTTAATCAACTTCAGTAGATTAGGTGGTAATAAGGATACACTTAGTTGAAAAATTCCAAAGCCAAAACTCACGGCTCCCATCAAACGTTTTGTAGTTCTTAAGTCTATATCACTGCAAAAGTCCATCATTGAATAATTCGTCATTCATCAAGATATGAAAAGTTGGGACATACCTTGTTTGAAAAGGTGGCTCCATTGTCATTGGACTTGGAATCGGTTCTGGGCAAGATAATGGCACTTGGTGAAGAAACCCATTGCTCTGATTCGATTGTAATTTCAAATGGAGATTATCTCTGGACGGCTGATCAGATGATTTTCTACTATTACAGCTTCCTTGTAAAGAGAGCTCATTACTAAAGGGCTTGGAAACGGGAGATCTAAGCTTTTCTGCAGGGAATATTGTTGAAACCGAATGCTGTCGATTGGAGGTTCGTGAAATATTGCCTGTATTACGATGTGTCCGAATTGTACATTTCTTTGATGAGGTAAAATTGGAGTGATGTGATTGGCTATGAGGAATCGTCGAAATATTTCTGAAAAATCAAACCCAGTGATTTGTGGTATTCGGTGAAAATTATCTCTTGTATAGGTAAATGTTATCCAATAGAATGTGCTATTGACTTCCTAAAGGACAGTAGTCTGCTCTTGACAGTGTGATGTTTTTTATTTTATCTTCCCAGTGGTTAAGGGGTGAATGGATTCAGTTACACAAAGTAAAGTTCCTGATCGACTTTATCTCGGCAAAGGCCAGTGATGGTTCTTGTCAATGTGTGGATCAAGTCGACGCACACCTCCCAGTGATAGAACAAATAGACAACCGTCGTGTGATGAATAAACTTGAGCGCCGTCCCAGTGCACACTCTAATACAGGAATCGCTGAACCTGGCAAGAGCTATGAATTGCACCCACCGATATGCAATGGAACTGAAAAATGGAGTATATACCCCAGGTGGCAGACCAGTTGTACTGGAAAATCCACTCTCTCAGCGGGTCGGTCCTACGGATTCTGGGGAGGACCTTTTATTGCATTTTATCAACCTTTTTGTAGGAGTTCGAAGATTACAGGATCACCACCATCGATCAGAAACGTACCCCAACTACCAAAAAAATGATCGCTAACACAAAAGCAAGGAAAACCTAAAACTATAAAACCAACTAGTTATGTAGCAAAAAACCTCAGGAAATTGAAAATGGCGAACTGTGCGAAAAGCTCAACAAGCTAGAGAAGTTTACATTATAGCAGAGTTCGCAAGAACTACAGCAGGAAAACGAAATCCTCGAGAAAACAACTCAAGCTAGTTCTCTTCCAGCCAAGTGCCGCAGCCTTAGTGTAAATGAACCAAAAGGATATTATACAGATGAAGAAGAATTGGCCAGAGAAACTGATTGGATGTTGCAAACAAGAAGAGTGGTCAAAGGGTAGTATAGGTCCCAGGGCGAAGCGTGGATTGGTACGCACGATGGAGCATAAAACCTGGGAAATGCCTGCTGAACCAACACCAACAGCTCTACTACCAAACCCTATCTCCACCTCCACGTGGTGCCCGCTGGGAGCTCCTTCTTAACGAAAAGCTGCAGAGGGAGGAGGATGAAGGCGAGTCTCCTGCGCCTAAAAACGGGACAAATTGTACCAACTGATCCTCCAGGTTAGGGGTTGGGTAGGACTGACAACCCTACACGGAAAACAACTTGTTACGAAGCCACAACAGGAGCCTCGGACTGGACGGATTACATAACGACGAACTCGGCAACGACAACGGAATAACGATTTGCGCATTTTCTCATGGAACGTGCGCTCCCTGTACAGAGATGAAGCTGATGAGCAGCTATACCCTGTCTCAATATAGGGCTGATAGGACCGGTTTCCTGGAGAAGAGCAACTACACCACATATTATAGTGGCCATCCAGTAAACCATGTGCTCGGAGTAGGTTTCTTAGTCAGTCAAAAATTGAAACCTGCTGTTATCGGCTTTTAAAACATAAGCGAACGGCTATGCAGATATGATATCAAAATCATACTTAATTTTAACAGCCAAGTAGGGAAGGAGCGCGTACTCAGGCGATACGTTGGCTCCCATAGTTTACACGAGAATACAAATGATAACGGCCTGCGGATTATTCAATTAGCAGGGTCACACGAAATGGTTGTTGGAAGTACCTGGTTTGGTCCACAAACATATTTGGGCTTCTCCAGACGGGACCACTTTCAACCAAATTGATCACGTGTTGATCGAACGCCGCCACCTCTCAGCCTTGATGAATGTCAGAAAATATAGGGGGGCCAATATAGACTCGGATCACTATCTCGTTGGCATGGTGCTCCGAGCTCGAATAACAACACCACCTAGAATCCCTTCTGACAATCAGGTGGGAGTTATCACTGAAGCCATCCACAACACACCCCTCCGCGACACCTATAAGAGGGAAATGGATGCCGCTATAACCGCAGTCAACAGAGAACCTGGAGATGAAGCGTCAACAAATGATCTTCCCAACCACGTGAAGAACGTTATCATTGATACGGCCACAAACATATTTGGCTTCAGCCGCAAAAGGAGTCGGAACGGCTGGTTTGACGATGAATGTAAGCTAGCAACGGAACGGAAGAATGCCGCATACCAAGCAATATTGCATTCTTAAAGAACGCGGGCACGCGCAGAGACTTATCACGAACTCCGTTGAGCGGAGAAGCGACTTCACAGATGGAAAAAGGAAGCCTGGGAGAACCAACAAGTCTGTGAACTAGAAAAGTACAGGGAGCAACCGCACCAGGCGTGCAAGTTTTATCAACAAGTCAGCAGGATGAAGCCTTATACACCTCGATACTCATCCTGCCGAGACAAAGAGGGAAATCTGATTTCCGACAGAATGGGCATATTGAAACGATGGGTTGAATACTTTGATGAACTACTGAACAACCAGAACATCGGCGAGTTGGTGGTCACGCCAACTGAAGATGACGAACAAATACTGCCACCATTAGGTCCGTAGAACCCTCAAAATCAACAATCCTTTTCCACTTCCTCATCTACCCAAGTCTCCAACATTCCTAGTCGCTTCACGGAATCAGACTGTTCTAAGTCCTAGAATTGCCTAAAAAGGAAAATATTCGAAGACAAAAACCTATCATGGCCGAGACACTGCTAGAGAAGCAGGCAGACATCATTATGGAGGTGGAGACGTTGGAAAAGAATTACCGAAAGGACGGTATAGGATATAAGACACCCGAATATTTCGAAAGGAAGATCGGAAGATTGCAGGAACTGACGAATGAATATTACGTCATCTATCAAAAGCTGACCCGATTGCTGGAAGCAAAGTACCCCTATTTTACTATCCACCTAAAATCGGCGGAAAAATTAGCAGCGGTAAAAGCCTTATTCTAGAAGGATCAGCAAAACACCCCTGGTTGCACCATCGTGGAAACAGCGGGGCCGACAGGCATCAAAACAAGCGGTATGGCTAGGCGAACACAGTGACAATTCACAGGTGTACATACCTCAGGAGCTGCCAAGGTTGCCACCCATACAGGTTCCGGTATTTACAGGGCTCAGCAAGGAATGGAGCCAGTTTATGAAAATTTTTAAAGCGGCCATTCATTTGAACCGTGCACTAGGGAATATACAAAAAATGCAGTACTTACTCGGGTACTTGCAAGGCGCCACAAAGGAGGCGGTGTCACAGCTGCAGTTAACCAGCAGCAATTATGAAGCTGCGCTAGCTATCCTAGAAGAACGGTTCGCGAATACCCGGCAAGCGGCAACGGAATACATGGACTCCATCCTCAACATGAAGAAGCTGGACTACAGTTCCGCAATCGATACTGTAGCCACATGGCTACCATACCATAATTCGGAATCGTCTGGCTGATCTCCGCAATCTGGGATACCCGACAATGGAGTAGGATCCGATAATTATAAGAATAGCGGTTCGGAAATTTGATAACGAAACACTTGGCATCTTTGAGGAGAATATGGGGAATCTCAAAGCTTTTCCCTCAGTGGACAAGCTCAGCGCTTTTCTGTTAAAGAGACATCAG
This sequence comes from Hermetia illucens, assembly GCF_905115235.1. Classification (NCBI taxonomy): domain Eukaryota; kingdom Metazoa; phylum Arthropoda; class Insecta; order Diptera; family Stratiomyidae; genus Hermetia; species Hermetia illucens. Next base: position 39,450,904 of record NC_051854.1, read on the forward strand.
CTTCTCGAAGCCATAAAAAACAGCCGACAGCACAACAAATTGCGAAGGAAAAATCATTTACGATGCTTTCGAAAAAGGGTTGTTCTTGCTGTAAAGGGGAATATTCTATATTTGCGTGTGACACTTTCAAGAAACTTTTGGTCGATGAAAGATGTTGATTGATAAAACAGCAGAAACTATGTCGAAATTGTCTGTCACACGTCGGTTCAAAAAAATGCACCAGGAAAACCCGTTGCTTGGAGTGCAATAAATTCCACCATACCTTGCTTAACTATAAGAAGAAAGTACAGGCCAATACAGCGAAAAAGAAACATATCGGAGGCGTTATATTGGCAACAGCACTAGTGAGGGTCACCGACCCGGATGGAGAAAGGGTTACGCTTCGGGCTTTGATCGATGCAGGATCACAAGCCTCATTTAAATCACCAAAAGCAGCAAGCAAGTTGAGACTGGTTAAGTGTAAAACGTTCGCGTTGATAACGGGAATCGGTGGTGTACATGCGGCATCCATCCGCAAGGCAGTCAGATTAAGGATTGCCTCAAACTTCCACATTTCAGTTGAGCGTAGAAGCATATGCGCTGGATTCCCTAGCAACTCTTCCGCCAAATAAAAATTCTATGGTCGACAAGCCTGAATGGACGAATAACCTGCGACTCGCTGATTCCGCATTTAACCCAAAAGCTGGCATTGATTTGATACTAGCCGCCGATGCATTTGAAGAGATCATCGGAAGTCGCATGACAAAAAGGGAATCCGCTAATGGTGCAAGAAACAAAGCTAGGTTGGATACTATCAGGCAAAGTGCCTGCGAAAGAGAATCAAGTGAAGATTGTGTTATCAAACATATCGACCATCGAATTCAACCGCGCTCTGCAACAATTTTTTGGCTCAGACAGTCCCCCGGAGGACGTATCAGCAAACAACGAGTGCGAAATAATGTACCAAAGTTCTGTGATCTGACAAGCTGACGGAAGATCGCCGCCCCACTAGGAAAGTTCGGAAACAGGGCGTTTGCTTGCTTTAAGCAACTGAAGAGACGCATAGACAGGGATGGTCAGCTACACGAGGAATATCACAAGGCCATCAGCGACTATATTGAGTTAGGGCATAAGGAGCAAGCAATCCCTTTCATTGAAGAGGATAGGGACGTATATTACCTTTCTCACCATTGTTGTGGAATCATTTTTATTTGAAAAAAATATTTGACAGTTGAATGTATATTTAATACAGTTGTAGTAAACTTAATTGTTAATTCACACTATGTATTACATTTAATGGTTAGTTCACACTGTTACATTTCTCCTTCCTTCAGTAATTTTACATCTCTTCGACTAGTCTCTTGGGTCGATTTCTTAGCCGTTGGCTTCGCCGTACTGGATGTTCAATTTGTTGTGCTTCGGTGTGTTGTCCTTGTTCACTCATGTTTCCGTTTTCATGCGACGGTATAGCGGGCTGCGTAGACTGCTGATGTTCCTGTTCATCATTTGCTGTCGGGCTTGCAGATTGGTAATGGAAACTGTTTCGCTTAAAATCTGAAACATCCCGGAAGTCGATTGATGGTGGTATTACCCTCCGTTCTCGGATATGATCTGCATGTCGTCTTCTTTCTACACCGTCCTTTGTTCGAACACGGTAGGAATATCGCTTTGTTCTTTCGACTATGTTGGCTGGTTCCCACATTTTCTCGATGTCTGTCTTTACGAATACTGGTTGTGCTGGTTGGAACTCTCTCTTAGACTGCTCTGCTTGAAAATTTTATTTTACATGTTTAAAATGCATCTCTCGCCGTACATTAGGCTTCAGATTGTCAAATAAAGTTCGCAGGCGTCGACCTAGCAAAAATTCAGATGGTGCCTTCCCTGTAAAGGAGTGTGGTGTGTTTCGATATGTAAATAGAAATGTGCGCAAGCGCTGACGTTGTGATAAACCATCACTATTTTCATCATATTCACTGGCTTTCATGCGCTCCTTGAATGTTCGTACGAATCGTTCGGCTAGTCCGTTGGTTTTCGGATGGTACGGTGAAGACGTTACATGTTTTATTCCATGACTTTGACAATAATTTCGAAACTCTTCTGACGTAAATTGAATGCCATTATTCGACACGATAATTTCCGGATAACCAAATGTTATAAACTTCTCCTCTAGGAATTCGCACAAAGTTCTTGTGGTGGCAGCATAAAGTACATCTGCTTCTACCCACTTTGATAAAGCATCAACAAGCACAATCCACATTTTTCCTTCGAAGGGACCTGCAAAGTCCACATGCAGTCGTTGCCAACAATGCTCTGGCAGGGACCAAAAGTAGATTGGCAGTTCAGATTGTTTTGGGCGTTGCCGTTGACATGCCATGCATGATTTCACTGTATGTTCCACGTCCTTGTCGATGTTCGGCCACCATACATAGTACCTCGCTAACGCACGCATAGAGCCAATGCCTGGATGCCCTCTATGAAGATGCCTCAATGTTACTTCTTGAAGATTATCGGGCACGATAATTTGTCCTTGCCACATCAAAATACCGTTTTCGTATGATAGTTCCTCCCGTTTGTCGTAGTATGGTTTCAGCTCGTTGTTGATACACTTCGTGTCTGGTCAGTGACGCTCAATTAACTCAATTACTCGTCGTAATATTAGGTTATGTTTCGTCTGCTTCCTAAGTTCCTGTTCTGTTAGTACAATATCATCAAGTTTCCGTGTTTGAATTACCGCATAAATTTTATGGATCTTCTGCGCTTCCTCCGAAATTGCTTCATGTGCGTTTGGTAAGCGTGATAAGCAATCAGCTAGAATATTGTATTTGCCTTGACGATACTGTATATCGTAATTGTATGCACCTAATGTTAGGTGCATACAATTACAATTACAATTACAATTAGTGCCCATCTCGTCAGACGGTTGTTTACGATTTTTTGCAAATTTCGTTTGTCTCCCAACAGGTGTTGAAGCGGCTTGTGATCCGTAATTAATGTAAACTTTGTCCCACGTAAATATGGATCAAATTTCTTCACGGCGAAAAATATTGCTAATGGCTCCTTGTCAATGGTAGCGTATTTTTGTTCTGCTTCGTTCAATTTTCGTGACGCGTAGGCGATAGGTAACTCGTTGTTAGCCTCGTCCTGATGATATAAAACAGCACCAAGGCCTACATCGGATGCGTCTGTTGCCAAATAAAGCGGTTTTGTGTGATCGTAAGGAGTTAGATGACGGGCGCTAGCTATCATATGTCTAACATTATCAAATTGTTTCTGTTCCTTTATTGACCATCGCCATTGCGACTTTGTACCAGTTAATGCGTGTAGTTCGGAACATGCTCCATGTAAGTTGGGTATGAATTTCTCGTAAAAATTGACCAATCCCAGAAAAGATCGTAACTCCTTCTTGTTAGCGGGTATTGCAGCATTTTTGATTGCTATCAGCTTGTCTTCCACTGGATAGATCCCTTTTCGGTTGAATTGATGGCCCAAATAGTCGATACTGTCTTGAAAAAAGCTACATTTGTTCTTTTCGTTACGAAAACCAGCTTCACGCAGACGTTTAAAAACTTCTCTTAATGATCTTAGATGGCTATCTTCATCTGGACCTGTAATGCCTATGTCGTCGAAATAGATTGCAACGTTGGGTATGCCAGCAAGTAGATTTTCCATATAATTTTGAAATGTTCCGGGTGCACTCGATATACCAGGAGTCATACGGTTATACTGAAAATAACCTTTGTGTGTGGATATGATTAGGTATTTTCTTGACTCTGGACTAATCTCGAATTGTAGATAGGCATCGCGTAGATCTAATTTCGTGTACTTCTCACCCTTGGCAAGCTGCTGACGGATGTTTTCGAATGTTGGTACTGGATGTCGTATTGTTACTAGTGCTGGATTCAGTGTAACACGAAAATCAACACAAATACGTATATTTCCGTTTCGTTTAACGACGTTGACAGTGGGTGTTGCCCATTCGATCGGTGTTTCGTTGGGGTCAACAGGTGAGATAATTCCAAGCTGCTGTAACCTTTCAAGTTCGAATTCCACGCTTTTTTGAATTCCGAATCGGACTGGCCTGGCTGGAATATGTATTGGTGTTGCTGTTTCTTTTACGTGAATTTTAACTTGGTAGTTATTTATTTTTCCCAGTCCTTCTTCGAATAGCTGCTTGTTCTCTTCCAATATGTCATTTAACTTCTGATGCAGTGGTTTCGTTGTCGGCTGCACGTGGTTGTTGACACGATCTACGTTGTACACTGGTTCGGGCAGTGGCAAATTGAAGGCTTCATTCCACTCTAAGCCAAATAACATTGGATTCGCGTTGTCCACCACGACTACTTTCAAAGATCGCGTTCGCTTGTTCAGCGTCACTGTCACTGTAGCTTCCCCTTGGCAAGGTAAATCGAAATTGCCATAAGCCCGTAGTTTTGGCTTCCCTTTAAGCGTTGGTGATCCGATCTGTTTCCAAAAATCTGTACTTATAATGGAAACTGACGCGCCCGGATCCCAGTCCATCGTACATGTGACACCGTTTATCTTAACGTCAATGTTTCTTTTCTTAGCAATGGCACTCATTACTTTAAAAACTTACTCACAACTCGAAATAGATGTATCACTATTTTTTACGTTGTAAATACGCTGTTGTTTCTTTTTGTCTCTCGCGATCAATTTAGCTCTGCCTTTTCTTATACAGCACGACCCGTAATGTCCACGTTTGCCACACGCTTCACAATTGTGATTCGCCGCCTTGCAGTTGTCTTTTGAATGTCTTTCACGCGCACCACATCTTAAACATTGTTCTTCCGACAAAATTCGGATCCGCTTACCGATTTTCGCACGACGTTTTACTATCTTTTTCACTTCCGCGCATTCACTTTCTACAATGTCTTTTTCCGCCAACTCTCTTGATAGCGCTATTTTGAAAACTTCCGCGAACGACACTTCGTTTTCTATGCCTTCAATATCATCGAATGTTTTTAGCTCTGGCCACCTTTGTTTCAATTCCACTTCAAGTCGGGGATGGTTGAGACCCGTTGCAAACCGATCACGTAATTGACGTTCTAGCATGTCGCCGTCGTAGCCACAATCGCGACTTATGTCTTTTAGCCTGTTCGCGTAAGATTCGAATGACTCATCTTTTTTCCTCACACAATTCCAAAAGTTCGTTAGAGCGCGTGGTTTTTCGTTCAAAAAGCTTCACGAATTTTTCCGCGATTTCCGTGTAAGTCAGGTTTTCAAATTTTTTCTTTGCGTCCGCAAATGCAATTTTTAGTTTACGATAGGTTTCCGGCTTTAGACATGATACGAATAATTCTCTTTTCGAACTTATATCATCCGCGATTCCCCACATGTGGCACTGGGCTTCAAAATAATCTACGAAAACACTAGCCGTTGTAACGCCATCATATTTCTCACATTTAAAGTTTTTTAGGATGTTTTGTTTTTTTACCTCTGTAGAGATGTTTTCTCTACCAACCGTCACGGTAGCGAAATTTTCAAGAATTTTTAGGATGGCGGTCTGTTGCTCCGCCTGCACACGTAAAAATTCGGCAAACTGTGTGGCGTCCATATTTAACTCGCGCTCGGAAAAACGAAAAACACGACCGTCCTCGTCGCCAGTATGTTCTGGAATCATATTTATTTGAAAAAATATTTGACAGTTGAATGTATATTAAATACAGTTGTAGTAAACTTAATTGTTAATTCACACTATGTATTACATTTAATGGTTAGTTCACACTGTTACAGTAACTTTCTGAAAGGACTAGAAAAACTAGTTAATTGGTTCATAAGGAAGTATATTCCAAAGTGGCCGCTTCACTACACGTTGCATACCTACTATAATGGCGTCACTAGCAATTTGTGGAGTTTTCTCATGTTAAAGTGGAATGAAATTCTATTGAGGCAAGATGTCTTAGAGACTATCTCAAAGGAGCGCTTCTGGTTATAAACACTATTCTATTATCCCTGGAGGAAACAAATGCCACAGTATAATTTGATCGCCTAGACGCAGCTTTGCAAATAATCCACGTTTCGTTACTAGGAAGGTTAGGTGGGACAGTTACACGCTATCCACTTTATAGGGGTGAAGATGCAGTTAGTATTAACAGTAAAGTTGTTAGGACTGCCTTTCGAATGGAAATTAACTTGGAAGCATCATATCAAGAAACAATATCAGAATCCTGCAGATTACTCTGGTGCTTTTAGCACTACATACAATAGGAACGGCTTTGGACTATCATCACAACGGGTTCATTGGATGTAGATATTTGTAACATTTTGATGTATGCATGCATTGTCTGGTTTCTGGGGCTGAACTTTACTAACAACACAGACCTCGAAAAAATCAAAAATTTGACTGACGGTTTCGTCCAGGACAGAGGCAACTCATCAGACGCTGCCTCACCTCTGCCCTCTGCCCCAAATTTTTGATTTTTTCGATTCTTAATGCTTGGGGTGCTACGCTCCAAACTAGGGATCCATGGACTAAAAAACGAGGGAGTAAGTTGCTCCTCATTTAGTCCGGTCCACCATCAAGTGGATGGGGACTTAGGATCCCGCAGATCCTAAACAACAACACAGACCTGTTCCCATAGATCCAAAGGCTCACTTGTAGTTATCCTAAATCTATTCCCATTTATTTTGAAGTGAAACGGAAAGCAACTATTATCGTAGGCTTGAATTGGCATATTTTCTTTTACAAATTATTTAACAAACATCAGGTCCGCTGATCGTATGTTTTCCTTTGTAATTACAAGAACAGAAAAATGGACAAATGGGTAGCAGTTTTTTAGGATTATAGGCATGCCAATCTCCAGAAAACCTAATCATGGAACTGGCTTGACCCCTCGAAAAAATAGTGTCCATATAGCAGGACAGGTCACTTAATCCATATGGGTGAGGTGCTGCCATGGGAGACATTTCCACAGATGTAGGGGTAGGTCAGGATGCCAAACGGCTTTTAGAGCCGTCGAATTGGTGGACTTTGGCACAAAACTGGGATGTCTGAAGTTCCTTACTAAGACACTCATAGACCGAATACCGGTTGTTGCGCCATTGATGATATTTCAGACGGCGATATAGTCATTTTATTAATATCAGAAAAATGTTTGCGACAAAAATGGCAGAATCATACCATTCGAATCTGTTCTGACAGTCAAGCAAGGTTATCGATACCCAGTTGCAAAATCATATCAAGCTAGTTGATATGGCGCTACTACCAATTGTTGCTGAAACGTGACCGACAGAGCGAAAGGTTTTTTATATGGGATATAGGAGAAAATCACGGTGGTGGTTTGAGTATATGTAGCCAATACGAGGAAGCCAAGTCACTGGTTGTAATTTCTATGAACTTATGCTAGTTATGCCAGTTTGGGAAGAATTTCGCATAGAGGGGATCTTTCCTTAGAAGATTTTATTGCTAGGAACAAGATAACTTTGATGATTGTTGGCGTCAGTACAATAAGGCTTCAATGAGCAAAAGGCGAGACAGATTAGGGCTCGACAGATTTTGCTGCAGGAAATACAGTTGCCTTCTTATTTGAGGTAGGTCCTTTGAGATTCTGAGTACATAATTTCTTGATGTGTTCTTTGTGTACTTTACTCGTCCATTCATCGTATTTAGATCCTACATAAATACATTTTCTAGAATCAATTGTTAATATGTAGTTGTGGCCCATCCAATGGTTCAGCAGCCACTTATAGGAAACTGCATGATTGCATTGAACATCGAAGCGAGGGTCACCAACAAGTGCACCTAAACGCAATAATCGTATCATACAAGCTTGAGAAAACTCTCGTAATATTCGTATTCTAACTAAATCAATAGACAATTTACATACACATAAAAATAACGAGACATCGCTTTCAGATTGGGTACAACTCTTCAACTTACGTGTTTAGGCTGACGTCTGAAGGAGTAATTGGTTCTGATGTATTTTCTGTTGCTTCCTCTGAAAGAAGGATATTTATATGAATGTGGACTCTACACACCACAATTACTATGCTTACGGTTCCTCTGCGATATAGACTTGTAAAGACTATATATTTGCCCGTACAGTTGCTCATAAATTTTCCAAGCTCTCCGCAGCAGCCAGCTTCCTTTCATGAAACTGAATGAAACAGAAAAAGTATGTAAATACGGGCCAATGGGGCTTTTGCCGTAGCTTACATAAAGGCCTATAATTATGTCGTCAACCATATCGTCTCTTACCCGCCTATGTCCTGTGTAAGAAGAGTCAATATTGCAGAGCACATGAGAGCGTCTGCAATGATTATTTTTTCTTCTAGCATGTCACCAGTGGGTTTCAAGGTCGAATCTTGTCCGAAAATTCTCGTTCGTAATGTTTGAATCCATCCTGTTGTAGGAGTGCATCGTTTTTCTAGGTCCCGGAGCATATCCTGAGCAATTTCAATTTTCTCCATTTCATAAGAAATGACCGCATTCTGGGGAAAATATAATATCGTTGAGTCCTTGGGATTGCTTTAATGATTACTATGTTATATGAGAAATTCATGTGATTTCTTACATGACTATATATGGATGTGTATTTTTAAGTACAAGTTCATGTGTGCAAGTTGTTCATTTTATCACACATTATGCTAACGAGGATGAGTAGGCGCAAACCCTGAGACTCAGAGCAACCACGGAACTATCAACTTCATTGTGGACTTTCCTAGAGTGGCCCCTGGATGATACGGCTAGAGAAAAAGTTACCTAAATCACCCTATGGATGATGAAAGCATGTGCTGCTACTATGCCCAGAAGGTGACTGCTTCCTAGTATGCAACCCAAACTACTGGTGGAACAACGAAATCGTAATTTATATATATATATATATTCCAGGCGTACCAGGTTTATCCTCACCTGAGTTGCAAACGCAGAGCTGCATGCGACCAGGCGCGTGTCATGGGTTGCGGATAATGACATGACCCACCGGGTCAGCTACGAATATCGCAAGTTAATCTTGTAAATAAGTAGCCGCGAACAAGCAGAACGTTTCCTTTTGTGTTCGTCCTCCCTTACCGATTCTTCCCGTTCAGGGGGAGTAAACCTCCTTAACAAATCCGTAATCCGGGGTGAAGGGATCGACGCGCCTATCGGATGAACTGCAGTGACGTTACACTGTATTTCAGCGGCTCCCCTCCAAATACCTTCCCTACCTTTGGAGGTAACCATGGGACACGAAGACAGTACCCAACACGGTTAAGGGTCGTTCAACAACATCAGAGCGGCTCTTCGCCCTTGGATCTTCGGCGGTTATGCCGTCAACCACCAGGGATGGGAGACGTAGACGTCGTACGGTTTGGACGAACCAACTCAACGAATTTATCGTCCGCGCCTATTACCGTGTCACGGATTTGGAACGGAATCCATCAGGGTACAGACATCGACTACATGTTCATAACCCGATACCCGGAGCTAAGTCATGTTCCGGAACAGAACGTCGTCAACCAGTACCGAGTGATCGTGAATAACAACCGAGTTGCCTTACCAACTAGGCAACAAATCTTCCAAGAGGTTTCACTTGAGCTCGGGCTGGAGTCATCAAATTACCGGACTAGTCAAAAGAGTAACACAAGTACTCCATCTGTAAGGCACTCCATGAATCCAGTAGTCAGGAGAAGCTTAGTAACTGGGGATGTCGATCCAATTTATAATGAGGCTTTGACCGCATTCCAGGTCGCATTCACAGAGTATGCTGAGATTCTCCCAGATGCTAGGCCAAAGATCCCAAAACTGAAGTTTACTTCGGCAACTACTAACATCATTGCTGCCGTTGACAGAATTTTGGCTGATCGTTTGGCTAGCGAGATTACTGCTACATAGGTTCACAGCCTGATCTATGTTGCAGCTGCCACGGTTATTCGTCTCCAAAATCAACATCTTAGAGCGAATAACAGAGGTATGCGCAGAAGGCGTTTACCGTTCTGGGTGTTTCTTGTTCTTCCAGAACCAGCGGGGATTCTACAAAAATCTCACCAACTCAGATAAGGAAAGTAACCTCGATCTGGATCAGGCAGAAGACTTCTGGAGAAGTGTTTGGAGCGAATCCAGCCGTTGCAATTTAGAAGCAGCGTGGCTCCCACACCTTATGCGTTCATCAAGGCCCTCCCCGAAATGACCATGCCTGACGTAACTGAAGTCGAAGTTGAAGTAGCCCTTGACAAGGCAGGTAACTGGAAGGCGCCAGGAGTTGACAAGATTCACAACTTCTGGCTGAAGCGGTTCAAGAGCACTCACAGGATATTGGCAAATCAATTTAATCAGATGATTGCCGATCCTGATTTAGTTCCACCATTTTTCACCAAGGGGACAACTTTCCTCATCTCCAAGGAACAGGGTGCCTCTTGCCTTTCAAAATGTCGACCAATTACTTGTCTTCCTACTATTTACAAGGTCTTCACTTCAGTTCTGTGCGCGAACATCTCAAAACATCTTGATGTTCATAAATTGATAGCTGAGGAGCAAAAAGGATGCGCAAAAGGCTCCCGAGGCTGCAAAGAACAGCTTATAATCGATACGGTAGCTATAAACGAAATATCTCGACAGCCTACATCGATTATAAATTAGCCTTTGACTTCATATCACATTCGTGGTTACTACAAGTGTTACGCTTGTATAAAATCAACCCGAATGTCGTTCTTCTACTGAGAATAGTAATGAAGAATTGGAGCACGAAGCTATCGGTATCCTCACAAACATCAGGAGAGATACCAATCAGGCGTGGCATTTTCCAAGGCGACTCTCTAAGCCCACTGTGGTTTTGTTTGGCTTTGGATCCGCTCTCCCATCTTTTGCATGAAAACAAATACGGGTTCCAAGTCAAGCATGGCATATTGCCGAAATGTACATTAAGCTATTTAATGTACATTGACGACATCAAATTGTATGCCAAAGACGAGAACCAATTTCGTCTTTGCTGCACCACCATCCAGTTCAGCAGGGATATCGGCATGCAGTTGGGTTTGGAGAAATGTCGCATAAAAACAATTGTTCGGGGAAAACACACCGACAACGAAGGATACGGCCAAAATAACATCCGAATTGAGGGTATGGATTCGGACGACGTGTACAAATACCTCGGCATATTGCAATTTTGAAATCTAAGTTGCTGGGACAATTTGAACGGCGTCTGGATCTTGTCCTTAAAACTGAGCTGTACGGGAAAAATAAAACCATGGCAGTCAACACCTTCGCCATTCCCGTCCTTGTATACACTTTCGGTGTGATACAGTGGAGTAATACGCATTTACAATCTGTCAATAGACGGGTAAGGGTAGTTCTTGCAAACAACAACATGCACAATAGAGCTGCCGAAAAATTGAGCATCACTATCCCACGTCATCAGGGGGGAAGGGGGGTACTTGATTTAAAAACGTTGCACTACAATCAAGTGCATTCTCTTCGTGAGTTTTTCTATGAGAAACAATCCTCTAGCCAAATACATCAGGCTACCGTCATGGCAGATAATAAATTATCTCCTTTGAACTTGAGAAGCAGAGAATGGGATCCCATGTCGAATGTTACTTCAATCCAACAGAAGATCGACATGTGGAAAGGGAAACCCATTCACGGAGGTCATATCAAAAATTTGTTGTTGTCAGGCATTGACATCGAAGCCTCCAACAAATGGTTGACTAATGGTGTACTTTTCTATGAGACCGAAGCATTCCTAACTTCGATTCAAAATGCTTCGCTCCTAACAAAAAATTATAAACGGTACATTCTTCACGACTCCTCAATCACCAACTCCAGTTGTAGGTTATGCAACTGTGAAGAGGAGACCATCCAGCACATAACATCTGTGTGCAGGATGTTGAGCAGTACCGAGTACACCAATCGTCATAACTCCGTCTGCAGGATTCTCCATCAAAACCTTGCTTTGAAGTATAACTTAGTGGTAACCTACCATCCTTACTATAAGTATACTCCGCAGAAAATCTTGGAAAATGATCGGGATAAGCTACTGTGGGATCACACTATTGCCACCGACCACAGTGCTAATCATAACAGACCCGATCTAGTTCTGCTTCTGAAGGAAGAACGAGCGTGCTTTATAATCGATGTAGCCGTACCGTTGGACCGGAAAACTGTTGAAAAACAGCACGAAAAATCCTACGGCCCCTTGGCAGACGATATGAAGCAGACTTGGAGACTACACAAGATCGAAGTAGTCCCAGTGGTAATTTCAGCGACGGGTTTAGTCCCGCAGAACTTACATAAAGCGCTGAAAACGCTCGATCTTAGGGCTGGACTATACATAGAGATGCAAAAAGCGATTATCCTTGCAACCTGTGCTATAGTCCAAAGAGTCCTGTCCGGTAACAATCTGACTTAATGGGTTTCGGTCTTCATCCGCACTGTCTTCGATACAAGATCCATGTCTCTGTAGTGTAGAACCACCGCGTCATTGGCTGAAGTGTTTGCGACAATCGGGATGTAGTAATACATTTTCGCATAGTCGCACACACTTTGCGTTAAAACGCATCATCGCTGTGATGCGGGCCTTTGGATGTTGCCTTCAGCCCATCCTTAGGTTGGTCGCCCCTCGGTCTGGTTGGGCGGGAAGAGGGTCCGTGGGTTCTTTTAACTATTATATAGTATATTTTCAACTAAGCTTGGAGTTCAAGTTAAAAAATGTTAACTCACATTGAAATAATCTTCAAAATATAAACCTGACTCCAAAAAAACTGAATTTAGTCGGATGATGATCATCCACTTGCAAATGTTTCCTTTTAGGACAGCTAGAAAGCTTTCTACGGCTTTTTTACGGAATTATTTATGCAACAAGGCACGAAACAATATTTCATCAGTGCTCCTTGGCATTTCACGTGGGAAATTATTTTTGACAGTTCTACATTTTTATGAGTAACTGCCAGTCGCCGGTCTACTGAAGTTTCTTGGCTCGAGTTGTGAGGTCACACAACATGGCACGGGCTTTTCAGTCTATTTGGATTTTGTTGAAATTGAGTTTGAGTGTTTTTTCAAAAAAGGTCTTTGAGAGTTTTGTTAGATTGCACCATACCCATTGACGAAATTAGTCAGACCGTTTGAATAAATCACCATTTGTAATTGAATAACAGTCAAGAAAATACATATTCGGATTTTGGGTGCAGGCAACATAAACAAAAATAAGTAAACAAATAAGGAAGTCATTATATATTACAAATTAGCGGGCGTTATTTTCGATATCAATTAAGAAAAAAAAAGTAAGAAAGGAATATGAGTCTTATATTTATATAAATAATAATCATGCCTTAAATCGAAGTTGTTCTTGGTCTAACCTCTCCCAGAAAGCGTCAGTCCTTCCGTATATTTAGAGTCCCCTTCACCCTATGTTAGAAGTGGCAGGAGGCAAAGATTTCGGTTGGTGTGGGTCGCCGAGGGTTAGCATGTCATCTAGCCCCCACATGAAGAAGAAAGGAAGACGGGGGCCACTCGTCTCGTAGGTGCTAGAATCGGCTCCCGTCTATCCCGCGCGCGTTAGTTTTTTGTGAATTTCTTCCCTCCCTAATCAGGCCGTTTGGCAGTTTAGCTCCTTGGTGAAGAAATTTTCGGTGGTACCAACCCGCCTCGAGAAAATTAGGGTAGCCTACCTCCGGTGGGTTAAGTTTTTGTGACTATTGAGTCTAGGCACGTGAGTAAAATCTCTGTGTCCTGGAGCCAGTATTTGAAAACCAGGAACCCCGCTCCTCATCTCGTCGAACTGCTAGCATTCGGGTTAGCTCCAGGTCGTGCCGTTGGGTTCCATATATTATCTCGCACAGTCGGTGTTCACGACTGGCAAACCTGTTAGGGGAGTTTCATTGGTTGACAGCCTTGGCGCCAAGTTGATGCAACGGTCAAGAGGTAACACACCAGCAGCTGCGTGGGGGAGAAAAAAAAACTGCTTCAAACAGTAGTGCCATTCTGATATAAATGCTTAGGGTGGGGTATACAGGATGGTAAAGAAAAGGCTGCAAAAATTGCCCCAGGTGACCTGCTCGCGCTTCCTGAAAAAAATTGTTACCATTCTGTTTTCTCACCACGGAAACAGCGGATCCCAAATGGCGATCCTGTTCAGTCAGTTGTAATATCGCCAGTAATTGTGGAGGGGTTGCGGAAAATATATAGTAGGATCGGCGACAACAAGGCTCCAGATTTAAATAACATCCCAGGTCTACCCAGGCCCGACATTTTCGCTTATATCTTCGAGGCGCGGCTAAAAGAAAGAATATTCCGTTCTCAGTGGAAAAAGCAAAATTTGGTATTGCTTCCCAAACCTAACAAGTCATCTGGAGATCGAGCAGCAGGCGATCTGCCTGTTGGATACGATGGGAAAGATGATGAAGAGATTCATGTATAACAGACTGCATCCCATTCTTGAAAGCAGTAATGTTTTGTCGGGACGTCACTCTACGGTGGATGCAATGGTGGAGGATTGTGATGAATTTTGCAAAAGACGCGCTGGTTTCTGGCGGGTGCTGTGGCATGTTGGCATTGGATGTCAAAAACGCATTCAACTTAATTCAACTGGAATCGAAGTAAAGGGGCGTTGGCTGGCATAGGTGTTCCTGGATATTTAGTGAGTCTGGTCGAAAATTACCCCTCAGAAAGGACTCTCTGCTACGGGGCGGATGAGGGTCCTAAAGAGCATATCGTCATAGCGGGAGTACTACACAGTTCGATGTTGAGTTCCCTGCTGTGGAATGCGATGTATAATGGGATGATCGCTCTTCCGTTCCAGAAAAGGCTATGATTTTTGCCCAACAAAACACCCAGACGCTGTGGAGGTCTATGCGACGGAAATAGTGAGGATGGTAAAGTCTTGGGTAGAAAGGGCCGGACTGATCTTGGTAGACGAGAAAACGATTGCGGTCTTAATAAGGAACTGCAGAAAAAAAGTACACAGGGAAATTGGAAGTCGGTGGATACACGGCTGTTTCAAAGCCGGCTACTAAATACCTGGGTGTGAAGATTGAAGCCAAACTGAGCTTTAGGGAATAGCTACGAAGGAATGATCTCTGGCAACGCAGATGGGACTAGTCTATGAAAAGTCGCTGGACGCCCAGTCTCATTCTTAGCATTAGCGTGTGGCTTGAGCGGAACCATGGGGAGACCATCTACCACATTACCAAGTTCTCATGGGGCAGTGTTGGTTTCCTAGACTCAGAATCTAGTAACAAGCGCTTGTTAGCACTGATGAAGGAAACAAGTGGTTCCCGAAATATCGGTATTTGCAAAAATAGATATATCTACACCAGCGAAAAAGGAAAAAAAAACAAGTTTTTTTATTATTTCAACAAGAAGCCAAGGTTCTCAGTCTGATGGGTCATCGCACTCTCCTTATCTGCATTAATGGGTAGAGCATGGAAAGGTTGATCAATTCTAGATTCTGAGTCTAGGAAACATGGTTTCTGCCTCTTGGCATGGTTTCTCTTCAATACTTAGTAGACACCTGGCTGCAACATATTATGGGGGTAGGCTGACATGATACTATGATATTTCAAACGAAGAATTTGTTCAGCGCACAGGCTTGTCACTCGTACGCGATGTGATCGCAAGATGGAAGTGGCAGTGGATAGGCCACGTAGTAAGAAGAGGTGTCAATTACATTGTGTGCAACGCCATACAGTGGACTCTCTCCTAAGATGGCCGATAAGTGAGTCGCACCAAGGGGATTTGGTGCAAAAAAGTAGGGGAGGAGTGCGAACATCTCGGGAGGTCCTGGAGGAGCGAAAGCACATTTCAGTGAACCGCGAACCATGGCCTGTAGGTGTGGTTGACTGGCTATATTTCAAGGGCCAGCTACAACCATATATCATCATCATATCAGCATTAGCACAAAGCAGCTTCATGTAATACCGCGGAACGTTCATGTTGCGGCTCTACTACTCTAACTTGGGGCAAAAATTCTGGTAGGAAACAAACGCGTTGCGCTTTCGACAAGGGAAAAGACATCTCATCAGATGCTGCCTCACCTTTGCCTTGGAAAAAGGGTGACCAGAGTGGTTCCCAGGCATTACAAGCCCTCTTAAACTCGATGTGAGGATGAATTATATTCAGGTTAAAACCGCCTAGTAAGTTCAACCCGTAAGCTTGTTGTTTGGGATTGAGGGCGCCATGAGGTGAGTGAGACAGAGTCTGATGAGTGCTTCTTCCCTGGATTAAATCGCAAGTCGTGAAAGAAGAAGTAGTGAAAGGAAGTTTCTCCTCAATTGATCCAATCCAGCATCAAGCGAATTTTATTGCTGCAGGGTTTACTTTGAAAGTGGTCCGGGAATGCAAACCTTGAGTTCAAAGTTGGGGTCGAATTAACTTTACTTTTCCGTTCAAGTTGACACCTAACTCAGTGCTGGGTATTTGGCACTCGCAATAATGTGCGGCTATTGTGTGAACCCTTCTTTTCTTCACACAACATGGATTTAGGGTAGTGTCGCCCTTCTATGCAATGTGGACTTTATTCGATCGATTCGAATCCAGTAATGGTTTCGGATATTTTAGGAATAGTTACATTGGTTGTTTTCATTTTTGGGACAACACCACAGAGTCATATATTTTGCTCTCTGAACCAAAATTCCCAGTAATAAGTGAGTGAGGTCCAAAGGATGTTATATACATCACTCGATTGTGATTTTTTTGAATTTATTATTCGATACTTACCATCACAGTTGTAAATGTATAACTTGAGTACACTATTGTCCTATCCAGCTTCCTTTTGAAGTGTTCCTCCGCCCTTTCAGGATTATTATTCAGCCACATGACGATGCCCTGTTTGGCGTACTCCCAATCTGCTACTGTTTCATTACAACTGCTATTGGTCATATTCGCAATCGTTCCCTTGTTACACAACACATTAACATGCAAACAATTTACATAACAAGATTGTTTAGAAATTTATTAACTTAATGAATTGAAACCAACGATCAAAGCACGTTTCTACACGAACTAGGACATGTTCACACTTTTTTCTAATAATATTCAATGTCACTGCATTCTGTGAGGCCAACACTTTACCCACATGCTAGCGTAGAAAGGATAATTTGAGAAATTGGCTACTGCTAATATCTGAACTTCGCCCAACAGTGTTAATGGTTCCATCTTCTTTTTGAAACTGAGTGAACTTCAAATTACTATTTACCTTTCAATGGAATTCCTCGTGTGGAAACCGTATCGATTTTCCACGCATGTGGGAATTGGATATCTACGAGTATACACGCGTAGGTTGTAGCACATGTCTGCAGAGGCTATTCAAATTTAGTGTAATGCTCCGTTCAACGTTGACCCCATGCGAGGTTACGAAAAGGGATAGGAGTTGGAAATATTTGCTTGTTAATGAAAGATTATTCAGACTTTGGATCAGTACGGTGTTCTTGGCAGCGACCTTGGACTATCGATTAAGGGCAAAGGTTTTTTCCTGGAATATGCCATGCTCCCCGATAAAGATGCTCACCATTTCCAACTGGAGCGAGAACTTCAGCGATATCGGCTGGACACGCTGGAATTTAGGACAACACTTCTTTTCCTACTGTTCTACTCGGCGTTTG
The DNA here is from genome assembly GCF_905115235.1 of Hermetia illucens. Taxonomy (NCBI): domain Eukaryota; kingdom Metazoa; phylum Arthropoda; class Insecta; order Diptera; family Stratiomyidae; genus Hermetia; species Hermetia illucens. Next base: position 39,468,415 of record NC_051854.1, read on the forward strand.
TATTCTGGCATGACTAGCTCCTTTCCTCAGCGCTTACAATCAATCAAGATTGTAAGCACTGAGGAAGGGAGCAACTGGCTCCCGAAATATAGAATTTTTTTTTGGATAGGGATGTGAAATGCATTTACGCACAAAGTGCCGGACTTCTTTCTCAGACAGATTACCGGCTAAAACACCCTTCTGGAGCGTCTAGGACTCTAAACCCGGAACCGTTCGACACATTACCTCAGACCAAGACTATTCAGTATGGGAGCAAAGACCCGTGAATTCAGGGAGTCTCAGCTACCCTGGCATCTCTACTATCCATCTTCCTCTTTTTCGCCTTAAGAATGCCTTGAGTGTAACGTGTCACTCGGCTCCACGTGTACTCGCTTTGCAGCATTGCCTCAATTATGGTGTCCGGGGAAGTAAGGTACCCTTCAATCGGTGATGTCGATGGCGCTTCCACCTTCTGTACAAGAAAAAGGTATGACAGGCATCATCCACAACTTCCTTGCAATAAATTCACTCGGGGGATCGTGATTTTACGATTGTGTGCAGGTAAGATTGAAAATGCCCGTGCCTGCTGATCAACTGGGTCGCACGTCTTTTATGAGATACGCGGTCCATCTACCCCTCGATTCTATTTCCCCAGATTGCTGCCATGTGCAAAGAGTACGGGCTTTCTTTTCACAATCAAGAGTTTCCTTATTTTCATCGACTTTTCTGATGTATATAACTCTCCGCTCGGCAGCATGTAAAGCGGTCGAAATAACTCCCGCGATCACCATTACAGCTGGCTTCGAGATGTACGATAGGCGGACACATCTTGCAGTTTTTGTACTTGCGCTAGGCGCTTACGGTACATTACCTTTTAGAGGGAGTTGGGCCATACTTCGGAATCGTAAAAGAGGACAGACTAAACTGCACTTATCAACAAGCGACTCCTGCTGGATAAGGGATTTCCGACATTGCACATCAGCCGGCAAATCACAATAATTCTAACCGCAGCCTTATCTGCGGTAGTGTGAATCTGCTGAAGAGGTATTTCACCGCCTGCTTTGACATGGTTTCACCCATCTGAATAGGGAGGATTGTGTGAACCCTCTTCTTGGTCAGCACAACGACTTCGGTTTTCTCCAAAGCCAGGGAGAATCCATGCTGAGCCGTCCATCTGCTTTCCGGGTCTCATAGAGTAGGGCATGGTCCTTTAAATAGTCCATGAACATCCGAAATAGGTAGCTTAGAGTATGGAAACGATTTTCCAGTACTTTAAGCATGTTGCACCACCTCCTTAATTGCATCAATTGTGAATCGCCCCGTTCTAAAACCCTGTTGTGTTGATGAGTAGTCTCCCGTAGTACTTATTGCATCAGTCAGTCCTGGCTTGATGAGCTTTTCAAACAGCTTTTGCGCTGTCTCCAACATACTGAGCGGACGATGCATTGACGGCGTCTCGGGGTCGCTTTTGCCCTTGCTTATTAGCACAATTCAAACATGCGATTAATACGTCGAGTAACAAGTTTGGCTTGTATTTACATACGAGTTTCAACACTTCGCTGGGAATACCATCCGATCCTAGTGCTTTTTTTGTTTCATGGACAGGGCCGCCTCTTCTAGTTCCTTTGTAGTGAAAAGTGGGCATTCCTCAGAACTCCCTTATCGGCATCGTCAGTTCGGATGGGGTGGACGATCGATGAGCACCGAGTTTTTTGGAAACCAGCTTATACCCAAGGCGTCATGGCTCTATTTACATTGTTGATTAGCTCCTGCCAGCAGCGTGCTTTCTGCTTTTTGATTTCATGGCGAAGTTCATTTTTCCCACTCTTATACTCTGCGGATCTAAGCGTTACCTCATCTTGACTTCTTGCGTACTGAGCAATCCACCGAAGTCTAATCCAGTTCTTCGAAGGTTTGCAATTTCAGCCATCCACCAATGCACGGGAATCCTTCTGGGAACCGATGCGTTATAAGATGCGGTGATAAGGCTCATTGTTGAACGAACCTACCCCGCTTGTGAACGGGACAAAAGAAAATTATCAAGCCTATCTTCGCTTATGCATTCGTATTGTGGTGGATTAAAGTGAAACATTAGTTTTCATTGTAAGTCTAACTCCAAAGAACTCTAATCTGGGTATTACCGGTGTCGTCAGCACGACATCCAACGTAGGTTTGTATACATCATTCAATTTTTAACCCCGGGAGTCCTAAAAGTAAGTGTATCTAATTTGTCTAGACTTCAATAAAGAAAAAATACTACAAAATACTAAAAACAAACACACAGTTACATTTGCACATATTTATGTTACTTTTTAGCATGGCCGCCAACATTTCGATGCACGTGGTGAGGCGGAGGACCAATTTCTTGATGCTCCCTACGAAAAGTCCTCTGCCAGCTCCTTCACTCCTTATTCGTTCGCTGAACATTTTGTACATCCATGTTCACCTTCAGGGAAGTGAATAGATGGTAAATGAGGAGGATGTAGGGGGGGAGGGGGGCTGAAACGTATCACCCAAACGAGTCCAGAAATTCTTCGTGGCGTTGGGTGTGTAGGATCTGGAATTTGTTTTATTTTAAATTTTTTAGGATCTCATAGTATTATCTTGCCCCATTGCGGGGTTCCACTAAGCCAGCTATTCGTGTTTTTTTTGTCTAAAATTGTGGTTTGGAATTTTTCGGTGGACGTGAAGCTACTGCTGCGATTGTCTCTTGGTTTCAGGCCTTATTAAAAATTGCAAAAACCACGAAACAATTGACGGGGGCACAGAGTATTGGAAAGGGCTATTGGGTCAATTGAATCCGCAAAATATGAAGTTCTCTTCAAATGTAGAGAAAACTGAAACGAACTAGAAAAATGCGTGGTGGGATGTACATACTGAGGTCTTCACGACCGATTGCTTGAAAACAGAACAACGTTCTGCAAGAGAAAATTAGCTTTCGAATATAAGCGAAGAGTGGGTCGCTCATGAACGCTAGGCTTTGCCTATCCCCCACCCCACCATCCTGCATACATGCGCACAAATCAAAGAATCACAAAACCGGACGTTTACATTTATGCTCACGGCCCATCCTCCAGCGGGTCTTAAAGGCAACCGGTTAAGATACGTTAATGTTTGTTAAATTATGTTAGGGAAAATTAGCTAGTACAATAGGCGGCCATTATTTGCCACTTCACTATCTAACCTTTAACTTGGTCCCCTTCATTTTTCCCTTTGGTTGGTGGAAGTTAACTTCAGAACGGAGTGGAAAGATTAAATCATCCTTCAAGTCCTACTTTTCAGAACTAGCTTTTTTCTCCAGATGATTGAGTCAGTTACAGCCGTCACCACAAAACGACCTTTCTGGGAGACGTCTCGCGAGATTTGTTGCCAAATATTTTTAACATGTTATTCCATAATACTGTTAAATTTTCATTTAATATGCATTGCCTGTATCTTGTAAAAAATTGTTTAAAAAAGTGTTTTTTTCCATAATTGTGGAATTTCCCTCGATTGATCGCATAAAAACGCTTTTTCTTTTAAAATAATTTATTGACAATGAAATTGATTCCGACGAAAATAAAGTCGTAGTGTCGTTCACCCTACAAAAGGCAATATACAGCGTCCTGCCTAACACAACATGATCATATGCGAAATGAGGATATCCGTGATTGATACGGAGTTGTACCGGAATGATTATGTAACTCGCGCTAACGAGAATTCACTTGCTAAGACTCCATGAACATCGAAGTCGATGGTAAATGACCAAAAGGCAGGCCGAAACAACGATGGGTTGATACGCTGGATGGGGGTTTAAAAGCCTCGCGATTACATCCAGATCAAGTATTTGATAGAGCCAAATGGCGATGTCGATGACGACGAGCCGACCCCGCTTGTGAATGGGACAAAGACTGAAGAAAAAGAAGAAGAATGGTATCAGCCAATAGAGAACTTCGTTATGAAATTGCGTCACGCATTAGCACAACCTGGATGAAGCGGTGTTCCACAACATGTGTACTTTGTTACTGAGGTATCAACGAACGTCTCAAATCTACAATTGACCACAGTGTCATCCGCCCTGTCGCCCTTTATAGTTCCGAGTCTTGGCCGAATATAAAAGACAATGAACGGCATTTTGCCTAACACAACATGACCACATGCGAAATGAGGATATCCATGATTGCTATGGAGTTGTACCGGAATGATTAGCAGTGGAAAGTGTTGTCAGAAACAGCCAGAAGTCCTACGTGGTTGCAATCGGCATTGATATTGAAGGAGCCTTCGACCATCTTTGGTGGCCAGCGGTACTTAAAGAGCTGGAAAGAAGGGAGTGCGCACCTGCGCTCTATGGGCTCATCTTCAGCTATCTACGGGACCGAAGGATAGCTATGGAAGACAAATTCGAGAGGGAAGAGAAAAGAGTTAGCAACGGCTGCCCGCAGGGTTCCGTACTCGGGCCGAGTTTGTGGAATCTTGTCTTTGATCAACTAGTCATCAAGCTGTCTAGTATATTGGAATAAATTACTCCGGTTGCTTACGCAGGTGACATTCTCATCCTCATCGAGGGCAGAAGTCGGAGTGAAATTGAAGACCTTGCCCGGAACGCCACAGACAATATTACCTCGTGGTGCAGCGATGTCAAGCTTACACTATCAGCGAGGAAAATCCGCAATCCTCCTGAAAGGGAAATTGTACAGGAGGCCATAGCTGAAAGTGCAGGGCAGGACTATTCAAATGGTTACAGAGACATTACTGACACATGGCTAGCAAAGCAAAAAAAATATTCAGCCAGCTTGCCGGCCTTGCAAATTCTGAGTGGAGGGTTATCGCTGCCGATCTTAACCTATGGAGCGATAGGATGGGTACGACATACGAGCGAGGCATACATAGGGCTCATCAGGTCAGCGCAACGAATGGCGCTTCTGGCAGTTACAGGAGCATATCGGACTACTTCGACTGACGCCCTTTGCGTACTAACGGGGCAGCTGCCGATAAGGTTGGTAGTAATGGAGAAGCAGTATTTGTACAAGCTGAGGAAGGGGATCAGATTTTTGGTGGACGACGAAGTTTTCAATGGAGACCACATCATAAGCATGAAAACCAAGCTGAGGGCAGTCATCACTAGACAATGGCAAAGAGAATGGGACAACAGTGAAAGGGGGCAAATTACAAGGTTGTCCTTCCCAGAGAAGGAGGCTGAAATTGAATTGGATGATAACCAATCATTACACAAGCCAATTTTTATGACTTCAAGTGAAAGTTAAGGCAATTCCAGCTCAGCACAAGTAGTCACTGCGACTGCGGAGCACAGGAAACGGCACTTCACGTGCCATATCAATGTCCGGTTTACGATGAAGCAAGACAGAGGCTGGTAAATGCGGGCATGGCTGAACTTGGAACATGGCCAGTGCAACCGGAGGTCCTTGTTGGGCAGGAGCTTTTTTCTGCATTTGAAAATTTTTGCAGGGAGCTGCTGAAAACCAAAAAAGCTTCCGGTGCAGTGAGCCCCGAGCGCGACGAAAGCACATAGGGAAACATTGGAGGGCTAGGGCATCTCAAACGTCCAAAGTGCTCAAAAGGGCATGAGTAAATAAAAAGGGATGTCATAGTTATCCAAAGCTCGACTCTGAGGACATCGTAAGCAAAGGATTTCCCGTGTGATTACAATATTCGGCCCTGAGACTGGGAATTTGGATGTTTTAAACTTCTTAGTCTGGGACAATTTTATTAGCAGCTGAGCACAAATGCTTAGCGGAAGAAAAATAGGGCTAAAGGGAAATGAAATAGGGGATAAGAAAATAGAATGGGAAAAGGGAGGCAAGAAGACTCGGATAGCTCGCTGATAAAGTCAGCGACGCGAAACGAGCATTGCCAAAGGCTCGGCTGTTGACAGAACAGCAAAGTTGGCGGCAATGAGCCCATGTAGAGCTCGGAGATGCGTTTCTCAATCTACAAGATAAGCCCCTTAGGCTGTCGGGGTTGAATGTGGCCCATTCGCAACTTTGCGCGAAGCTCAACATTGGCGTTGGACTCGAGGCGGTTGTGGTGTTAAACCAGTCGACAAGCTAGAGTCGCATCCCCCGGTGAGGGACTTGTAAGGACGCATCTTGGCAAGAAATCTACCATCTGGTAAAGTCAGAAAACAAGCCATCCCGAAAGGAAGGGGGTACGGCTCAGGCACTCTAATGGCACCGTGCAGTAGACACAGACTCCATGTACCGGAATTCGCGCTAACGAAAATTCACTTGCCAAGATTGGTCTGAACATGGAAGTGACGAAAAGACCGATGGAAACAGCTTGATATGTTGCATGGGGATTTGAAAGCCTCGCAGGTGCATTCAATTCAGGGCTTGGATAGAACAAAATGGTGCAACCGATCACGACGAGCCGACCCCGCTTGTGAACGGGACAAAGGCTAAAGAAAAAGAAGAAGAAACCAGAGCGTTTTGAGATAAAATTTTCTGGTGCGTTTACAGGAATTGAGCGCATTGTAGTAAATAGAAATGAGTATAGATTAACCATTGAAGAAGTCTCACTTATAAGTAGAACATTAAAAGACAAAGTGTTCCGGTCACTATTCGTTTTTACTACAAAGCACCGATTCTTTATTATTCGTATTTTGTAGAGTGCACAAACAAACCTTAGGAAATTTCAT